>NW_017619497.1:3350000-3992500 GCF_001879475.1 Ipomoea nil | reverse complement strand
TTCCTTATCCATTTTCAGTGAATTAGAGATCTTTTTTATTTTTATATAACAAATTTTCTATCTCTAATATTGCCAAATAGGTAATAAGTTATTAGTACTCAAATTACATTTGATATACTATTTTTATCATGCATTTTGAATAAGTTATTTTTTTCTTTGTTTTAGTTGTGATTTGATTCTTGTAATTTACTGTGTACTTTTCTGTGTGGATTAAGCATCGATATCATTTGGACTTTTGGTTAATCAATAAGTTCACGTACCACAAAATGGTATGTAAGTCAAACTCATACTTAGAGTAAATTACATTCATATTTTATTTGAATTCCAGATTGCAATTACTTCAATCTGGTACAATCTACATGTTAAACACTTCCATTGTAATTTGAACTATGGACTTAGAGGACTCAGTTTGTCCAGACTGAGGTACATCTTGTGGTCTTCATTGTTGTGGTCTTGGAAAAAAATAGTTTGTCCAACGTGAGATGCATCTTGTGGCCAACCAAGTTGTGGTCTTGTAGAAGGAAGTTTGTCTAGCCTAACTTAATAACTTTTTGCAGGTTTCATTCCTTATAGTCTGCTTTCCTTTATTTCACTTGGATAACCTTCAACCTTCTTTCATTGTTCAGAAACTGCATGCACATAGCTTGATTCCTGCAAAGAAAATATAATAAAACAAAGATATAATTAAATTACTATACGACATACTTTATACTAAATTATAAATACATCCCAAGTTTATGCATTCACATGTTCTGCAAAACAAAATCATATGGAATGTAATACAGTTCATATGTGAGAAATCTGATGATAAGTCAACTCACAGGACAATGAAAAACCTTTTTTCCTTAGAAAAATGGAGGAGGGGATTCAACTCCTTTTCCCCTTTACCTAACACTGGAGTTGAGTATGGATTTGTACTTGCACAATCTTTTGACCACATTTCATTTTAGCTCCATTTCCCTTATGTTTTTTCTTTCCTTTCCTTTCCCTGCGTTTTCCCCTCTCATTGGGGGTACTGAAATTGTAACTGTTTTAACCTTGTAATGAAACTTCAAAATAGAAAATGGCACCACATCACACAAAATTACATTCTCAGCAAAATATAAAATACCTTTGATATTGCCTCTGTCTTAGTTTCTCAAGTTCAAGTTGAACATCTTTTAGGGCTATTGATGATTTAACCATTGGAACTCCTTTAGCAAACTTCAGATTTGTACTGAGAATCTCCATTAGTGAACAATAAGGAGAAATAGCATAGAAGAATAGAAAATAATGGATGGTAGAATTGTTTAGGATTATAAGAGTATTTATAGTGCAGATTATGTGGCTGGTTATGGAGCATTATTATTTGCAGAAATAAAGATTATTTTGCAGATTATGTGGATGGTTATAAAGAAATCTCGATGTACAATTGCAATTGCAGATTATGGCTGATTATGAATTTATTTATGGAGCAATTATAACGTAAAATAAGGTAAATTTATTAATAACTGATTTTATTGATTGATTATTGAGTATATATAAATCTGGACATAATACTTACGGTACTATAAATTAATTAGGTAAGATTGTGTAGTAATTCATTTGGTAAGTTATGATTCACATGTAAATTAATTTCTATAATTAATCGGATATGAATAATATATAATTACTATACTTATTAATTAAATAAATTTAGATATTACATAAATGACCCTAAGTTTTGGGGGGAAAATTTGGGAAGGAGGATTTTAGTTTTATATATATATATATAGATATATAGATTATTACCGGTAACATTATTACCGTCAATTATGTTCTCCCTTAAATAGTATAGGCAAGTGAATATGAAACCACATGTAATAACAATAGATCCTGGCTACTCACAATTAAGTGGTGAAAATAAATCCAAGAATTATCTATTATATTATATACTAATAAGAGGAAATAAAGTTAGGCTTATAACGGGAACTAAAAAATGTCCATGCAATTATTTGATGAAATGAATGGTTCTGATTATTTTGATTTTAGTGTTTGTTTTCTATTTTCCTACTTTATCCTCCATTATATTATTTTCTTCCTTTAAATACCATCGCATTCCGTTAGTATATACTTTAATAACGAAATACTCCGTTAACTATTTATTATTCTTAACTTACTCATTGATTTCTATAGGAAAGGTCTTAGGTTCAAACCATATTCCAATAAGAATTGACATAATTGTTAAACATATACTACAAATATGTTAGAGGTTTTGAAAAAATACAATATAAAATTTAACATAACATTCAAAGTTATAACACAAAATAATGTTATATATTTATTTACCAAGTATTTTATTAATACCATGAAAAATATTAAAAAAAAAAAAACAATTTGAAGCCAATCATTTTAACTACTTTGGAAAGATTTGTTGACAAAGAGAGTACGTATTCAAATAACCCAAAAAATTGAAGTGGATACTATCCAGTAATATCTCTAGATTACATCACAGTTGTTCACTTTAAAGGTAAATTGTATTTCTTTATTAATATGATTTAAAATGTATAAATTTTTACTACATTATCTAATCTTATTCCTTAAATGAACTAGAATTTTTTTATCCGATCCACAAGAACTCATTCAACTATAATGGTTGAACCAAAAGTAGCTCGAGCAGAACACATAAATGACTGATATGCTTTTATGCTAATAATAATATGTAATGGTAATTAAATCATTATCTTATGTAGCTAAATTTAAAACTCATTATTAAAAATATCAATGTAGGGCAATAGAACATCGTGACACATTTGACGCATTGAAAAGATGTCGAAACTACAACAATGGTGCATTTAATCTTACAAATCCTGAAAATGAAAAAATTTAAAAAATAGCCACCGTTGCAGCATTCATTGATCTTGTATGTAAAATTCTTATTATGCATTCTTTAAATATATTAGAACTAATATAAATTTACAATTCATTTCATTTTCTAGACTCAACATGCTTAGATTAAAGACAAAATCAACATCAACCTTGACAACAAAAAACACTTGATATATAAGATGTAGTCACTGATTAAAAAAGGTTTATGCACAAATTAAAGTGACAAACTATTTAACTGCATACATTGTGGTGAAAAGACAACAGTGAGTACTCCAAGGCTAGAATCAATTTAACAAAAAAAAATTAGAAAACACACACACACACGCGCGCACACACACACACGCACGCGCGCGCGTGCGCACACACACAATCAAGTACTACATTCATTCATACTAATTCCAAAAATATGAACTTCAAAATAAACATGTACATAATAGATGTGGAAATTATTGATAAAATTGAACACATTATGACATCAGTATTCGTACTATGTGCAGAGTCATTGTTGTTACTATCAAGTAAACAAGTTATGGAACTAGAACAAGACTACAAGAGGTATGTACTATCATATATGAACCTTCTACAAATATAATACTCCATAAATATTAATATTTTGTTCAATACTTTCACATGAGAATCTACGACACATCTCACAATACATGAAACATGTAGGAAAAAAAACTACCACTGCCAAATATCAATAGGCGCTTGCAAGATCAAAAGTTCATAGTACAACTAAGATCTCAGTCATATACACAACGTAACAAGGCAAATCTACAACTTCTTACATCATAATCTCATTGCATGACGCTACCCTTTATGTTACCACCAGTAACCCAATTGCACATGATGCACTACCAATAAAAAAGAAGAGAATAAGTACTGAAGATGAAGACAAGACAATGCTACCCAAAAGAAAATTAAGAAGATTTAGAGAAATTCAAACCAAAAGTAGTATTTATTTAGACTATAATTTGTAGACTAAGTATTTAGACTAAAGTTTTTACAAAATTGCAAACATTTATTTTAATCACAATTATAATCAAACTCTCATATATTTTCTTGCATTCATATACTTTGAAATACCGATTTAAATAAACAAATTCAACATTCAATTACCTATGCATGAACATTTCTTATAAAATCTTACATTGATATACTTTAAAATACCTATTTAAAAATAAACATGGGACATTATCTTATGCCTGAAACTAATTATTTAATAATGAGAACCATAAATTTTGTTCGTGGCTTGCATTTTTTCTTAACATTTTTTATTTTGGAAATATTTTTTAACATAACTTTTAGTTCATTTGTAAGGTTATTGACAAGATGAAATTTATAAGCATTAAATGCTTATGAGTGAATTGTCGATCAAATTTTAATTTATTGAATGACAACTCCTTATTATTACTTACCCACCATCAATGTCTTAGAAGTTAGACCTTGATAAATGTGATTGGCTTATAATTGTTTACGTGCATGAATTATAATGGAAAGGAAATATTATATGCCTTCGTATTTTTTACTCCCAATTTGTATTTATATATTCAAAATTTTGATGTAAATACAATTACATGGGCTCACATCAAAAAAATAGTCTATCAATATCCGTCATATCAAGGAGTAAATGTGATAGAGTAAGATTTAGAAATACATATATTAAAATTTTAGTTGAAATTGCAAAGACAAACGGTCATGATTAATTAGGTAAAAAAACCATGCCATTTAGTTATGCAACTTTTGACTTTGTCATCGGTCTAATCATGACCGTTCGTCTATTTGTTAGCAGTTGGATGACCTATTTGAATCTTATTCCAATAAAATAAAAAGAGAATCCCAATTTATTGGAACTTTGACATTTTGGCTTCTCATCATCATAGGCCTTGTTAACAATAATAACGATGGTACATATGCATTATTATTACTCTTTTAATTTACTTCATTTTTCACATGACAATTCATTGAACATCAAAGAAACAATACATGGCAATTCATTGAACATCAAAGAAAAAAGAACTGCAATTTTCATGCTTTTTGAGTTGAATATAAAGTTGGTTTTCAATTTTGGATTAATTAACCTAATTTCTAGGTTGGAGAGAAATTCAACCCAATCAACCAATACCCAAATTGCTTTAGATTATATTGTGACATATGTCATGTGGTGTTGATTAATCCCTTTAAAATGGATATACTGTTAGTTAAGATTTTAAATTAATACTCCCCGTCCTATTTTATGTGTCTGGTTCGGTTAATGATACTTGACTGAAGTTATTTTTAATCAAATTTTCTATAATATTAAGTTTAGTATTAGTATACAAAATTTATATATTTAGAAACTACACTAAAAATACTATTAATTTTAAAGGTCAAAATTACAACAAATTATTACACAAGAAAAAAAAAACACAAAAAAATCAAATTTAAAAATAAGTAAAAAATACTAAAGAAAATTTTAAAAAATTGTTTTGACCAATAAATATTAAGTAGAACAGATAAAAATAGAGTAATTTTCTTTCTTACAAAAATGTTAACGTTTGAAGTTGAATTGTTATTTGTATTAAAATATTGTACCATTAAAATTGTTTCATATCAATTTGTATCAAGATAATTAATTCATGAGTAGTCAAATCACATTGAAAGATTTACAAAATTTCCTCCAAAATAAAGTATATGGTTTGAATCTTTTAAATAAAATAACAGACATTAAAATTGACAAATAAAACTAATATTTTTTTCCTGCTGTACTAAATTTATCCCAATGTTTTAAAAATCTACTTAGGTGGCCGTCTAGATTGAGGGGATTTTAGCCTTAGGCGTCTTTTAGTCGGTCGACCGACTCGGTCAAGTCGGCGCCTAACTAAGCTGAGTTTTTTTCTCTTAGGGTTTAAGGTGGCTACACTTTATTATTATTATTTTACTCGGCCGTCTAGGCGCTCTAGGTGTTAGGCGTCTCCCGCCTGTCCGACTAGCGCCGAGTGCCTTTTGCAACCTTGATTTATATATCCTCTTAATATGATAATAAAACTTTTTATATTCATTAGATGCCCGTAAATTATTGACCCACCAAAAATTTTAAAATAAAAATTATTTAGCAAACAAATAAAAAAAATCAAATAGTGGTATATAACAAGATGTTACTTAGAAAGGAGATCTAGGATATGCTCATTTTTAAGAAAAATTCTTCATTTATCTAGAGAAATGAAAATCTAGGGTTATGAAAATAGAAAATTTGTTTATTTGTATATTTCTTCAATTTGAAAAAATAATAATAACTAATGGATGATAGAAAACTGAGGTTAAAGTAAATGTAGTTCATATATAGTGTAAATGAGATCAAAGGATAGGACTATAGGATTACACTACGTAATAAGGACATAAGGTGACTTTGTGTTGTTGATTATGTACAAGGTGAGTAGGGCTAAGTCAACTATATATGGATGGACTCTTATCAATTTACAAGATTAAGCTAGTGTGAGTTGTGATATGGAGTTGAAAAATAATTTGAGTTACAAGAGAGGGTATTATTTATACTAAAGTTATGATGATCTGTGGCAAGTGGTACGTGTTGACATGGCGAGCTTTGGTTAGTGGACATAGACAGTTAGTTAGGTAGCGCGACAAATATACAACTATGACAACCTAGTTTGGTATTACTGGCTACTTGCTAGGCATAGGTCAACTTATCTAATTTTACCTTACTAAGTGCAAGTGAATCTTTATTTGTTCTTCTCAACAATATATGTTTAGCCGAGCCCTCAAGAACACAACTTTTTTTTAATCTTTGCATGATTTGTTGGACCTAGCTATTATTCAAGTTATTGAGCGAGTTGGACAGCCTTGTAATCCTAACGATTTTCTTGTCCCAAGTCTATTGCATAAGTGAGTAGTTAATATGCAAAGAGATACACTAGAAGGCAAAATGTGAGAATATATATCTAGTACCCTTTTAGTCTTGATAATATTTTTTGATTGATAATTGACAATAACAAGTTTACAATGGTTCTACAATATAAACTATGTTTCAACTTAAAATTGGATGCCTTTAGATAATCTCTTTCCTTTTATAGGCCCCTATGATGGTTTAAAATTTCTCCACACAACCTGACATCATGGGTTGTGCATGTTCACCAAACTCTTGTAAAAATGACTTTGACCGCACTCCTCGATTGCCCACGTTACCAATGACACACATGTGTTGTGCCTAGGGCATGCCCGTGCTATGCTGAGATGTATTCATGCCACACTAGGTCTTGTGGTCATCATGCCATGTGCCCATGCTTATGTTGCACCATTTTTGCGCTTGTGTTACACCAGATCATACACTTGTGTTACGTTGCATGCACGCGCTCGCGCTTATATCGTGTTGCTTTTGTGCATTACCTGCATGCCTCGTGCTTGCGTCGTGCTACCACTACACCTTGCTAGCACACCTCATGCAAATGCCTTGCTTCACCATGGTACCACACATCTCACTACAACACCTATATGTGTTGTGTACTTGTTGCCACTACGTAGTGCATGTTCGTGCCATGTTGTGCCACACCTTGTATTGTGCTTGGTTTTATACTTTTATTTTATATATACCAAGCACCTCAAGATCAGATTCTAACTTACAATTTCGCTCAAGATTTCAAACAACTTAGGCTCAAATTTTCATCAAACCCTAATAATAGGATAACATTACTTAAATTAGTAATAACTTAATGTTGAATTAAGTGAAGATCTATATTAGATACTATAAGTTATGATTTAGAAAGAAAATAGAAAAAGCATTTTGTGAAAGCATATGCTCCATATGAAAGGAGCGGAAGGAAATAATCTCCGCGGAAAAGGGGCAAATGACAGCCACTGGATGGACGCGTGGCCATGAAAATCAAAACAAAAACTTTACGGAAACTATTTAAAGTAAGAAGCAAATTGAAGTTGCAGCTGACTCTTTCCTGTAATAAATTCATAAAGTAGCTTTTTAATGTATGGACCACTCTGTCTCTTTGAATTGGTCCAACTCCACTCAGACCTCGACGTCTGCTGCTTCAATCCAGCTTAGAGTCAAAACTATGAATGTGAACCAATGCTTTTCAAGCTTATCTTTTATTTTGAGCTGTAAATAACTTCAACCTAGCTGATGATTAACACGTTTCAGGCTAACCAAATCTTGTACGGTGTGATTTAATTACCTACTTGTGATCTGTTACCGGTTAAGGTCACAAGACGAGATTTATCCAAATATTCTGAAATAATTATTGCGGATTTTTCTCGTCACTTTAAATCTTATACTGTGACACAATCACAGTTAATTAAGTTCAACTCTTAGCAAGAACAACTTATTGACTTTTATGATTTGAATCAGTCAGTTAAGTCTTTCTTGGTTGAGCCGGTCACGCAGAACCTTCTTGATTGAGCCAATCAACTATGTGCATCTTTGTAATTCTCTAAAATATTGGTATACCTCAATTTGCCCACAGAGATAAAGTAAAAGTATGATTTATTTTAAATTGGTTGATTAATTTAGTTCAGTCGACAACACCAAATTATAGAAGGTGGATTTTTTAAGATAAAAATCTTTAGTCAAGTATTTTGTGGTCTGATGACATCACTGTTATTATTTCAAATGGAAAGTCTCGAGTTCGAGTTCCATATTCGAATCAAAGATGTTGACATTATCATAAGAAGATACTATATTTAGGAATCCAACGGGATAGCTCAAGTAACAAATGAGCTCTCTTTGTGGGTCGATTCCCCTTGAGCCAGCTCCCGAGGATTAATCTGGTGGACCCGTCCGACGGGCATAAAAAAACCTGAACCCGTCGGACTGACATAAAAAGACCTAGACCACATGGTGGTTTACACCAAAAAAAAAAAAAAAAAAAAAAAAAAAAAAAAAAAGATACTATGTTTAGGAAAAGATAAAAATCTTTAAGAGCATCCACATTGGTTGGGAAGAATGGGGAGATAATGTAAGAGTGATTAGGAAAGAGAGTGTGGGAGAGGAGAGAAAAAAAAAAAAGAAAAAACAAAACAAAAAAAAAATTAAAAAAAAAAGAAAGTAGTCAGACGCGTCAGGCGCGCCTGACGCGCCTCCGCGTGCAGTGCACGCGCCCGGCTTTTGCCCAAGGCTGTGCGCGAACGCGCACAGCCTTGCTTCTTCTTCTTTCTCTTTTTTTTTTTTTTTTTTTTTTTTTTTTTTTTTTGACAATCTCCCTACATTTGCAGGGAGATTATTTTTCAATTATCTCATGTTCACACTAGCTATTATCTCATGAAGGGAAGATTTAATTCTGAATTCTCCCCACAATATCCACAAGTGTGGATGGCCTAAAAGGTGGCAATGATGTGAACTTTTGTAAAGAGTAGTGAATGCACAATAAATACAGTTTCTGTGGAGCTATAAATACAGCAAAGCAGAAGAGATTCAGAGCACAGAACAAATAGATATTACAATACCCTGCAATCCCTCATTTCCCTTCTTCCCATCACAAGAAAACTCTGTTTCTTCATTTCTCAAACCATTTTTTTTTCTTTATATTTACAGTCCTCTCTTCCTCCATTGATCCTCACCTTCACTCAGGGGTCACTGGACTTCCCGCAAATTTCCCGTGTTTTTCTGAGAAATTTGCAGCTTTTCTTGAAAGAAAATGGAGAGCATTCATGGAAGTAATATGCCATTTGTTTATGGCAAAAACTCTGAAATTGGACCGTCTCTCTCGCAACTCATTTTGACGGGCGGTGCGAACACAATGGACTCCATTTTCTCCGGTTACCCGGAACCGGCGGCCAACCACAACTCCGCCGCCTCTGAGCCGCTGGGCTCTTCCGTCTATCTCCTACACAGAGAAATTCTCCAGAAATTCTGGCAAGAAAACAGAGTAACAACCCCTGCGTTGTTCACAACTACAAGAGCCCCTGGGGCATTCAACGATGGCCTTAGCGCTTACATGAACCCGATGAAGAAGAAGCTGTACAGAGGAGTGCGGCAACGCCACTGGGGAAAATGGGTTGCAGAGATTAGACTTCCCCAGAACCGGATGAGAGTTTGGCTGGGGACTTACGAGACCGCCGAGGCGGCGGCCTATGCGTATGACCGAGCGGCCTATAAGCTTCGCGGCGAGTATGCGCGCCTGAATTTTCCCAATCTTCGCGATCCAAGCAAGCTGGGATTCGGAGACGACGCCAAATTGGCGGAGCTGAAGAAAGCAGTGGACGCCAAGATTCACGCAATTTCCCAGAAGGTGAAGAGGGAGAGCAAAGCCAAGGAGTCCAAGAAACGAAATGCTAAGCAGAGCTCTGCTCAGACTGTGGGAACTATTGAGTCGCCGTCTTCTCCGTTCGCCGGGAATCAGGTTTCTGAAGAGGAATTCTGCAGCTGCAAGAGCAAGGCGTCGACGACGAGCTCGGATTCCGGCGGGATTCCGGCGCTGCCCTCCATTGATTCCGATTTTGATGATTGCAGTCTTGCGAGGATACCTTCTTTTGATCTGGACTTGATTTGGGAAGTTCTGGCTAATTAGGACAACAGTTCTGTTGATCTTTATATTTTGCTATCTAATCTCCACTCATATTAGTAGCTTTCTATGGCATGAACATAAATTTTTATGTTTGTTCGTGGCCAACACTAGTAGAATAAATTATTGACTTTCTCAGTTTAAGTCCGGTTAGTTATAACAATCTAGACTGGTTATCCATCTTTAGTAGTTGTTTTGGACTTCCCCGTAAATCAAATAATAAGTTTGTATATTTTAACTATGGAAAAATAGGAATTAGTAATTGTATACTCATTTCACTGTTAAAAAGATGTTATTAAGGTGATAAATGTGTTCTTAAATAAAATTTAGAAATAATTTAAGTATTTTGTGATTATTTGATACAAGACAATTTGTAACAAAGACAAAAAAAATCTGGGAATTTTTTTTTTTTTAAGTTAAAATATAATTTATAAGTTATTACATAGAAGCAAACTTTAATCATGTAAAAAAAAAAAAAAAAAAAAAAAAAAACTTAGGAGACTAGATTGATAACTAGGATTAACATGTGAGGTGTAGAGCAAAGCGGGAAGCTTGCATGTGATGTAGAAAACTATTTCCATCATCAATAGATTTGTGCAATAATGGTCCTCCTTTTGGCTTTATGATTTTACCTAATTTTCCGTCTCTCAAATATATAGCCAATGTGGGAATTAATCTTCGCATTGATAACTAAAACTAGGTGTAGAGGTGGCTATTAGGACTAACCCTATAAGCGTCGTGCCAAGCATTTTGTGCTCAATTGCTATCTCTATAATTTTTCTTGAGGAAAAGTTACAAAATTGAATCATTATTCGGTGGTATGGTATTGACTTTTGATCTACAATTGAATAGATACTACATTGTAATAGAGTGGATAGTGCTAACAAAAATGATTCCCTATAAGGGTTGGTCAAAATCCTTTATTAACATAGATATAATCTCAATTAAGTTGGTTAGACAGTTAATTTAGTAATCACAAGTTTCAAGTTTGACTTTACGTATGAGCGGTCTAAATACACCATTGCTAATTTGCCTAGTTCGTTCCAATTGTATGAATTACTACATGATTTATTATTCTTCGAAAATATATATTGCAATCCCAATATGCCTAAATTCCTATATATTTTGTAGAATTAATGATCGTTGTTTTGGTCCATCAATTATGTCGTAATTATTAAATTAGTCCTCAGCTATAATTTTTAACCAAATAAATTCTCAATTATTGATTTCCTAACCGATTTGGTCATCCATCAAACTGATCGAGGACCAATTTGATAATTACGGAGGACCAAATCAGTTACGAAGTCAATATTTGAGGATTTAATTGGTCAAAATTGATAGTCAATGACCAATTTGATAAGTATGATATAATCGAGTGACGAAAACAATCATTAATTCTATTTTGTATGTATTTGTTTTAGATATTATATATATATATATATATATATATATATATATATATATATATATATATATATATATATATGCTTGTCTAGCATGATTACGTATATTTATGGAGATATAATTGCAATTTAATTTGTTGGTTGCTGAATTATTTGTCCACATTTATGAATTCTGCGTATATATTTATTTTGAAAACATTTTTTTTTAGATTTATATGGGCTTATAATTTAAAATTTTCAAATTGAAAATATTCAGTTAGAGTTAATTCCATTTTTAGTCCTAAATTTACATGTGACACTCCACTTTTAGTTATTTTTTATTAGAACATCCTCATTTAGTCATAGTATTATTGTGTCATGGCCATTTTTAGTCCCCATTCAATAAAATCGTTGAAATATCTTTAAATACAAAGATATTTCAATCTTTTTTTATATACAAAGTAGGTTGAACCACTATATTTTTTATGTTTATTTTTTTTTTTAAAAAAAATCCACAATTGAAGACCGAAATGCCCTTGTATTTAATGTTATTTAAATTGTTTTGTTGATAAAGAACAAAAAATGATCATGCCAAAATAATACTAAGACCAAAAATGGATGTTCTAATAAAAAAATAACTTAAAGTGAATTTTCACTTATAAATCTATGACCAAAAATGGAATTAACTCTATTCGGTTATTATTAAATTGATATTCAATTTGGGCCTTCAAGTTTTGGACTTGTATGTTTATTTGAGTTTAATAATTATGTTCATATGCCAAGGATCTTATGGTCTAGTAGAACCAAATTGCTCTCCCATATGAGAGATTGTGGGTTTAAACATCAATGGAGGTGGTATTGACTCTTAATAGTGTTAATAATACTCAAAACAAAATAGAAAATTATGCTCATATGAAATTGTTTTAATTGTTACAATTTCTTTCCTGCCATTAGTTTAATAATATGTATATTCCGTAGCATTTTATTTTTTTCTATTTTAATGTATACATTTAACACGTACACTTGTTGATATGGATTGAAGAAGCTTTTCCCTTAGTGGGAATTTGGCATTTGATGGTGGACTTCTACCTTACAACGCTTCTACTGGGAATGAGAGGCACATGCATGTAATAGCTGCTCTTGTGTCACTACATTATATTCTCAAAAAAAGCCAATTTTTATTTTCCTAGTTTGAAGGTTTTTAGTTGTCAATATTATTTTTTCCCATGTGCTTCATTTGGAAAGGGAAGCTAGGGAAGCTACCCTTGATCAACATAGAGTTTAACCCTATGATTCAAGGGTTACTTTGGAAGTCTTGCTTCAGCGGTAGGGTGGAGGTTCAATTCCCACAGCTTAAAAATTCGATCAGAGATAGATGAAGACCTTTTAGAACACATTCCAAATGGATTTGACATAAAACAACTTTATAACGCAATTGACATAAAACATGATATAAAGTGACTCATTACATATTAAACAAGATAATAATAGTCCCTATTTTAGAACCACACAACTTTCTCACATGAGCTTCAATGCTTGTCAATTTTCATATAACACACAACTTTATGTAAGTATAGAATCATTAAAACACATGTAGTTAGAATACATTGAGCACAACCCTACTTCACCGCCTAAACTCATACTATAAATTCAAATAAAGATCGAGCATACTCTCCATCACCAAAATTTTAATTTAACCAAAATTAGTCCTACTATTGATTTTGTTCCAATTCTAGTCCTTATGTTAAATGTCAATTAAATAGACCTTAAATTTGAAGGCAAGAATGTAAAATCAAGTCTTTTGCCATTTTCTTCTTCATTCTTCTCCATCACATTTCTTATCAGATCAAATAAGGAATTCCTTAACCAAATTCTAGAATCCTAAGAGAAATGTTGAAATAGTGATGTGGTAACATAAACAAAATTTAAGCAAATTATTAACAACCCTAGTTTTAATTGTCCAGCAAATCGAAGCTATAAGTATGGGCTTACGATGAAGGATTGGGATTGATGATATTCCAAACTACGGTGTGTTTTCTTTTAATATTTTCTATGAGATTATAATTTCATTGTGCTTGAAAGTTATGTAATGCATAATAAATATAGTTTTTTTTTTCTTGTGGACCAGGGTGATTTATTGGTGTATATATATATTGAGTATGAAGAATGTGATGTATAGGGACCATTGATCAAAGTGGAAATTATTTATTGAATGTTTGCTAGTGTAACAAACCCTCAACTCCTTGTGACCATTGTGTTGTGTTGTGTTGTTTGCTAGTGTAGAAAACATTTAAATAGAGACCATTGTGTTGTACGTTGATAACCAATTTAAATATTGGAATAAGGTCAAATAAGCTCATTAAATTTAGTGAACAATGCAATTAAATTTTAAAACATAAATAATTAAATCTAAGCCAATTAAAGTAGGAAAAATACAATTAAGTCAGGGCATGTGCAATGTTAAAATTCTCTTTGAGAAGTTTTGTGAGATCATATCTTTCACACCAACCCTCAATATCTCATCTACTTCTAATATATTTCCCCTCCATTGTTACTCATCACTCTCCCTCAAACTTTTGTAAGATTAGCCTTTCCATATCATCTATAATTTATTTGTCCGTTTGATTTAAGGAAAACCTACCGGCGTCACCTATAATTTATAATTCAAATTTTAAAGAAATTAAAAAAATTCAATTTTAAATTAAATACTACATATATAATTTAAACTTTAATTATAAATTCGAATTCAAATACTACAAATAGAAATAATACAAAATAAAAATACACAAAATATATCATATAAAATAGGAGTGGCCAGTTCAATTTGAGTTATTACCTAAAGTAAACCGAACCGAACCAGTTCGATTTTGATTTATTATTTAGAAATCGAACGATTTCGATTCGTTTTTCGAACCAAGTTGAAAACTGTTCAGCTATATATAATTAATTCCAATAATTTTTATACTTACAAATTAAAATAACCCAAATATATATACTAAATTTAGCCACACTTTAAACTTAATTTGTATTTTTATATTAGACACTTAGATTATTATTTTGTTATTTGGACTTATGTGATATTTGGATTTTGAAATATGCATGTTTGACTTGTTGTATAAACTTATTTTAGATTGAGAAATTTAAAACATACATTGTTAACTTGTTGTTTAGCTTTTGAAATTTAAATTATTGGTGAAAATAAATAAATAATTATGTGTGCTAGAAAATTAGGGAATATTTGAGTTCTCAAACCGATTCAAAATTCGAACCAAACTAAGCATTAGTCGAACCGAACTCTTTCAAATCGAACTAAACTAAAATTGTAAACTGAATAATTTCATTTTTTTCAAAACCAAAAAAATTGAATTGAAAAAAAAAAAAAAATCGAACCGAAACTCAAAATGTTCACTCCTAATATAAAATAAGAACTATACGCCCTGCAGAGTTTAGCTGAATGGTTCAAAAGTCACCCTTAAAGTCTTGCTCCAATAACAGAATGGTGATGAATACTCCTTGTACGCAACTCGCAATTTACCTATTTGATAGTTAAATGAAATACAACTACTACAATAGTACATAAGTACACATTTTTAATTAGTAATTGTTGTCATTTGTCCATTTGTGCTCAATCAAGTCACTGGTACGGGTAGTTGGGATTGTTTGGTTGCATTTTTATATCAATTTAAAAAATGTTAAAAATTATGAGAAATGTTCAAACCTCAGTGGAGGCGTTATTGGTTCTTTGTGTTTCAGTGGGTTGAGAAAGTATATGAACAGATACTACAATGTAATAGAGCCAGTAACTTTCAAAAAAAAAAAAAAAAAAAAGAGGGTAAAATATGAGTGATGTTGTAAACATGGCAATAATAGGCAATTTTTTTTTTAAATGATTGTTGAGTTAAAAACGAAAGCAACGGTCAACTTTTCTTTGAATATGTGATATTCATTTGGAATATCACATACCTAAATCACTTCTATCTACCCATTGGACTTGCCCTAAATAAATTGAAACATAAAAGCATTCCCATTGGTAATTTTTAAATTTAATATGATTTTTTTAAGATTTTTAAACTGACTTGGAGTTAGAGGCGAGTGATGAGAGGATAAAGAAGAAAAATGAATTAGACCATTCTCAATATGAAAGTTTTTTGCCGGCTAAATAAGATGGTTAGGTGAGAAAAAAAAAAAAACAAGAAAATAGAAAAGAAAAAATTTATACTACTTACGTGCCTGCTAGTGCACCACACGCGCACCATGAGTTTTTTTTTTTTTTTTTTTTTTTTTTTTTTTTTTTTTCTTTCTTTTAGGGTCTGTTTGGAAAGCAGGAAAATGACTTTTGGAAAATGTTTTCTGAAAAATGAGTCATTTTCCGAAAAACATTTTCTTTTCCCGTGTTTGGTTGCATTCTGAAAAACTGGATTGGTGTGTTTGGTTCATTTTTTAAAAAATGAGTAGAATTGTATAAATTAATATTTTAATTATTTTATTTAGAATATAAAAATATTTATAATAATAATACTAAAATAATTTTTAATATAATCATATAATATTAAAATAAGTACATTCAAAATATAAGTACATTTAAAAAAAAAAAAAAAAAAAAACAGATCTTCATTGGTTTCTGGCGGAAACCATGTCATGGTTTCCGATAGGGAAACCATGTTTGATTTCCGCGCCGGACACCATGGAATGGTTTCCGATACGTAAACCATGTCTGGTTTCCGCCCGAAAACCAGATGGGCATTTTATTATAAAAAAAAAAAAAATACCTTTGGTTTCCGGCGGAAACTAGATTCCCGCCGGAAACCAAAGCTTAAAGGAAACCAGTGCTCACTGGTTTCCGGAAGGACGCCGGAAACCAGTGAGTACTGGTTTCTGAAGCCAACAGATGAAGAAGAAACTAGCGCGAAAGTGGAGAAAGTGGAAAGTCAACATCTGGAAATTGACTTCCCCTTTAAAAAAGGGAAGTTGTTTTCCGGAAAAACAAGCTCATTTTCCATTGGTCAATGCCTCATTTTCCGTTGACTTTAAATTTTCATTCTTTCCAAACAGTGAAAACTCGAAAAATAATTTCCAGAAATCATTTTCTGGGTTTCCAAACACACCCTTATTTCCTTCTAATCCTGGGTTCCACAAAAAAAAATAATAAATAAATCATCTTTCCTCCAACTCATTACCTCTCTCCGTCCAACACTGCAAAACAAAACCAAGAAAAAACCCTTTTTTGGATACTCTTACTCAATACGGAGTATAATTTTTTTGAGTTATATTATATGTACTCGCAAATTTTACTTTCTGAGATGACAAACAAGGATTGATTATTTAACACGTGGGTTTACAAAAAAGTATCTACATCAAAAAAAGTTGAGAGTATAAAATGAGAGCATACCAAATATTTTTTTAAATTTTTGTTTTGTGAATAGAAAAAATAAGAAATAATTGTAGAAAGTTGGAAGAAGAAATAATTGTAGTAGATGCGCGTGGGGTGCACCTACCGCGTCCAACAGGCGCGTGCACTGCATGCCCAAGCTAGGCGCGTTAAAGCCTGCAGAGTTTGTTTGTATTTTTGTCTCTTTTCCCAAAATGGAAAAAAACTCCAACGGGTACGTATCGGAGATGCTCTGCCTTTCAGAGGAATCAGAGCTGTCTACGTTTTAAAACCCCCGTGAAATGCACAGCTAAGATCACCATGAAAACCTTCAAGAAACCCTAGTTTCCCTTCATTTTTAGATTTATTCTCCCAAAAGCGTAACCTTTTTCTTTGTTTCTCCAAACACACCGATGAAATTCTTAACTCTCCGTAGCCGGAAAGATGATAGTTGGAACTTACGGCCGGCGGAGCCGAAGGGCGGAAATGGATTTGAAGATGGGGCAGGGGATTCGCTCCATTAGGACGTTTCCAATTTTACATTTTCGTCCCAAGACTCCGGCCACTGATCATCTCAGGAGGCCGATGGGGATGGAGATTTTGAGGATAGGAATGGGCACTTCAGGAAATCCAAGAAGAAATCAGAGGGTGAGTGGCGATTTATTTCTAAAGTTCTGGGTACTGAGTTTAATATTTTGATGGCTCTGGTTTTATCATATTTTGATGACCTGTTATGCAATGTTAGCTTTTGAAATCATATTATATATTCTATAGAATTCAGCCTACAATTTACCTTTAAATTTCTTGGAATTATTTTGGTAGAGCTACTGGTAAAACTAGTACTCATGTTATTTTGATTACTTAATATGCAAAATGACATTTAGGGAGCGTTTGGTTCAGGTTATATTATATAACCAAGGGAATGTGACATTCCCGAGCTTACATTCCTATGTTTGGTTCATTTTCTGTGAGGGAATATAACATTCCCAGGGAATGCAACATTCCCTCCACATGGGATTTTGAAGGGAATGTGATTCCCTTCATTTTGTTAGGTAATGTAGGATAACCTTGCATATTTATGAATTTTGTCATTTTAATTCTAATTATTTAAAGATATATATTTTATGTTAGCTTTTATATATATACTAGTTTTTTACGCGCATCGCGCGATTAGTATAATGCCCAATGCTTTTTTGTTAAATAAGTACTTTAAAGTATATTAAGGCAGGATTATATTGAAATTATGCATGCATAGATAATTGAAGGTTGAATTTGCGTATTTAAATAGGTAATTATTCTCCCAAAGGTTGAGTCCCCAACCCCAAGGGCCCCCCACAATCCGACCCGACAGAGCATTATGGGAAGTTGTAAATCACGGTGACTCAATGGTTCAGCAGACAGGGCCAAATGCTGATACGCACAAGGAATCTGCCCACTTTGGGCATAATTCCCGCACTGCCGCCGCTGAGGTTCAAACCTTGGTCTCTTCTCCCAAATACTACCCACTAAACCATTGAGCTAAGCCCGTGCGAGTTAAATAGGTAATTCTAAGTTTACAGATGCAAGATAATATAGTCAAGATTGATTATAATTGTCAATAAAATAATTGTATAGGTATAGTTGAAACCAAATACGGGACATAAGGGAGAACAAATAAAAATTAGGGCATAAAATATTAAATATATACTAATATTGTTTGAGGAGATTCCGACATTAGGATTTGTGGTTAAGTTCTATTAATACTTTAATATTAGAATTAGATTAATGGTGTAGTTATAATTCTATATTAGACTTTAATATTAGAATTAGACTAACGGTGAATTAACGGAAAAGTTAAATGGATAATCATATAATTAATGATAAATTAGAAAATCTTAAAAGAAAAAAATTAAAACCTGAACAATATGAACCATTCATTTGATTTAATAATTTGGCCGGTCATTTTTTCTACCCAATGTTAATAATTAAATAAATTCGCTGATCAAATCCGCTAACGCTAACCGTTAAGTGCTGATTGTCAAACAAGGACGTTGCGAGGTAGTTCTCACTTCAATTTGTTGTGTGATTTGAATACTCTCTTTGTCACAAAATCTTTCAAGTAGTTAATATGGTTGGCTTTATTAATTATATTTTTTTTAATTTTTTCATGGTATTAATAAAATACTTGGTAAATAAATATATAGCATTATTTTGTATTATAACTTTGATATTTAATTAGAAAAATAGTGCACAAAAAAGATAATAGATAATGTAGTGAATATAATCAATTGATGAATTTGAATGTAAAAATTTTTACATTTTGAGAAAAATTAAGACAATATAACTAATGAAAATATTTCTTTTAATTAATTTATTGATAATTAATAATTTTTTTTCACTGAATAAAGACATTGTAAGGACAATGTAGCGAATATAATCAATTAATAAATTTGAATATAAATAATTTTTATATTGAAGAAAAATAAAGACAATATAATTAATAAAATTATTTCTCTTATTTAATTTATTGATAATGAATAAATTTTTTTTTTTTGAATAAATGCATTGTAAACACATAATTCTAAATTAAAGAAATGCATATGTATTATTTTTTGTTGTAACTACTAAATTATTATTTATATAATTTAATAAGAGTAAAATAGAGTACTAATTATGCCAACTTTGATTGGGATGTGGTTCGAACCTAAGACATTTTTTTATTGAAATCAATGAGTAAGTTAACGGTGAACTAACGGCAATTCTTAAAATTTTAACGGAATTAGTAACGGTGTGTGGGTATTTTAGAAAATTTTTGTGTAAAATTTAAATCTGATCAATCTTTTAATCAATCTGAGCCATTCATTTGATTAAAATCTGCGACCGCCATTTTTTCTACCCATTATAGGCCTAACTCTCTTGGGCTCTTATTAGTATAGTAGATATATATATATATATATATATATATATATATATATATATATATATATATATATATATATATATATATATATATAAAAGATAAGATAACCCTAAACCAAACATAATTATATTACATACCTCAATTTTAACCAAACACAGGAATCTAACATTCCCAGTAATCTAACATTCCCAGCAATCTAACATTCCTAAGGTAATCTAACATACCGTGAACCAAACGGCCCCTTAGGGTGTGTTTGGAAACCTGAAAAATGAGTTCTGAAAATCATTTTCCAAGTTTCTATTGTTTGGATGTGCCTGGAAAATCAAATCTAACGGAAATCATTTTCCATTGACTTTGAAAAATAGGCTTGTTTTGGAGGAAAATGACTTTCTTTTTTTTTTTGAAAGTTATTTTTCAACTTTTAAACCAACATCATCAAACCATACCACCATCACCACCATTACTACCGCCGCCACCACCACTATACCATCGCAACCACCGCCACCACACCACCACCACTACCACCACTACCACCACCATTACCACCACCAACACCATACCACCGCAACCACTACCACCACTAATACTATCAACACCATACCACCACCACCATACCATCGTCGCCGCCACCACCGCAACCACCGCCACCACCACCACACCACCACCATCACACCACCACCACCACCATACCACCGCCGCCACCACTGCCACCACCGTCATACTACCACCAGTTGTTATTATTATTATTATTATTATTATTATTATATAACAAATAACACCACTACCATTACACCACCACCACCACCATAATATTTTTGATATATTATTAGTTATTTTTTTTATATTTAAAATTATTATTATATTATTATATATTATTATACATGTTGTAATATTCTAAATAAAATAATTAAAATGTTTAATTATACCATTCTACTCATTTTTCAGAAAATGAACCATACACACAAAAACAATTTTCCAGAATGCAACCAAACACGGGAAAAGGAAAATGTTTTCCGGGAAATGACTCATTTTTCAGAAAATATTTTTCAGAAGTCATTTTCCTGCTTTCCAAACGGACCCTTAGCTTATAATTTTTAGATGATTTTTTTCTATCATTTCCTCTGTGAGTACAAGTGATGAGGGGGCCTTTTCCTTAAAGTGGTTTACTGAATCTCAAACTGATCTGATTGGAAGGTATGACCATTGATTCTTGGTGGTTGAGAACATATTAATGATGGAAAAATTAAGAACATATAGCAAAAGTTAATACCTATTGATCAAAATAGAGATAGATGGAAGAAATAAAGGACAGAAGCTTGAACTTATGGATGATCCTTTTGCTTCTGATGAGGATGATTTTGAACCTTCTAAATGGGATTTACAGTTCATGGACATGAAGACAAAAAGTAATTTTCTTGCTTGCTTGTTTATATTCCTTCTTTAGACTTTTAGTAGTGTGGAAGCCTTAATTGTGCACTGGGTCCAACCAAAACTTTTTTATTGTTTCTTTTGCTATATGAAGAAAGTGAGCTTTCCATTGTCCATGGAAGAATGATGAGGAATTTTCATGCCTTCATTGGATATTTTAAGAGTAAACATTGAGTTTCATTCATGATTTTTTCATTGACAGGTTTTGATGAACTTAACAAATGACAGCCCCATCGGCTGGGCAGTGGAAGGTGGTGAAAGCTGGAAGGGGGACGGGGCAAATGGCACCAGGTTTCTGTTCTACTTTGCGGTATGCTTTTGTGATTTTCAATTTATTGCTATGCAGCCTAAGTATATTGTTCTATCGAAGTATATTATGTTTGCGACTTAATACCATCTGGGTTCTCCGAATATAGTGATTCTGTCATGTTTAGTCTTAAACTTTCAAATTGACCACCCGTGGTCCTTCGACTTTCAAATTGCTATCATTCGTGGTTCAAGTTAACCACTTATGATCCTTCAACTATCAAATTTTAACCACCCATGGTCCTTTCAGGAAGACCAGAACTGGTTAAATTTTGAAAGTTGAAGGACCATGGGTAATAAACTTAGATCATGGATGGTAACAATTTAAAAGTTAAAGGACCTTTAGGACTAAACGTGACAAAACCACCATAATTGGAGGACCCCATATAACATTAATTATTATGTGTGCACACACTTCTTTTTATTTCGTACTCAAGCAAAATGATATGATGCTAGAAATAAAATGATACCAAAGAAAGTAACTCTCTTTTTCTCTGTTTACTTATCAAAGATAGAATATCATATTACTTGGTGTTCTGGATTTGTTTCATAGTGCAAACTCTTAAGAAATATTGAACTAGTGTTATTTACACTTTTGGTTCTATGAATATTGGGGTCTTGTTAATTTCAATTCACGACTTTCAAAACTAACAATTGAGTACTCTAACTATTCAATTTTTATCAATTTTGGTCCATCCGGCCAAACTGCCAACGAAAAGTGACTGAAAAATTTTAATGGATAAAATCTTTAGGGCAATTTAGTCATTTGCTCTTCCTCTTTTCTTTTCTCTGTTTCTTCTCTTCTCTTCTACGCCAGTAGCCATGGAAGATGACGGAGAAACAAAATTGTAAAGTTACCCTTTCTTCTAATTTTGAACTATGGTGAGATGAGGGTGTCGGTGTCCGGTGCCGGAATACTGAATAAAAAGCTCACCATAATCCACCGTTCCTGTTTCATCCAGGCACCCCATTATCGACCTCCCGTCGGGGATAAATATCCTCGTTTTCGTCCTCATCTCCTGCAACCGACAGGTGCGGGATTTTTCCTAGCCACCGGGTTTTGCGTCCGTCAATTGCACGAGCTTTCCAGCAGGGAGTGTTTAGTTTCCCCTCAATCCCTCTGTTTCCTACTCTGGGCTTGTGGGTGGGAACAACTTCTTCTTGCGCCATTCCAACGATAGTACCATCGCCTTCAGTGCTGGCAATGGCCGGGGTTTCGACATTCCAACGAGAGTACAATCGCCTTCAGTGCTAGCAATGGCTGGGGTTTTGCCATTCCAACGAGAGTACCATCGCCTCAAAACTCGCATTGGGTCGAGATTTCGTTTGCGGGTTGCGCGATTCGGACAAAGTTCAGTGTCTAGGAAGTGATTCAAATGTCACCGATTATGCCCCTAACGGGACTTACAGTGATTCGCCGGAGGGGCAGTTGGATTGCAAGGGAGATATGGCTAGAGAAAAGTTGGACGAGGAATTTGTGAATCTTGCCTTGGGAGAGAACCGGGGATGCGCGATAAGACGGTCTAACGGAACAGTAGTTTGCTGGGGAGAAAATGGGTTTAGCCTCCCCAAAAAGTTGCAGGGCAGGCGTTTCATGGCGTTGGCGGTGAGAGAAACAATGTTTTGCGGCGTGGAGGCGGCGAATTCAACGTTGTATTGTTCGGGAAATGCGTTTTTCAATTCAAATTCTAAGGTTTTCGACGAAATAGTTCCTGGCCAGTGCACGAATTCTTGTCTTTGCAGTCCTATGCCTTTTTATGGTAAATTTTGCGGCTAAAATCTAAGGATATGTGAGCCGTGCATTCTTGAAACTCCCACTGAGAATCCACCTTCACAACCACCAATGTCGTCGTCGTGGTTCTAATTTTGAACTGTTGGCGGCAACGACGACGACGACATTGGTGGTTGTGAAGGTGGATTCTTAGTAGGAGTTTCAAGAATGCACGGCTCACATATCATTAGATTTGTCCAAAAAATTTATCGTAGAAAGGCATATGACCGCAACGACAAAAATTGCAAGGAACTACTTCGTCGAAAAGCTTAGATTTTGAATCAAAAAATGCATTTCCCCAACAATACAACGTTGAATTCGCTGCCTCTACGCCATAAAACATTGTTTCTCTCGCCGCCAACGCCATGAAATGCTTGCCCTGCAACTTTCCGAGGAGGCTAAACCCATTTTCACCCCAACAAACTACCGTTCCGTTAGACCGTCTTATCGCGCATCCCCTGTTCTCTCCCAAGGCAAGATCTACAAATTCCCCGTCCGGTTTTTCTCCAGTCATATCTCCCTTGCAATCCAATTGCCCCTCCGGCGAATCACTGTAAGTCCCGTTGGGGGCATGATCGGTGACATTTGAATCACTTCCTAGGCACTAAACTTTGCCCGAATCGCGCAACCCGCAAACGAAATCTCGACCCAATGCGAAATTTGAGGTGATGGTACTCTCGTTGGAATGACGAAACCCCCGGCCATTGCCAGCATTGAAGGAGGTCGGAATTCTCCACGATTCCAGAAATGCAAGAATTCCCAGAACCAAGATCGACGATCCTTGAGCCGAGGTAGATTCTCTTGTACGCCATCTCGGTCCCGTTTATTGAAAATCTCCAGCACACCATGGCAGAAACTGATGAAGAAAAAGAAGAGGTGAGAGCGCAAGAAGAAGCTGTTCCCACCCACAAGCCTAGAGTAGGAAATGGAGGGATTGAGGGGAATCCGAACACTCCCGGCTGGAAAGCTAGTACAATTGACGGACGCAGAACCCATCGGCTAAGAAGAATCCCGCACCTGTCGGTTGTAGGAGCTGAGGACGAAAACGAGGATATTTATCTCCGACGGGAGGTTGATGATGGGGTGCCTAGATGAAACAGGAACGGTGGATTATAGATCCAATTTTTCACTTTTTTGGATTCCTTGTCATTTGTTTTTCTTGTTCCTGGTGGTATCAAAACGCCGCTATGTCGGGATATCTTATCTGCTCTTCCAGGGAAATATATATCTCCAGAAAAGATTTTCAGTTCAATTCTTTTTTTTTTTTTCTCCACCCTGACCAACCCGCCTACTCGGCTTCTTATATTTAAGGTGATTTGTGTATCTACCCCAATGATACTATTGTTCCGTACCATTATGGAAATGGAAGAAGATCCGGGTAAGATATGCACTTCTTCGGGAATGAAAAAAAATCGATCTACTTTCTTTTGGTGTTTTGGTCGAAATTCCCTCACTCCTCGATACTGAATCAAATCCTCTTTTTTCACGATTGAATGCATTTCTAGAGTCCCATATTTAGTACTGCCCGAACTCATTCTTCTGTACCGAGGATCGTCGAAATAAGCAATAATACTATTTCCACAGAAAATACCATTTGTGGGGATTTTCATCGAGATACCTGAACAGGGCATTAGTTCCTTCTTGCGTTCTTGAATCGATTGGAGTGGAATGATGAATTGATTTCTTCGCCTCTTTGATAATAAATTTGACAAAAAATCCGAATTCTCGGCTAGAATAGGTAGAATAGCCGGATATACGAGATTAGAATGATCAGTACATATGATTCGATTGAGGTCTGAATAATCAGCAATCCTATCTTCTTTTTGACCAGAAAAATGCGCACTAAAGATTTTTTGTCTCGCCCGATCATTAGTTTCTGAGAGGTTGGAAATAGATCTTCGCTTGACAAAAAGGGAATGCGCACTCTTTTGATCCTGATCCCTGTGGATCGAAAGGGAGACTAGACTGGAACGGCACGGCTCCCCTAATAATATCCATAAATGACTTGTTTTTGATAATAAATGAACATTCCCATATGTAAATTCAGGTGCATGATACACATCAGTACTCCAGTGCATTTCTCCATCTGAATCAGAATAAATATGTTTGCGAACCTTCTCTTTCAAATTCAAAGTAGATGTTCCTGCGCGAATCTCAGCAATCACTTGTTCGGATTCTACATATTGATCGTTTTGAACTAAAAGAAAACTTTTGGGGGGAATATTCACATTATGTAGAATATCTTCACTCTCAATAGTTACATACAAATCTATAGAACATAGAAAAGCGGGATGCCCATGACGTGTACGTGTCGGATGAACCAAATCCTCATGAAATCTTATTTTTCCATTAGAAGGGGCTCGGACATGTTCTGCAGTACCCCCTGTGAATACTCCGCCAGTATGAAAAGTTCTTAATGTTAATTGAGTCCCAGGTTCTCCAATCGATTGACCTGCAATAATACCTACAGCTTCCCCCAATTCAACCAGGTCGCCATGAGTAGGACTCCGGCCATAACATAATCGACAAATCCAAGATGTACTCCTACAAGTAAAGGGAGTTCGAATCGATATTGGTTGGGCTCGAAAGGTTATGAATCGATTTACAAGTCCAACTCCAATGTTTTGATTTCTAGTGGCAATACACCGTGGGCCTATGTATATATCATCTGCTAATACACGACCAATTAATGTTTGGATCAAAATCCTTTCCGGCATCATCCCATTCTGAGGACTCACAGAAACCCCTCGGACAGTGCCGCAATCCGCTCGACGTACAACAATGTGTTGAACTACTTCAACAAGTCTGCGCGTGAGATATCCAGCATCTGATGTTCGTACAGCAGTATCCACAACCCCCTTATGGGCCCCGTAGCAAGAAATGATGTATTCCGTTAAAGAAAGTCCTTCGCGTAAATTGCTTTGAATGGGTAAATCAATCATTTGTCCTTGTGGATCTGACATTAATCCTCTCATACCTACCAATTGATGTACCTGAGATGCATTTCCTCTAGCTCCCGAAAAAGACATTATATGAACTGGATTCAAAGGGTCAGTCATCCTAAAATTAGGATTCATTTCTTGTCGCAAATACTCACTTGTAGCATACCATATTTCAATGGATTGACGTAATTTTTCTACCGCGTGTACATTCCCATAATGATGGTGTTTTTCCAAAATCAAACTTTGCTGTTCCGCATCTTGAACTAGCCATCCCTTAGAAGGTATTGTTAAAAGATCATCAATTCCTAATGAAATGGATGTAGCAGTAGCTTGTTGAAAACCCAGAGTTTTGACTTGATCCAGGATATGTGATGTATATGCCATTCCGAAGTGATTTATTAATCTACTAATAAGTCGTTTCATGGCAGTTCCGTCTATCACTTTATTGTGAAAGACCAGATTGGCCCGTTCTGCCATAAGTACCTCCATATTCTGCTAAGTAGGATTCGACATTCGACAAGACAATGTTTTTGAGTAATTGATTGTAAAACTTCCTTTTATCGATCTTGTTTCGCGTAGAAATTCCGGAGCTATGGTCCTAGCTGAACCGGAGAGCCCCGAACTCCCGTTGGTATCTATCATAGAATTATGTTAGGTATCGGATGACCCGGCCCGAGAAAACCCCTGTATAGCTTCTTCGATTTCTCGATAAAGAGAAATGTGGCCAACAGTGGTTCGAATGTATATAAAAATAATTTCTTTTTTTAGACTTCTTACTATTAGATAGTGTCCATAAATCTCATAATAAGTCCCTAGGGATTCATAGTGAACTTCGATGGGAGTTTCTCTTGAAGTAATAACGCGTTGATCTAGTCTCCACCGGAGCCATAAAGGACTATCTAAATTGATTCGTTTCTGTCGATAAGCTCCAATTGCATCATAGGAATTACAAAAAACGGGCTCTTTCTTATACTTATAATTACTATTGTCACTTCTTTTAGTTTGAGAGTTTCTACGATTACACTTAGTATACCTATTTAGACAAATACCTCGACGATTTTCGCTCGTTAATACATAGAGTCCAATAAGCATATCTTGGGTTGGTACGGAAATGGGATCCCCAATAGCCGGAGATAAAAGATTCATATGAGAAAACATAAGTAAACGGGCCTCCACTTGAGCCTCCAAAGATAAGGGTACATGAACAGCCATTTGATCTCCATCAAAATCTGCATTGAACCCCTTACAAACTAATGGATGTAAACAAATAGCACGCCCCTCCACTAAAACGGGCCACAAGCCTAGAGTAGGAAATGGAGGGATTGAGGGGAATCCGAACACTCCCGGCTGGAAAGCTAGTACAATTGACGGACGCAGAACCCATCGGCTAAGAAGAATCCCGCACCTGTCGGTTGTAGGAGCTGAGGACGAAAACGAGGATATTTATCTCCGACGGGAGGTTGATGATGGGGTGCCTAGATGAAACAGGAACGGTGGATTATGGTGAGGTTTTTATTCAGTACTCCGGACACCGACACCCTCATCTCACCATAGTTCAAAATTAGAAGAAATGGTAATTTTACAATTTTGCCCCTCAGATTATACACTAAATTAAGGATTAAGTTCTTTCGGCGAAATTTGGCCGAAGTGACCAAAATTGCATAGTTAAGGTAAGTAAGTAACACTTTTGACTACAATTAACAATACCTCTATAGTCACAGGACTAAAATTGAAATTTTACTCTACTTATAGGCAGTAGCACTAATTGGACATTTACTTTTATCAGTTTTTGAAACTAAAAATGGAAACCTATTATTTGTTTTTTAAACTAACAGTTGGACAAATTAAGATAAAGTTCCTTAAGATATGACTAATTTTGGAAGTTTCCTTGTATATAGAAAATTTACCTTCAGAAAGTTTCTTTATGTATAGAAAATTGAAGTAAATAACGAATTTTCAAATCTTTAAAAAACGATTTAGAGTTTGTGCATTGTGAAAGTCTTTGAGAAATTTGCCTTAAACGAGTTTTGTAGTAGTGTTAAAATGTGTTTGTTCCTTAAGTTCAACACCAAAATTTAAGAAATAAGAGTAGAGAGAGAGAACCAAGGATTTTTATAGTAGTTTGGGTTAATCCTACATTTCTACTCCATTCTTTTTCTTAACACAAGAGGTTCCACTAATATCCACACAATACAAGTGAAATGTATATAGCCTTTCACACTAGTTGCAAACCAAGCCAACTATTTGCAATCCACCAAATGACAGTCCTTGGAGCGATTTTCTTCACCAAGTTGCACGTTCTTCGCTGCCTTACAACCTTCAAAGATTGTCCACTAAGTTGCCTTGAAAGAAGCAAGTGGTGATCCTTAAGGATGTTTAGTCTGAGAGACTAAAGGTTGGACAATACCTAGATGATTTTTAAAGCCGTTTTAGCTCTTGAGAATGGCTGGGTACTTTTTGCACAATAGCTTTTAGAAGTTAGTATTCGTAGCTTCTTCATGCTTCAGGAGGGGCCCTTTACATAGAGTTAAAGGTTTTGAAAATTTGAACGTTTGAATTCTTTCCCTAGGCGCTTTTTGAAATGGTAGGTGTCCAAAAGCTGTCATTTTCCCATTTTCTACAACATGCCATTGACTATTGGGTAAAAATTATTTTCTTTTAAGTGAAAGGAATTTTCTGATTGATGCGAGGGCGGCCAAAAAGCATGCTTCTTATTGTCAAGTGTCTTAGCGAGCGTGCCCACTGCCCAACCTTAGGCAATCATCCTTATAACTTCCTCCATCATCTCAAACTCTATGGGGTGCTGGCTTGCTAGTTTTCTTTGGTGCCATTAAAGAAAATAGAGAAGTTTGAAAGGGGTTGAGAGAAAGAACGACGAGAGTATTTAGAGATTCTGGAGACTGGGAATTGCAAAGGGCTCCGGAGTTTTTAGGATAATGAAAGTGAGAATATGGAAGGGTATTGGAGGCTTAAAAGGAGTTTGGAAGGGTTGAATTTTCTAAGAAAATAGGTGAAAACGACATGAAAAGGTAAGGCTTTAGGAGAATGAGAGAGTATGACAGACTCAATAACTCAAGTATGGATACATTTTCTATTTCCTTATTATTAAATGCATGAAATTAATGCTCCATACGTGTGTTAGAATTGTAAACCCACTTTTCCTACTTATACTAGGATCTTTTGACTGGACACATGTACGCTCATGATAAATTTAGTTGGTTATATAAGCTCCTGCTTATTGCTTGACAAACAAACATTCCACATCATTAAATGCTTGGAAATTAGAAATGATGTTCCAAAAATCGGCTTAGGCATCCATCCGACTAGTCAGACAAGTCAGTCATTTTTCCTATGTTGTCGCAGTCTTCGTTGGAGTTTTCACCCTCACAATCGCCCATCATAATTGTAGCTAGCCGCCTCACTCATCACTTTCGCAAAACCCCTCGCCTTGTTGAACGGTTGGATTTTCTTCGTGTGTCAAAGTCCATCGTTCTAACTCAATATTGCCGCTTGGAAGTCATCTACTCATCACCTTTCAAAGTTCAAGAGAGATGGTAGGGCTTCATTAAAAGAATTATGAAATCTTTGGACTTGAAATTAGGGTTAGATTTTTAGTTTTTGGATAGTTTGGACTTGGGCTAAACTTTTAAGTTTTGGTCAATTGGACTAAACTTTTAAGTTTTGAGCTAATTAAAGTTAGGCCTTAATGCTTTATTGAATGTAATAAAAAAAAATTATTAGAGAACCTAGGCGATGATTACGTGCCCATTCACCTCCTGATATCTTTCACTGTATGTGGTAATGCTCTTGGATCTATTTCCATGGAAAACCTCAGCTCCCTGGTGAAGGATTGCTAGGAGTAATCCAGGAAGTGAAGGTTTATTTTTCCTTTTGTAGGAATGTTGACCGACTTTCTAGGCAATAAGGTGTTTGTTGGGTGGTAAAAACTTTTCAATATAATATTTTTAACCATTTCAATAATATTAAAAATAATAAACTCGCCAATGTCTTTTAAGACTATAAAGTATTGTTTGTAGGAATAGAGTTCTTATCTGAGTTCTAGATAGATTCAATTTTTCCTTTAAAATTATTAAACTTCAAGTTGGGGTGATTCCTAAAGCTTCACTTCTATTCGGGACTTGGTTTTCTAGTTAGCTACCCAAACGACCGACAAAGTAAAAATCTCATTATACCATATTCCTACGTACCTATTAATTATTTGGTTCGGAATAAAGAATCCTAGCACAAATTTGTTACTAGTAGAAGCTAAAATATATCCATTTTCATCAAATGGTCTGGTAGAATATTTTCTACGGTAACAAAATCTCATTATATTTGTATGTAACTCTAATCGTAAAAAATCCTTGTGAATTGTGATCAAATAGAAAGACCCCAAGTACGAAAATGGATATATTTTAGCTTAGAAAATATTCCACCCGACCATTTGATGAAAATGGATATATTTTAGCTTCTACTAGTAACAAATTTGTGTTAGGATTCTTTATTCCGAACCAAACAATTAATAGGTACGTAGGAATATGGTATAATGAGATTTTTACTTTGTCGGTCGTTTGGGTAGCTAACCAGAGAACCTAGTCCCGAATAGAAGTGAAGCTTTAGGAATCACCCCAACTTGAAGTTTAATAATTTTAAAGGAAAAATTGAATCTATCTAGAGCTCAGATAAGAACTCTATTCCTACAAACAATACTTTATAGTCTTAAAAGACATTAGCGAGTTTATTATTTTTTATATTATTGAAAGGGTTAAAAATATTATATTGAAAATTTTTTACCACCCAACAGATACCTTATTGCCAAGCAACTGTCAACATCCCTACAAAATGAAAAATAAATCTTCACTTCTTGAAGTACTCCTAGCAATCCTTTGCTAGGGAGGTTTTCCGTTGGAATAGATCCAAAAGCATTATCAAAAATAGTGATAGATATCAGGAGGTGGATAGGCGCGTAGTCGCCGGCTCGCCGCCTAAGTTCCTTAATAATTTTTTATTACATATGATAAAGCATTAAATCCTAACCTTATCCCAGAAGTTAATGACAAAGCTTAAAAGTTTTGTCCAAGCCCACTCTTCAAAGACTACAAATTTAACCCGGATTTCAAGTCCTAAAATTTTATATTTCCATCGATGAAGCAGTACCATTTCTCTCCTAATTTAGCAATAGCGATGACTTGATGACTTCCAAGCAGTAATAACGAGCTGCAATGATGGGCTTTGACACGCAAGAAAATCTAGCCATCTAACAAGATGAGGAGCTTTGTGAAGGTGATGATGGGTGAGGCAGAAAGTTACAACTATGATGGATGATTGCAAGGGTGCGAACTTCAGCAGCAACATATAAAGGAGAAATGACTGACTTGTCTTACTAGTTGGACGGGCACATATTAGATTACACACCTAGGGGTGCCTAGGCGACAAACCTGTCTGATTTTTGTAACACTGCTTAGCAAATAAATGACCTTCCAATTAATACATGTTCTATCACACTTGTCAATTCCTACTACGCCTTTTCCAGAAACTTCATTCTCCTAGCAGATTTGCTAAACGATATCTGCTGATGTCTTATTACCTAATCTGCAAGATCTTCTGTCCTATTCAACCTATGTTAACCATAGCCAACTCCACTTTTAGCTCATTGTGTCTTGATTCAAGCAATTAAGGATTTTATTAAGATGTGTGCTAGGTGCTACGCTGTATTGGATTTTGCATTATGTATATGGCATTAATGTTGTCACACATGATGCAAATCTCCGAGGCGTGAATTCCATAAATAAATAATAAAAAAGAGTTAATACCTATTTTGGTCCCTTGACTATTGAGTATTTCTTAATTTAGTCATTGACTGAAAATTACTCAATCTGATCCCCTGACTTAAAAAATTACACTCAATTTGGTTCTCTGTTATAAAATCCGTTCAAAAGCTGTTAAATTGAAGGGTAAAATGGTCAGTCTATCTTGATTTTGTGCAACTATTCGATTTAAAAGCCATGAGTTCGGAAGAGCATATAACCTAGAAGAATTAAGTGACAGTAATGACTGCCATGGAGGACCATAAGCAAGAAGAGGAAGAGTTGTCGTTGGAGACTTTAGCGTGTTTGCCGCCATGGACGAAGCAAAAAACGGTGTGGGGGGTGGCATAGAGAATTGATAGATGGAGCACTTATGCCTTATCTTTCATTTCATAGAGAATTTATTGAGAGTGCTTCCACATATCCTTCTTGAAAATGCCACTCAAAAGTGAGTCATAATCTTCCTTCAAATTTGAAGGAAGAAAAAATCTTCCTTCAAATTTGACAATGGCGCATAATAGGCGAATGTAAATACCAAGACTGTTGTTTGTACTTTGTAATTGCTAGGAGCCTAGGATTCTTCCCAACTATTTCAACTCCTATAAGCTCATATGTTTTCCTAGCGAGTGAAGGGGGCTGATGATATCCCGACCATCCTATTACTGCACTTGTTTGTTACCACTCCCCTCACCGTTATTTGCTTCGTCCACGGCGGCAAACGCGCTGAAGCTTCCGACGGAAACTCCCCTTCTTCTTGCTTCTGATCTTCCATGGTAGCCATTACTGCCACTTATTTCTTTTGGGTATATGCTCTTCTGAACTCATGGCTTTTGGATCAAATAGCTGAACAAAATCAATGTGAATTGATCATTTTACCTTTCAAATTAACATCCTTTGGACGAATTTCGTGACGAAAGATCAAATTGAGTGTGAATTTTAAAGTCAAAGGGTCAAATTGAGTAATTTTCAAAGTCAAAGGATTAAAGTAAATAATACCCAATAGTTGAGAACCAAAATAGATATTTACTCTAAATGCATGCATGTATGTATGTATGTATAGTAAAAATAATTTGACTCAAAATTTAGTAGTTAATTTACCGTCCATTGATTATATTTCTGTATGTTAATCACTTATAACTTAAATAAAATGATAATTAAGATGAGGTAACGACATCATAGCATTTGCAACAAATCCAATGCATACAAAGACCTTTACAATTTCAAGGGTTACGTCAAATTGTTCTTCTTTACGGACATATTGGGAAAAGGATAATCAAGTGGTATAACATTAGATGTTACCACAATTTCTCAACTTGTCTGTAAAGAAAAACAATTTGACGTGACCCTTCAAGTTGTAAAGGTATTTGCATGCATTGAATTTGTTGCAAATGTTGTAATGTTTTTACCTCATCTTAATTACATAATATCATTTTATTTAACTTATAAAAAGTTAGTGGTTAACACACACACATATATATATATATATATGTGTGTGTGTGTGTGTGTGTGTGTATGTATGTTGATACAGTATATACAGGCGTATGTGTATCATACGGTGGTATATACCTGACAACACCGTGTCATGCGCAGGACTGAATACCCGCTACCGGCCTCTATGGTTGGGATTTGGGTCAATCCTAGGGCTCAGAAGACCAGATAAATGGCATACTAATGAGGTCGAATGGGCAGCTCGGTCGGGGTGGGAATCATGACCGGGGTAGATCGGTTTGGGGTGTGTGTGGTCTAAGGGTCCATTACCGACCATAATGTCAATCGTATGGCGGGTAGTATACAGAGGTAATATCCCTATCATATTTATTGCCCAATATAATATGCTTGAATAACTATAAAGTCCGCAAATGATCACCACTTAAACTAAAAATATCAATAGACAATTCTGTGCTTGAATAAACTGATTAATGGCTTTTAGAGTTTTTAGTAAGACCAAGATATTAATTCGTGTTGAGCATATATATACTATATATAAACATATATTTGCAATAAAATTATCTATTTAGACTTTTCGCTAAGATGAAAAACATGTTTTAATTTGGTATCAACAATCCCATACTAATGGTCATAGGTTCACATAAGGGGACATTGAGCATACAATTTTTATTTTAGTTTTTCTAATTTACATCCATAATATAACGCATAATAAAAATAAAAAGATACTCCGTAGTATAGTCGTATTCATACACAGACGGCGTGCCGCGTGCGTGACTGCCCCCCTAGTCGTGATCTTCAATCAAGATACTGCTTCAGGAACTTACGAATTCGCTTTCCAAAACCGTAATTCTTCTCCATTTTCTCGCGATCGAAGCGATGATAGTGTTTCGACGCATACTTTGCGAGCTTCTCTTCACCGTCGCCGCGGTGACGGTGGTGGCCGTGGTGGTGAAGGAACGGGATCCACTCCGGCGGAACTTGGCGCACGTCGCCGTGGATCGTGACGTCACCGAGGTTTTTAGTTTCCGGAGAAGAGAGAATCATATCATCCCCGTAGGGGATCTGGCCGCCCGATCTCATAACCAGCCTTTGCTTGTGGCCGTTACCAAAGCGGTGGCGGCATCGAAGGAAGGGGAGCGCAGATCGGAGGCGGAAGCGACGGTTGACCGGACGGAATCTGACTAGATGTAGCGGCATGACCTCGGCGGCGACCACGGCTTTCGTCTCTGTCTCAATAGCATCGGTTTCCTCGTGATTTGACTCGCTAGGGAGGCGAATAGCGTCACCGGCGTCCGATTTGGTAACTGACTCGCTAGGGAGGCGAATAGCATCACCGGCATCCGATTTGGTAACGGAGTCTGACAGTTGGTTAACTGTGACGTCATTTTCCGGCTTGCTTAACGGAGAACGAGCAACAGAGATGGTGAAAAGCAAAAAGAGAACTGCAACGGAAAGCCTAGCCATGGTTCAAGGCAGGAACAGCGCGTTGTATAGCTTAATACTCGTGAATATATAGTTGTAGTCAACTTGTATATTTTCTCCTTTAAATTAAATTAAATTTTATAAATACTTTTTAAGCATCAAATTATATACAAAATCTTTTACAGCAAATCAATATACATTTGCTGCAGTGCATATCGGGGGTAGGCTGGTAACGCTGATGTCGGCGATGATGTGTGAAACGTGTAAAAGATAATGAGAAATTAAAATTTACACTTATTAAAAGAGCTTGCTTCGTTGACTGTTATGGAGGAAAGAAAGTTGTTCACACCCGATTAAGATTGAATACCATAAATTAATATTCAATACATCAATACAGTCCATATATAAATCATTAAATCAAGCTTCCTGAAATGCATATGTGGGAAGGGAAATTGGTGCTAAGGCTTTGGTTATCCAACGATACTTTCTCATTTAAAAAAATAAGGCATACTGCATATCTTTATGGAATTTTTTTAAAATCATGAGATGTCTTGAGTATACTTTAAGTATAGAGTAAATACTTGAAATGGTCCCTCGACTATAGCTAAATTCACAAATTGGTTCTCAACTTTTAATTTCAACCAATTAAGTCCTTAACTTTGCAATTTTAACACAATTTGATCCTCCGTCTATTTGACTGTTTGTTGACCGTGATCTTTGAGGATATATATGTAATTTCACGTGCAAAGCTCAAAAGAATTTTGACCGGGTTCAGCTTGCCTACGTGGCTTGGAGTCACGGCTTTCTTGAAGAGCCGCTCCAGGGACTTCGTCAATCTATCTATCAAAAGCTATAATCTTTCCGGCATGGGGTGCATCTCCGGCCTAATCTCGATCGATCTTGCACGTGACCTCCTGTACGTGCACCCAAACTCTAACGCCCTGGTGGTTAGCACGGAGATGATTACGTCCAACTATTACCAAAGGCGACCAAATTTGGTAGATTGCTTTCGACAGTGGATTCAAATGTAACATTGCGGTCTGAAAATGCAACCGGAACCTGAAAAAATGACGATGGACCGTGAAATTACTTATATATCCTCAAAAATCACAGTCAACAAACTGTCAAATAGACGGATGACCAAATCGTATTAAAATTGCAAAGTTAAGGACTTAATTGGTTGAAATTGAAAGTCGATAACCAATTTATGAATTTAGCTATAGTCGAGGGACCATTTTAGATATTTACTTTTTAAGTATATGAGGTACTTTTAAATTCATATCATATTCATATTAATTCTCGTTCACATTATATTTGTAATTTATCCACAATTTTTTCTACATCTCTTCAATTTCAATTCATTTTTAATTATTATTATTATTATTATTATTATTATTGTTATTATTGTTATTATTGTTATCTTTATCTTTACAAATAATTTGGGCCCACAAATGTACTATTAATGCTAGCAAATGGACGATAAAGCGCCAACTACTATGTAGTGAGGCTATTAGTGGCTTCTAATGCTTGCTACTTAGAGCAACATTATCAATGAATATTATGGGGAGAATGTCAGATTAAATCACCCATGATCAAGATTATAGCAAATGTTTGAGAAGAATTAATTGGGAAAGGATGGGTTTGCAAAGGCCAAAAATAATGAAAAAAGCAAAATGAAGAGGGAAAGGTGTTATGCGCTTTTCGCGCACAGCAGCGGCCCATACGAGCGCGTGCGTTGCACGCGCCTGACACTGTTTTTTATATTATTATTATTTTTTTGAAAACATATATTATTATTTTAGATTACTTTATAATTAACTAGAAAGATACTTACCAAACTACAATTTCTCTCTTCAATTCCAAATTTTCTCTCTACCTAGGGTTTCTAGGTATTCCGGTCGTTTCTTCAACAATTCTTTACGGACGAATTCTGATTCCGACAACGACATCTAACGACGTTTCGTCTCTGCATGCGAGATGTCTACGACGCCGACTGATCCGGATGTGGCTGGTTTGACGGCCAGGTGGGCTGATATTGTGCTCCAAGAGGAAGCCACGGCGTTTCTGCCGGTTGAAGGGGACGGGACCGAGGAGGGGGGCGACGAGGTGGAGGAGAGTTGGGGGGTGGTGGGAAGGTTCTTGACACGGAAGCTAGTCAGGTTGGAATTTATGAGTCAGGTCCTGGCATCGGTGTGGCAGCCGGTGAGCGGGGTTGAGGCAACGGAGGTTGAACCTGGTCGGTTCCTGTTTGTTTTTCATCATGTCACGGACATGGAACGAGTTCTGAACGAGGGGCCCTGGTCTTTTGATAATAGTACGCTGGTGTGTAAGCAGGTCCCTGACGGAGTTATGTCGGTTGATGTAGTGCTGGATACGGTGGATTTATGGGTTCAGCTACATGGACTGCTGAACGGATACTCATCTAGTAGGATTTTGGAACAGATTGGAAATTTCTTGGGTACGTTTGTGAAATATGATGATCGTTTCGAAAACGCCCCATGGAAGACGTATCACCGTATTAGGGTTTCGTTGCCTGTTGATAAACCCTTAAAAAGACGAATGAATTTCATTAAACGAGATAAGACGAGTTGCTGGGTCATGTTTAAGTATGAACGCCTTCATACATATTGCTATTTCTGCGGGATGTTAGGCCACTCGTATCAGTTTTGTCGTGGGGCAAGGGACTCGAAGATGCCGGTGGAGGAGTACTTGTATGGCCCGGAGCTACGGGCAGGAGGGAGCCGTGGCTCTAGGCCGGTGGGGGGCAGCTGGCTGTTGCCGACGGGTCGGCATGCCGTGGGGAGGAAATCGCCAGCTGACCGAGCAGTTGTGGGGGGGAGTTCGCAAGGTGGGAACCGGACCGAGGGGGTAGTTGAGGCGGAGGTGGTGGCGGTAGCCAAGCGGCGCCGGGGGGAGGTGGATGGGGAGGGACGTAGGTGCGAGGGAGGTGACATTGTCATGGTTGAGATTCCAAAAAACTTGCAGCAGGCGGGCTCTGGTTCCCAGACCCGCCCGAATCAATGAGTACTTTAAGTTAGAACTGCTGTGGCTTGGGTAATCTACGGACAGTTCGGGGAGATTGTGGACATGGTGTCCCGGAAGCAACCCGACTTTGTATTTCTAATGGAGACTAAGGTGGCACGTGATCATGCAAAGCGATTACGTGTTAAAATCGGTTACGAAGGACTTTTTTATGTTGACAGTGATGGGTTAAGTGGTGGTATAGCGTTACTGTGGAGGAAGAATAGTACGGCTCGGCTAATCAGTTACTCAACGAACTATGTTGATGTTGGGGTAACTATTACTGGCTTTCCTGAATGGCGAATGACGGGTTATTATGGATTTTCTGAGCGAACAAGACGTGCTGAGTCATGGGATCTATTGAGAACGCTCTCGGGTAGGTCGAACCTCCCCTGGGTTGTTATTGGAGATTTTAATGATTTGTTATATCAGAATGAGAAGAGAGGGTGAAATCCGCATCCGAATAGCCTCCTACGCGGCTTTGGGGAAGCTATTGAGGACTGTGGGCTTGCTCAATTGCCTATGGTTGGTTATCCGTACACATGGGAGAAGGGGAAGGGGACAGCAAACTGGATGGAGGAGAGGCTCGATAAAGTTCTAGTAACGGACGAGTGGCGGGGTATGGTGATGGGGGCTAAGGTGATGAACCTGAGAACTCGGAAGTCTGATCACTCGGCTCTCTTTCTGGGGATTCAGGACTCCAGTGGGGGTGTTGGGTATCGCAGGAGGGGTTTTCGGTTCGAGAAGACCTGGTTGCATGATTAGGGGTGCAGGAGTGTGGTAGAGCAGTCCTGGCAGGAGGGGACACTACAAAAAAACGCGAAAATAGCGATGGCTTTAGCGACGGACGTGTTCCGTTGCTAATTTAGAGACGGAATAGCGACAAATTAGTGACAGATTTCAATTTTTTTGTTAAATGAAAATTTAGCGATGGATTAGCGACGGCTTAACGACGGAGTTTGCAACGGAATATTTCCGTCGTTAAATACGTAGCTAATTTTCGCGGTAAACTTTGGTGCGAAAATTAGAAACAAATTAGCGACGGATTTGCGACGGTTCTTTTGCGAGCTGATTTCATTATTTTAATTGCTACAACCTAGCGACGGATATAAGCATCCGTCGCTAGATATTAAAGTATAAATGTGTTTTGTTTACATTGTAGCGACGGATAGTTGAATCCGTCGCTATCTAGCGACGGATTTGAACATCCGTCGCTATATTTATGTAGCGGGAAGAATTTTTTAAAACATTTTAACGACGGAATTCAATTCCGTCGCTAAGCTTACATATCGGATTTTTAACATATGCTATATAGCGACGGATTTATCATCCGTCGCTACATTTATGAAGTGGTAAGAATTTTTTAAATCATTTTAACGACGGAATTGAAATTCCGTCGCTAAGCTTGCATATTTGATTTTTAACATATATTAAGTAGCGACGGATTTTACATCCGTTGCTAAATTTGGAGGCGGGATTATACTTATACGTTAGCGACGGATATCCGTCCGTCACTACTTAGGTGAGACCAATTTTATTTTATTTTTTTAAATTGTAGCTACGGATTATGGATTCCGTCGCTATGTATCACAAATTTAAAACGTAGGCCAAGTTCACTAAAACGAACAAAGCTGAACATTTTCTCCTAACCCTAACTAGACTTCTTTCTTCTTCTCCGACTCGCGTCTCTCTTCCCTATCTAGACTGCGCTGCCTCCGACGACGACTGCGCTGCCTACCCTGACGCCCATCGCCGACGGCGCTGCTTCTCCGCCGACCGTCGCTTCCCCTGCCGCCTACTCTGCTACTCTATTCTCTGGTATGTATTCGTTTATGGCTTGTATTTTGTGCTTATTGAATTTTTTGAGTTGAGTGTTTGTGGTTGGCAGCGAGTGTTTGTGTTTCTGTATGTGTGTTTATGCGTTGATTTGAGTGTTTATGCGTTTCTGTATTTGTGTGCATTCACTGTTAATCTGCTGAGATAAGGTTGTGTTAATTTGTTAATCTGTTTGTATTCACTGTATGTGTTAATTGCATGCTTGAGGTTGCTGAATGAAGCCAAAATATATGTATGTATGATAGGTACGGTATAAACAAAGGGGGTAAGTAGTGGTTCAACAGACAAGATTGCGACCATTTATGTTTACTAAACATTAAGTACAACTATCACCAAAGGAGCACTCATATACTAAACAAGTGTATATATTATCCACATTCTTTGATAATAATGAAGTAATCCTTATTCCTCAAAACCAGCATTATTGAAGAACTATGTAACTCATATTCAAAGAAGAAATTGACAAGTCAATGGATTTTTTGTACAAGGCAATTCAATAACTGTTTTGTTTTACTTTTTTTAATATCAAAGGTAAATATATATATTAACAATAATAGAGAAGGAGATCAAAACTCAAAATTTTTACCTACATTCACAACATACTAATTCACTGTGAATTTCCTATTTTCTTTTCATGTTTCTGTTTTCATTTTTCATGTTTCTGTGTACATTTTGTTTGTGGGAATGCAGAATTTTGGGTGTTTTCTTGATTTATGTATAAACTGATTTTAGCCTAAGAAGACTAAGAAAAAAGGTTACCAAAATACCAATATCATCAAAGAGAATGAAAGTTTTGCTAATTTTTCTAAACTCAGGATATAAACACATGTATTGTTAATTTTTCTAAACCATGTATACTCCAACCAAAATAAACACATGTATTAGCTTATTTTTCTAAACTCAAAGAGAATGGCATTATATTTTAGGGTTATTTGCATGTCTCATGTTAATTTTTCTAAACCATGTATACTCTAACCAAAATAAGCACATTAGCTATTTGTGATTAGAACCAGTGATTAGAATCAGTCTCAGCTTGCTCTTTCCTGTAGTCACAGTTTGTAAATAAGCAAGAAAACATTAGGTACATGCCACTTTTAGATATTAATGAAAAAAGGAATAATTGATTGGGATTATTGCTTAAATACTACTAAAGTTCTTGTTTTTTTTTTTTTTTTTGGTTCACTGATTTTGATTATTCACCTGTTTCTGTTGGTTAGGATGCCACAGTTTTTTTTGGTTCATTGATTTTTTTTATATGTAAAACAGGTTCACTAATTTTGATTATTCACTGATCATTACATTAATTTTGTCAAAATCCCTTTTTGTTCATTCATGTTTTTATTCTCAAAGTTTTAGGATTGTACTGGCGGTTTCTTTTATATCTGAAGATTTTGACCTTTTAAAAATCATTAATTGTTTAAGATGCCACAGTTTAATGTAAAAGATTTCAGGTTATTTTTGCAGCTTAAAAACATTAATTCTGTACTGCTTTTGACTTTTAAAAAAGCATTTTAGGTTATTTTTCAGCTTTCCCTTCTAATTTATTTGCACTTGGAACCTTGTGTACTTTAATAATTCCTTACCAAACAGCATATGAAACAAAGCAAAATTGAATATGTAGAAAGAACCTTTAACCTTGAAGCTGCACAAGTAGTCATCACTACTTACTAAACAATATTTGATTAGTTTTTCTATCTTTAATTTATTCATTTTGAAACCCAATTGTTGATTTATACACAACTTGTTGATAGCTTAACTTTATTATATTTTATTTTAGATGACACGAGGTGGTAGTAGAGCTGGACGCATAAGAGGACTTGGACGAGGTGCATCGATTACACCTCCGAGTTCTAACCCATCATCGTCTGCACCTCCGAGTTGAGATGGAGGCTCGGATGGAAGCTAAACTACAAGCTGAAAGAACTTAAATGCAGAGGCCTAAATGCAGGCTCAAATGCAAGCTTAGATTCATGCTCAAATGCAAGTTCAGATTGCAAGTTTGATGGATCACTTGCGTCGCAAACGGCATGCTATCCACTCCAAGTACTCAAGCTGAAAATTCTGCTAATTCAAATGATGAAAATTTAGGAGATGATTAGATTATGTTTATTAATATATTTGGTATTGTTTCTAACGATGTAACATTATACTGCTATACTTTTGTTATTGTAATTGAGTTTGAATGCTTTAATATAATATATTTTACAATTATATTATTCAAGTACTATATTATAGGCTTAATGCAGGTTTGTGATATTAATTGCTGGGTACATTTATTTTATTAGTTTTTAGAATTTAGCAACGGACAAATATTGTAGTAAGGCAACGAAATAGCGACGGAAAAATCTGTAGTAACGACGGACACTAGCGACAGAAATGTCTGTCGCTGTATTACGTGTAATGACGGACACTAGCGACGGAAATGTCCGGGTGTGTTTAGTGACGGAAAACTCCGTCGCTATGCCGTTGCAAATCTCGTCGCCAGATCGTTGTACTATGAAATTAACGACGGATATTTTGTTGTTTTAGCGACGGAATTTCCGTCGCTAGATATAGCGACAGAAATTTCGTCGTTATTCGCTCACAAATTTTGTCTTCAAATCCGTCGTCGTAAGAAATTTAGAAACGAATATTTTTAATTTTGCGACGGAAAATTCCGTCGCTAAAGTTAGCGACGGAAATAAATTGTGTCGCTAGATTCTAGCGACGAGGGTTTTTGTGACGGACGAATTCCGTTGCTAATCCGTCGCTAAACACTTTAGCGACGGATTTTCACTATTTAGCGACGGAATTCATCCGTCGCTATTCCCGTGTTTTTTTGTAGTGGGAGGGGCCAGGGTTTACAGAACTGTATTCAGTATTGTGGGACCCGGTTAACACGATGGGGTGGAGACCGGTATCATAAGTACGGAAAACGGATTAATGAACTGACAAGAGAACAGCAGCGTTTGAGGAGGCGTACTGACCCGACCTCCCTGGCTGAGTTTCAGCGCCTAGAACAGCTGTTAAGCTGTACAGAAGCTCAGGAGGATGCATACTGGAGACAGAGAGCCAAGCAACACTGGCTTAAGGAGGCAGACGCTAATATAAAGTGTTTCCACATGTATGCCTCTCACCGAAAAAAGAAGAATACTATTTCTAGATTGATGAATGATAATGGGGATTGGCTTGAGGGGGAGCCTGTGAAAAATATTATCCTGCATTATTATAATCGTATTTTCTCTGCTGGAACCCCGGGAACTGGGGAGGATTTCTTTGAGGGAATTGTCCCGCGAATCACGCAGGCACAAAATGAGTCTTTGATGCGTTCATTTGAACTGGATGAGGTTAAGAGTGCACTGTTTGCTATGTTTCCGAACAAGGCACCAGGCCCGGATGGAATGAATCCAGGCTTTTACCAACATTTTTGGGATGTGGTTGGGGGTGATGTGGCGAGCTTTATAATTAATTGTGTTGAGTCCTGTGATTTTCCGCCTGGGTTGACTGAGACTGATATTATTCTAATCCCTAAGAAGAAAACCCCGAAGTATGTCACTGATTTGCGGCCTATAGCCCTCAGTAATGTGGTCTATAGAGTTATGGCAAAAATGTTGGCTAATAGAATGAAGCCGTTAAGGGAAGGAGTAATATCTGAGTCACAAAGCGCATTTATCCCGGATAGATTGATAACGGATAATATACTATTAGCTGCAGAGGTGGGGCATTTCTTGAATAGGAAACAATGTGGAGTGGGGGGATGGAGTGCCCTTAAATTAGACATGGCGAAGGCATATGATCGGGTTGAATGACCCTTCTTACGAAGGATGATGTTGGCACTGGGATTTCATGCTGGTTGGGTGGAGTTGATTATGAAGTGTGTAACCTCTGTCTCATATAATATTCAGGTGAATGTATTAAGATGTGATCATATTATACCCACTCGTGGAATAAGGCAAGGGGATCCTTTGTCCCCATATCTATTTATTATTTGTGCAGAGGGTCTATCTTTGATGTTGCAGCAGGCACATAATGTGGGATCGATACATGGCTGCAGGGTAGCAAGAGGAGCCCCCCGATTTCTCACTTATTTTTTGCAGATGATAGTCTACTGTTTTTTAAGACCAAGGCGGAGGAAGCAACTGAGGTTAAAAGGTGTCTATCTGTTTATGAGAATTTATCCGGGCAGGCAGTAAATTATCACAAGTCAAGCATATGCTATAGCAGAAATACTAGTGATGAGGATAGAAAAAATGTGGCTCAAATTTTGGGTGTGGCACAGGCACCGAATTATGGCAAGTATTTGGGACTCCCCTCTTTTATTGGAAGGCACAAGAAAGCAGTTTTTGCGTATGTGGAAGACAAAATACAGGCAGGGAAAGAAATTCTTTTGAAAACTGTAGCACAATCTATGCCTACGTTTTCAATGAGTGTTTTCTTGTTACCTGTATCAGTGTGTACGACGATAGAAAGGACGATGAATTGTTACTGGTGGGATTCTGGAACTGACAGGCGAATACACTGGAAGACATGAGATAAGTTATGTGTACCAAAGAAATATGGTGGGCTAGGATTTAAAGATTTGCGAGCATTTAATCTAGCAATGCTAGGAAAGCAGGCGTGGAGAATGTTGACTAAGCCTGACTCTCTAGTAGCACGTGTGTATAAGGCCCGGTATTTTCCGAAAGGATCTTTCTTTGATGCACAGGTGGGAAATAATCCCAGTTTCTGCTGGCGGAGCATCATGGCAGCAAAGAGTATTATTTGTGGTGGGGTCAGGCGCAGAATTGGTAATGGGGAATCTACATTCATATAGACCCATCCTTGGCTACGAAATGACCATGACCCAATGATACAAACAGAAATGCCAATACAGTTGAAGGAAGCCAAGGTGGCAGGTTTGATAGACCAGCAAACTGGTGTCTGGGATCCCTCAATCTTAACTGATTTATTTCAACCCAGTGATGTGGCGGAAATTATGAAAATACCCATCTCCCCGGAGTATGATGATACTTGGTACTGGCATGGGGATTTAAGAGGAGAGTACACGGTTAAAAGTGGATATAAGCAAGTAATGGGAAATTATCAACATACTAATGGGGTATTTACAAAATGATTATCCCTATGGAAATTAAAAATCCCCCCAAAATGGAGAATGTTTCTATGGAGAGCCATTAGTGATATATTGCCTATTACTACAAACTTGCTTATAAAGAGGGTGGATGTGGATCCACGATGTGCCATGTGTGGATTATCTCAAGAAGACACAATGCATGCTTTGGTGTTGTGTGATTTTGCAAGGAACATTTGGGATAAATCTAACCTCACAATTTCAAATATAATCACAAATATTTTTTATGTTTGGTTTGATGAACTTCTAAATGCTCTAGACTCTGACGGGATATTCTATGCAGTAGCAATACTTTACAATATATGGAGAGCAAGGAACAGGGTCGTATGGGAAGCAACATTACCATGACCGGAAGTGGTCCTCAACATTACCACGACCGGAAGTGGTCCTCAAAATAGCCGCTGCTGCCAAGCTGGCTTGGACTCGGGCGCACCCACAGCAGCCCACGGCACCGCCCACCACGCTCCTAGCCATGCCAAATCCGTTGCAAGGGAACGCCAACCTCCATGCGCCAGATTCCTACGCTGCCGAGCCACCTGGACCGCCAAGGCGCATATGCCGTGTGGACGGGGGGTATTTGCAGGAGACAGGACAAGCTGCTTTGGGGGTACTCTTACTAGACACGGACGGGGGATATGTTTCGGCATTCAGTGGACCACTACAAGGATGCTCCTCACCACTTATGGCAGAGGTGCTCGCATGTAAAGAGGCTCTATCATGGTTGAAGGATCGGGGTGAGCAGAATGTTGAGGTTTATACGGACTGCCTGACACTACATCACTATCTTACTACACCAACTATTGTGCTGCGCACATATCTAGGCTATGCCATTGACACTTGCAGGCTTATTGCATCTTCGTTTAAGTCTTGTTCGTTTCATTTTATTCTTAGAGTAGAGAATCATTTAGCTCATGTTTTAGCTACTACGGCTTATCAGCAAACTGCAATTATGTATTGCGATCTGCTCCCACCGGATGTTATTTCGGCCTACTTTTAATGAAGCATCATAAAATTTTCCAAAAAAATATATTATTATTTTAACAAAAATCAATTTTGGTTTTTTTTTTCTTTTTTTCTCTCCTCTCTCATCTTCTCTTTCCTAATTACTCTTACAATAACTCCACCATTGTGGATGCTCTTAGAGCAACCTTATCAGTTGGGATTTTTTATGAGTTATTTGTGGGCCCAACATCCACCTCATCCTCCATTATCTCACTCAATCGCAAAAAACTCTTCTCCACATCAGTTTTAAATTTTTTTCTCCGTTTTTTTTGTGGACCCACTATTTAACCCACTATATTTTAATTATTTCTTTTATCTATTTTAATTATTATGGACCCATCAGTTTTATGACATTATTTGGTTGTTTGTAGTGGGATTATTTTTTAAATAACTCACAACCACATCAGCTATTAACTTGTCATTCACCTCTAGTGTGGATGCTCTTAGCGGGCTATAGTAGGTTGGTTGGCCTTGCCACCAGAAAATTATGTTGTGGACCCAGGTCCACCTTGCAATGTGGACATTAGTTATATTCACAATTTTTGAATTCTATATTCACAATTTTTGAATTGAATATACACAATTTTAGATCTCAATATACAAAATTATAGAACTCAATATTAACAATTTTTGAACTCAATATTAACAAATTTTTAACTCTATATTTATAATTTTAAAACTCTATATTCACAATTTTAGAACTAAATATTCATAATTTTAGATCTCAATATACAAAATTGCAGAACTCAATATTCACAATTTTAGAACTCTATATTCACAATTATATAGAACTTTATATTCACAATTTCATAACTATATATATTCACAATTAAAGAAACTCTATATTCAGAGACAAACTTAAACAAGAAATAGTCATTGTCCAGGGCTAGCTATCAACTCCATCTTGAACTTGGGGTGCCAAATGGTGTTTAGTCATTTGAGAAGGTAGGCATATCCAACTCTACGTCTCATTTTTCTTATCTTCTTCTTCGTCATCAGAAGCGATCTCCAGTTCCTTCTTGCTCATGGCATTGCAGTCATGGGCTCCTATCAAGGTGGCCATGTACGACGCATTGGTTTCAGTAGCAGGATTTGGCTGGGTTTTTGGCACAGCCTCCTGATCATCTGCGATCATGGTGTTGCCTTCGCCACAAAAGGTCTCGATCGGAGATTCCATCTCGACTCCTTCCATGTCGTCACTAGGGCCACTCATTGCCACCGCTCTCTTTGTTTTCTTTGTGCTCCTTTCGAGCAAATCTTGGTCCTTCGTCGACCGTTGCTTGGAGGGGACAGAGGATTCCGGCGAGGACATTTTTTACCCTTGGTTATAATTTTATTTGGGTAATCAAGAGTATTTTACGCAATGAATAGGAGAATTAAATAAATAAGACATTAAGTCGCAAGTGTTCTTTTAGGGTGTGTTTGAAAATCCAGAAAATGATTTTTGGAAATCATTTTCTGTGTTTTTAGTGTTTGACAATGAGGAAAATACTAAAGTCAATGTAAAATGAAGCTTGGTCAATGAAAAAATGAGTCATTTTTACGGAAAATGACTTCCTTTTTTTTTTTTTTTTTTTTTTTTTATAGGAGAAGTCATTTTCCGCTTCTCTTCTTCGCACAGAGGCCATACACCACCAACACAGCTTCCTTCTAGACTACAGAAACCTTCTTCTTCGCGACATTCAACAACGCCAATTTCTCGACCATCGAAAACGATTTCCGGCGTACCCACAGCCGGAAACGTATTGATTTTCGACTTGGAAACCCACAGATCTGGTTTTCCAAATCAGAAACCAAACCAGTGGTCTGGTTTGGTTTCCGGCTTGGGAAACCAGTCCACTTTAAAAAAATAAATAAATAAATTTATTGTTTGGATTTTTTTTTTTAAAAAATAGATTTGAAGATTATATAGTCCTAGACAAGTTAAATCTCTCTTCGCATTATAACAATCAAAATGGTGAAGTATACAATTTTGCTCATTTTCTGCAAAATGAACAAAACACACAAGACAGTTTACTGTTGTTGCAGCCAAACACCGGAAAAGAAAATATTTTTTGAAAAATAAAAATGAATCATTTTTCGAAAAACATTTTCCTGAGGTCATTTTCCTGTTTTCCAAACAAACCCTTAGTCTGTAATAAATTAATATTAAATTGTTGGACTAAAAGATCGAGTCTGATACAAGTTTTTTCAAGACAAACTGCTTGGTGATGTCTAAAACGAGTCGTTATGCTGTGCATCCATGTGCACCATGCATGGTGCACACGGATGCAAAATCAGCGTCGTTTTGACGTGGACTTAAAAAAAAATTAATTCAGAATTACATAACTACACATCCATAATTTCATAACTATACATCCAGAATTGCATAACTACACATCCATAACTTCATTACTATACATCCAGAATTTGCATAACTACACATCCAGAACTATAAATCCAGAATTGCATAACTATACATCCATAATTTTAAAACTATACATTCAGAAATTATGCACAACATAATGTTGTTGACGAGAATTGAAACTGAATATATTTTTTTTAAAGTTGGACGCGCGTTTTTAGTCAAAACGACATCGTTTGCATGGTGCACACGGATGCACAGCATAATTTGACGTCTAAAACGAGCTTGAGACCCCTATTTATAATACTCTAAGGGCCGATGCATGATAGCTGAAAAAATAGGGAAACTTTGGACCATACACGAGCCTATCCTATTGCCAAGCCATCACTCACACCATCGAGCGTTAAATTAACGACTTGGCAGCTGCTAACCGCCCCATCCCCAATTGAACCCCGTATGGGTGCAGGCAGGGGTGTCGGTTGACGTCCCTAATGTCCAGGCGGGGCCAAAGGGCACCCCCACCGCCTTGACTTGCCAAATTACTCATTTTCATCCCCTTATTAGTCTTTGTACCTTGAGACTTTAGATTGTATGCATTCTCGCACTTTACACCTAAAGTCCTTGCATTCTCACTTTTTTCTTCCATATTTTCTCCCTTTATGCAATTTATAATCCATCCCTTAAGTCATTCTCACCCCCTTAGAGGATTAAAAGCGTGACTTTTGCTTTCCAATTCACTCTTTTTAATTTGCTTTAATTGCTATTTCATTTATCTTTTTTATTAGTGTAGCTATTGTATTTGCTTTTCTTGAGAGCTAGTCAACTAGTCGTGTAAAAAAATTGATGTACTATATTTTACATTGAATTATTCTTTTTGGTGGATATACTTAATTCTATTATCTCTTGACTCTATTATTGGTCTCAAACTCAAAATACCTCCTAATTTTTCTTTGTTGTGAGACACATTCAAATTTCATACTCATCTAAGTCTCCTTATGTTGAAGAATAACAATCCAAGTCTGGACAGTCAACATTGCAGCCAGTCAACATTGCAGCCATCAGCTAAGGGTAGTTAAGGGTGTTTTGGTCTATCTTCCTCCCCTAGACGGTTATAACCGTAGAACTATCCCTTCCCGCTTTTATCCTCTGTATATAAGCCTTTCTTGCTGTATATTCAACTGATTTTCTTCCACCAATAATCAATGAAGTTCTGATCTCCTCCTATCACTTCTGCTTCAATCATGAGTTTCAACATGGTATCAGAGCGGCGCTCTTATGCCGCCGCGGTCTCCGCTGCCGGAGAAACAGTTCAGACGATGCATACCGCGTCCCCTACGACTCAGTCTCCCGTCCGAGCTTCACCAACGACGCGTTCACAGAATCCGCAGAGGAATCTGTCATCTCAAGCGCCGAGAAGCCTCAACCTGGAGGAGTCGGAGAATCCTCTGACGATCAGCTCTTCCGATCATCCGTCCGCGATTCTCGTTAGCCCCCCCCCCCCCCCCCTAACAGGAAGCTCCAATTATGGTTCGTGGAGTATCTCTATGCGCATCGCATTAGAGGTGAAAAACAAGTGGTGCTTCGTAGATGGAAGCGCCTTAGCACCAGAGAGAGACCATCGATTGTTTCCGGCATGGCGTCGATGCAATCTGATGATATGCTCGTGGATTTTCAAGTCGGTACATCCGTCAATTGCGCAAAGTGTTATGCATTTAGACAAAGCTATGGAGGTCTGGAACGATCTGAAACGGAGATTCTCACAGCGAGATGCCCAGCGAATATCCAGCGTTCAAAACGAAATCTACGGATTGAAACAAGGTAACCTCTCCGTTAATGACTACTACACTAAATGCCGCATATTGTGGGAGGAACTGAATACCTTGAGGCCATTACCTGTCTGTAAATGCATACCTAGATGTGCTTGTGCTTGTGACTTAGTTGATGAAATCAGAAATGAACGGGATGTGGATCAGGTCATCCGTTTCCTTCAAGGTCTAAATGAAGACTTCAATAGTCTAAAATCAAATATCCTTGTTCTTGATCCTCTACCAGAGGTTTATAAAGTATTTGTAATGGCCGAAAAGCTTGAAAGGCAAATTAATCTAGCAAGTTTGAATCTAGACAGTCTGGAAATCAATCAGGTTAATGTTGTTCAGAATAGTCAAGGCTCTGTGTCTGAAAATACCATTGCTGCTGCTGTGAACAATTCCAATTCCAATTTTAACAGACGAGGTAACGGGGGAAATAAGAGTGCTAAGTGCACATTTTGTGGGATGACTGGGCACACCGTTGATAGGTGCTACAAGAAGCACGGCTACCCTCCGGGATGGGTGCCGGGCTTCAAATCCAAGGGAAAACAACAACAATTTGCTGCTGCTGCGACTAACAATACAGGGAATATGGCTATAGATTCTGAGCAGTTACAAAGGATTATTTCCCTTCTCCAAACGCAGGTTGGACAATCTTCTAGTCCCAACACCACAGCAGCAGTATCATTAATCCCCAACTTCAGTGAAGTGCAGTCAGCAGATGAAGGCAAGCAATCCATGCCTCATATTAACTCTATCTTGATAAATTCTTCTTGTTGGATTCTTGATTCAGGAGCTACCAATCATATTGTTTGTTCCCTGGATCATCTTGTTAGTCATCGAGTTGCTGTCAGAACAGAAGTGAGCTTACCAACCGGAAAATGCATCCCTGTTGAAAACATAGGAGATGTCAAGCTTAATGATGATTTGTGGCTAAAAGGGGCCTTGCATATTCCTACCTTTCAGTTCAATATCATATCAGTGAGCAAGCTTCTTCAGGATACTCCATACAAACTAATGTTCATGTCTGATGAATGTGTTATTCAGGGGATTCATGGAACAGTGGCTGGTATAGCTAGACAGGAAATGGGATTATACATGTTGATGCAGCCGCCCAGTTTGCCTGTCAAAAATTTTGCTTTACAATGTACTAGTAGTGAGGTTTGGCACCAAAGATTAGGGCATTTCCCAATCAATAAATTCCACCTCCTAAACAATGTTCATGTCTATAGTAATAAAAGTGTGGCATGTGATGTATGTCACCTAGCAAAACAGAAACGTGCTTCATTTCCTATAAGTACTACTGCTTCAACTACTTGCTTTGAGCTTCTGCACATAGATATATGGGGCCCCTTTCCCGTTTGTTCCCAAAAAGGGGAACGTTATTTTCTCACTTTGGTTGATGACTATTCCCGTTTTACTTGGCTGCGTCTGATGAGAAATAAATCTGAAGCTAAACAGTTTATAAAGTATTTTCACACCTATGTTTGTACGCAGTTTGGGTCCCTAATCAAAGCTATCCGTAGTGATAATGGTTCAGAATTTCAGATGGCAGATTTTTTCAGAGAAAAGGGCATCATACACCAAAGATCTTGTGTCAATACTCCACAACAAAACGCTATTGTTGAGCGTAAACACCAACACATTCTCAATGTTGCAAGAGCCCTCCGGTTTCAAGCTCATCTCCCACTTGAATTTTGGGGGCATTGCGTCATGCATGCCGTATATATAATCAACCGGCTCCCCTCCCCTATCATTGCGGGTTCTAATCCCTTTCAGAGGCTTTATGGGGTTAATCCGGACATGAGCAGGTTCAAGGTGTTCGGCTGCCTCTGTTATGCAGCCACTTTATCTAATTCTAGACACAAGATGGCTCCACGGGCTCGGAAGTGTTTATTCATTGGGATACCGGCAGATGTGAAAGGATACTTGTTGTATGATATTGGTGAAAGCACGACTTTCATATCTCGTGATGTTATTTTTTATGAAAGTGAGTTTCCTTTTGCAGTCCATATTGATCATCCTGATGTGCCACAATATCAATGCCAGCCGTCCCTTCCTCTTGTTCCAATAGATGACAACATGCAGAGTGGCCAGGGACAATATTCCATGAATAAGAGTCACCAATATCCCATGGACAAGAGTCCTAATGAGCAGCAGCATCCCATGGATAACAGCTCTCACTTACAACAGACTCCAGTGGATAATGCACATCCTTGGCAGAAGAATCCCATGGATAATAGTCTGCCTCCATGCTTGGATACCACCCCTCCACATGTAGAGTGTAACAATGATGATACTTTAACACAACAGAGGTCTGATGACACGGCTGTTCCCACACTCCAAATTAGACAGTCATCCAGAATCAGACGTGCACCAAGCAAACTCCAAGACTACTATTGCCAAGCTGCCATGATCAGAGGCTCTTCTCCTCACCTTCTCTCTAAGGTTATCTCATATAACAATCTTGCTCTACCTCACAAGATTTTTTCAATGGCTGTTACTTCGGCTGTAGAGCCTCAAAGCTACAATCAGGCCATACAATCTGCTTGTTGGAAAGATGCCATGAATGCTGAGATAAAGGCTCTACAGGAAAATCAAACATGGGAACTTACAGATTTGCCTCCCGGGAAAAAGCCCATAGGTTGCAAGTGGGTGTATAAGGTCAAGCTGAAAGCGGATGGATCCATAGAACGTTACAAGGCAAGATTGGTCGCCAAAGGTTTCACTCAACAACTGGGGGTTGATTATATAGAAACCTTCTCCCCTGTAGAAAGAATGACTACCATTCGTTCTTTTCTAGCTGTGGCTGCATCCCGGAGTTGGCATATCCAATAGCTCGACATTAATAACGCTTTCTTGCACGGTGATTTGGACGAAGAAGTCTATATGCTGTTGCCTCCGGGCTTTCAAGGGGACAAACCAAACCAAGTATGCAAACTTCTTCGTTCTCTCTACGGGCTCAAGCAGGCTAGCCGGCAGTGGAATGCGAAGCTCACTACTGCCTTAACAAAGGAGGGATTCCAGCAGTCTAAGGCCGATCCATCCCTATTTACAAGAGGACATGATGCTAGCTTCATTGCCCTCCTAGTTTACGTGGATGACATTATTGTTACCAGTGCTAACATGTCTTTAATTCACGAGCTCAAGGTTTTTCTGGACAGTGTATTCAAGATTAAAGACTTAGGCAGCTTGGGCTATTTCCTTGGAATAGAGGCACAGTTAACAGAAAATGGTCTCAACATATGCCAGCGCAAATATGCTCTGGATATTCTTGAAGAGTCAGGGTTCACTCACAGTAAGCCTGTGAGCACGCCAATGATACAAAATCAACATCTCACACATGATGATAGTCCTAGTCTTGGTGATATTGGCAGCTACAGACGTTTAATAGGCAGGTTATTATACCTAATCGCAACTCGCCCGGACATTGCTTATATAGTTCAACAACTAAGCCAATTTGTTGATGCTCCTACTGAGGCACATATGTCCGCTGCTCATCGTCTTCTACGCTATCTCAAAAGTGCTCCAGGTCAGGGATTACACTACCCAAAGAACGGGAATATGCAGCTCACAGTTTTCTCTGACTCGGATTGGGCGACTTGTGCGGAGACACGAAAATCCATCACTGGCTTTTGTGTGTTCCTTGGATCAGCACTCATCTCCTGGAGATCGAAGAAGCAGGCTACGGTCTCTAGATCATCTTCCGAAGCGGAGTATCGTGCCCTTGCTACAACTGTTTGTGAAGTACAATGGATTAAGTCCTTATTGCGCGATCTCCAAGTTGAAATAGACAAACCAGCAGCACTCTTTTGTGACAACAAAGCAGCCATTGCCATCTCCGAAAATCATGTGTTTCACGAGAGAACGAAACACATAGAAATCGATTGTCACGTTGTCCGTGAAAGAGTAACACAAGGCCTAGTTAAGTTGCTATACGTTCCATCCTCAGGGCAGGTTGCAGATGGATTCACCAAGCCTTTACCCACTGCTTAATACCAGCTATTCACCTCTAAGCTGGGCACACAAGACTTGCATGCTCCAGCTTACGGGGGGGTGTTGAAGAATAACAATCCAAGTCTGGACAGTCAACATTGCAGCCAGTCAACATTGCAGCCATCAGCTAAGGGTAGTTAAGGGTGTTTTGGTCTATCTTCCTCCCCTAGACGGTTATAACCGTAGAACTATCACTTCCCGCTTTTATCCTCTGTATATAAGCCTTTCTTGCTGTATATTCAACTGATTTTCTTCCACCAATAATCAATGAAGTTCTGATCTCCTCCTATCACTTCTGCTTCGATCATGAGTTTCAACACCTTAAAAAAAATTCAAATCAATAAAACCAAAAAAAAAAATGTCAAACTTCTTAAATGAAAAAATGAAATTGGTATCGACTGGGAGAGTGTCTTTGGTTTGGCACTGCACAAATATGATCTGGGTATATATCATATATATATATTATGCACTTTATAACACATCCCTTAAGTCCTTGTGCTCTCAACCCCTCAATTTTGCTCCTTAGCCTAATCCCTTAAATCTGGCACTTTACATAGCTCTCCCAGACCTTATCCATGTGGTCCAACCATTCTGAACTTAATGAACCCTTAGCTTCAACCTTTCACCCCATCTTTCACCTGGGAGACTCTTTGCATGTGAACTCATTCCTATATATATATATATATATATATATATATATATATATATATATATATATATATATATATATATATATATATTAACAAAAGAATCCAATTTTTGTTATCAATAGAGATGCTCTTATATTCAGTTGAGTATATGTTAACATGCCTTAGACTTGTAAAACCTGCCCAAAGTCACCACTAGTTCTGGACTTGTTATTCCATAACCTCTTCAAAACTTATTGCAATGTTATACCATGGACTAGGCTATACCTTGCATTGTGGACTCTGATTCAAAAATTATGTGTCTGTAGTTAATATATAATGTGTCTTCAGTTAATAAGTTAATATATAGACACAATTTTATTTCCTAAAGAATAATAATATAAATATACCCACATTTTATTTCCTAAAGAATAATAATATGCATATACTCTGAGTTTCTATTTACGGAGTATTTTTTGTACTAGTCTGTTCTGATTTATTTGAAAAAAAAATAGTGGGTCACCGTTTTTATTATTATTCTCTTTATTATCTTATACCAATAAAATCATGTGACATGAGTTTTACTTTTTTATTTATTTATTTTTGATAACCCAAGTTTCCCGATGACTATATCTTGAACCCACCTATTGGCCTATGAGGAAGTAAATAGAATCAATATAGTTTTGAGACTGAATATTAAAATGTATATTTTTGTGCACAAAGAGCCCAATCAAAATTAGACCAATCGTTATACCGTGCACCATGTGCGCCCCGCGCCTCCCAAAACGACGTAGTTTTGTTAAGTTGTGTGGTGAGTTGACGCGACAGAGTGTATGTGTATTCTATTATATAATTATGCACATTATGTTATACAATTATGTACATTATGTTATACAATCATGTACATTTTTTTATACAATTATGTACATCCGAAACAATGCATTTTTTTTAAGAGTGTAAAGATTGTGTTTATTATGTTAAGAGTTTATGTGTATTATGTATTATGTTAGATTATGTGTATTATCTTTTCAAAAAAGAGTATGTGTATTCTGTTATACAATTATATATGTACATTCTGTTATACAATTATATATGTACATTCTATTATACAATTATGTACATTTTTGAAACATGAGATTTTTTTAAGAAGTTAACGTCCGACACGAAAAGTGGAATTTTCTATAAAAAAAAAAAAAAAAAAAAAAAAAAAAAAAAAAAGAGTACAAAACGATGTCGTTTTGCACCAGGGGCACAATGGACTCACTGGAAATTATGAAATTTCCGACCACCTGAAAATGATCTTAAACCAAGTCGAAAGCCTTGTTCCGACCACTTTTGGTATCCGGAAAAACCTTTATTGCTATTTCCGATCACTTTTTGCTTTCAACTTGATTTAAGATCACTTTCAGGTGGTCGGGAATTCCATAATTTCTAGCCGTGACTGTGCGTCCTGGTGCACGATATAAATTGCCAAATTAGACTCAACACTAGATTGTACACTTTTACATCGGAAGAGCCAAACCCAAATTCAAATCCCCAAACATGAACTATGGCTATTAGGACTCTATGTATATGAGTCTGTTTAGAACTTCTTATCCTTGTCACACTGTGACTCTCTACTTCTTATCATTGTCACACTGTGACTCTCTATTCTATATATTCACATCATCTGATCTCATTGTAATCAAGTTCAGAAAATATAATACAATCAGTTCTCATCTGGTATCAGTTAGCTAGGGTTTTGTGATTCATAAAATCAAGAAGATGCAGCGCTGCGATGGCAACCTTAATTACCGTGGAGGTCAGCAACGTGGCTTCGATGATCCGTGTCAAATCTGTAAAGGTTTCGGCCACACAGGAGTCAATTGTTTTTGGCGCTATGATGATCCGTGTCAAATTTGTAAACGTTTTGGTCACACGGGAGCCAATTGTTTTTGGCGCTATGATGATCCGTGTCAAATTTGTAAACGTTTTGGTCACACGGGAGCCAATTGTTTTTGGCGCTATAATGATCCGTGTCAAATTTGCAAAAGTTTCAGTCACACGGGAGTCAACTGTTTTCGGCGATATTCAGGGGCTCCGGGTTCTCAGGCTAATTTGGTGTTTCAGAATGGTTTAGTTGCTAAAACCTCGTCAAATTCTCATACTTGGGTTCCGAACACTGGAGCCACAAATCATGCAACTCCGAACATCGCTGCCCTTTCTACAACGGAGAAGTACACTGGTAATGACACTTTACGTGTCGGTGACGGTATGGGTTTATCTATTAGTCATGTTGGCCATGCCTCTTTTAATACCCCTTCTAGATCATTTACATTGTCTGATATACTTCACGTTCCGCGTTTGTCTAATTCTTTATTATCTGTTCAGAAGTTTGCATCCGATAATAAAGTCTTTTTTGAGTTTCACCCCTCCTTTTTTGTTGTGAAAGATATCAATACCAAGGAAATACTTCTTCGGGGCAATAGTTCAGGGGGACTATACACACTTTCATTACCTAGTTCGTCTCCGTCAGCGTTTATTTCTGCTCGTGCCTCGGCTTCCACTTGGCACAATCGTCTGGGTCATCCTCATAACCGTGTTCTTACCCATATACTTCGTTCTTGTTTGGTTAGTGGGTCTCGTGATAATATTCGTTGTCATAATTCTTTATGCAATGCGTGTCAATTAGGCAAATATGCCCGTTTTCCCCTCCCCCGTGTTGCTTCCTCTAGTTCTCAAGTCCTAGATCTTATTTACACAGACATTTGGGGTCCTGCGCCCACTTTATCTACTTCTGGCTTCCGTCATTTTGTGATCTTTGTGGATGACTATTCCCGTTATACATGGTTCTTCCCTATGAAATTAAAGTCTGATCTTTATGTCATCTTTGATAAATTTCGTACTCTTGTTGAACGGTCCTTTAATTGCAAAATAAAGGCCATTCAGTCTGATTTAGGTGCTGAGTACAAAAAGTTGCATTCTTTGTTTGTTCAATTAGGAATTCAACATAGACAATCCTGTGCCTATACACATGAACAGAATGGTCGTGTTGAACGAAAACATCGTCACATTGTTGAAACTGGTCTGGCTCTTCTAGCTCATGCCTCTGTTCCTTTGAAATTTTGGGATTTTGCCTTTGAGACTGCTGTCTATTTAATTAACAGAATGCCATCTTCTGTATTAAATAACTCCAGTCCTCATCTCCTGTTACATAAATCCCCTCCTTCCTATCTTTTTCTTCGTGTCTTTGGGTGTTTATGCTACCCTCATCTTCGGCCATATAATCGTCATAAGATGTCATACAGGTCTTCTCCATGTGTCTTCCTAGGTTATCCTGAGTCCTTTAGGGGGTACAGATGCATGGACTTACATACTAATAAGATTTACACATGCAGGCATGTCAGATTTGATGAAGAAGTTTTCCCCTTTGCTACTAAAATTTCTTTACAGGATCTATCTACTCCGTTTTCTGGACCTTGGGCGGAATCTGTTCTCAGTCACAGCACACCTATTCCTGCCGTGTCTAATGATGAGCTGCCAGAACCGCCGCTACCTGCTTCATTCGAACCAGCCGTGGATCCCGGACAGGCTGCCTCGTCGGGTGATCCTGTGGAGCCTGTTGCTCGCCGGCGAGGCCGTCCACGTGGGCGGTCCATCAGGCCCAATGTTCGTACTCACTCTTTGGCCACTCGCAGCAACGCAGATGCTCCTCTTTTTGCTCTAGCAGCTCAAGTGCATCCCACGGAACCCACATGTTACTCTCAAGCTGTCAAATATCCTGAGTGGCGTGAAGCCATGGACCAAGAATTCAATGCTCTCCTGCATAACCACACATGGTCTCTAGTTTCACCCACTGCAGGTATGAATATTATTGGCTGTAAATGGGTGTTTCGTACGAAGAGAAAGGCTGATGGTGCTATTGAAAGGCATAAAGCCAGGCTGGTTGCGAAAGGTTTTAATCAGGTTCCAGGTCAGGACTTCTTCGACACTTTTAGTCCAGTGGTAAAGCCTACGACTGTAAGACTCCTTCTATCTCTAGCTTTATCATCTGGGTGGTCTATCAAACAGCTAGATGTTCATAATGCTTTTCTGAATGGTAATCTGGCTGAAACAGTTTATATGAAGCAACCCCCTGGTTATATTGATGCTAACTTCCTGAATCATGTTTGTTTGTTAAAAAGATCTCTGTATGGGTTAAAACAAGCTCCCAGAGCTTGGTTTAATCGACTACATACGTTCTTACTATCGGTTGGCTTTCAAGCATCCAAGACAGATGTCTCTCTATTCTATTACTCTAAAGACTCTGCTTTGGTTTATCTATTGGTGTACGTGGATGACATTCTTGTAATGGGAAGTGATCAGGGTATTATGTCTCAGCTCTTGTCCAAACTGTCTGCTACATTCAAAATCAGAGATCTTGGTGAACCAAATTTTTTTCTGGGTATTGAAACAGTTAAGAGTGACAATGGGATTATTTTATCTCAACAACGGTATATGAATGATATTTTAAAACGGGCTGGAATGTTTGAATGCAAACCCCTTTCTACACCTATCTCTGTCTCGAAAACTGTCCCCTTCAATTCAGATCTATATGATGATCCCACACAGTACAGGAGTCTAGCTGGAGCACTACAATATCTCACTGTCACACGACCTGACCTATCCTTTGCAGTTAATCAGTTATGCCAGCATATGCATGCTCCCACCATATCACACTGGGAGCAGCTCAAACGGGTACTCAGGTATGTTAAGGGAACAGTTGATCATGGTTTACGCATACGATGGTGCTCATCTAGAGACATTCATGCTTTCTCTGATTCTGATTGGGCTGGTTGTCCTTACGATCGAAAATCCACGAGTGGTTTTGCTGTTTTCTTAGGGAGTAATCTTATATCATGGGTTTGCAAGAAACAGAGAACTGTTGCCAGGTCATCCACTGAGGCTGAATACAAAGCTCTTGCAGATGTTTGTGCAGAGGTTCTATGGATTATGTCATTATTGCGTGAGATACAGATTCCGGGTATTTTCATTCCAAAATTATGGTGTGATAATCTAGGAGCTACATATATGAGTGCCAATCCAATCTTTCATGCCCGCACCAAGCATGTGGAGATTGATTATCATTTTGTTCGTGATCGAGTAGCTTCGGGCGATATCCAAGTCAACTTCATCTCCACAAAGGATCAACTTGCTGATATCTTTACCAAAGCTCTGCCTGGACCTAGATTTTCTTCCTTAAGGGACAAGCTACAGGTTACTAGTATACGTTGTGCTTGAGGGGGAGTATTAGGACTCTATATATATGAGTCTGTTTAGAACTTCTTATCCTTGTCACACTGTGACTCTCTACTTCTTATCATTGTCACACTGTGACTCTCTATTCTATATATTCACATCATCTGATCTCATTGTAATCAAGTTCAGAAAATATAATACAATCAGTTCTCATCAAGGCAATACCCTATGGGCATGAGTTTTACTTCTTGGTTGTGTCTATATATGCATCATTTTCCTTTCCAAATTTGTTGTTTTCCCTTTCAGTGTTCAAATGTCATTATATTTTTTGTTGTACTTCATTCTATGTCACCCTCCCTAGGACTCTAGGAGTGATTTTGACATAGTAAGTTGCATTGATATATATGAGTCGCTGTTATGCATGAGATTCCGTATGCATGCACATAGGACAGTGACCACAGAATGATTCCAAGGAATAAGCAAAAGCAAAAACAAAAACAAAAAAGCCAGGCCAGTTCTTGGACCAAACAAGTGATTTTAAAACCAATAAAACGTGACGGCGGTTCCAATGCAGGCCCCTTCTCAGTCACCTCAACTACGTCAACAAATGTTTCAAAGCATCGATGATTCCCAGATAACTTGACGACAATGAAACCATACTATATTTATATTCAAAAGGCGCAAGCTTTTATTTTACTGGCCACCTCTGATCTTCTCTGATCTCCAGCAAACCAGCATATATCCATCCCATCCTCCATTACTCGAACCTTCAGTTTCTTTCACAAAAGATGTGATAGTAAAGCATGCAGGATAATGATTAGGCCGGGCTTTGACTACCAATCCAAGGAGGAGCGTTAGGTATAGTACTGCGACGAATTGAAGATAGTCTTTGGCCATGTCGATTCACGAGTACCATAAAGGAAGCATTGAGGGCGTATGATAAGGTTTTGCATTGGAAAGGAGCACATGTTTCAATTTTGTATCAAAGCAGATCCCTATGTCAAAGGTCATGAGGTCGAAATATGTTGCTTGGTACCCGTCAAAAATAATTATTGACTCACACATATATATAATCCAACTATAAGTTTAGACTTTTAGTTGATATGGATTAAGAGCACATACTTCAATTGTCTAGAGGTTTAGCTAGAATGGTGATTTGTGTGGAGGGTCAGAGTTAGGAAGGAGAGTTGAGAAGCTTGCCTAATCTTAAAATATGGGTTGGGGTAGTTAGAATGGCATTCTGGAAGTAAAAAAAAAAAAAAAAAAAAAAAAAAAAAAAAAAAAAAAAAAGCATTCTTTTTCAAAGTCTAAATCTGATGACAAAAAAAAGAAGCTACAGAGGAGAGAAGTGTTACCATATTCGAATAAGATATATAATTAAATAGCTATAAATAATGAGACTAGTTTTCCAAAAAAAAAAAAAAAAAAAAATGAGACGAAGGTTACATTACGTAATTGTTGTTCGTTAGTAGCACCAAGTTACTCTCCCATATGGGAGGTTGTGGGTTCGAGCTCAATGGAGACACTATGTTGAGAAAATAGTTATGAACAAATACCGCATTGTAGTAAAGTCAGTAGTACTAAAAAATGATTTGACTACGTTAATTAGGCCTCAGACTTATCCAGCCAGCCCAAGTAGGGCTTGTGATCTGATTCCACAAGGTCTTCACAACTTGCTATAATATGTTGTTGAGCCCAGTAATTACAGAATCCTATTATGGGTCAAACAATTTGGGTGACAAATTAAAAGAACTGAAATTATAAACATTTAAAATGAAGCATTCATAGTGTCACACCAATAAAATGGGTGGTTAGTAGAGGGTGTATGTTATATATTCGGCGGAGAATCAGAGATATGAAAGCTTAAGAGGAGATCTCAGATGTGTATCTTCGTCATTCAATCTTGTCCACAAAGGTAAAATACTTTATCTTAAGATTCTCACACATTTACATAATATAATTGTACGTTTTCCCCATTTTAATTTTTTTGTTACTTTAATTTGTCTAGTAAAAAAAACAACGTTTTTTATTTGAGGGTTATTTTTATTGAAATTTTTGCAACGAAATGAACTTTGTTGAATTGTTAATTTACGTTACACATATATCTATTGCAATATTGGAATTAGGGATGGCAATTTACCTCATCCACGATCTCCGTCCCGACAGAACAGGGATGGGGAGAATTTTCTGGGAATGGGAAATGAGGAATGTGTGTAATTTCCATCGAGGACATGAATACCCGTCCCTGAATAATTTATATATATATATATATATATATATATATATATATATATATATATATATACACACACGTTATCCTTAAGTATTTTAAATTTTGAAATTAAGACTTAGGTTTTTATTATTTTTGTTATTAAAAATTAATGCACTAATTTAATATTTTAATTAGGAAGTGACCGGGATAGGGAATCTCCGTCCTCGCTTAAATTCTCGTGCCAAAAACTAGGATGGGGAGTATACTCTTCGTCCTTGTCCCGCCACATTGCCATCTCTAGTTTCCACACCATTAGAGTGTTGATTAGTCATTACAATTGTTACAATGACCCTATAGTTTCATTGCAAAATTGTTTTATTTCCACCAAATTTTGGTGCATTATTTTCTATGCTGTACATCACGTTTGAGACGGATTTTAGTTCCGCTGCATATAACAATACACCATGGTATATATATAACGTTAATTAGCTAACCACTATGCCTATAATAATAGTGAAATTAATTCACACAGCCACACGCCCCGCTCGTGGGGCATGCAGTCTCCCGAGATTCCTACGGCATTTGATTTTAAGGTTACATGTTGGGATGTTTCTATATATGTCCCCCAGGAGTACGTAGCTATGACAGATAGATTACGTTGATATCAATCGCTGTTATGGCCGGGATTCCTCCGCAAGAATATAATATAATGACGATGATGAGCTCAGCACCAAGATTTTGACTCGTAACATTGTTGTCTAATCCACAGAATAGTTCGAAAGAATGGCAAAGAAAAGCCAGCTCTGGGTTCAAACAAATGATTTTAAAACCAATTAAACATGAAGACGCTTCCAATGCAGGCTCCGCCCCAATAAACATAAACAAATGTTTCAAATCTGGAATTTTGATAATCCCGAGGTTTCCTGACAATGACGTACATTCACCATATTATTTGACAGTTCTCCATAACACGAACCTATACAGTTTCTTTGGATCAAAAGACAGTAAACTAACCTAAGCAGCAAAATGATGAATAGGGCTTTGACTCCCAGGGCGAGGAGGAGCTATAAGTACGATGAAGATAGCTGTCGGTCGATGTCGATTCACGAGTACGAGGAATTCATGGTGGGGTTCAAGGAGGACGTCCCTCTCAAATTCTGCGACCAAGACCGGAAGGGGAAGGGGAAGCTAGTGTACCAACTGGAGGAGGCGCCGCCGCAGCAGATCACGCTGAAGGAGGCGCTGCGGGCGTCGGTTGGGGTGCTTGGAGAGAGCCCACTGGGGATGACGGAGAAAGTGGTGCTTCTCGGCGGCAAAACGTGCGCGGTGAAGCGGTTTAGGATGGTGGTGGTGAAGAGAGTTGAGTTTGGAAGGAGGGTTGAGATGGTGGCTCAGATTAGCAGCCAATGTGAATTTCTTGTTCCCTTATTTGCTTATCTATATGCTAAGAGGATCAAGTTAGTTGTCTCTGATTATTATCCCATGGGAAGCCTTGCAGATCTTCTTTCAGGTATTATATATTATTCTTGCATCCATCCATCCATTTTCGATCTTAATATTACAATCTATCTTACCCTCCATCTATATTTAATTATATTGGTGACCATCAACCACTTTAAGTAAGTATTATATATTAATTTGCAAATGAATCATATATGTTGTGATTAAATGTTACTTATGTGATTTAGTTATTATTTGGATCAGAAGAATTGGAATAGCCAGCCTTAGCTTTGATATAAACAGGGTGTTTGGTAAATAGCTATTAGCTGATTGTGTTAGTGAATTTGACTAGTTGATAACATTAGCATATTGTAGAAAGATGTTTGGTAAATTAGCTTAGCTGATAGCGTATTATATGCAAAATGATTTTTTTTCTTCTTTGAACTGTTTTTTGAATTTTAACGTTTTAGAGCAATAAACTGTTACAAAAAGCTAATTAATTAAACAGAATATTTAATCAAGTCAAAGAACTAATAATGAACCAAGCTAAGCATTCAGATCACTATACTACTGAAACACATTCAAGCTAGGAATGTGCAGGGCCTTAAGTTTAAGGTTCAAACTTATGGTACCTTTTAACTTATGTTGTTAAATTAGGTGCGAGGGAGCGAGGTCAAACAGCACTAGAGTGGGGCCAACGGCTGCAGATAGTAGTCAGCATTGCCCAAGCCATTGCATTCATCCACTCCCAACCCCACCACTCTCACAAGGACAAGGACATGTACCTAAACATCCATGGCAACATCAAGTCCTCCAACGTCATGGTCAACGTCGACTTCACCGCCCGCCTTGCCGACTACGGCTTCGCCCAGCTCGCCGCCCGGACAGACCACTGCGGCACGCCGCATCTCATTAGGTCAAACTTTAGGTTCTCCGAAACGCTAAGCCAGAAGAGCGATGTGTACAACTTCGGAGTCATCTTACTGGACGTGTTGGGGATAAAGAAGAGCGACGTGATCAAGAAGGGGAAGATGATGATGAGCAGTTGTTTCGAATTCGACGTTGAAGGGAAGGAGAAAAGGCAAGCGTTGGGAGCATGGGACATTGCTTTGGCTTGCACCAAGAAGTTGCCGGAGGAGAGGCCTGATATGGAGCAGGTGCTCGCACTTATGTACGATGTGAAAAAGGTAACCATTTAGGATATATTTATGTTGTTTGTGTAGGTGATGATGAAAAAAAAATGTTAGATCACATGTGAGATCATATGTAAGACAATTTTGGATGATTTACTTTGATGTGGCCACTAGGTTGGCCCGGAGATGTAAATCTCTTTCTGTTTATTTAGGTATTTGTTTCATATATATAGTTTACAACCTTAATATTGTAAACGCAAATTAAAAAATAATTGCATGTAAGGATTGTTTCCCTAGCTACAACTTATTCCTCTATTCTTTCCTCTCTAACTCATTGGAATGTAATATTTAATATTTTTTTTGTGACGAGAGAAATCTATCATCATATTATCTGATAGTGTGTATAGTATTAAGTACACTCTGTTCATTCAATCTTTTTAATAATATAGCATATAAATTACATATGAGATGTAAGTGGACGCATCAAGAAAACCTCATTAATTAAAATACAAAGAATCTTTAATGTTTTTGTGTTTATGGATGTAACCTAAAATACAAAGAACCAACCCACCAAACTTTAAAATTAAAGGGTTATACTATGTATACTTTCAAAATTTATTCCTTTACTTATACTCCATAATATGACAAACAATGATATGTTATTTTTATCATGTTTGTTCATAAAAAAAATAAATAAATAAATAAATAAAAAGTCTACATCAAGAACTTGTGAGGGAAAATAAAAGTTAGGAGTATAAAATGAGAGTTCACTCAGTATTTTTCAAAAGGAAAAATTGTAAAAAATGGCTCTCTATAATATGCCAATTATCAATGTCACATCTGAATTATGAGTGGTGTAAATGCTGCCCCTCAGTTATCAAAATGGTGCACATATAGCCCCTCTCGTAACGGACATGTAGTTCCCCACCGCTGTCAATCGCTGGTACTTCAAATCGAGGGAGGCAAAAAACAACTAAATTACATATTTACTCCGATTTAACGGTGTTGTACACTAATGGAGAACCACATGTCCGTTACGGGAGGGGCTATATGTGAAGTGTTTTGATAATTGAGGTGCAACATTTACACCACTCATAATTCAGGGGTGACATTGATAATTGGCATATTATAGAGGGCCATTTTTTACAATTTTCCCTTTTCAAAATTAAAACTCAACTATCACTTCTAGTACTTATTTTGAGATCAAATTTAGTACTATGCCAAAAAAGAATGACAAGTTTTAAGTACATGTGAGTTTTACTAGAAAATCACTTATGAACATAGTAGGCGTACCATTAAGCAGACAGTCCCAACATATGGTAATTGCCCCTTCCATTACCGGAAGTGATAATAAAAGTAGGAATGTTATCACTATACAGATTGTGCATGTTGTATTGCATAGCAATCTACTATCCTCTACTGAAATCCTTTCCTATATCGGCATAGCTAAAGGATTGCATTTCTTTGATGAGTAGTTTTGATTTTTGGCCAGTTATTTATGTTTTCAGAATTGTGAATGTTATTGCTCATACTTTAACTACGTCTAGTAATTCTTTGATACAGGAAGACTTTGTATTGAGACACTATCTCCCCTGACTCCATTTTGAAATTGTTGCTTTAATCTATTCAGTTCTTTTCCTTTCAAAAAAAAAAAAAAAAAAAAGATAAAAAAAGTTATTTAAAACTAAATTAAGCAAAAATTAAATTCTACATTAATTCCATTTCTGCGACATTTAATCGACTATTGAGAATCTCGCTTTAGCCCATTACTTCGGCCCATTTTAGTTTTTCATCTTCCCAGATGTTTGGCGCGAAAATCACTGTATGTATCAACGGAATTAGGGTTCCATTTCCCAAATTCAGACCTCCCGGAGCTCGAAGAACGTCATATTTTCTACTGTGGTATCATCCATTAGAGAGGAGGATGCCCCTTACGCGTGCTTCAAAGCGCAAGCGCATCAGTGAGGACGGGCTGAAAAATGTCGAAAAGCAAGAAGAGGAAGAAGCACCTGCAGCAGCATCCAATGAAACGACTGCGTCTAAAAGCTCATCAGCGAAGAACATAAAAGAGAATGCACCTCTGGTGGTGTTCGCTCATGGCGCCGGTGCTCCTTCCACTTCTGAATGGATGATCAGGTACATGCATGTGTCTTGCATTCTTGAGCTAAAAGCGCGATAGGTGTTGTATTTGCGGAGTATACATTTTGCTTCTGGCCTAAACAAGGCTTTGTTCTGGCTCCACTTGACAGACACTTTTAATGAAGTTCAGTTGTTAGTGACTTATTAGTGATAAATATACATAGGAGATAAGTTAACTAAGTGAACTGCTATTTTTGTACAAGTAATATCAAGCTTTTATGGCTACTTAAAATGTTCTGTGTTCTGTGCACAGATGGAAAAACATGTTGGCCAAGGCATTGAATGCTATTGAGGTCCTAACTTTTGACTACCCATGTAAGGCTTGGCATCCACCAATAGATTTCTTATAGCTTTCATGGCAATATAAATACGAATTATTGTGTGATGTCTGTAAACTAGTAAGATGGGTAATTATAAATCAGACACCTAATAGTACTTTATTCCACCTTAAGTATAAAATGCAGCAGGAAGACTCAAGTATTTTACTCTGCAGACATTTCTGGTGGAAAGCGGAAAGCTCCTCCCAAGGCTGAAAAATTGGTTGACTTTCATTCTGATGTTGTAAAAGAGGCAGTAGCTAAATACCCTAACCATCCACTGATATTAGTTGGGAAATCCATGGGGTCAAGGTATTTCTAGCTATTGCGGATAAGACTCATTTTCATGACATAATTGCAGAATAGATTTCTTTTTGTATCCACTGACCATGTTTCAGGTGATTTTGGGAACACCCTCAAGTTATTTCTGTTTCTTCATTTCTTTGCTTTCAATTACTTTATATATGTTACACAATTATTTTCAATTTCTTTACTTAGTCTGAGATAGGTTTCCATCTGCACAAGACCTATATGCAGTGTGGAGAATTAATGACAAAATGGATGACTACTTATTGGGCAAGAAAACCTGGTCTGTAAGACTGTAACCCCCATATCCTGCTCCTTTATTTAGGGTCAGCTGCATGGTAGCCAGTGGACAAGACATTGATGCTTCTGCTGTAGTTTGCTTGGGATACCCACTAAAGGTCAACCTTTTATGGCTTTATGTGCATAATAGTAATGCTTGTTATGCTGTAATATCTTTCTCAAGCATTGCATTCTCTTTTAAAATTAGAAGTGATAAATGGAAACTGATATATGTGAAGTATTTTGATTGTTTGATGATCCTATAGACACATAAAACCAAGGAAAGTTATAATTGCTTTATCACCTCAACCTAGCAAATATCGCCGGGTAATTCTATTTGCACCACCCAATTTGCTATTTACACCACCCTATTTAATAGGTATAATACCTCTATAGGTGGTGCAAATAGAAAAGTCCACATTATTAAATGTGGTCAAATATTAATATTTATTATTCTATTTTTTTTATCATCAAAATATTAATTAAAAAAAAGAGAGAAAGAAGATAACCCACCCGTCACCTTCTCCGGTGAGAAGGCGACCCACTGAGCTGCCTTCTCACTGGAGAAGGCAGCAAAGTTAAAAACAAATAAAAAATAAAAATAAAAAATTCCGTCACCTTCTCCGGTGAGAAGGTGAGAAGGCAATCCACCTAGTTGGGCTGCCTTCTCACCGGAGAAGGCAGTCCCTCGGCTTTCTCACCGGAGAAGGTGACGTTTCGTGATTTTTTTTTTAATGTTTTAATTAATAAAATATTGAATTAATAAATTATTAATTGCAAGTTTGACCAGGTGGTGCAAATAGCAAAATGTACCCCCATTTGGCTATTTACACCACCTATTAATTATTAACAGTTTTCACCTTTTTACAATTTCAAGGTGTTTTATATCCATTTTTGGTCAAAGGGTGGTGCAAATAGCAACACCCATACCGCCATATAGCATTTAAATGGGTGTTGCTATTTGCACCACCCTTTGACCAAAAGTGGTATAAAGTATCCTTGAAAGTGTAAAAATGTGAAACTTTTCATAATTATATAGGTGGTGTAAATAGCCAAATGGGGGTTCACTTTGCTATTTGCACCACCTTGGTCAAACCTCACTTATGAGCTGTAATTAATAATTTTATAATTCAAAATTTAATTACAAAACATTAAATAAATTTTTTTATAAAAAAAAAAAAAAAAGAAGGGGGAAGAAGATGAAGCGTCACCTTCTCCGGTGAGAAGGCAACCCGCTGTGGGTTGCCTTCTCACCGGAGAAGGTAACGGGTTATCTTTTTTTTTTTTTTAATTTAATAATTAATATTTTGATTGTTAAAAAAAATGGATAATAAATATTAATCTTTGACCACATTTAATGATGGTGGTGCAAATAGCACTTTTCTATTTGCACCACCTATAAAGTTATTAGACCTATTAAATAGGTGGTGCAAATAGCAAAATAGGTAGTGTGTATAGAATTTCCCCATTTAAATAGAGTGGGGAACATGGGAAGAGCAAAAATTATCAATTAGCAGAAGAAGCTGCTTGCTTGAAAGTTTGTGCAACATTATATGTTTTCCGTTACTATTGGGAAATTTGCAAATATTACAGGGAATAAATGGTGCTGTGAGAGATGAGATACTGCTACAACTTAGAGTTCCCATAATGTTTGTGCAGGTACATGCACTTGGTTATGTATGTTTCTCTTTTTATGAAGGTGATATATATAAAAACTAATGATTGGTGTTTACTCAATATATTTTCTATTTTTTTAATAAAATCTGATGCCTCTACCTTTTTTCATTGCTTAGATAGCTCTCTTGGTGCTAGTAATCAGTGCTTTGTCTGCTCATATGGCATAATGGCACTATTCCACATTTAATCAAATATTAAAAAAAAAATTCCATCAGAAATATCTAATTATGCAATCTATAGTTTGAAGTGTATTCTTAAGTCCTTGAATTATTGGAAATACTAGATGTTGAGCCTTGTATAATATAGTCCTTTTTCTGGTGAAGGGTAGCAAAGATGGACTTTGTCCATTAAATAAACTGGAAGCTGTTAGGAAGAAAATGACCTGTGCTAATGAGTTACATGCGATTGAGGGGGGCGATCATTCATTCAAGATTGGAAAGAAGCATCTGCAGTTATCTGAAACCACTCAAGAAGAAGCTGAAGATCTTGCTGTTCAAGCAGTTGCGACCTTTGTTGCTAATTTGTAAGATATGTGACACTTTGGACAACCTGTCAGTCTTTCCATTGTGAGAGAAGACCAGTCGTGGTCATTCTAGTTTTGACCCCATTTTGCTAGTGTTTCACCTTGACTTGTAAGCGGAATTTTGTAAAGGAGCATCTAGCTCTTCTGTGGTTTTAGAATGTTTGCGAAAGATGAAAGTTGCTACTTGTAAAATCTGAATTATTAACAAGCTATTTTGCTATGTGATAGAGATCAATCCAAAATCCAAGATGTAATTTTTGTTAAAACTTGAGCATCAGTATCTAGATAAAAACCATGAATTCTTCTTTCAAAGGAAGTTTGGCTTATTGATTCTTGTCACTCTATTGTCACAGTGGATCTACCAGGGAGCTTATAGTGTTCAGTTGCCTTGGAAAGTCAAAAGTAGATGATTTTTCAGGTTAGTTCAATTTGTCCTCTGCAAAAATTTCCTGTCCTTGTTCTCCAGTTGTCAATAATGATATGTTCTTCATTCTCTAGCAGTGGAGCTCTATTGGTATTTACTGACACTTTTCATTTGCTACATTGTGTTATGAACTTTATTCTGATATCAAATATGAACAATGGCATATACAGAAACCATGTTTTTAATTAATAGATATGGAGTAATAAATACATAGGAAATTTAGAATTTATTCTGCATAGCATATCACAGCACACACCATTTTTTTTTTTTTCCTCTATTTCAAATTTAGCGTAGTATAGAATTCAGAATAACAGAAGTACCATCACTCTTTATCTTCCTTCATTGGATCACTCTTATTCATAGTTCTTGATTCTTCATCCCCATGGTTTTCACTTCTCATCATCGCTCTCATCACTGCTGCTGTCACTGCTATGATTGCAGTTTCCTTCCCTGTGCTTTTTCTTCCCGCCTATGGTCTTCAGCTGGGTTTTCATCTTCTCCACGAAACCCTCTTTCTTCTCATAGGTTACAGTTGAGCCCTGGCATGCAGATTGATGGCCATGCTGTTTGTGAGCGTCGTGATGAAACACTTTTCCTGCCATTTCTTTCACCTTGTCGGTTAAAGAATGGTGTTGATCGTTCTCGACCTTGTGGCTGGTAACGGTGGTGGTTGTGATGGTGGTCTGATCCACTTCTTTGTAGCACTGGGTCGACGCCATTGAATCAATGCAACGAAGAGATCGAGTACACAGGAAGTGGTATTTAGAGGCTTAAATTAATTGGTGTTTTTGATCACTTGCTTTGAGGTTTCCAGGGACTCAACATGCATGCATATATATAGCAATGGGAAGGTATGGTATCCTATCATCTTATTAGAATCTGGTTCTTTTTTTCTGCACAGGTTGGATTGAAAAATGATTGATTCTTTCTTGAGATGGTTTTTCTTGTCCATTTTTATTCTATTCTTTTTGTGTATTTTAAGCATTTGATGAGCTCCACTTGTATGGTATCCCGTGCAGAAGGTTCGTGAAGGCACAATGTGAAAAGCATCATGTGGTCATGGCCACAGAGATTGGGGTGTGCAATCCGTTTACCGTTTAACTAGCTGAACCGTTTTAACGAAAGTTCTTAAAGGTTTAATCGTTAACCGAAGTGAACTTTGTATTATCGAATTAATCGAATCGAGGTTTTCTCGGTTAATCAATCGATTATCTGATTAACATAAATTTTTTAAATTAAAGTTTTAAATTTTTAAAATAATACTTATAAAGGAAAAGTATAAAAAATGCCCCTCTATAATGTGCCAATTATCAATGTCACCCCTGAATTATGAGTGGTGTAAATGCTGCCCCTCAATTATCAAAATGGTGCACATATAGCCCCTTCCGTAATGGACTTGTGGTTCCCCACCGCTGTCCATCGCTGGTACTTCGAATCAAGGGAGGGGAAAAACAATTCAATTACATATTTACTCTGACTTAACGGTGTCGAACACTAACGGGGAACCATTTGTCCGTTACGGTAGGGGCTATATGTGCACCGTTTTAATAATTGAGGGGCAACATTTACACCACTCATAATTCAGGGTTGTCATTGACAATTGGCATATTATAGAGGGGCATTTTTTACAATTTTCCCTTAATAATAAATCAATAAGAAAATATACAAACACAATACCATAAAAACATTACAAACATAAATGCACAAATTATAGAGTCCAAACATCCCCACACACACACACACACACACACACACACACACACACACACACACACACACACATATATATATATATATATATATATATATATATATATATAATTTTGATTAACCATTTAGTTAATTCGGTTAACAATAGTTTTTAAATTTGCGTTAGTCGGAATTTTGTAAATCTTTTAATCATTAATTGAATCGAAGTTTTCTTGGTTAATTAAAATTCTTCGATTCAATCGACTAACCAAACTTTCACCGAAGTTTGGGCATCCCTACGTAGAAATTTTTACAAATATAGGTTATGTTTGACAAACCTAGCTAGAAGTTGAAAACGAAAGAACGGTTAACTAGTTAATTATGCTTAAATAAAAATGTTTGATAAAATAAGTTTTTTGATAAACTGTTAAATGTAAAAAGACTAAAAATGACATTGTTCATAATTTTTATATATATATATATATATATATATATATATATATATATATATATATATATATATATATATATATATATATATATATATATATTAAAGGGAAATTTGCATTTTTGGTCCCTGAGTTATACTCAAGTTCCGACTCAGTCCCTGAGTTATGACCGTATCCATTTTTAGTCTCTCAGTTATGAATGAAGTGGCGCATTTGATCTTCGATCGTTAAAACTGACGAAAAAAAATTAAAAATATTTAAAATTTGAGAGCTTAAGTAGAAAATTCACATTTTATTCTCTTTCTTATATCAAAACCACTTTCACAACATTATTTTTCACTTCTTAGCCTCTTATTTCAAAATTGTTCAATTCTAAAAACATTTCAATAACTTTAGTATGACTTGTTTGGAACCTGACTCTCGTATAACAAACTTAAGATATAACACAAATAAAGAAACACTTGATTATTGTCTTCAGACGTTTGAAACACACTATCCTATCAATCTTCAATTTTCTTTACTAAGCAACAAATGTAATCAAATCTGAACTTTTGAGATACAAAATGATGTCAAATTTTTCAGGTTGCTTTTATGAGAAATTCACCAACGAAATAACTTGAGAGTTTTAGTATGTAAAATTTTTTCATATGTCGTAGTTTAGTCAATAATCGTTTTTAGAAGTTACAAAGTTTTTTAGAATTTTTATAACTGAGTCTTAGGTTCCTCACTCATTACTCTGGTTTTTAAGAAGACAAAGGAGGTGATGGATATATAAGGTTCAAATTGGCCACTGAACGTAACCTGAAAATGTAATTAGGCCACTGAACGAACAAAAAATGCAATTAGGCCACTGAACACTCCAAAAACGTGCAATTAGGCCACTGAACTCTCCAAATGTATGCAATTTCACCGGATAGCAGGTTACCATCAATTTTAGCAGGTTACCTGCTTACGTGGCAGCTGAGTTGGCATTTTTAATAATTTTTAAATAATTTTTAATAATTAATTTTAATAATAAATTTTATAAAAAATTGAAAAAAAATTAAATAAAAATAAAATAAAGTCGTTTTTATTTTTTTAACAATTTTTTAAAATAAAAATTTATTATTAAAATTTATTAAAAATGATTTAAAATTTATTAAAAATGCCAACTCAGCTGCCACGTAAGCAGATAACCTGCTAAAATTGAGGTAACCTGCTATCATGTGAAATTGCACATTTTTGGAGTGTTCAGTGGCCTAATTGCACTTTTTTTCGTTCAGTGACCTAATTGCATTTTCAGGTTACGTTCAGTGGCCAATTTGAACCTTATTCCTGCCTAAAATCATTATTGTATCCGAGTCGGTTTTACCCGAATTCTCCTGCCCCGATTGTTTTTAAGCCCAATTTCTTTAAAATAGATCCGAAATCAATCAGGCATTCTCCCATTCTTTCCAAGCCAAAAGCCAGAGCTTAGGGTTTTTTGTGTTTCGCTTCTTCAATTGAGTCTCCTACTGGTGTCAGTTCTCATCTGGGTTGTGCTTCAAAACTTCGACCTGAATTCATGGTAACTTTAATATTAAATTTACGTTTTCCTTTGTTCTATGTTCCGCAATTTTTATTTTTATTTTTATTTTTTTGAATAGGAGTTATAATTATTGATTGTGATGTTTGTAAATTATTGAATGTGAGCTTGCCACAAGGTTGTGGGGGAAAATATACGTGTATTGGATGTGTGTGACTGTGAATTTGCATGGTATTTTGTTTTCAATAATTAAGATTTGTTGAACGTCAGTATTTGGAAGTAGTGCCGATTGATACTCACAAGGTGTTAGGTTGGAAGGAGGGAATTAGGGGGGAAAGAATTGTAATTCTGTTGGAAAAGAATAAGGTGTGAATTCAAATTACAATTGGGAATTGAAAGAGAAGAAGTGAATAAAGATTAAAATGCTCTTTTATAATAATAAGAATATAATAATAATAACAAGGGCAAAGTAGTAATTCACCTTGAAATTACAATTCCACAAACTATGGATTTGCAATTCTTAGGGGGACTGTAGGAATTGCAATTCTCTCCAACGAAACCATGGAATTGTAATTCCATGGAGTTTGGTAGGAATGGAATTACAATTCCATCCTACCAAACACCCCTATTCTTGGGTTTACGATGTGGTAGTTAACTCCAGCACTGTTGTTTGAACTTTATTGTTAGGAAAAATATTAAGGATTTGATGCTGTGGTAGAAAGTTGATTGTTGGATATATCCAAATAATTCATAGCCTGGTACCTGTAAAAAAAACGAGTCAAATTGGTTTTCGGTGGTTGTCCCTATGACTAAGGTAGTTGTGCAAAGCATGATTTTCAAACGGATTGTGTCTTCCTATGCTTATCCATAGTTCTTTGACCTTGTGGTACTTGCATAGTTCAGATGACTTCATGCATCTTAAGATTATGGATTGGTTGGGAATTGTTTATTTCTTACAAAACAGTTGAATACCAGAATTTTAGATGGTTGAGGCACATTTAAGGATCCATTTCTCTTGCCATAGACTTCAACTTCAATGTATAGAGAAGTCATAAACCATAACTCGTTAATTGTACTGTTACAAAACTGGTTTTCTTGTGTAATGAAGCCAGAAATTAGTTTATTTGTTCACAAATGGCTGTGATGAATTTGATTTCTAAATACCCAGTGCAATTATTTTGTGAAGAAAAACATTTTTTTTTTCTTTCAAATCTTCAGTATTCCCAGATCTGTTGACATTTGAATTTTTGTTGCCAACTTGAGTCCAGGGAAATGAACAGAATTGAACTTTTGTTTACTAGTGTTGAGCACACCTTGCTACTTCAAGAAGAAATCAATAAATGCCGAAATATTACAAACTTTCCACATTCATTTATGCGAATCCAACAATCCCCCAAAATAGACATTCATCTCATAATAAATCTTTGGGGGCCCAGGTTTTGTTGGGCATTGAAGTAGATGGTAACATTAGATTAGAGACAAACTCTTGAGTTTGCTCAATGAACCCTAGGATCTTAATTAGCTTACCTCTGAACAATAGAACACCTAATTCTTAAATTTTCAAGGATGATCTGAGGCAGGCCCAGGCTTAGTATTTTTAACCAACTATTTCCCTTCCATGGCATGTATATTATTCCCCTTCAAACTTTATGTACGTTTCTGCAGATGTGTTAAATTCTTATCTGATATGCTTCTTGGTTGGCTTGCTAGCACTCAGTTAATTCTTTCTTTTGTTTACAGGCAACTCTTGCTGATTCTTTCTTAGCAGATCTGGATGAATTATCTGACAATGAAGCTGATATTCTTGTGAGTCCAGCACCTTATTTCTTTTAATTGCACTGCTTATTTGGACCTCGCATTTCCCTCTTTCCCCCTTTACATTTTTCCCTGATGATAGAGTAGAGACATAGAGTTGAATATTGAGAGTTCTATAAAGAATTGCCAAACAAACTTAATGATAATTTCTTTCTTCTAGTGCTTTTGATCTTGTTCTTCTTATTTGTTATTATTATTAAGCATGCATGGTGACCTCGGGTGATAATGGTTCTATTCTTTTTCATTTTATTTTCCTTTTCTCCCAATAATAGGATGAGGGCAATGTGGATGCTGAGCACATGGAGGAAGATGTTGATGGTGAGCTAGCTGATATAGAAACACTTAACTATGATGATCTGGATAGTGTCTCTAAATTGCAGAGGACCCAGCGTTATATCAATATTATGCAGGTTAGCAGAAGTTTGTGAACTTCAGATTTTCAGCCCAACATACTCTATATTGTAGTTTAAATCATTGGGTCGCCAGTAGGATATTATTTTACAACTGTACATGAGTACATCTATGATGTCCCTATTTCATGGATGATTTCCAAGAGCCTATGTCTGGGTGGAAATAACTTCTCATTGTCAAACCCATCCCCCGTTTATATGTTTCTTTTTGCAGTCAATTCTCTGTTTTATTGTTGATATTGGTATTTATCTATGCAGAAAGTAGAAGAAGCACTAGAAAAGGGTTCTGAAAACTCAGAAACAGGGATGGTTCTAGAAGATGATCCGGAGTACCAGCTGATTGTAGATTGTAATGCATTGTCGGTTGATATTGAGAATGAAATTATTATAATTCATAATTTCATACGTGATAAGTACCGCCTAAAATTCCCAGAGTTGGAGTCTCTTGTTCACCACCCAATTGACTATGCCCGAGTGGTTAAGAAAATTGGGAATGAGATGGACCTCACCCTTGTTGATCTGGAAGGACTGTTGCCTTCAGCTATTATTATGGTTGTTTCAGTTACAGCATCAACTACAAATGGCAAGCCGCTGCCTGAAGATATCTTGCAAAAGACAATTGAAGCTTGTGATCGTGCATTTGCTCTTGATTCGGCGAAGAAGAAAGTCCTTGATTTTGTTGAGAGTCGAATGGGGTATATTGCTCCAAACCTCTCTGCTATTGTAGGAAGTGCTGTTGCTGCAAAACTTATGGGGACTGCTGGTGGTCTTTCCTCATTGGCGAAGATGCCTGCTTGTAATGTGCAGGTTCTTGGTGCTAAAAAGAAGACCCTTGCTGGGTTCTCCACAGCGACATCCCAATTTCGCATTGGATTTATTGAGCAGACAGAAATATTTCAGAGCACACCCCCTCCTCTAAGGATGCGTGCCTGTCGACTGTTAGCTGCGAAAGCTACCCTTGCTGCACGTGTTGATTCAACAAGGGGAGACCCAACGGGGAAAACTGGGCGATCTCTCCTAGAAGAGGTTCGTAAGAAGATAGAGAAGTGGCAAGAGCCACCTCCTGCCAAACAGCCTAGACCACTTCCTGTTCCAGATTCTGAGCCTAAAAAAAAGAGGGGTGGACGTAGACTGAGGAAGATGAAAGAAAGGTACTGATGATTTCTTCCAACTTATAGGATAAAACATTTTCTTGACTTGTGTCAAATGTGTTATGCAATCTAATACGGAGTATTAGTTGTATCTAATTCATGTTAATAAACTTTCACTAGGTATGCCATTACAGACATGCGGAAGCTGGCTAACAGAATGCAGTTTGGAATACCTGAAGAGAGCTCATTGGGTAAGTAACATTATCTTTCCCCTTCTCCCCCTTCTTGTAAATAGACCAGACCTCTAATGCAGTTGATTTTAGAATTTTCTAGTATGTAGTGCCTCATAAATTTTCCCTACTTTTCTGTGTCTTCTTCATCTTTCAACCTCCACATGTGTGCCCTTTCATGGGGATGGATGTCTTGAATGAGGATTTTAGTATGATAGAATTTTGAGTATTTCATTAAATTGTTTGGTCAAAGATGTTTGTAACAATTTTGTTGTATTAGGGATTTTCAATGTATCCTTGACTGACATTCACTTTCTCACGCGTGATTCTCTTTATGGAATGAATACAGGGGATGGTTTGGGTGAGGGATATGGAATGCTTGGTCAGGCTGGAAGTGGCAAATTACGCGTGTCAGTTGGCCAGAGCAAGCTTGCTGCCAAAGTAGCTAAGAAGTATGTTAATTCACATTCCCCTATATATATATATATATAATTTAAGTAATTTCTTTTTTCTTTTCCTATTTTTTCAAGCTGAATATTTTTCTCTACAAATGCCACATCCACCTTCAATGAACATTTTATTTGATTGTATTTTCTCAACAATGAATATATTTCATGCATTGGATTTGTGCTCAGATTTAAGGAGAAGAATTATGGAAGCAGTGGTGCTACATCGGGACTGACTTCAAGTTTAGCCTTCACTCCTGTGCAGGTTTGATACTATTCACTCTTGTATTATTATATTAGGCCATCTCCAATTCAGAACACCAAATTTTATGTCAAAAGAAATATTCTTTAACCAAAATTTTTTTCAATCTCCAACCCATAACACCAAATTTTATTCCTTCACTAAAATAATTTGTATTCTCATAAATTAAAACTTTATAGTTTATATTAATACTTGAAATTTTTTTATATAAAATATAATTGTAATTTTGGATATATTGATTTTAATTTTATTGAACTTAAGTTTTATGTAATTTAATTTTTAATTAATTTACATTCAAATATTCAATATTAATCTTATTTTAATTGTCTTGATGAGATTTTTCAAATGATATAATTTATAATAAAGGATATAAAAGGAATTATTAGCAAATAAAAATGGGCAAAATGGGAAAAAACAAAACTACACCCAATTTGGTGTAGATGAACATGGCGTTGCATTGTTCATTAACGGCGCCAAAAATTTCACCAAATTTTGATTTTTGGCTGTGTTCTTTGGAGATGATCTTAGTGTTTAGCTACCCTTGAAATCTTGAATGCTGGCCTATCATCAGCATAGCTCAAGAACAATATCTTACTGCAGTCAGATTGTATAGTTTTATTTTAGTTTACTACAGTTATCATGCATATATATGGTTTTGTTTCTGCCACTTTTTTTTTTTTTTTTTTTTTTAAATCCTAATTTAACTCCATAACAGCCTAGATAATCCCATCTTTCTGCTCTATAAGCTCTATTGCCTGCCTAATATTAGTATACTCGGTACCCTTTGTTATTTCTACACATTGCATTTTAATAATTATGCTTTCCTTGATGCCAACTATATTTGGTTCTTTTCTCAGGGGATTGAACTGTCGAACCCACAAGCATATGTAAATCAACTTGGGTCAGGAACCCAGAGCACGTACTTCTCAGAAACCGGAACATTTTCCAAGATCAAGAGAACATAATGCCTACAGTATGTCCGCTAACTTGTGCTATTTTGTTTGCTTCTTCTTTAACCGAAACCCTGATGCTTCAGCCTCTGTTTTTGGGTTGATACTGGTTTTTTGTAACCCATGCTTGTCATCAATTCTCTAAAATAATGATTTATCTCAGTTTTATTTTGTATATTTATGTTCTCATTTCGTTATAAGAAAATTCAGTAGTATCATAGTTAAATGATGGAAAAACCAAGAATAGTTAAGCTGTGATCGATGCACTAGCATATTCATTAGTCATTGTTTTCTATCAAGATTTTAATCATCCACTTGCATGGTGGAAAAAGGTTCAAATAAATTGTGCAATTCAAAATTTCATAAAGTAAAAAGCATCCACAATAGTGGTGGTGGATTTTAAGCGGTTTTTGCAGCCTAAAAACTTGAATCATGGTTTTTCAACAAATGGGGATGGGTTTAGACTTATAAAAGCACTCAATTGTTCATAATATTTGTTCTATATATTCATAAATCTAAACTTTTTTTTTTGTTACTTACAATGGGGTATAAAAGCACTCATTTTGTCCCTTTAGGACATGGCTTGTCATTTTGTTCTATCTACTTTGTCTTAAAATATGGTTGTAATAGCATTACATTATCTTATAATAGCTTGACAAACACGATCTCAATACAATATTTGATCTTCGCGACCTTACAACCCATATTTTGCCTCATATAACAGATATACACACGCACACACATAGAGTGGCTATGTAACTTTTTCTTTAAAATAATATTTCAAAAATTAGTAGATTCACATAATTTAATTTATTCAAAATAAGACTTATCGTTGAAAGTTTAAAACTTGTATGTACTTAAAATAAAAAGGTGAGATGTGTGATAATAGTCTTGGCACGGTATAAAATATTAATTATAGTTTTAAGAGTATATACTTTTGCTATTTAACATATATATATGATGGAAACGGGGAAAAAAAGTAAATTATATCCATAAAATTAATGATAAATAAACACGTTAGAAAATAGAAAGTAGAATAAAAATTCGTGTAATATAACATCGAAATTATTGATGGGAGTTGTGTGACATCATTATTATCATTATTGAGAATCAAATTATTGGACCACTGTTTAGAGTTTACCAAAAAAAAAAAAAAAACATTTAAAAAAAATTGTTGAGAACGGGTATACAAAGGACAGTGACGCACGCATTGCATTTTAGGGATTCCATTTCGTCATTTTCATCGAAATCACTCTCCAACTGCCAACTATATCTTATTCTCTTGTTTTTTCATCATTAATTTCTTATCTAATCACTTTCTGAAAATTATATTCACTCCCTTCATCACATTTTATATTGGTCCTATTTGATAAAATAGTTTGCTTATTATCCAATTTTGGCTTATTTGACTACTATTAGCTATTTGACTTCATTAAACAATCAATATGAATTTGTGATTAATTAATTTTTTGAAACAACTTATTGCTCCAAATGTTAAAATTCAAAAAAAAAAAAAAAATTCAAAGTAACTTTTTCGATAAATTTTTTGAGAAAGTCATTTTGTAATAATCAACTAACAACTAATTTACTAAACACTTTTCTACAATCAACTAATGTTATCAACTAATCAAACCCACTAACCAAATTAGCTAACAGCCATTTACCAAACACCCTAATATCTGCTCGTACACAATACTCAATTAAAATTATTTATAATTTAATTTTTATAATATTTAATCATTATCAAATTTTAATTCCGTTAATATTTTTTATTCTTGCAATATACCCTAGTTTCACCGTAAATATTCATATTTCTATTTGGTGATATTTCTTAAAGAGTAATGCTATCCTCTCCTCATATCTTTACTTCATTAATCATCCCTCCCTTATTTTAATTTTAAGGAGATTGGTTCTTCTATTTTTTTTTTAAACACTCATGAATCATTATAAGGTAATATTGAGCACCCATTTAGAATGATAATAGATGTGTCAGTATACTATATAGTAGTTGGCAGTTTTATATTTAGTTATAAAGTCAAAATAAAATAATCTCCCTTATTTTAAGGAGATTTCAGCAAGAGGGACATTGGCGGATCTAGGAATACTATTGAGTTGGGGTGAAACCTTTAAAAACTTCAAAACATGATTAAAAATATTTATGATAAAATATGAAATGATTAAAATAAATTGCATTTCATCTCTATTAATATAATATTCATAAATACCTTTTTATTTTAATTAGATCAACTCTATATATTTCTAGATTAAATTGAATACAATGACACCAAGTGGCTTGTGGTCTATTGGTATCGGATTGCTCCCCTATGTGAGATGTCTAGGTTTTGAGCCTTGTTGTAAGCTTAGTTTGTATGGGTGTATCCCCTTCCCTTGTCATAAAAAAAAAAAAAAAATTGAATACAATGACACATAATTGAAAGTACTACATTGATTACATAGTTCATAAATAGTAAATTTTCTTTTTAAAATATTTTTTTATAATTGAATTACAAAACATATTTAGAATTAATTAATTAATCAATTTAAATAGTTATTATCATACATAACACATTATAACTCTCACAATTAATATTTAAAAAAACTACAATTAACATGTAGTCAATAAGTTTTGATCACTAAACCGTTTAGAACAACAAAAAACTTATTACCAACTAAGCTACTTTAATCCTTAATAATTGAGTTAATACCCAAAATCGTCCTCGACTATAGTGGTTTTTCTCAATTTCGTCCTAAACGACTTTGGTGACCTAATATCGTCCCAAACTTTTATGTTTCGCTCAATTTCGTCCCATACTTTTGTGTTTTTGCTCAATTTAGTCCCTCATTTGTTATTCTATCCATTTAGTGTTAAATAAATAGACAATTAAGTAATTTTAATATTGGCATCTCTTTACTCATAGACATGTGAACTGCAAAATCCTTTTTTTTTTTACGAATTAGTCACAGAATTACTCCTAAAATTGCGAATATAAAATTTAATTTGCAGGTTCGCGAGTAATTCTGGGTGTAATTCGTACAAGAAAGAGGAATTTCGCACTTCACAAGTTGAAAGTAAAGAGAGATCAATATTGACATTACTGAATTGTCCCTAAATTTAACACCAATTTGACGGAATAACAAATGGAGGACTAAATTGAGCGAAACACAAAAGTCTGGGACGATATTAGGTCACCAAAGTCGTTTAGGACGAAATTGAGAAAAACCACTATAGTCGAGGACGATTTTGGGTATTAACTCCTTAATAATTTGTTTTGGTATAATAGTGTATCATCTACTTCTATTTAAAAAAAAAAAAAAAAAAAATCTACTATATTTACACATACACACACACATAAAAAGGGGTAGGGTGGGGGAGGGGGGCAACTGCCCCTATTGCCTCCCTCTGGATCTGCCCTGAAGAGGGAAATCTTAGGCAGTAAAAAAATGTGAAATAAAAAAGAAGAAGAAGAGAACGCTTCATGCTCCATATGTTTTTATCTCCTAGAATATCTCATTAATATTACTCAATTAAATGGAATATTAAATAAAAAAATATTAAATAATTAATGTATTTTTATTGGTAAAAATAATGATTTAACTTTTTCTAACATAAGCAATAAAAAGAATTATGTAAAAAGTAGAGGATCGCATCGCATTTTCGTTTCTTAAAATTTGTAAATTTTCGTCGTAAGTTTTTGTTTACATTTGACCATTTTCACCAATAAACATTAAAAAATAGAACAACGTATTTAGCCATTATTCTCACATTTTGATCTATTGTTAGAGTATTTCGAACCCTTCCACACCCACCATCTCCAAATCTTCAAGTGCTCTCAAGGACCTATCATTTATGATATTTGTGGTCTTCTTGATGTGATATGGAGACTTAATCAACTTCTTTTCCTCCACCAGAAATTAAAATAAAATAAAATTGAAAAAATATATACAAAAGCATATTACATGAACCCCATGATGGGCCCCTTCCTCTTGACCAGAAGAGTGTTGGGTGTAGAACCTGGTTTGTGTAATTAAATGTCCCTTTTTATGGTATGAAAGGAGCAATATATGTATCGTTTTAAAATTGAAAGATAATATTTACACCACTAATAATTTAAGAGTGACATTGATAATTGATATTTATAAAAGGGCGTAAATTACAAATTTTTCTTTAAAAAATCATATATTCTAGATGTTTATGAGAAATTTTCTCGAAGTAGACAAGTTGAGAAGTGTTAAATTTAGGTGAAATTATCCCTATCATACCAAATAGTTTAAGGACCAATGAAAGGGTCTTTATCACCTGAGAAAGTTCCAAGAAAATATACCACCTAATTTACTACGTATTTTGCAATTGCAAGCTTCATCTGAAAATAATCTTTTCTAATCTTATGAAGAAAAGTATTCTTTTATTTTTCTTGATCTAAGTGAGAACCGGTGATTTTTAAGGAGATTAGTTACATTAGTAATATAATCCTTCATTTCGCTTAAAATGATTTAATTTTGATTCTTATGACTACAAATATTTTTTGCCATATGACATGTAAATTTGCTTATTATAAACAATATGCATCGGTCTATAGAGATATTATTCCTTTAATTAAAACTTTTATGTAAACAACCATTCATTGGCGGAGCCGAGGGAAGTGGGGGCAACCGCCTCTCCCACCCACCTCACCCCTTATATATATAGCAAATGTTTAGATATAAATAAATAACATAGATATATATTACTCAAAGATGAAGTGTTTAATTAGACGGTTAAGCATGTATGTGTTGTAGTAGAGGTTAAGAGGTTGAATATTTTTGCTTGATCAATTATATTGTTTTTTTCTTCCGTCCTCACTGGATGAAATTTCTGGTTCTGACAACAACCTAACAATAATAATAAGTAGTTTACAATGTTGAATATTAAGGAGAAAAAGAGAAAATGTAATTTATGAATATATCCCTTATCAAAAATTTAAAAATATTAATGATAATTTAAGAACGAAAAACACCACTTTGAAAATATTATAGGAATTAAAATAGACATGCCTATAACTTAAAAACTTAGTATATATTTTGAGTATACCTCAAGAATTAACAACCTTTTTTATTTGAAAAAATAAATATATGAAGAATGAAATTTTAGTATCATAGAAATTGAATAAAGGAAATTTTCATATTCTATTATTTATTTAATAAGAAATTTTAAGGAAAAACTTCAATTGAAATACTTAAGGCACCTAAAGAAAACATTTTCTTTCTCATGTTTTAAAAATTGAAACTCAAAAGAAAAAACTCTTCAATAGCATTTAGCAATTAGCTAATAAATTATTGTGTTAATAAATAATTAATAGTTGATTGTGTAAGTTGTTTTGACTAGTTAGTAGTATTAGCAATTTGTAAAATGTATTTGATAAATTAACTATTTATTATTAGCGGATCATATACAAAATGACTATAAAAGACTTAGTCTATTATTTTATGAAAAATTCTTCTATGAAACCGTCTCGCGGGTTTCAATCCGTGAAATGGGTTAGGTCATGAGAATTTGGGTCTTATTTATATGGACTTAGTAATATTATTTAATGCAAATTATATATTATAGTTTTCCTATAATCTATTATATATATATATATATATATATATATATATATATATATATATATATATATATATATATATAGGGAAGGGTTCAAGTGCGGGTATAGCTTCCCGTGCGGTTGTGCGGTTAGATCTGAGCCGTTGATCAAATCTAGATCAACGACTCAAGTTAATGAAAATTAAAAAAAAAAACGCATGTCTGGAAGTAAGAAGCACCTTTAAGTATTAGATCTTAAGCACAAACTTACGCACATTAAGTACAAAGCACACGCACATTAAGCACCACCTCACGCACATTAAGCACAAAACCCACGCACTTTAAGTATTAACTCACAGACCTTAAGTTTCAACAACTACTGACATTAAGCACAAACTCACGCACATTAAGTACAAAACCCACGGACATTAAGCACAACCTCACGTACGCACATTAAGCACAAAATCCACGCACTTTAAATATTAACTCACAGACCTTAAGTTTCTACAACTACTGACATTAATCACTAACTTCACACACATTAAGCACAAACCCTACGCACATTAAGCACAAACTCCATTCACATTAAGAACAAATCTCACGCACCTTAAGCACAAAAGCCCACACTTTAAGTTTTAACAATTACTCACATTAAGCACAACCTCACGCACATTAATCACAGCACCGCTCACCTTAATTTTGACATAGATGCAAAAATTACAAAATTACCACCACGTTTTTTTTTATTTATTTATAATTTTGATAATCCTGGACGTTGATTTAAGCGAGATGAATGACCCAGATTAAACCGCACAACCGCACATGTACACCCTAACCGCACCCGAACCTAATTATATATATATATATATATATATATATATATATATATATATATATATATATATATATATATATAGAGAGAGAGAGATTGAGGATCAAATGAGGACGCATTCTTAGGTGAGGACGTGAGGACTAATCTTATGCGTTTGGTTTTTTATTTTGATGGCCCAGATTTGATGTCCTAAGATGACATGGATTGATATTTTTTGTTAAAGTTGGGTAGTAGTGTCTTTTTTTATTTTTTTAAAGTGTGAACGCATGTGTAATCATTGCCTTAATTGGTTTCCTATTTTTTTGGATCACCACCGTCGCGATTTCTTCACCATTGATTGAGTGTTCGCCCATGCAATGTAATCGGTATTTTTTTTTGTTTTTTCGCTCGTTCTTTTGAATATAATATTGTCTATATTTGGATGATCGTGTATATGTACAAATGCCTAGATAGTACGATTGTGCATTCGTGTGTGCTGGTTGTGCAACCTAGTGTTGTAAGTTGTGCACTGTGGGCTGGTGAGTTGTGCATTACTGCACATATTTTAGTGCATCGTAGGACATTGAGATGTCCACTGTAGGATTTTTAGGTGGTGTTTGAATGCACAACTTTAGACTTACTGATGCACAATACTTTGTATAGTAATGCACAATATTTTGTATAGTAATGCACAGATTCTAATTTACCCATAAATTTATATTTTTATATATTTTAAAGGGATTTGTTTCCTTAATCCGTGTGATTTGTTCCTTTTAATCTCAGTCATGCTTTTATTCTGATTTAATGGTCTAGATTAGTCCTCACGTCCTCACCTAAGATTATGTACTCACTTGATCCTCACCCTATATATATATATATATATATATATAAAAGGTTTAAAGTATTAATTATATTTACAATTTTGCTATGTAATGACACTTTATTTCATGCAAATTAGATATTATAGTTTTTCTATAAAGTACCACATTTATGATATAAAGTAAGAAAAATAGTCAAATACGTCCATAAACTTTACACGGAAGAACAATTAAACACTTAAACATGTCTTTTTGGTGCATCTAAACTCAATAGTCAGTTATTCGCCTATAATAACCTGTCGTTAAGATTCTATCGACAATTTTGGTAATCCGCAACTGTTCATCGATCGTCATTGTCATTGAAGAAGAATGCGACAATTTTAATTGAATTGAATTTGATCAATTTGATTTGATTAAACAATTAATTAACCGAATTTGCACACTCATACGGTGAATGGTCCACCAATCACCCAATTTCCACGTAGCCAATAGAAATGGAGGACGCGTAGTCGGAGGTTAGAAGATTCTCCCGTTTTGCCTTCAAATTTTCACCTCTTTTTTTCTTCTCTTAAATTATTCAATCATTAATGTTATTCCCTGTTTAGTAGAGATTAATTAGAGAAATAAAGAAAGAAAGAGACCCCTTTCTGTTGTTTGAATCGGTCAGCACATGGACTTTCCTACTTTCAGATCTACACCGCTCACAGGCAACGTCTTTGTACGGTGGAGATTGACACCCCCTTGCAAAAATACAAACACCTTTTTTTTTAGGATAAATACAAACACTTATAATTCTTTTTTTTTTTTAATGCTACTTAAACACAGAGTTAATAACACCTCTACTAAGGCTCGAACTTACAACCTCCCATATGAAAATCCAACCTGGATGCCATTTGAGCACAAGGTGTTTAGCAAACACTTAATATTCTATTTCTCACAACTTTTATTATTTTTAGGCCTAGTCACAAATTTTATTTCTACCCTTCCTCATAAATTATGAGATTATTATATTCTCAGGTTCGAACAGTTAGAATAGACTCGCATCTTCGTTTTATCCACACTCAATTTTTGAGTCATACCATCTACTATTGACATTAAAAAAATAATGAATTTATACATTATTTTAAACTACAAATAGTTATAAATTTGTTTAGTGGAGTAAGGGTAGCTTAATGGCTCTCAACTTTCATTTTCTAACTTAACTATTTTTTTACTCCAAAGTATATATATATATATATATATATATATATATATATATATATATATATATATTTTTTTTTTTTTTATGATGTGTGGATGAGGATACGATATCAAAATTATTTGCTCAAAAATCTATTTATATGAAGTATATATGATAATTATGTGAGTTAAAAATGTTCATGTTATCACAAGTGCATTGTAATGTTGTGTGTGGTGATTCTCGAGATATCGAGAATGAGTTTTGACAAGTCCGTGTGTTGTGTAAATGTGTGACTTGGAAATTTTGGGTGTTATATATATTCGTATATTGAGAGTTGTACGCTACTATATTATGAATTTAAAACTATTGTGGAAAAATTATGTCTTTGAAAAATTATTCATATATTGAAAAAATTGTATATTTTGTATAAAGTGTATTTGGAGAAAATTATATATTTTGGAAAAAATGTTATTTTTGGAGAAAAGTATCTTTTTCTTTTTTAAACTTTTAACTAATTAATTTTCAACTTTCAATTAGATTTGTCAAGTAGAGTCTTTATAATGTTCTTCTCTCAAAAGGTTAAATCTCCAACCCTAAAGGTCTCTCACACTCCAAAACCCCAAAGACCCCTCACACCCTCATACCCCGGAGCATAATCTCCCCCACACCCCAAAGCACAATCTCCACATTGTAGCTGAAATGTTGAGCTAAGCTCATTTAGGTATTTGCCCAAGGTGGGCCAAATGTCTTTATAATGTTCAAAAGTAATCCAATAAATGTGAGTAAAATGTTGAGCATATACAAAAAATAAGATCCATGGATTTTTTTTGTCTCCTAATTATATTGCAAAGATTTAGAGAAATTGGGTGGGGGATTTGAATTGGTCAGCACTAGGCATGTTTGGACCTTCTTTTCTTACGCCTCTCTATCTCACTATTACACTTATATTTCTGCTATGACCAAAGACTAGTCCAAGAAGAAAAACTCGGTTTCTCCAGTCAAACTTCAAACTCTTGCACTCATTGCACCAATTTTTTTTAAAAAAAATTCCACAGCCCTTTTTGCTATATAATAATCCCTTTCAAAATGTCACTCTTTATATTCACATCCTTCATTCTCCTTCCTCAGCACTCTTCATTCCATCCTAAACTTGCCTCCCAAACCGTACAACTTGTTGAGTCTTGAATCCGAATCCGAATCCAACTCTGAACCACAAAACCGAACCCATTATATTTCTGTGATCACCAGCTTGGAATGAACTAGCCCTTTGGTCGAAATGGACAGCGCTTATAATGGGGAATACAAGGCTCTACTCAATGAGTTAATCCAAGGGATGGAATGTGCAAAGCAGCTAAGAGTTCACCTCAACTCTGCAGCTTCTTCTGAAACCCAATACTTTTTTGTGCAGAGGATACTCTCTTCTTATGAGAAAGCCCTGTTGATTCTCAAATGGAGGTTGGTAGGGCAATCCCACCCAGTGCCACCTCTGCCAGGTGCCCCTGAATCTTCCATGTCTCTCGATGGGAGCCTCGACATTAACAACAACAACAACAACAGTTTTAAGGAGGAGCAGCAGGACTACAATGTATCAAAAAAGAGGTACATACGCCTTATTCTGTCTCTCATTATATGATCAAGATTCTAGATGTGCTAATTCTAATAATGCAATTTCTTACCTGTTTCTTTGTTGGCTTGCAGAAAGGCCATGCCAACATGGACAGAACAAGTAAGAGTTGGCGCTGAAAATGGCCTTGAAGGCCCCACAGAAGATGGATATAGTTGGCGAAAATACGGGCAGAAAGACATTCTTGGAGCTAAATATCCCAGGTGAATACTGCATAGTGAACTCCATTGTTCTGCATGAAAGTTATGAAAACCAATGATTATTAGACCAAGATATATACACACATGCAGGGGCAACTCTAGTCACGGGCTGTTGACTTGGTAACCAGATGCTAAGAATTTTCATGTTTGCAGGAGCTACTACAGATGCACGTTTCGCCTAATGCACAACTGTTGGGCAACTAAGCAAGTGCAGAGATCTGATGATGATCCAACGGTATTTGACATCACATACAAGGGGGCACATACCTGCAACCTAGCTCCCACCACCTCAGTTCCCCCGCTGAGATCGCCTGAAAATCAACAACTCGAACAAATCCATCACCAAAACGAGAGTCTCCAGGCAATGCAATCAAACCAGATGCTAATGAACCTGAGAGCAAACCTGAGAGTGAGCACAGATGGATTGGACACAAAGGAAACTGCATTCCCCTTCTCCTTCCCTCCAACCTTCTCCGGACTTACAGACGAGAATCAACACTTCCAGAGCTCACAGGTTGATGACAATGCAGTGGCATTGGGCACATACTCACTCTCCTTTGTTTCCCCCACCACTCCCGACTCGAACTACTTCTCTGCTTCACAGCAACACACAAATGCCTTCAAGGGAGTTCATATTTCCTCAGCCAACACATCATCAACAAACTCTCCAATTGTGGGCTTGGACTACTCACTTCACCCTGCAACTTTAGACCCAAATTTCCCATTTGATACCTTGGAGTTTCTCACATGAAGATCTCAGTTAGACATAGCAGTAATGAAAACCAATAAAGACCACATTTGGTGATTTTTGCCACCAGAGATTGAAGTTTAGTTAGAACAGTCAAAAGGCCTGTTGTATACTGATATAAATATCAATTTTGTGCAAACTAAATTAGAACTATTAGGGCTGTCAAATGTTCAGGACCTGTGTACTGATATATATATAATTAAATTACAAATGTTCTTAAAAATCTGTATAAAATTTAGATTCTGATTAAATTAACAATCATAAATTGAGTCAAATTTCAATCTATCAACCGGTTAGACTAACAATTTCATTTGAGCAATCACTTTTCTTTTCATCTCTTCCATAGCTGAATCGAGCTTCTCCAGTTCTTCCATACTCATCTCTTCCACCTTCATATCATCATCTTCATCATTTAAATCTTCATTACTCGCCACCACCACCACACCACCATCTTCTGGAACCTTCTGAGCATCGCTCTCTGCGTCATCGTCATCAACACTACCCCGATCATTGCACGGCTGACCATTAGCGTCGTAGCTATTGTGGCGAGCCAATACAGCATTCACGGAAGGATGTCCGAAGGCGAATGCATTGCCGGCTAACGAGAAAGTTATCACGGCGGCCTCCGCGTTGCAGCGCTTGCAGAGCTCGCTGGCTTTTTTGAACAGGCCTTGGCGGCGCTTGGTGAAGGTAGTGTGCCTCTTCGCCTTGTCCTCTATTCTCTTGATTTCCACCTTCGTTCTCACCATGATTAAATCCTCCGGCCTTCGGCTGGACGGTGGCGGTTAAAAACGCAGCTTTAAAAAACAAAACTAGGGTTTGTGTGAGGAAGAAACTCTACCGCACAAGAACTAATATGGAAGTAGACATGTAAGGAGAGGAAAATACTATAGAGACGGATTAGTATCCCTGGATTTTCTGAATCTTATCTGGCCCTTCCCACAGTTACCATTTTAGTTTCAAATTAATTTAGTAACTAAAAATTTTACTTTAAATATCTGTTTTTTTTTGTTTTTTTTTCTGAAAACCACCATTGGAAAAATTAGATAAGATTTGTTCAAAGTTTAGCGTAATTGATTTGTTCAAAATTTAGCGTAATTAATTTGTCACCTAACTTAAAAGGTTATGATCAAAGACGGTACTGTGGGAGTTCGAAGGTCTGAATTGACTATGACTGGTGGGCTGCACTCGCACAATTTTCCTTCACAGTTACTCTAGGGGCCGAGGCAGTGGAAATCTATACTATATATAAAAACAAAATCCTGAAATTTTAACTTCCCTCCCAATTCCTAAAAAATCTCTATTCCTAATAAAATATATTGATTTCTACTTTCCCATTTGTACAATAATTCTGCGTTAAAATTCTATTCTAATATTATAAAATAGTGTAATACAATCTATACTATATATAAAATCAAAATCCTGAAATTTTAACTTCCCGCCCAATTCCTAAAAAATCTCTCTTCCCAATAAAATATATTGATTTCTACTTTCCCATTCGTACAATAATTCTGCGTTAAAATTCTATTCTAATATTATAAAATAGTGTAATACAATCTATACTATATATAAAATCAAAATCCTGAAATTTTAACTTCTCGCCCAATTCCTAAAAAATCTCTCTTCCCAATAAAATATATTGATTTCTACTTTTCAATTCGTACAATAATTCTGGGTTAAAGTTGTAAAGTGTCAAAAGTTCGGCAATGCATAACTTTTGACTCCGTTGTCCGTTTTGGACAAATGTTTTTTTGAAATTGCGTATTTTTTCGAGATCTATCCACCGCAAACTGCCGTAGGCGGTTTGGCCCACCAATTTCTAAAAAAAAATACTTTATTAAAGAGTTTCTAAGAAAAAACTCTGAGAACCTTATGTTTTATTAATGAATTTTTAAAATTTTTAATTAAACAATTGTCCCGTGCATTATTTAATAATCTTTCTTTATAATTTGTTAAATTATTTAATTATGGTAAATTTGGGAATAATTAATGATTGTAATAGAAATCCTACAAAAATATAGAATTGAACAATATTTAATTATTGTTATATTATTATTGTGACTCACGGAATACAAGAGTTAATGTCATTTTTGGTCCTAGACTTATTGGGGTATTGACACTTTTCATCCTCCATAATAAAAATTGCCACTTAGTAGCCACTGTTATTGATCGTTGGACAGTTTTGATCATCCGTCAATGACGCCGTTTGTTGACCGTGAATTAGAAGGGTTTTTCTGTCTTTTTTTGTTCTAATCCTTGTATTTCTCCATCCATTGGTCACTGCTACATCCATTTCTTCAAACTGAGGTTATCCGCTTCAGTCCTTTCTAACATTAAGAAACGATCTTCACCCAACTAACAATCACGAATTTTACATTTGACATCAATCTCAAGATAATGGAAACAAGTGCAGTTGGAATAGAAAGGGCGTTAGTCCATGCCTGTGGAAATTTTGTCGAGCATACAACATAACTAGCAAAGTCAGGAATATCACCCAACCCCTCCCTTAACCTTTCTGCATCAACTATAATAGGTATGCCCCTACTATTTGCCTCCTGCACTACAATCAAAGCAGTCTCATGCAGCCTTCCATCTAAGTAGACAATATTTACTCCAAGCGCTGAAGACAATTTTGATTTGGGTATGTAGACCCTTAGATATCATGGGTGGATATCCTGGAGTGAAAATGCACGTGCGAGTTTTTTTTTTTTTGGTTGTCAACAATGACATATGTGAATGGTGAGTTTCCTCCTTTGGACACCACCATAAAAGATGTATCAACACCATCCCTTTCAAGCTCATCAAGTATTCTTTCGCCATGGGAGTCATCAGTAACCTTAGATATGATCCTTGGATTAAGACCAAGACGAATTTTATCATCCGGGTTTAGTTAAAGCATTGCCAATGTTACCACCTCCTTGAACCTCAAAGCTGGTGCTCCGAATTTTATCATCCGGGTTGGGGAATGAAGCTACAACAGCCAGGAAGTCAACACCGGCCATTCCAACAACTCAGACAATGCAATTTTTGGGGAGCGGCGGATTCCACATTTTCAGCTTGAAACTTCAATGAATTTCAGGTAGAATTACATAGTTTTTGAGGTTGTGCACCAAGTAGTTGTGGTCAGAGAGAGAGAGAGAGAGAGAGAGAGAGATGGGAAGGATATTTGTGGTCAATATGGAAGGGAGGACTTACAGGTGCAAATTCTACATCACGCCATCTACAACTACAACTGCTATTTACCATAGGAGGGTTCGCCGACCTGCTGCCCTCTCTGCTTCGCCGGAACCAAAAACCACCGGTGAAGGCCCCAACCTCGCCGGATCTGTTGCTGCACCGCCAGATCTGCCTTACTGGTCCGTCGCCGGAAGGAGTTACTGCCTCGTATGCTCGCCGCCGTACCCACAACTCGCTGGAGAAGAACCTCGCTACTACTCACTACCGACGGTTACTACTTAGCCGCCAAGTCTCGCCATCTCGCCTCACAGGAGTCACAGCAGCGCTGGTCTAAACAAGATTATAAGAATAAGACATAAAAAGACAGAAAAGCCCTTCTAATTCACGGTCAACAAACGGCTTCATTGACGGAGGATCAAAACTGTCCAACGACCAATAACAGTGTCTACTAAGTGGTAATTTTTATTATGGAGGATGAAAAGTGTCAATGCCTCAATAAGTCTAGGACCAAAAATGTCATTAACTCCGGAATACAATACAAGAATATTTAATTATGGTTATATTATTATTGTGCCTCACGACCATTACATACTAATAGTACTTGAAAATAAATTAATAATAATAATAATATAATAATATAAGTGGTAATAATAATATCTAAAAGTAATTAAGTGTTAATAATAATAGTAAGAATATTAACGTAAGAGTTGTAACATAGAATAAATTGTAATAATTAATAACTATAGTCTAGGATTAAATTTGGAATTGTCAGAAAAGATAAACGACCTCGGGTGAAATTAACTCTTAAATAATTATATATCGATTTAAATATTCTTCATATATTACAACAATTCCATTCCGTGCATCGCACGGGTGAAAATACTAGTTTAGAATAAATTTATAATAAATCCCTCTCTTGTTACATTGTAATATCTGTAATATCTGTTCAAACATACTTTCTCAACCTAGTGAAACACAAAGAGTCAACACCTCAACTCATGACCTCCCACATAAGAGAGGTCACTACATGTCATCTAAGCACAATGTGCAAGAGCTTCTTTGTTAAATTCACAGAAATTAAACTCTCAATTTTTTTTTTTATATATATATTATACTAGTTGGCAATGTCCAAAAAAGGGAAAAGTTCTTTTCCATATATTCCAATTTGCAAGTCAAACAAGCACCAATAACAACAGTGCAAAAATAGAAAGAAGATCCATCTTTTAGTTGTTCAACCCAGCCAGTTGAACCCATCAAAATATTAAAATATGAAACTTCAGTTGTTGTTGTTGTTCTGCTCCTTTGCCTTGTTGTATTCCTCCAGTTCCTTCTTGTATGCCTCCATTGCTTCTGCAGCCATGTTGTTCCACACTTGTTTATCTTCTTCACTCATCTCCTGAGAACCCAGACCAAGAAAACCAATCAAGATATATTTAAAGAGACAATTTTTCAGTTAAAAAATTGATTTGGAGCTTTGGGAATGGGGATTGTACCTTCCACTTGACTGAAATGAGTGCAGTAACAGTAGAGTTGTTGGATCCAGGCTTCTCTTCTGCTATCTTCTTCCTCTCCTCCTTGCCGAATAGGAGGTATGAAGTTGCAGGCTTCTTTGGCCTGTTAGGATCAGTGGTTTTCTCTTCCTTTTGCTTCTTCTTCTGCTCTTCTTTAGTTTTCTGCATTTTTTCCCAGGCATCATTTTTAGTGGGGTGATATAGGATCTCCTGCCAGATGATCAAAGAAGTAAAAAAGAAGGGAGCAACCCCAGCTAAGGGTTACAGATTCAACTCTGGAACCTGTTGCCCTTCTTAGTTTGAGCCTCAGCTATCGACAACCCAGATTAATTTATATTTTTATGTGTTTTATCAGGTTAAAATCACGAGATTTTTCCCATGCACATTTTACATTTATAAAAAGAAGGGAGCAACCCCACCCAAGGATTACAAATTCAACTCTTGGACCTATTGCCCTTTTTTATTTGAGCCGAAAGAAGACAGCAACCCCAGCCAAGGGTTACAAATTCAATTCTGGAACCTATTGCCCTTCTTGATTTGAGCTAAATAGCCGATCAACTATCGACAACCCAGATTAGTTCAGTTAAAATTACGAGATTTACCGGATGCACACACCCCATCCAGTTGTAATGTGTGTCCCCGAACCAAAAAAAAAAAAAAAAAAAAAAAAAAAAAAAAAAAAGAAACCAACCTTTATGAGATTGTCAGTTTTTTCCTTCTTTTTCAGCAATTGCATTGCTTCATGCTTCCTAAGTTTATCCATCTCGTCCTCTTCCTTCTTGCGGCTGGCAGCTTCTTCTTCTTTGATTTGCCGGTAGATCTCGATTTCTTTAGCATACTGCTCCTTGTTCTTCATTGCCACCTGCAACAGAGTTGTATTATGCATTAGAACTGCACACAAAAGCAAACGAAGATCCTCAAGAATTCGAGTTAGCAAACCTCTTCATAAGGTGCTTTCTGTTCATCTGTCATGTTCCTCCATTCTTCACCTGCAATCTTTGCCACCTATATACACAAATAATACTCTTCATAAGATTAAACAGAAAAAAAAGGAATTTGGGTACAAAATTGTGCTGAGCTTCATAGTTTTTACCTCCTTAGCAATCTTGTTTTCAGCCAGAAGAGCAGCACGGCGATCATTTGAAAACAAGAAAAAAGCTGACACTGGATGCTTCGGCTTCAGTGGATCCTTCTCCTTCCTATACACAATGAAAGCAGAGTAAGATCAAAAGGGCAAAAATATAGGTTTTAACAGAAGATGGGAATTTGGGTTTATACTTTTTCTTCTTGTTTTCGCTCTCTGATTCTTGCTGGAACTGAATATATTGGTCAAGCAAATCCATGGCAGTTTTCTGCTTCTCCTCTTCATCCAATAGCCTCAGCGCTTCTTGTTCGCGCTTCTCATTTCCAACAATCTTTAAGTATACCTCCTTCTCAGACTGGTATTTCTCCTCGTATGGCTTCTTTTCATCAGCGCTAATCGTCTTCCATTTCGCAGCCAACATATTACTTATCTCCTTGAACTCGGCATTTGGGTTTTCTTTCTTTACCTAAATAACAGTATTAAAAATTCACAGTTTCAATCATATGAACAGAGAACTTGCAGTGTCTTCATTTGCTATACAACAACAACCCAAGAAACCGAAAGATAACCTCATTCCATTGGTCTTTGCACCACAAAAGATAAGCTGTAGCTGGCTTTTTCTTTGCAGGATCATTCCCTTTCTTCCCCTTTTTCTCTTGATCTTTGTCTCCCTTTATAATTGGAAAGTTCTGTCCAATGATTTCAGATCATGGAAAACATAAGAATTCAATTTGAAGTATAGAATAAGATTAAGAAGGGCATTTTGAATTTCCCAATATGTATAAGGGAGTCCAAACGGGTAACTCAATTAATTCTAGGTAGATTGTGGGCAAGAACACGAGTCCTAACCCCGTGATTTAACCCTAGATTATAAGGAAGCTAGAAACCTACGAGATTGGGTTTAAACTCCTTGATTTTCTGCAGTTTCTTGAGTTCCGTCTGTAGCTTCTCTTGTTCTTTCTCCTTCTGTATTAACATTTCCTCCTTGGCCTTCAACAGCTCCTCAGTATGCTCCTTTTCAATCTTCAACTGCTGAAGCTTTTCCTGCATTTCCTGGATTTCCTTCTCAAATGACGACAACTCTTCCGTTTGCTTGTTCACCTTGGACGCCCCTTTCTTCGAATTCTTCTGGCAGAGGCCCTCACGGTTCTCTTTTTCAGCGGATTCTCCCGCCGGAATTGCAGCATCAGAGACTGAGGCGGCAGCCATTATATTGGCCTCACTCGATGAAGCCTTCTGATTCTTCAATGCCTTTCTGGATTTTCCTTTCTTCGCCGGAATAGCGTCGGCTGCAGCAATGTCGGCCATGGATTTTAAGGGATCGGAGCTCGGAGAAGGAGAGATGGTGAGTTGGTTTATGGCGGCGACTGATCTTCAGAAAATAGGGTTCATATACAAAGGGGAAGAGCCAAGTGCGGAGAAGCGTAACGGTTATATTTTTTGAAATTCAAATGGAGTGGTATGTTCGAAGAATGGGTAAAATAAATGGATATTTTAACACAAATATTTTACTTGTTGGGGCTGATATTGGGAATTCACAGTATTTAAATTGCGATATTGGCATGTTTTATTCTTAATTTAGTATTTGATTTTGATGATATTTCTATGTTCAGGTCTTATTTAAACAAACAATTGATAGTAGAGAATGTATTTGATCAATAAGTAATATTCTTTGTTTTGTAAAAATTAATTGCTCAATGTTATTCCTTTCATCATATTGATGTGTTTTATTCAATTAAAGTGATTTGATTCAAGTTATTTACAATTTTTTTAGTATATTTATTTTAGTATTAATATATAAAATTTATATATTTATATATTTAAAAATCACATTAGAAGTATTACTGAACACACACACAAAAAAAAAAAAGATTTAAAAATTATAAGAAAAAATTTAAAGAGTTGACATAAATATATTTTATAATAAAAAACACATTAAATATATAATAAATATATTCAATAAATAATAAATGCTATTGAATATAAATTCTTTATACAAGTATAAAAAAAAAAAAAATGACTCAAGTGCGAAATCGCACCATGAACCAATTGTGATATGTCATATCGTACTCTAACCTTTTATATATGCTGTTTTGATGCACAAACTATAAAATTTTATTCGTCTAGAATTTTTAGCCGGTTTTCAGGTTGTCTTGATGACATGACAACGGTTATGTATTGACCTGGACTTATTTTTAAAATTCAACACTCATTTCAAAGATTATGTGTTGATGTGGCATGGACCGAAAGGCCATCCGAATGATCTTCAACTCCATCAACTGAGCTCCTTTTGTAAATTGCTCAGAAGTTTCGCGACGACTAACCACCACGGCACACAGTGCTGACCAACCCAGATTCCGGTGACAACCACCCTTGTTCTGTTCGTCTTGGCCAAACCAGCACCCATCCCATTCACTAAACTGTCTCCAGCCGGCAGTAAGATAAAAAGAAGAAGAGATAATGGCGGTCAATAACACCGGACTCCACACTCCACACTATTAGCACGATGTAAATCAGAAACCAAGAAGACGGTATCACGATGTAATTCAATCAACTGATGAAGCAAATACATGCTCCGTACACAGTAACAAACGCGATAAATATATACAAGATCGAGTTCCGTCGGACTAATCGGAGTTGACAACGGAGACGCTGCGGCGAGTTCTGGAGAAGATCAGAGATCCAATGAGTCGTCGGAGGGGTCATTGTTGGAGGCTCCATTGACGCTAAGGCCACGCCGGAGCTGCGGTGCTACCGGAAAAACTCTTCCCCCTCCGATTATAGAGTCCATAAAGCTCTGATTCATCTCGTATCAATCAGTGGCGGTAATCACCCCAACATTATGAGTAATAAAAGAATTTGTGAGGCTCGACTAGTGAGTCGAACGGACCAGGAAGCCCGAGTCTCCGGCGAGGTTGTAGATTGGATCTGTGAGAGAGCTGGGAAAGAGGAAGGGGAAGGAGGCAAAAGCATGTTACGCACACTAAACAACTAACATGCGGGTAGGTAAGGAAGACAACTGTCTTTATCTCTATCTTTCCTCATCTTCTACGAAGTAATTCTGGACTGTGAATCAGATGTTCCCTCAAGTCGAATGCCTTCAATTCGCGTTTCTGCCGGTAAGTCTTGGTCGAGGGTGAGGACAGAATCCCCATCACGACGTGAAGCTATCCCGAAATGAAGAAAGTGATCCTCCAGCTGCTGAACGGAGTCGCTCTGGCTGGCTGGATTATGTCGTAAAGAACCGAGAACGCCGGAGAAGAACAGAGAGAAAAAAATGTTGAGAAAGTCAAAAAATATTCCATGTCATATCTTTAATACATATTTAAATACTAGTTTTTTACGCGCATTGCGCGATTGGGATAATGCCCAATGCTTTTTTTTTTTTTTTTTTTTTTTAAATAAGTACTTTAAAGTATATTAAGACAGGATTATATTGAAATTGTTCATGCATAGATAATTGAAGGTTGAATTTGCGTATTTAAATAGGTAATTTTCTCCCAAAGGTTGAGTCCCCAACCCCAAGGACCCCCCACACTCTGACCCGACAGAGCATTGTGGGAAGTTGTAAATCACGGTGACTCAATGGTTCAGCAGACAGGGCCAAATGCTGATACGCACAAGGAATCTGCCCACTTTGGACATAATTCCCGCACTGCCGCCGCCGAGGTTCAAACCTTCGTCTCTTCTCCCAAATACTACCCACTAAACCATTGAGCTATGCCCGTGCGGGTTAAATAGGTAACTCTAAGTTTACAAATGCAAGATAATATAGTCAAGATTGATTATAATTGTCAATAAAATAATTGTATAGGTATGGTTGAAACCAAATACGGGACTAAAAATTATGACATAAAATATTAAATATATACTAATATTGTTTGAGGAGATTCCGACATTAGGATTTGTGGTTAAGTTCTATTAAGACTTTAATATTAGAATTAGATCAATGGTGTAGTTATAATTCTATATTAGACTTTAATATTAGAATTAGACTAACGGTGAATTAACGGAAAAGTTAAATGGATAATCATATAATTAATGATAAATTAGAAAATCTTAAAAGAAAAACATTAAAACCTGAACAATATGAACCATTCATTTGATTTAATAATTTGGCCGGTCATTTTTTCTACCCAATGTTAATAATTAAATAAATTCGTTGATCAAATCCGCTAACGCTAACCGTTAAGTGCTGATTGTCAAACAAGGACGTTGCGAGGTAGTTCCCACTTCAATTTGTTGTGTGATTTGAATACTCTCGTTGTCACACAATCTCTCAAGTAGTTAATATGGTTGGCTTTATTAATTATATTTTTTAAATTTTCTCATGGTATTAATAAAATACTTGGTAAATAAATATATAGCATTATTTTGTATTATAACTTTGATATTTAATTAGAAAAATAGTGCACAAAAAAGATAATAGATAATGTAGTGAATATAATCAATTGATGAATTTGAATGTAAAAATTTTTACATTTGAGAAAAATAAAGACAATATAACTAATGAAAATATTTCTTTTAATTAATTTATTGATAATTAATAAAAAAAAATTTGAATAAAGGTATTGTGGACACATAATTATAAATTAAAGAAATGCATATGTATTATTTTTTGTTGTAACTACTAAATTATTATTTATATATAATTTAATAAGAGTAAAATAGAGTACTAATTATGCCAACTTTGATTGGGATGGGGTTCGAACCTAAGGCCTTTTTTTTTTTTTTTTTTATTGAAATCAATGAGTAAGTTAACGGTGAACTAACGGAAATTCTTAAAATTTTAACGGAATTAGTAACGGTGTGTGGGTATTTTAGGAAATTTTAGTGTAAAATTTAAATCTGATCAATCTTTTAATTAATCTGAGCCATTCATTTGATTAAAATATGTGACCGCCATTTTTTCTACCCATTATAGGCCTAACTCTCTTGGGCTCTTATTAGTATAGTAGATAGTAGATAGAAAAGAAATGCATATGTATTATTTTTTGTTGTAACTACTAAATTATTATTTATATATAATTTAATAAGAGTAAAATAGAGTACTAATTATGCCAACTTTGATTGGGATGGGGTTCGAACCTAAGGCCTTTTTTTTTTTTTTTATTGAAATCAATGAGTAAGTTAACGGTGAACTAACGGAAATTCTTAAAATTTTAACGGAATTAGTAACGGTGTGTGGGTATTTTAGGAAATTTTAGTGTAAAATTTAAATCTGATCAATCTTTTAATTAATCTGAGCCATTCATTTGATTAAAATATGTGACCGCCATTTTTTCTACCCATTATAGGCCTAACTCTCTTGGGCTCTTATTAGTATAGTAGATAGAAGTCAATAAAAAAACACCTCCACGTCAGCATATTATAATGGGTAATTTGATGACAACATGCTAAAAAATCTAGACGAACCAAATTTTATGATTTGTGCATTAAAACAGCAAATATAAAAGATCATGGTGTGACATGACATATCACAATTAGTTCATGGTGCGATTTGGCACTTTAGCAAAAAAAAAAAAAAAATAAGAACATATATAATGATAATAAGCATTTAATACTCCGTAAGAGATATTATTTTCTTATTATTTTATTAATTAAATAAATTAAAATTTAAAAAAATAAAAATATGTGCATTAAAATGAAAAAATGAAAAATTAAAAATTAAAATGGGGGCAAATTATTTTGTGGACTATGGTTCACACAGCTGTGTGGACCACGGCTCAAAACAACGTTGTTTTCGGTGTTAATTTTTTTTTTTTTTTGTTTTTTTTGTCAATAACGGTGTCTACTACAGTTATTTATGTGTTAGAATATGAATTGTTCTGTGAATAATATATTTTATGAGTTAGAATAATGTACTTTATGTGTTAGAATAATAAACATTTTGGTAGAGTTGTCGAAACGGACCGACGGGACAAGACCCGCCATATGGTGAGGGTGGGTTAAAAAACCCGCCAAAATACGAGCTTAAAATAGGTCGGCCAAAGTCAACCTGCGAGCCTTGGCGGGGGCCCGTCAAATTTAATTTTTTTTTAATTTAAATAAAAATTAATATGAAAAAGTTAATAATTAAGTATGTACTAAAATAACCTAAATAGTTTAAACATATATTAATGCATTTGTAATTTGTTGAACAAAATAATACTCCCTCCGTCCCGAATTATGTGTCCTACTTGTATTTGGCACGGATTTTAAGACAATGAAGAAAAATTCACTCTCTTTACATTTTTACCCTTAAACACTCTGATAACATTACACTTTCCCATCTCATCTAGACATTCTTTCATCTTTTTTCAGTAAACAATTTCTTTATCTTCATAAAGAATACAAGGTACTACTCTATATACAAGAACACACAAACAGTGACGACAAGAATACAGAGTGCTATCTGCAGCTTCAAGTCTAGTGAAGTACTGTAGGTTTCTTTGCATTTCCCATAAATAAAGCTCAAATATTTGGAAAATAATTGTTATCGTAAGTGCTATTTTAGCTTTCAATATAGATAGAACATTCCAAATGCATAAACTTAGGGGGTGTATTCAATCCAGACTTTTAAAGAGTTTTAAAGACTTTTAATGACTTTCAAAGTTTGGAGGTATTCAATTTAGACTTTTAAAGACTCTTTAAAAGTCTACCGGTATTCGACTCAGACTTTTCAAAAGTCTTTAAAAGTATACTGGTATTCGTTTCAGACTTTTATAGAGTTTGTAAAAGTCTACTGGTATTCAAATATTTATCAACTTTCATAGACTCTATCGAATAGGATTTCTGTGGACTTTTTCTTCATTAATATAAATAGATGAAATCCGACCCTCCAACCCCAAACTTTTCAATTTTCTCTATAGACTTTTATCTCTATCTCAACCAGATAAAATTTTCATCAATTTCTACCAAAATTTACGGTACGTTTCAAACTTTTCATAAGACTATACTTTATAATTCTTTTTTTATTTATGCTTTTTTATTTTAATTTGCTGCTGTGAACAGCAAGCTTGCTGTTCGCAGCAGATTTTAATCTGCTTAAATCTGCTGTGAACAGCAGCAGCTTCGCAGCAGATTTTTAATATGTTTAAATTTTGCTATTGTTTTCATCAGAAATCTTCTATAAATTTTTGTTGCAATCAATAGAATTAATATACTCAAATTTTTACAAATTCGTTTTATATAATTAACATAATTTTATGTTATTGTATGTTCATTAATTATTAATATATTGTATATGTGGAGAGATACCCAACAAGGTGAAATCAATTCCAATCAAAGATAATTGTACTAACAAGATGAATATTTTAATTTGTAATTTTTTATTTTATTTTTGTGACAATATTTTTTTATTTTTTTTTGCAATACATTAGTTTATTAATGGTTTATAAAAATATATTTTTGTAAGAAAATTATAAATAATGTATTAATAAAAGTTATGAAATATTTATAAGGGGTATTCAATTTAGAGTTTTAATGACTTTTGTAGACTTTTTAATATGAAAAAGTTTTTAAAAATCTATAAAAGTTTGTCCTATGGATTTTTAAAGACTCTTACAAAATTGATGAAAGATTAAAAGATTCTATGAAAGTCTACAAAATCTCTACAAAAGTCATTTAAAATCCATCATTTTAAAAGTCTTTGAAACTCTTTAAAAGTCTTGATTGAATACACCCCCTTACATGCCCATCATTGATTTCAAGCATTTTAATTGCAGATCAACTCAATAATGAACAATCTCTAAAAATATCAAAAAAAACCTTATCACAATCCATATATAGATCTATGTCATATGCATTTCGTTGATTTGATTAACCAAAAAGCAAAGATTAAAAATAGAAAGGGAGATGAAGGAGTGCTTGTAACTCAAAAAAGAAAAGAAAGAGAGAGAGAGAGAGAGGGAAGATGAATAAAAGACCTGGAGATTGAAAATGAGTAAAATAAAAGAATGAAGATGTAAATATGAAGGTAAACGCATAGTACTCCGTGAAGATTGTACATTTGATTTGAGAACACAACATTTACTGCACACTAATTAAATTTGGAGTACCTACTGGAAAATTTTAAAGGGCAAAGTGAGAAACACAAAAATGTAATGATGTTTATTTTTAGAAAGTGGACAATATTTTAGGATGTACTAAAAAGGAAAGTAAGACAGATAAAATGGGAAGGAGAGAGTAACTAATATAGTAATAAGTCATAATGTTAGTAAATATGCACCAACAATGTTAGTAAATATACAATACAAATGTGCACTATTAGGTACGCATCACAAAAAAAAAAACGTATCATTAGATATGCATAAAATCACCACACAATGTTCAGAAATGCACAATTAGGTATGGAGAGTTATGGTGCATTATTTTGGGTGTGTTGTGTGCTTTTGGTGTATTTATGCATTTCATTGTTGTGGATTTTCCTAACATTATTGGTGCCTTTTGTTAACACTATTGATGTATTTTTCAAGCGGCCGCACCAATCGCACGGGAAGGCACAAATGCATTTGAGCAAACTTATATAGTATTAATACTTCCAAATAATGCGACCGCTCCTTCCTCATTTCCTCTCTCGTCCCATCAACATAAATTCGAATATATTTGAAATAAAATATACACATTTTCTCTTAACATATTTACAAAAAAGTGGAAGTGATGCAAAGATTTGATTTTTATAATTTTATGCAAAAAAGAGGAAAAATGACATTTGTTCGGTATAAATACTTAATTTGTAGCCAAACATCTTGTTCTCATATGGCATCTTTGTGACTCCCATCAGTGGCGGAGCCACCCCCACTGCCCCCCCCCCCCCCCTTCAACTGTTGCTATTAATATATAAGTACATGTATAAATTATTAAAGTGTTTAGTAGTTCAGTGGGTTGAAATTTGAATATGACATGGAGTGATACAGGTTCAGATCCTACCTATAGCATTTTATTATATTTTAGATTCTTATATTTATTTTAGCTCTTCTCGCCCTTCAATAAATTAAATGTATTTTTTAATTCTACTTTTTTTGCGTGTATATTTTAGCTTCTATCGATTATACTTTATATTTTGTCATAAATATTTTTATAACATTTTAAAGTGTTTTAAAATTTCACCCTATCCAAATATAGTTTTGGCTCCGCCCTTAACTATCTTGTAGTCTATCATAAATATTGTATTATAATTTATAATGTATTTGAACCATATTATAGATGTTTGATATTTTGTCATTGACAATTCTAAAGTCCTAGCAAATTCTTCAGACAAAATTGTGAAAGATGTAATTTTTTCTTAAAAGTGATATCTCGAGTTAAGTACGCCCCCACTCACATTATTTTCTGGATCCGCCACTGACTCCCATTGAAGGAAGGTCACACGATCGAACTCTGTGGTGGTGGAGAATTGACTCTTTAAACTACGACAAATAGAAAAAGTATAGAACATATACTACATTGTAATAGAGTCAACAGTAGTAAAAAAAAAATATATTTAATTTGTAGAAATATTGTTGAGGGATCACCATGAGATTTGCTTTATACTCCATATTAAAGAGGGCTGTAACGGTTCCCAACAAAGTTGCTTTGATCCCTTGAAAGCACATACTCCCAAGTCCTATATATGCTGTCACTTCTACCAAAAAAATATATGCTGTCACTGTAGTGTTCATCTGGGAGATTGAAACTTTGCTCCCTCCCTCCTGAAATTACTAAAACTCACCCCACCCCACCCCACCCCTCCCTTCATTTTTCTTGATTCTGTATCCAATATAATCTCTCTCAGCAGTCAGCTCAATCAGGCTTCTTGGCTGCCGGCAACCAAGTTCGATCTTCTCCCCGATTTGCTTCATCATTGCTTTAATTTGCAGAGGTTGAACAAGAACTGGCCTGGGTGGGTTTGACAGAGATATACATATATATATGGGGTTTCTCCTGCTGCATGCATTCTGTTCTTGTCAGGCAGTTTGTGCGGTGCTGATGAAGATCGATCGACAACCATCGGCATCAGGGGCTAAGCAGTGAACCAATTTCCCACATCGAATTCATACGGCAAGTATTTTCTCTTAATAAGCTCCTAGCTGGAATAGTTGTTCGCTGGGCTTGGTAGCGCAAGCCTGTAACCCGAGCGGGAGCATTAAGATGGTGGAACAATTGGGCTTGCTCTGATGGCTGGGCTTTGGGGTGCTATCTCCTGGCCTGCCCGTTCCAAGTGGTGAGATGGGCCGTGTAGTCTCCGCTAAAGTGGAGGCGTCTCGGCCCTTAGATTGGAGGGCACCGCGTGAGGCTGGCTTCACAAAGCAGCGAAAACCTCCTTCTCTCTGCAGTGGAGGGATAACAGGCCGGTGCAACCTTGGTCCACTATAGCCTGATGCGCTGCCCAACTTGAACCACCATCTTTTTTTTTAGAGCTTCGTTTATCGGGTTTCAATTCATTTTTTTATACAGATTGAATTTGGCAAAGCCTCACTTAAGTTTATTCACCTTCTCTGATCTTATGGGGTGTTTATGAGTTGCTGATGTACTTTACCTGCCCTTATTAGTTATTAGAGGTGCTTTGTCCAATTTGTTTGTGTAATTCATAAGTTTACAAGTAAATGAGATTTAACACATTTATTTATCTATGTTTCATTGAAAAATGCATTGGTCTGTAAAAGACAGTGATGTATATATATCTCAAAATTTATTATTTTGGTTGTTGGTGATTCACTATTAATTGTATGCTTTGGTAATTTGGTTCATTTTAGTTGCTGAACTTTATTTTGTATTTTTAAAAATTTATATACAGTTTCAATTTGGGTGGAGTTCAGCCTGCTAGTTTGAAGTCCGTAGTTATTCAAGATTAGTTAGAAAATCATCTTAACTAGATATTTACATAGTCCATCTATACAAAATTTGTGAAAATGAAAATTTTCAATTTCTACCATCCTCATTTATGTATTTGCTGTGAATCAGAGCCTTATTATTTTTCTTAATCCTGTTAGCAGCTAGGCCCCTCAATTAGATCAATGAATATTGGGAGGGCAAGAGCAATTGTAAGGGTCAAAAACATATTTCAATGTAGATTATTATGTTCGGTACACGCATGACATTGGAGTATTTTGGTATGGAAAATCAATATATATGTGATAAAGTAATGGAAAAACTGCAAAATTTGCCTTGGTTTCTCTTCTAGCTACCTGCTCTCTGTTAGTTGTGAACTTTTAGAAAAATATGTACTGCATTTTTTCTAGTTTTTATTCATTGCCCCCCTATTAAGAGGAAATTCAGAACTATTTTCTCATCATTATTCCTATAATTAATAATCATTTGCATCTGTATGGTCTCAGTCGATGGTGTAGCTTCTTATATTGTCTTTCAGCTTTGTAAATTCATGTATGTATGCATCTCTTTCTATCTGTAGTTTGATTAGTGCAAATTAATGTTGATTGTAATTTTGCAAGGGATCGGAGAACCCTTTCTGGTGTTTGTGAAACTTTGATCCAGAGGAGAGCGGGCCTCTAAGAGTTTGCCTGCTTAATAACTTTCTCATAATCTTGTCTTGCCCTATACGTTAAACTTAGCCAGAAAATGTGTCTAGATCATTTCCGTTCCAACTTTTGAAAGTTCCATATGCTCTTATATACAAATACTAGTTCCATATGAGAGCTACCTTCTTACCATTCAATTCGATGATGTTTTCACTGTCTTACGTACATCTGCAAATTCTTGACTTCTCCTTTTGCCTCATTCTGGAATTTTTGCTTTCAGATATTGGATTTCAAGGGGGCAAGTCAAAATCATTATATTGCAGAGAATTGAAGGTCACCTAGGCATTACCCTTGTAGTTAGAAACAGCCAAGAGATGGTAGGGGAGGTGGATTGACTGGTAGGATTATGTTTACTTTGATGCTTATTAATTGTGATGATTATGGATTACTTGATCATGATAGGTATATACACTTCACATCTATGATTGACTCTATTACAATGCAGTATCTATTCGTAACTACTTTCTCAACTTACTGAAGCACAAAGAGTCAGTATCGCCTCCACTGAGGCTCGAAACCACAACCTCCCATATGGGAGTGCAACTTGGTGCCACTAGAGAGATGCTATTTGCTGCTATTCTATCTATTTGTGCATCAAGTTCAAAGAAAATCTTAATTTATAATGAAGAAATGATAGTAGCGAGTTATTTATAGGCTTTATCATATTCAGTCGGAAGAGTTTTGGTAATACTTTAAAAATGACTCTCGACGGGAGAATCCAGGCTATTCAGGAATAATCGCAGCAATTCCCCAATTCTAACGAAGTAGTTCCTTCGAAATCCAATGAAGAACAATGATTACTTAGGAACAACTTGCGAATTTGTGGCACCGTAGTAGAATCATTACCAATGGCACACTGTGTGCCTAAGTGCGAAAAGACAGTGCAAGCTCTGTTATGCCGAAACCTAAATGTTAAGTCAGCAACACTTTCAAATTCCACTTCTTCCCATCGCATCCGTCTTCAAGACGATATAGCCAGAACGTTTCACATCTTAGTGGGGAAAAGATTTAGCCCCTGGTGTATCTTGAATGCAGAAAGAGTAGAACTCATTTGAGAGAGCTTGGTGGTCTTAAGAATGGTTCGGGTGGAGGGGTGGAGGATTTTCTAAAATAAAGTGAAAATACCATGGAAGATTCTCTTTTTAATGTTTGGTATGGATATGGTAAGTTTATTGTTGGTTTTTATTCCTCACTCTTGTATAGGTGAACTTGGTTCGTTAAATTCTAAGGGCTAAGAAGGATCCAATGGAAAGACTGGAGAAGTATCTTCATTAGCCGGAAGGAATTAGTCTCCACTAGTGTCATTCGAAGAACGAACAAGAAAAGGGTGACTGTTTAGGTAGGATCGATGGATGTGGTCCAATGGCTAAAGCTCCGTCAGCTACTTGTAGACTGGACTCTCTTCACTTTAGGCTCGAGTTGTTTTTGGATGGGATGGTTTAATTTTTCTTCGTCACTAGTGGCAACGAAGTTCTTGGTAATTAGCAAGGGGGAAGGAAGATCTCCACTCATTTCATTCATTCAGTGCCTGCGGTGAGGCGCGACCCACAACAAACGAAGGGGGAAAGCTTGCTTTGCTTGCTGTAGCCCTATTTTAGTATATTAGGCTTGGTAAGCGTAAACTATATTTAAGTAGGCTCGCAGCTTCGCTCAGCAGAAGAGTCTTACTTTTTATTATATTAGTAAAGCGTTAGCGCCCAACCTACGGGCTTTTAAGGGATTGGGGAAGGGAAGAAAACAAAGAGGGTCACTCCTTTTATTTAGGAACATGGCTCGTTCATTCACTTGCTCATGAACTCGTAGCTCCGCCAGAAGTGACGAACCCTTGACCCTAGCCGACGACTACATGAGGGGGAAGCTATCTTAGAAGCTTTACCCCTTGCTTTACAGAGATACTTGTTATGAACTTACTAAATGACTAGATTCTCCCGGAACGTTAGCTAAGCTAATAGTTTTAGTTCCTTCAATTCAATCAATAAGCTTTTTATTGATCCAGGGTGCCACCCCCTTTCTTAGAATTAGAACCCATTGAGGGGGGCTTCGGCCTGGGAAGGGGAGAGTGGCCGAGTGGTCAAAAGCGGCAGCCTGTAAATCTGTTGAAGTTTTTCTACATAGGTCCGAATCCTGCCTCTCCCACTTGTTTGTTGTAGACTTCAGATAAGTGAAAAGAGGCATTCATCAGCATAGGAAAAGATCCTGATTTTGGCACTAAAACAATATTTGTGAATGAAAATTAGTACTAAAAAATGGTCGTGAATTAAAATTGGTAAGAATTAAACATATGGACCAAAACTATCATTATTTTTGCTAATATTCATGAGACCAAAGTTGATATTTTCTCTATATAAAATTGAATTAAAAATAACTTCAAGTCAAACCTCGGTAATTGAATCAACACCTAAAATGGAAGAAAGAGTATAAAATTAGTCCTTACAAAAATTATCATTCTCTATCTCCCTCCCTCCTTAAATTACTAAAAACTCACCACACCCAACCCCGCCCTTACTTTTTTTTTTTTTTGATTCTGTATCCAAGCTCTATATCTCTGCTCAATCACACTTCACTCTCTGCATTTAATTATTACTTCCCCACCACTACCACTGTTCCTTTAATTTAGCAGTTTAGCTTCTTGGCTGCCGGCAACCAAGTTCGATCTTCTCCCATATTTGCTTTAATTTGCAGAGGTTGAAGAAGAACTGGGCGGGTTTGAGATATATATATATATATATATATATATGGGGTTTCTCCTGCTGCATGCATTCTGTTCTTGGCAGGCAGTTTCTGTGGTGCTGATGAAGATCGATCGATAACCATCGGCATCGGGGGCTGGCTAAGCAGTGAATGAATTTCCCACATCGAATTCATACGGCAAGTATTTTCTCTTAATAAGCTCCTAGCTGGGACGGTTGTTTGTTGGGCTTGGTAGCGCAAGCCTGTAACCCAAGCGGGAGCATTAAGATGGTGGAACAATTGGGCTTGCTCTGATGGCTGGGCTTGGGGTGCTATCTTCCTCCCTGCCCGTTCCAAGTGGTGAGATGGGCCGTGGAGTCTTTGCTAAAGTTGAGGTGTCTCGGCCCTTAGATTGGAGGGCACCGCGTCAGGCTGGCTTCACAGAGCAGCGAAAACCTCCTTCTCTCTGCAGTGGAAGGATAACAGGCCGGTGCAACCTTGGTCCACTATAGCTTGATGGGCCGCCCAACTTGAACCACCATCTTTTTTTTTTAGAGCTTAGTTTATCGGGTTTCAATTATTTGGCAAAGCCTCACTTATATTTATTCACCTTCTCTGATCTTATGGGGGGTTTATGTGAATGTACTTTACCTGCCCTTGTTACAGGTGCTTTGTCCAATTTGTTTGTGTGATTCATAAATTTACAAGTAAATGAGATTTATTAACACATTTATTTATGTTTCATTGAAAAATGCATTGGTGTCTGTAAAAGACAGTGATGTATATATCTCAAAATTATTATTTTGGCTGTTGGTGATTCACGATTAATTGTATGCTTTGGTAATTTGGTTCATTTTAGTTGCTGAACTTTATTTTGTATTTTTTTTATATACCGATTGAATTTGGAGAATGATTTTGATTTTAGAATTGCAGAGAACCATTGTGGAGTTCAGCCTAGTTTGAAGTATGTAGTTATTCAAGATTAGTTAGAAAATCATATAGATATTTACATGGTCCTATACAAAAATTGTGAAAATGAAAATTTTCAATATCTACCATTCTCATTCATGAGAGGCTTATTATTTTTCTTAAACCTGTTAGCAGCTAGGTCCCTCAATTAGATGAATGAAGATTTGGTGGGGAGGGCAAGAGCAATTGTAAGGGTCAAAAACATATTGCAATGTAGATTATTATGTTGCATATATGCATTTATGATATAGTACTCTTAGTTTAGGTTTTAGTATCAAAGTATAAAATGCAGCATACAACTGAGCACAAGGAGTAGAAAGTAGCCGATGTTTTCCATTATTTGTAGTTTGTTGAATTGAGAGCACTTACTTTGTGCTAGCTAGCTTCTATATAAAGGATTTACTAACGTAGCTGAGCAGAGTTTAATCACTTTCATCCATCTTTTCTCTGTGTAATATTATTTTCTTCATTCTCATATAATAAAACCTCTTTAATTTGCATTTTCTTCTTCATTATGCTGAAATATTCAGTGACCTATCCTGAGTTCTCTCCATTCCCATTCCAGCCTGAATATGGAGCTTGGAGGAGATGCAACGTGCAGGCTATTAAAATCAGTGAGTCCTTCTATTGCTCAGAGTGTTATAAGCGAAGGACATATGGGAGGACCTAAGAAAGAGGTTCTCTCAAGCTAATGCGATTTTTGGTTTTCGATCTTATGCCAGATGTCTATATAAAGTGTTTGGAATGGCACTCAAACTAGGAAGACAAATCAATGGCACAAATATTGGATGTAGTGGGAATGATATAATAATGCAAGCTAATGCCAGTCAAGGTAGCCGGCTTCACAGAACAAATGAATGAAGTAGTTGTGGCTGTTGTTTCTGGTTCAAATTTTACCAGAACTTTCAATTACAAAAAAAAGGTTCAACACTAACAGTGGAAACAAGTCTGCAGCAAAATTCACATTTTGTGGAATAAACGGTCATACCATACACAAATGTTAGGTGTTCCATCTGCCTCTCCACTTGGTCATGACAGTTCGTTGCCTGTAGCCCAAAATTCAGCAGCAGAGAATGGCCGGTTTGCCAGATGAAACTCAAAATGAATCTCATAATATTCAGCCTAGAAGATCTACAAGACAAAAGTATATTCTTGTCAGATTACTACTGTGATATTGCTTATGCAGTGTAGCAATTGAGTTAATTCATTGATGCTCCTACTGAAAAGCATCTAGCAGTGGCTCATAGAGTGTTGAGGTATTTGAAAGGTGCACCAGGAAAAGGCATCTTTTATCCCTCAAGTTCAGAACTACATTTGCAAGCATACAACTAGCACAAGGAGTAGAAGGTCTTCTCCATTATTTGTAGTTTGTTGAGAGCAATTACTTTGTGGTAGCTTGTATATAAACGTTGTATGTAGTTGAGCAGAGTTTAATCACTTTCATCTTTTCTCTGTGTAATATTTTCTTCATTCTCAATGTATTAAAAGCTCTCTGCATTTTCTTCTTCTTCTTCTTCTTCAAAAAAAAAAAACTACTCATTTTACTTTTTTTTTTTTTTTTTTTTTTTTTTTTTTTTTTAATTATATTAGTTTTTGTTTTCCTATTTGTCTCTTAGAATAAGCAAGATTTATATTTCTTTTATTAATCTAGAACATAATGAGTTGGTTTTGTCCATTATAAGCATCCTTGTTATTGTTATGTTTTTTAATTTATTACGGAGTAATATATTAGAGCAACCCCAATAAGGGGTTGTGCATAGGTAGTAAGGGTGGGCACTTCGGTTCGGTTTATCCGAATCGAAACCGAACGGTTTGGCAAAACCGAACCGAATGCTATATAATTTTTTTAATAAATAATAATAATAATAATAATAATAAAAAAAGAAGTAAATTCAAGTTCCTTGATGCTTGCTCCACCGTTCAGTTCTCATTCTTACGGGTACCGAACCTTAAATTTTTTATTTGATTTCTTTATAGCTTGTTTTCTACATTGCACTTTTGTTGTTTGTCGCAATTGTTCTTTACCTCACAATTATATCTAACTTGAGTTATATTTACAATATTCAGTATTTTCCTTAGTTTCATGTTTTTCTATAAATTTAATGTACTTTACAATCATTCTAATTTTGATTTTCAGTGCACTATAATTATTTTCTAGTACTGGAATATATTTCGAGTGCACTAGCAATGACAGATTGTGTCCAAAAATTAACTATATAGTAATTGACACTTGTTCTTTTAATATCAACTATACAGATAGATGGTTATTCATCTTATCAATAAAAATATTCCAACAGAACCAACTGAAGTGTCGGTTGTGCAAAAACGTTAACTGATGTTTGGTAATTAGTACTTAGTATTGTGTTTGAATTTTGGATTGCTATTTTGTTATATAATGTTTAGAGTTTGAATTTGGATTATGTGAATATGTATTGTTTGGTAGTATGTTCGAAAAATTAGGAAATGTTGAAATTTGGGGATCTTAAACCAAACCGAATTAAATCCGAACCGAAACTGAACCGTTTCAAACCGAACCGAACACTAATGTTAAACCGAATGGTTTAACTTTTTTAAAACTGAAAAACCGAAAAAACCGAACCGAAACCCGAAACGCCCACCCCTAATAAGTAGTTTTGAGAAAAAAATGATAAGGTGGAGGAGAGATGAGAGAGGAGAGAGTTGCTTATGATATTTTGGAGATTTTGCCAGTGGTGAGACCCATCATATAAGAACAAAGAAATGCAGCTGGGTGCGTGAAGGCCAACTTGCGCCCAGCCTGGCGCGTGCGTGTTAATTACGTACTGCCTTTGATTTTTTTTTTTTTTTTTTAATTTAAATTTAACTTTTCTTTTGTTTTTTTTTTTCTCCATTTTTTTTATTTCATTCCATTTTCTCTTTTTCCTAAACACGCCTACAAAAACTCCTCAAAAATCACACCAAAATCTCCACTATTGAGCATCCATCAATAGTATTTATTATTACTACTGTCACTATAGCATATTATAATGATGATAATAATGAGGGTTTTGAATATGATGAATATTTTTAGCCTTCTCATTATTACTTCTATATTTACTCGGTTCATCATAACATAGTCATGCATATATGCATTGCGAAGAACTCTCGAAATGGATGTCTACATGTTAAGGAACTTGTTGAATAACTTAACAATTTTAAGTGATGCATGAAAAGATTTGTTTTGTTAGCTAGGTTAGTAAATCAGCGTGTAAGAAGGGAAACAAATTAAATCTAACATTATATGAGGAAATATATAATTAAAACACAATTTAACATGAAGATCGTCCGATGGAGGCGCGGCATATGCACAGCCTGCATCTTTGGAAGCTAATTAAGCACACTAATTAACGCTGGGAAGTTGATATATGATTTATGAAGCTCTAGACTTTCCAGTTGCAACCACGGCCGGAAATTATGAAATTTCCGACCACCTGAAAGTGATCTTAAATTAATTTGAAAGTAAAAAGTGATCGGAAATAGCAACAAAGGTTTGTCCGAATACCAAAAGTGGTCGGAACAAGACTTTCGACTTGAATTAAGATCATTTTCAAGTGGTCGGAAATTCCATAATTTTCAGCAGTAACATTATCACATGATCGACATCTCAGATGGCACTGTACATACGTGGTAATAGCTAGAAAATGGACATATATGCAACAGCCTAAGTGGTATTTAATTTGTACGTATTAGAATTTAGAACAGTATAATGGCAGTAGGCATCAGGAAGCATCAAGTCATCAATTTTGACTAACATGATATATATGAAGCACACAACAACGTAACAAATCCAAACAAATGTATATAAAACACAACAACAATTTGAAACTTACAACATAAACACTTGTATAATTGATATATATATATATATATATATATATATATATATATATATATATATATAAAGCCAATTCATTGTCAATAAATCCTGTATATTCTCTATCATCACATAAACATCCCTTAAGTGTCCATGATGGAAGACTGTCTGATATGATCTATCTCCACATCGATATACTTTTTATCAGTAGGAATTGTTGTCAACAATTTATCAAAAAGCCCTCCATCACAAGTGCACTAAAGGTGCAGGCTGCGGGCACAAGAAATTAGACAAATAACCAATTCAAAAGGGAGAAAAAAAGAAATGGAATGCACAAGATTTTTGTAAGGAAATAAAATGGAGTTAATATATAAATAAAAGGATGCATTCAAGGTTGTCACTTGTCAGTAAGGGAATTTAAAGAAAAGAGAAAACATAGACATAATCTTATATGTAATTATGTATATGGTTACCTCCTATGCTTGCATATGTGAGATCTATCACCTATTTTTGCTTCAATTCTACTGTAATACATGTACAAAGAAACATCCGCAAATGGCTGCAGACTCTGGAACAGCAAAATAGGGCAACTCTCATTCTTTTTGTTGTGTACCCATAATTTCCATAGTTGGACAGACTAATCTTTTAGGTGGGACAACTGGCCGCTACTCCATACCAAAATCAAGGGAACTCTTGATTTTTGGTTAAGAATGGATGAGTCTCTTCCACTCAACCACACCTTTCAGGTTAATGCAAAGTCTCATTTTGAATTGTACAATTACAGCTGTTTGTAGAGGAGAATGAAAGCTTGCTCATGCAGCACTTTGGTTGGGATTGGGGTGACAGCATCATCATCATAGCGCAGCCACTTGCCACTCGGATGGCGGGCATAGCTGTATAGTGACCCTTAAAAGGGTCCATCCTATGATGAGTTATCGTCACAACAAGCTCATACCTCCAATCCTGTTGTAGTTATATACATAAATATGATTCGAATTTTAATTTTAAAATAAGACAATCATCATCAAGATTATATATATATATATATATATATATATATATATATATATATATATATATATATATATATATATATATATATAGAAGAGCGCTCATATGCGGCGGGGTCTTACCGTGCGGCGGTGCGGTCAAATTCCAGAATACACCAACAGTGTTAACAATATGTACCAATAGTGCAATAAAAACACACCCCAATGAAATGTAATAAAACATCACAAAATACACCACAGACTCAAAAAAACACACCATATAACTCACCACCCCCAATGGTGTATTTTCGAACAGTGTATGGTGTTTTTACTCACACCTAATGGTGTGTGTTTGGTGATGCAGGGCTCTGTTTACTCTGTTTTGTGTGGTGTATTTCCTAACGTTGATGGTGCATATTTGGTGAGCTATTGGTGTTGCCGCACCGTAAGAAATAACCGCACCGTAAGACACTGCCGCACCTGAACCCGCCTATATATATATATATATATATATATATATATATATATATATATATATATATATATATATATATATATATATATATACATAAAAGATCGAAATGTCCAGGCAGGCATTGCGAGGTAGGTGCACGCTGCGGGCATGTAAGGTGCTAAAAATGAAAGATTAAAATTAAAGAAGAGTGTACAACAAGTAACACTAGAGAAGAAAAGCTTAAAGAACTTTTTGGTAAATATGCTGGTAGTTCCAAAACGATGGACTTAAAACACTATACTCGGAGGACCCCAAATGGTATACCCTATATACATACATTTTTTACTGATTGTCAGTAAAAATCAGTATGAAATCTACGATTAAGATCCAGGCCGGTGTAAAAAGGGTACGATGGTAGAAGGGTAGTTGGTGAGTTTCATTTTGTTTTTTTGGTTTTTTTTTTTTGGTTTTCTTTTTTTTAACAGATTATGATTTCATGTTCGAGTGGTCTTTAGAATAGGGAAATGATTTGGATTTTAGAATTCTAGAGAACCTTTGGAGTTCAGCATAGTTTGAAGTCTGTAGTTTTTCAAGATTACATAGAAAATCATCTAGATGTTTACGTAGTCCACTAAAAAGATGAGAATATAGGTGAATATATAAAGTTTAAAAAGAAACATAAGATAAAATGTACTCCGTATAAAGTAAAAATTTAATGATGTTTAAATTAAAAAAAAACATTAATTGGGAACAGACTAAAGTGGTAAGTAAAATAGATAAAATGTGACCGGTGGAGTATTAGATAGCCAACACTATTGTTTTAATATCTCAAAACACAAGTGCATTAAAGGTGCACGACTAACTCAAAAGAAATAGAATGCACAAGATTTTTGAAGGGAAATAAAATGGAGTTAATATATAAATAAAAGGAGGCATTCAAGGTTGTCAGTTAGGGAATTTAGTTTTTAGGAAAAAAGAAAAGAGAAAAGACATACATAATCCTATATGGTTACTTCCTATGCTTGCATTTGTGAGATCCGTCACCTATTTTTGCTTCTACTGTAATACACAAAGACACCCTTAAAAGGGTCTATCCCATGATGAGTTATCGTCACAACAATCTCATACTTCTGACCCTGTTGTAGTTATTATATACATAAATATGATTCGAATTTTAATTTTAAAATAATTAAGACAAGGGGAAATCGCACTTTTGGTCCTTCAATTAGTGCCCAATCTGCAATGTCATCCTTAGTTCCCAATTTGAACACATTTGGTCCCTCAATTATTCGACCATCAAGCAGATTTGGTCCTTCTGTCTGTTACTCCGTTTAACACCGTTTAAAGTATGAGTAAAAGTGGAATTTCACATAGCATTTGTTTTCAGCCCATTCCTCACAAAACAAATGCTTAATTAATGTTTTTTTCAATCACAAATCCCACCCGGGCAAAGAAAAAGTTGCTTACTTTGTTATCTAAACACAGAATTTTGCTGCTTTTTTCAATCCAGATTAGGCATGATTGCAATGTTAGATAATAAATTTAGTCTAACATGAACTGTAGTAAACGAGTAACCTGCCTCGTTACAGCGGAAGCTTTAGGATCGCCCGGATATCCCCAGCCATAGTCGTTGGTATTGCCACGAGATGGTAAACCAGTAGAATAAAGGTTAGTGTCGTTTTGTCTACCACTTCTCTCCCGAATACGTGATGGTACGTGTCCTGAACTCGGGAGCTGTGGGAGGACTATTTTGCTTAGAAGCCTACATGCCATCAACATAGGCAGATATTCAGTTAAAGCTTAACTGAATATCCTGAGTTGCATAACAGATTAAGTTACTAATTGACTCAATCTCCTACTTGCACCACAGCCACCCAATAATACAATATATTATAATATATTGTATTTAGGGAAAATACTTACATTCTCCCACTTGGTGCAAGTACTGGCACAACCTTCATTAAAGAACAAAATACAAGAACCATAGTAATACGTCATCTACTAATCAAGTGAGTAGTATCTACTATGATCACATGCATTTAAATTCTCTAACTTAGGTTCTTTATGAACAAACCCTACGTTTATTCTTAGTCCCTTAATGGATGTTTCTCAAAATATATTATGTGCACAACAGAAGGAAGAAACCATCCAAATTCACTGTATGATCTCCAAAATCTTAGAAGCATGCCTTAAGTAGATATCTCTTAATGTTAGCATAATGCTAACTATATTCTATGACTTGTTTATAAGTTAACATAAACACTACCTCTAACGGCTAAGAGCTTGAAGTTGACACGTCTGTCACTCCCACTCATTAAGATAGCCCAAAAGATAGTCAAGTCACAGAAACATTCCAATAACATAAACCATAAGGTCTAAGTCAATAATTTGGAATCTTAAACAGACACCAACTTCCCAAATAATCTCAAGGTCCACCTCGAAATTAATTGAACATTACGAGTCTTATTATGTCTTACAAAATTGTTTTGAGCCTTACAAACCAAAAATGGCCCAGGATCAATTTTGAAGAAACTAAAGACTATGTTAATTGCTACTAAAGAATTTATTAATTGGCAGTGCACCACAAGTTAAATGTTTTCATTCTAATAAATTCATTAATATTGTTACAACATTTTCATAAATATGTTGTACAACCAAACGTTCAATGAAATGAACTTATGAATTATAAGCACAAAAGACTAAATTAATACTTGTGAAAACTTTTGGACTTATTGCTAGACGCACAATCCAATTTGGAATGTATGAAAACAACTAAATCCATCAGCTTTAGTGGAGTATCTTAATGATCTTTCCTAAATGATCACTCCCACTGATTAAGATATTCTTTAGCCAAATTAATGATATAACACTCATAATTGATTTGACCAACTAAATAATGAAGATATAATTCCCCACCATTAGTGGGGCATACTAAATAATCAATATTTGGTTCCAATTATAGTCCAACTAAATGAATAATTAATGAGGACATGATTCTCCACCATAGTTGGACATACTAAAATAATAAAATACGCCTTCCAAAACCAAGTTAGAATTCGGCTCAGAAGATATATTTTATTATTGGAATCCAAAAGAAGTATATCATACCACGCAACTTACTATAGTTAATCCAAATAACCAAGTAAGCTTCGTGAAAAATAATTAATAAAATGTGTATCTAAATTTTGGGAAGTGACTAAATACATATTTTGCCAATGCAAACCACGAAACTTAGAATTATAATTGAACTAAATTTATAAATTCTAAGAAATTGAGATAAAGTTATTATCGAATGGGTTGATGAATTTATTGACATAAAACTTGCCTGTGGGCTAAAGTTTTAATTCTATTAAATTCAATTAAACACTTATGATAGTATTTTATCTCAATTACTAAATGACCAGAAGAATCTAGTGACATAAAACTTGCCTGTGGACTAAAGTTTTAATTCAATTAGATTCATTACAACCATACAATTATCAAATGGGTTGAAGAATCAAGTGACATAAAACTTGCCTGTGGGCTGAAGTTTTAATTCAATTAGATTCATTACAACCATTATGACCAAAAAAACACTTAAGAGATCATGTTCCTTATCTTAATCCCTGTGGGCAAATTAAGATATATGACCTAAAGTTTACATCATACAATTAAGCTTCATGATAGAGATGAGAATTATTCATAAAGTAAGTAAAATTCTTTATTTCTATCATTACTGATAAAACTACTAAACTACATCCCGATATATAATTGCCTGTGGGCTAAATTATGATCATAGTTCAGTATTTCATCCTAATTAATCATACAAATATAACGAAATTGCCTGTGGGCTAAATTCCATCATATTACATACAATTAATCACAATTGATATGTCTAAAACTTTATATGACCCTAACATCTCAATATATAATTTTAACTGATTAAGGATGCTGTGGCTACTCCCCAACTAATTAAAATTATAAGATCACTAGACATTTATCAAATTTTATGTGACCCAACAACTCAATATATAATTTTAACTGATTAAGGATGCTGTGGCTACTCCCCAACTAATTAAAATTATAGGACCACTAGGCATTTATCATTGCCATCTTTATGTGATTTGAACTTTAGACAATTTTTAGTAAATTAAAGATGCTGTGGCTACTCTTTAATTAATCTAGAAATTGTAATCACTTGGCAAAAGGGGAAGTTAAAGCCTAACAAACGAATTAAACCAACACATGATAGCCAATTATTAGGTATACTCCCAGGAAAGTTGGTCGAGACGAAGCTCGGTTAAATACCAACTCCTTAGACAGAGTAGCGTCGCAAGGGGACTAGTAGCAACAAGGCTTTTAAGCCAGGGCCATAGAACTAGTATTCCTCCCCAAGAAACTTCCCTAAGTCATGTGTTCTCATGTTTGAAGTAAAATCGTTTGGGAGATCTATACAATTGTAGATTCACTTATGGATAAGGCTTTAAATTGATGAACTAAATTAGCGGACTAAACGTGCTTAAATTCAGGCACTACCGCAGCTAAAGTTTATGCATAGGTCCAACTTAATAAGGAACTAATATAATTTCATCCTAAAGTATGCACTTCTAAAGGCATAGTAAAATTGCATAATTTAAAAAAAAACAGAATATTATGCGGTGGACAAGTATGCATAAAATCAAACATTAAACTCATATATTCTAAATAAATTGCATAAACCAAAACAATTTTAAATATGAGCAATAACCTCAAAGTATACAATTAATATTCAAAACTAGCTAGTATGATTTCTAACCAAAAGAAATCCAAAATTTGAATAATAATATAATAGATGTATACTTTGAAAGGTTAAAAACTATAAGCCCACGTGAAAAAGTTTTAATTGCATAAAATCAACTTTGGGAGAAACATGCTAAATTCACAAATATCAAGCCATAGTATATGTTTTATTCGTAAATAAAATCTCACAAATCTCAACTGCATAATTAAACTTAATATTATGCACTTAATGTGATTAAAAGCATAAAACAATTTAAAGAGTATGAAAAACACTAAATGTGTATTCAATTATTCATACTTAACTAAATGTGGGCAATGGCATCTAAAATCATAATTCAAATACTAAATAAATTGCCAAGAAAACATGTTTTTCCAAAATCTGAATTGATTAAAAAATCACTCTCCAAAACTCAATTAATAATATTATTAATGGCATAAAATTGCAAATAACCAAAAAAGCAATAAATAGCCATAATAATAGTATTATGTTAATTTGGAGACTAAATATGAAAAACAATAGTTAAAACTTGTTAACCTTTAAAACATTTTTGGATATCACTTCAAAATTTAATAAAACTTAAGTCCGAAAATAAATGCCACATAAATCAATTTGGAAACAATTCATGACTTAATACCATAAAAATGATGTTATCATTAAATAAAATATTAATAGTAATAAGGAGCATTATAATCACTATGAACATTTTTAATAATGACAAACATGGTAATACATATCTTAATGTTTCCATATTCTTAAGGATAAAATGTGACTAGTTCAAAATGGTTAACAGCTATAACAGTAGTTACCAATAATAATAGTAAAATGTAATTAATGATTTGCGTACCTCAATATGATGCAAACTGCATCTATCGATAGCACTAACAGCGATAGCGAAGAAAGCCTCCAAAATCTCCCATCTTCACGGAGAGTTTAGTTGAATCGCCCAATGGTACGCAACAGTTTATTGGTAAGAAAATGAAGTGACATGGGTAATCTTACCAATGTACCAAATATAGTAGATTACCATGAATTAATAATTATTATGAAAGATAATAAATGAGATTAGCCCCTAAACTTAATAACATTAATTAATAATGTAAATTAATAATAATTACAATAAATGTAAAATTGTAATTAAGGGATGCTAAATACTAATCTCAATTTACCACATAATAATTAATTAAGACTGTAATGAGTCGGAGATTAAAATTAAGGTATAACCAAATTACCAAAAAAAAATGTAAAGGCAACATAACTATGTACATTGCTTACCATTAAGAAAACAGAATATTATTGTTAAGGCCCTTAAAACTATTAATAGATTAATATATAATCAGCTTAAATAATAGTTATAATTCTTAATGGCCAAGACAATAATTATAATTCTTAATGACTTCAAATGGTAATTGTAATCCTTAAACCCTTATTGACTCAAAATCACGCAATGATAATAATTATAGCACAAAATTGCTTAAGTCAGGCCCATAAACCTTAATGTCCCAAGTTAATTATAACATGAATGATAAATGTTCTAATATGGAAATAGATCCAAACATTATATTATCACCAACAATAAATACCGTTAACAAAATACGGTAGTTAGTAATAATTGAAACTAAATAAACATGTTATAATCAAAATAAAAAGAATGTGCTACAATTATTATTAAAATATCAATTAAATAATAGTAGGATCCATACTGACCAAGATAGGTCCTAAATAGCTTGTTCAAAATAGGTTTTAAAGTCCCAAGTAAAAAATTAGGACTAAAATATGCTCAAAATTAAATGAGAAACCAAACAAGCTCTCTTAATAATAGGTTATAATGTCCAAAATTAACCTAAGGATCCAAAATTGAACGATATTTAACATAAAATCTATGAGTTAATAATATGCTATATCCAACCTTAATATATGCTTTTCTAAATGTACAATTATAATAAAATAATTTAAAAAAATATACAGAGCATGTTTGGATTTTGCAAATTAATATATTATTAACTCATAAATACTAAATAAATTGCAATAATTCAAGCAATTTAATATGCACATTAATATTAAATTAAAATTCAAGTAGCAAATTCAATACTTAATATTTGATCAAAATTGAATAACAATTTAATTGTGAATATAACGCCAAAAAATAAGAGGAAACTAAAGGGCATTAATACAACTCTCAATATTAAATTAAAATTCAAATAGCAAATCAAAACTTAATATTTGCTCAAAAAATGAATAATAATTTAATTATGACATGAATGACTGCAATTGAACTAATAACGGCAACAATTCAATCACAAATAATGCCACAATTCATCTGATCTCAATTTGAAATTTTTAATGCCAAAAGTAAAGAATAACTAAAGGGCATATTATTTCAAAACAAACAATTATTAATATTTACCATTTGCCAAAATCATTTACAATATTAATTAAGGTAATATTAATATGGCAATATTAAACTAAATAATTACCAATTACCTAAATTAATATATATAAATATAGAATTATTAATTAAGGCAAATATAAAAATGGTAAATAAAGTAAATTGTTGTAAATAGGAACGTAGCGTACCAGTTGTCTTCTTCATATGAATTGCCGGAAAAGCAGCGAAGAAGCAGTGAAGAAGCAACGAGGCGCCATCATCTCTCCTCGTTGCAACGCTGGTCCGCCACCATCCTCACCGTATCTCCTCCGTGCAACGCCAATCAACCGCCGCCAAGGCCTGATGCGACGCTAACTGAAGAAGGGAGCAGTGCCACCCGATGCAGCCGCCATTGTCTTCCGCGCCACCTGAAGGAAGCAGTGACGGCCCTCCAGAAAACAGCCCATTGCCACCGCCGCCTGATCTTCAATTTGCGAGATGAGAGCAGGGCCGCCGCTCTTCGTCTCCCACCTGCGGCAAGGTCGACGGCGTCACCACCTTGTTCTTCGCGTCGCTGGAATGGTGCTCCTGCATCCACATCGCCACTCATGAGGACGACGCCAATGATCAACGCCTGACTCGTCCACGCAAAGTTCGCCGTCGATGGAGATCGCCGGAAAATCCGGAACACCAGCGATTATTTGCGGCCAAAATGCGACGGGGACAGAGACCAAAAACGGTGAATAAAAAATTTTTCGGTGATGGTTAGTTCCCAAAAAAAAAAAATACACACTGCGTTGATTTCCAGAAAATAAAAAAACAAATATATTTTCAAAATATATATTTGTTACCGATTAATCAACCAGGCAGAGATTTGTAGAGCTCTGATACCAAATGTTAGATAATAAATTTAGTCTAACATGAACTGTAGTAAACGAGTAACCTGCCTCGTTACAGCGGAAGCTTTAGGATCGCCCGGATATCCCCAGCCATAGTCGTTGGTATTGCCACGAGATGGTAAACCAGTAGAATAAAGGTTAGTGTCGTTTTGTCTACCACTTCTCTCCCGAATACGTGATGGTACGTGTCCTGAACTCGGGAGCTGTGGGAGGACTATTTTGCTTAGAAGCCTACATGCCATCAACATAGGCAGATATTCAGTTAAAGCTTAACTGAATATCCTGAGTTGCATAACAGATTAAGTCACTAATTGACTCAATCTCCTACTTGCACCACAGCCACCCAATAATACAATATATTATAATATATTGTATTTAGGGAAAATACTTACATGCAACACACAGTTCATGGTCGGCAGAGGCCATCAAAAGCTGAAAACTAAAGATCCAAGTTTCTCTGATAAAGCTTAACACTTTGATATATCTTGAGCTTGAATTATGTATAATCACAGTTCAGACCCAATAAGTTGAAGAACGATAGCTTTTTTTCGATGCCATAGTATGATATTTAAAGGATAAAAATCAAGATTTACAATTTTATATGATTTATTTCTTTTTTTTTTTTTTTCTGCAACCCAAAAAGGCAGGGCAAGAAAAAGAAATACTCCGTAAAAAATGATTTATTAAAAAAAATTAACATTAATAAAAGAAACATCATCCTTTACTGAAACTTAGGAAAAAGATGCAGAAACTGAAAAAAGCAAGAAACTAACATGAAATTGTCAAAATAGTAACGAACCTGAATTTATGAAGAAACTAATGGCATAATATATTAATAACTAATAAGGTGCTAAAAAGGATAAATCTTTCATGGCAGAAAAACGGGATTTTGAAAAATAACAAACTAACATGAGCCAGAGCGGAGCATATCGACAAGAGGGCCGACGGCGCCGGAGATGTAGGTGCACGCTGCGGGCATGTGAGGTGCTAAAAATAAAAGATGAAAGATTAAAAGAAAGTGTAGAACAAGTAATACTAGAGAAGCCTCTCGGGACGTGCTTAAGAAGGCATAATATATTTTAATATAGTTTGCTTTATGGACTAGTTCTTCCTAGTTTGTAGGATTAGAATATTTCTAATAACTGTTCACAGGTTTTGGTGTTTCAGTTGTATGCTTGGCTATTTAAGCCCTCTTTCCCTGTTCATGAAATACATTCTTCATTATATCTCTATAGTGCTGATGCGTCTTTCACGACGGATGCTTCTGCCGGTGGGGCGTGCTTACGGGACTCTCGGGGCATTATATTCTTCAAATTGGCTTATGCTTCCGTCTTGATGCTGCCTCGGCTTTGGAAGCTGAGACTGTCTCGTTGTGTTTAGCTTTGCAATGGTGTGAGGCGTTTGCTAAATACCCATTCATGGTTGAAGTGGACTAGCTGGCCCTCGCCACTTTAGTGTTGGGGGAGCAAACAAGGATTCCATGGAGGATAAAGGATGAGATTCTTTCTATTCGATCTAGCCTTGCTACTTGGGGCTCCACGATAGGACATGTCTATCGGGAAGCCAACCAGGTGGCAGATGCTTTAGCAAAAGCTGGTTTGAGTTTTCCATCTTCCAGAATTTTTTATGGCGCTAGCTCTTTGCCCGAAAAGGCCAGGTTAGCAGTTTTGTATGATCAAAGGGGCTTTGCCTCTCATCGGGCTGTTCGCCGGCAATAAAGTCTGTTTTCGTTTAAAAAAAAAAAAAAGTAATACTAGAGAAGAAAAGCTTAGAGAGCTTATTGTGAAATTCTTGCGCTAACAGGTGGAATTCCAAACTGCCAGTGGGCAGTCGGCAAATGATAGATCTGATTACCACCCTTGTTGGGGAGAAAGATTTGTCAAAATATTCATTGCCTCTGATCTGTAAGCAGAACTTCCATGCAGCTCGGTCTTGTGTTCTTTTAACATATATTATTGATCATTGAAGTAAATGTTTATGCATTCATGCAGCCACCGCCGTATTGTTGAATACAAGACTGCTTACTATTCATTTTACCGCGGGTTGAATTTGTCTCTTGTTTCTATTATCTTCTCCAGAAATAGACTTGTCTGTAACTAACATTTATGATGGATTGATAGTTTTAGAAAATATAATTATGCTCCATGGTTTTACGTGGCCTTAGTGGAAACTGGAAACAATGCGTTGTTCTCCCCTTCACCTTTTACATAAGTTCATAAAATGTCAATTCAATTTTTTTTTGGTGATCCAGGTGGCATGTGCACTTCTTATGGCTGGTGAGGATCTTGAGAAACATGTTGGCATAAAAAACATTCTTGTTGATATGGGAATGAATCTATTTTCAAGTTCAGGTAAGCACTATTAACAGTTATTTGTTCACTGAAGTGGTATTTCAGCATTTCAAACACCCATTTATTTCAGTAGCAAATGATTTTGGTGTCCTTTGTAGGATGATTATCTGGATTGTTTTTCTGATCCAAAGGTTCTTGGTAAGGTATGTTAAATGGAATTCAAACTATACTCTTTTTCTTAGATCTCTATTTGTTGAGTTATCTTTTCTCGTAAAGAACATATTCATCAAGGTGGAGATTGTTGAGTTTGTCTCATATATGAATTAGGAATAAGTGTTTGTCTCATACGAGTAGGAGTGAAACGGGTAGACCTATTGTATAGGGATTGGATGTCTATAAATATATTGGTTGTATCCCTAAACGGTGGTGTCACCACTATCACCATCACTATGAATAAGAGTATTGTTTCACTCCCGTGGATGTAGGCACTTTGCCGAACCACGTAAATCTTGTCTTCTTTACCCTTTCTGTCATTATTATTTTTTATTGTTCCTGTTAATCTCAACACTATTTGACTTAAATATTTAAAATTGAAATTTATTGACAAGTGTTGCACACTTTCAGATTGGAACAGACATTGAAGACTTTAAGTGCTCTTGGTTGGTTGTGAAAGCACTGGAACTTTGTAACGAGGAACAAAAGAAGACACTATATGTAAGTTTGAAATTTAATACGCTTTTATGCCACTAGAACAACACCAAAATTAACATAACTTCACTAGATCGCGAACCTTGTTCATCTGCTACTTCACACCTTCAACAATAGGTAATGAAGGAGATGGTGAACCAACATGTATAGTTGAGATGAAAGCTAGACTACAAGCTGAAAGAACTCAAATGCAGGTTCAAATGCAAGCTCAGATTGCAAGTTTGATGGATGAGTTGCGTCGCAACGGCATGCTATTCACTCCAAGTACTCAAGCTAAACATTAGCTAATTCAAATGATGAAAACTTAGGAGATGATTAGATTATTTTTAGTAATATATTTGATACTGGTTCTAATGATGTAACATTATATTGTTATACTTATGTTATTGTTATTGACTTTGAATGCTTTAATATAATATATTTTATAATTGTACTATTCAAGTATTGTATTATAGGCTTAATGCCTGTTTTTTTTTTATTAATTAGTGGGTACATTTGTTTTATTAATTTTTAGAATTTAGCGACGGACAAATATGGTAGAAAGACAACGAAATAGTGACGGAAAAATCTGCAGTTAAATTTAGCGACGGATATTTTTGTCACTTAGTAGAAAATTAACGACGGATAATTTATTATTTTAGCGACGGAATTTCCGTCCCTAATTGTAGCGACAAAATATTCCGTCGTTATTCGCACACAAATTTCCTCTTCGAATCCGTCGCCAGAAGAAATCTAGCGAATGATTTATTTCGTGTTGCGACGGACATTTCTGTCGCTAAAACTAGCGACTGAAATAAATTGTGTTGCTAAATTCTAACGACGAGGGTTTTTGTGACGGTCGCTAATCCGTCGCTTTTAGCGACGGAATTATCCGTCGCTATTCCGGTGTTTTTTTTTGTAGTGTTAAATATGCGGGTAGTTCCTAAACAATAGACACATGCATTACTAAGCATACAAAAACCATTAGGATAGAACCGGACTTAATTAGTTTTAATTCCTCATCTTCTCCAGCACCACCTTCTATCAAATCGGTGTTTGTTAAAGAATCTAATCCTCAATCGGCAGATAATGTGGTATAAACACATAACTCAACTCCAGTTGATTATAGAAATAATCGGAATCGGCAAGGCTTAGGTTTCAAGAAAGTTGACCAGACCCATCAAAATAAGTCTAATAAGACAATCATTTAGAAATTAAACCAAGGGGGCCAACGAAAGAAGTGAAAAACTTCTAAAAATAAAGGAATAAAAAATTCTAGAAGAAACGAAAGTGTTCGGAAGGAGTGGGTTCACACATGAAGGACCTTTGATCCAAACAAAGTGGACCCAACTCTCATAGGAACAAAACTTCTAATTTTATTTCAAATTTGAATAAAATTTAATTTAAAAAATAGTCTAATTAAAATAGATATTTTTTATAATATATTTCTATTTTTTTTTCTAAACTAGAAAAAAATATAAATAGAATTAGAAATTATACTATAGAGAAATTTTCAATTTTGGTCCACTGACTATTGCGCTTGTATTAATTGCAACACTTGACTATCAAAAATGTTAATTTAGTTCTTTGACTATGCAATTTCTATCAATTTTGGTCACGCCTGCCAAATTACCGACCAATTGTGACCAGAAAATTTTAATGGATAAAATTTTGAGGGTAATTTAGTCATTTACTCTTTTTTTTTCTTCTCCGTTTCTTATCTTCTACGCCGCCGGAAATTTTTTACTAAAACTTGCTGAAGCTTAGACGCCATTTTCAATCACCGAATGGGCATCATAATTAAGCCTACAATTAGTGTCATACTTAAGAACTAACCTTAATAATTTGCAGTACACAGTCACATAATAAATTGGAATTGAGATGAGTATGTAGAATCATATTACGCACCTTACCAAAAAAAAAAAAAAAAAAAAAATCATATTACGCAACAAATTAAGAAAATAAAAGAAAGAAGAACCAGAGTAGTGCGCGTTGCTGCTCCGGAGAAATTTCCACGCCACCGACCGGAGTACCTCCAGCCACCGCCGCACTACAGATTAATTCGCCGAACAGAGCTCTGAGCGAAGAGATTGAATTCTTCCTCTGCAGAATTCGCCCTCTTTTTATCATTGCTGGATAAATTAAAAAAAAAACCCAAGTATTAATCTATACTGTATTATAGTATATTTGTTGTTTGGTTGTGTTTATATTTGTTGTCTGGTTTCTTGAACTGTATGCCACTGCCGCTTCGTCACTGCTGTTGTTGGCTTTGGAAAGAAGAGAGGACCAAACTCATCCGAACAGGGAGAGATGAAGGATGGCGACGGCAGCTTCATGAACGAAGGAAGAAACAATCACCAGAAACCAGAGGGAAGAGATGGATTCATGGGGAAGAAAGAAAAAAGGACTAAAATGACTATAATACCCTCAAAATTGTATCCATTAAAATTTTTCAGTCACAATTGGCCGATAATTTGGCCGACGTGACCAAAATTGATAGAAATCGCATAGTCAAGGTATTAAATAAACATTTTTGATAGTCAAGTGTTGCAATTAACACAAGTGCAATAGTCAGTGGACCAAAATTGAAATTTTCTCTTATACTATAATATAGATAAATATCTATAATTTCTAATTAGTAATTAGAAAAAAAAAATATAAATAAGAACATAGTTTGGGGCGGATGTCAATCAATAGTCATACTATAATATCATATTAAAACTTTAATTTTAATTTTATATGCTTTGCATTCGTTTCAATCAATAGTTATATAGATCCTCGTCCACCAGAATAGATCGAAATGCCCTATATTAATTATAAAAATATATAACAATTTATGAATAACATAATAAAATTAAAATACATATATTAATAATGATGATAATAATGAGGGTTTTGAATATGATGAATATTTTAGTCTTCTCATTATTACTTCTATATTTACTCGGTTCATCATAACATAGTCTCGAAATGGATGTCTACATGTTAAGGAACTGGTTGAATAACTTAATAATTTTAAGTGATGCATGAAAAGATTTGCTTTGTTAGCTAGGTTAGTAAATCACCGTGTAAGAAGGGAAACAAATTAAATCTAACATTATATGAGGAAATATATAATTAAAACACAATTTAACATGAAGATCGTCCGATGGAGGTGCGGCATATGCACAGCCTACATCTTTGGAAACTAATTAAGCACACTAATTAACGCTTAATTGGAGGTTGTAGAATTATATTGTGACAGAACAAATTAAAGGATCAGAACCGAACGTGAAGTGGACCGGATCATCAGATTCCTCCAAGGCTTAAATGATGAGTACAATTCTCTTAAGACTAACGTGGTAGTTCTTGATCCATTACCAGATATCCACAGGGTTTTTGTTATGGCTAACATGATATATAGTCACTTATATGAAGCACACAACAACGTAACAAATCCAAACAAATGTATATAAAACACAAAGAACAATTTGAAACTTGCAGCATAAATACTTGTATAATAATTGATGCATCATCTAGTCAATTCATCGTCAACCAATCCCATATATCCTCCATCATCACATAAACACCCCTTACGCGTCTATATGATGGAAGACTGTTTGATCTATCTCCACATCGATATACTCTTTATCGGTAGGAAATGTTGTCAACAATTTACCAAAAAGCCCTCCATCCCATGTAACCAAAGAGAATATAAGATATTTGTTCCTTGTTTGTTCGTTTATTTACAAAAATGACAATTGAGGTGAAAATATAGAAAGTTTAAAAAGAAACATAAAGATAAAATGTATTCAGTACGTATAAAGTAAAAGTTTAATGATGTTTATTTTTTTTTTTTTTTTGAAAAATAGACATTAATTCGGAGCAGACTAAAATAGTAAGTAAAACAGATAAAATGAGATCGAGATCGAGAGTATTAGATAGGCAGCACACTTGTTTTAATATCTCAAAACACAAGTGCACTAAAGATGCAGGCTGCGGGCACAAAAAATTCAAAAAATTAGACAAATGACCAACTCAAAAGGGAGCATAAAAGAAATAGAATGCACAAGATTTTTGAAGGGAAATAAAATGGATTTAATATATAAATGAAAGGATGCATTCAAGGTTGTCACTTGTCAGTAAGGGAATTTAAAGAAAAGAGAAAAGACAGACATAATCCTATATGGTTACCTCCTATGCTTGCATCTGTGAGATCTGTCACCTATTTTTGCTTCTACTATAATACATATATGTATAAAGTGACCCTTAGAATTGTTAATATTTTAAAACCTCACCACTACTAGTGTTCCTTTTAATTTAGCAGTTTAGCTTCTTGGCTGCCGGCAACCAAGTTCGATCTTCTCTCATATTTGCTTCTTCATTGCTTTAATTTGCAGAGGTTGAAGACGAACTGGCCTGGGCGGGTTTGATATATATATATATATATATATGGGGTTTCTCCAGCTGCATGCATTCTGTTCTTGGCAGGCAGTTTCTGCGGTGCTGATGAAGATCGATCGAGAACCATTGGCATCGGGGGCTGGCTAAGCAGTGAACCAATTTCCCACATCGAATTCATACGGCAAGTATTTTCTCTTAATAAGCTGCTAGCTGCGACGATTGTTCGCTGGGCTTGGTAGCGTGAGCTTGTAACCCGAGTGGGAGCATTAAGATGGTGGAACAATTGGGCTTGCTCTGATGGCTGGGCTTGGGGTGCTATCTCCTGGCTTGCCCATTCCACGTGGTGAGATGGGCCATGGAGTCTCTGCTAAAGTGGAGGCGTCTTGGCCCTTAGATTGGAGGGCATCGCGTCAGGCTGGCTTCACAGAGCAACGAAAACCTCCTTCTCTCTGCAGTGGAAGGATAACAGGCCGGTGCAACCTTGGTCCAACCACCATCTTTTTATTTTTAGAACTTAGTTTATCGGGTTCCCTTAGATTGGAGGGCACCGCGTCAGGCTGGCTTCACAGAGCAGCGAAAACCTCCCTCTCTTGCAGTGGAAGAATAACAGGCTGGTGCAACCTTGTACCACTATAGCCTGATGGGCTGCCAAACTTGAACCACCATCTTTTTATTTTTAGAGCTTAGTTTATCGGGTTTCAATTCATTTTTTATACAGATTGAATTTGGCAAATCCTCACGCAAATATATTCACCTTCTATGATCTTATGGGGGGTTTATGTGTTGCTGAATGTACTTTACCTGCCCTTGTTACAGGTGCTTTGTCCAATTTGTTTGTGTGATTCATAAATTTACAAGTAAATAAGATTTATTACCATATTTATTTTTGTTTCATTGAAAAATGCATTGGTCTCTAAAAGACACAGTGATGCATATATCTCAAAATTTATTATTTTGGTTGTTGGTGATTCACTATTAATTCTATGCTTTGGTTCATTTTAGTTGGTGAACTTTATTTTGTAATTTTTTTTTATATACCGATTGAATTTGGGTAATGATTTTGATTTTAGAATTGCAGAGAACCATTGTGGAGTTGAGCCTAGTTTGAAGTCCGTAATTATTCAATATTAGTTAGAAAATCATCTTATCTAGATATTTACATAGTCCATGTATACAAAAATTGTGAAAATGAAATTAAATTTTCAATTTCTACAATAATCCTCATTTATGTATGTATTTGCTGTGAATGAGAGCCTTATTATTTTTCTTAAACCTGTTAGCAGCTAGGTCCCTCAATTAGATCAATGAAGATTGGGAGGGCAAGAGCAATTGCAAGGGTCAAAATAACATATTGCAATGTGATGAATGAATCAAGAAGCAGCAGTTGATGAATTGGTCCAACAGCAGCAGTTCTCTCTTGCTCAACAAGTGGTAGTTGATGTTAGTTAATAAGGAAGGACTTTTTAGTCTTTTCCCTCTCTTTAGCAGTTATAACTGCTTCGTGTATATAGTCCCTGCTGTGTGTTCATTCTCCAAGTGTAACAAACACAATAAACTCTCCATCTTTCTTCTCTCCATTTTTCTTCTTCGATACATGTTTCTCTCTACTGCTTAGTTACCTGGTTCCATGAGTCATTGCTAAGCTCATCATGGTATCAGAGCGTCACCGAAGTTACGCCGCAACGGTTGTGATGCCGGATGACGGAGACAGGAATACGATCGGAGGAGCAGAGGCTTCTTCAAATCAAAGTCCGGTGAATCAAGTTCCGATCAATGTTAGCCGGAGAATAGATGAGATAGACGATCCGTTGTACCTTCATGTGACTGAAAATCCGAATGTGATCCTCGTTTCTCCACCTATCTCTGAGTTGAACTACGCATCCTGGAATCGATCAATGAGGATCGCACTAGGAGTCAAAAATAAGCTCGGTTTCGTCGATGAGAGCATTCCAAATCCAGGAGAATCCGATCCTAAATATCCTCAGTGGAAGAGATGCAACGATATTGTTTGCTCCTGGATTCTTAAATCACTCAATCCTGCCATCGCAGAGAGTGTCTTGTATTTTGAGTATGCTAATGAGATATGGAGTACTCTTGAGAAGAGATATTCTTAGGTTGATCCTCACAAAATAGCAGAACTGCAGAATGAAATCTTCAGGAACACACAAGGCACCATGACAGTTAGTGAATATTTCACTAGAAGCAACGCCTTATGGGAGCAATTGAAAATCATGAGGCCAATTCTGAAGTGCGAATGTGTTCCTAGATGTTCGTGCAGTCTTCTCAGTAAGATCCAGAAGGAGAGGGAAGCTGATCAGATAATCCGCTTCTTAGATGGCTTAAATGAAGAATTTGAGACAGTGAAATCTGGAATCCTTGTCATGGATCCCCTTCCTACTATGGAGAAAACTCTTAACATGACCTTGAAACTGGAAAGAAAGATCAAGAGTGTAAACAACCAGAGGACAATGAGATAATCCATTCCAATGCTATTCAAATCAATTCTCAGCTTGCAGATGATCAAAGTCTTGTGGCAGCCTCCACTTCTTATAATGGCAAGAAGAAGTTCAATAGTGGAGGGAAAAGTGTTGTAAATGTACCTATTGTGGGATGAATGGTCACACTGTTGATAAATGTTATAAAAAGCATGGTTACCCTACATGTTGGATTCAAGGATATAAGGCCAAGAACAGACAGAATCAGGACATGCCACAAGCTTCAAATCCCTCTGTGAACCAAGTTAGTGACCTAGGGATATCTAATGATCAAATTCAAAAACTCTTGTTGTTTTTGCAGAATCAGAATGTAGGAAGCCAAGCCTCAACTAATGCTGCTATCACTGTGAGCACCTCTGGACTCAGATCAAATCTCAAAGAAAATGAAGAGACATACAATGAAGGCAAGTTTCTTCTTACTCCTAACATTAATGCCATCTTGGATACACATGTTAGTTGGATACTAGACTCAGGAGCTACTGATCATATTGCTTGCTCTATAGAATACTTTGATGATTGTCATAAGGTCTATGGGATTTCTGTTCAGTTACCAAATGGGGAAACAGTGAGTGTCACACATATAGGGCAAGTCAGACTTCATGCAGATATAATGTTGTATAATGTGTTGTGTATACCATCTTTTACCTTCAACATTATCTCTGTAAGCAAATTGACAAAGCAATCAAATTGTGAAGTTGTCATGGGATCTAATACTTGCACTATTCAGGGGCACCTTGGGATGATGGTTGGTTTTGCTAAGCAGAAGAATGGTTTATATCTTATCAATCATCCTCCAGTAAAGAAGAAGGAGTCTATCTGCAGTAGTGAATCTAATATCAAATGTAATAGTTTGACTATGGAGACTTGGCACAATAGACTGGGACATTATCCAGTCAATAAGCTGCATTTTTTACATGGAATAAAATTTGCACCTGTTCATAGGCCTCATGATTTTGTGTGTGATGCATGCCACTTTGCTAGACATAAGAGATCCTCTTTTCCTGTTAGTCTATCTAGGGCTGCAAAGTGTTTTGATTTATTACATAGGGATGTTTGGGGGCCTTTTGCTACTGCAACTCTTAAAGGGGAGCACTATTTCTTGACTATAGTTGATGATCATACTAGGTTCACATGGCTACATTTGATGAAGCATAAGTCAGAAACCAAGCCTATATTCCAGAGCTTTTATTCCTATGTGCATACACAATTTTCTGCTAAAATTAGGTCAGTAAGAACAGATAATGGAAGAGAGTTCTTAATGACTGATTTTTTTAATGAGAAAGGGATTGTGCATCAGAAATCTTGTGTCCACACACCCCAGCAGAATGGTATAGCAGAGAGAAAACACCAACATATATTGAATGTAGCAAGAGCCTTAAGGTTTCAGTCAGGGTTGCCTGTGAACTTTTGGGGTCATTGTATCCTTCATGCCTCCTTCTTGATCAATAGACTGCCTACCACAGCTCTTGATGGAAAAATACCATTTGAAATGATGTTTGGAAAACCTGTAGACTAAAATCAGTTGAAAACCTTTGGGTGCTTGTGTTTTGGGGCCACCATTAAGCAGGGAAGACATAAATTTCAACCAAGGGCCAAGAAATGTGTCTTCCTTGGGTTTCCAGCAAATGTGAAGGGATATATATTGTATGACATGATTGATAGTTCAATCTTTGTATCTAGAGATGTCCATTTTCATGAACAGACATACCCCTTCAAAGTGATGAATTCAGGTGAGCCTAACATTGACACAGCTGCAAGGTTCAACCCTCCTTTGCCTCTGGTCCCTATCACAGCAGATATCCCAACTCCTATCCCAACACACACACTGACTGAAGCAGCAGTTGGGAATGAAAATGATGGAAGCAGCAGTATGGGCAACAATGACAATTTTGAGATTGAGATCAACTGTGAATCAGAAAGTTTAGCTCATGGCAACATTAATAATTCAGAAAAGGGCAATGAGATTGACAACACAGAAGAGCAAGTGAATGCAACTCATGAGTTGCAATCTAACAGCAGAGAAGGCCAAGTGAGTGAGACTCATTTAAGGAGGTCATCTAGGAATAAGAATATTCCATCAAGGTTGCAGGATTACTATTGCCACTCAGCAACCAAAACATCTCCTCACCTCATTGAGAAGTTTATATCATATGACCACCTGCATCCCAGTCATAAGGCATGTGCCCTTGCTATTTCATCCACACATGAGCCCCAATCCTATGCTGAAGCTGTACAACATAAATCCTGGAGAGAAGCAATGAATGCTGAGATAAAGGCTTTAGTAGAAAACAACACTTGGGTCATAACAGACTTGCCAATTGGGAAAGTCCCTATTGGTTGCAGATGGGTCTATAAAGTGAAGCACAAAGCTGATGGCTCAATAGAAAGGTACAAGGCAAGATTGGTTGCTAAGGGTTATACACAACAGTTGGGAGTGGATTACTTGGAGACTTTTTCTCCTGTGGCAAGAATGACTACAATCAGAACTTTCTTGGCCATAGCTGTTGCAAAGAAGTGGGACATTCAACAGTTGGACATTAATAATGCCTTCCTTCATGGTGATTTAGATGAGGAAGTCTATATGCTATTGCCACCAGGGTTTCAGAGTGATAAGCCTGGACAAGTATGCAAGCTCTCAAGATCTCTATATGGTCTTAAGCAGGCTAGTAGGCAGTGGAATGCCAAACTAACCAAAGCCCTGCTGGAAGTTGGCTTTTCTCAATCTTCTGCTGATCCTTCACTTTTCACCAGAGGCACAGGTTCATCATTCACAGCTCTATTAGTTGATGTGGATGATATCCTAGTGGCAGGGCCAAGCTCTGAACAGATTAGTGATTTGAAGCTTTTTCTAGATAGGTCTTTCAAAATCAAGGATCTTGGCCATCTTAATTTCTTTCTGGGAATAGAAGCATACAGAACAGCCAGTGGTTTCAATCTCTGCCAGAGAAAATACACTCCGGAAATCTTGAAAGAAAATGGCTTCTTAGAAGCTAAACCAGCAAGCACTCCCTTCAACACTGGACAGAAATTGACTTCTTTGGAAGGGCAGCCCCTTGACAAGCCTGAAGTATTTAGAAGGTTGATTGGAAAGCTCCTATATCTCACCAATACCAGGCCTGATATATCCTTTGCTGTTCAACAGCTAAGCCAATTTGTGGATAAGCCTAAGGATACTCATCTGGTGGCTTCTCATAGAGTCCTTAGATATCTCAAGAGATCACCTGGAACAAGTCTGTTCTATCCAGCAAAATCTACTGTAAAGCTGAAAGCATTCTCTGATTCAGATTGGGCTTCTTGTATAGAAACAAGGAAGTCCATCACTGGCTATTGTATATACCTTGGGCAGTCTTTGATATCTTGGAAAGCTAAAAAGCAAGTCACAGTTTCAAGGTCATCCTCTGAGGCTGAGTATAGAGCTTTAGCTTCCACCACTTGTGAGATTCAATGGCTTCTGTATTTGATGGCAGATTTGCAGATCAGCTTTGAGACCTCTGTTGCTTTGTTTTGTGACAACAAGTCTGCTATTGCTATAGGGGAAAATTATGTTTTTCTTGAACGTACTAAGCACATTGAAATAGACTGCCATGTTGTGAGACAAAAAGTGCATGATGGAACAATTAAGCTATTGTCTGTTGCTTCAAGCAGTCAAGTAGCTGATGGCTTTACTAAACCCCTAGCCAAGCCTCTCTTTGATCATTTTTATACTAAGCTGGGCCTTCAAGATCTTCATGCTCCAGCTTACCGGGGGGGTGATGAATGAATCAAGAAGCAGCAGTTGATGAATTGGTCCAACAGCAGCAGTTCTCTCTTGCTCAACAAGTGGTAGTTGATGTTAGTTAATAAGGAAGGACTTTTTAGTCTTTTCCCTCTCTTTAGCAGTTATAACTGCTTCGTGTATATAGTCCCTGCTGTGTGTTCATTCTCCAAGTGTAACAAACACAATAAACTCTCCATCTTTCTTCTCTCCATTTTTCTTCTTCGATACATGTTTCTCTCTACTGCTTAGTTACCTGGTTCCATGAGTCATTGCTAAGCTCATCACAATGTAGATTATTATGTTTGGTACACGCATGACATTGGAGTATTTTGGTAGGGAAAATCAATAAGTGATTACAAACTTAAAGTAATGGAAAACAATAATATTTTAGATGGAAGTGTACTGTTATAATTGTAATTTTATAGATTGTAATTTTATATAGCTAATAGTCCCTTGTGGTGCCCTCACCACACAAAGATTTATATATATTTCGTTTATTAATCTAGACTAGAACATGATGAGTTGGTTCTGTCCATTATAAGCTTGAATCCTTGTTATTGTTATATTTTTAAATTTTTTTAAGATATTAGAATAATCCATCAATAGTATTTAGTATTATTGTCACTATAGCATATTATATTATAATGATAATAATAATGGTTTTTTTTTTTTTTTGTGGATATGATGGATACTTTTAATATTCTCATTAGAATTAATTCCTCCAGATCAGAGGTCCCTTCGATCTCAATCATTAGAGTTAATTTACGTTGGATACGCAAATCCAATAGATGTCAAACCAAACTGTTTGCACAACTTATTCAAAAATCAAAAAAATAACAAATAAAAAATTTCAATAAATTAAATATAAAAAATGTATATAAAACACAAGAACAATTTGAAACTTACAACATAAACAATTATATAATTGATACATCAAGTCAATTCATCGTCAACAAATCATGTATATCTTCCATCATCACATAACGCCCCTCACGTGTCCATGATGGAAGACTGTCTGATCTATCTCTACATCAATATACTCTTTATCAGTAGGAAATGTTGTCAACAATTTACCAAAAAGCCCTCCGTTCCATGTAACCAAAGAGAATATAATGGGATATTCGTTCCTTGTTTAATTTGTTCGTTTAAAAATTAAAGAAGAGGGGTGAGACGAATATAGAAAGTTTAAAAAGAAATTAAACATAAGATAAAATGTATTCTGTATAAAGTAAAAAATTTAATGATGTTAAAATTTTTTTTTTTTAAAAAAAGACATTAATTTGGAATGAACTAAAATAGTAAGTAAAACTAATAAAATGGAACCAAAGAGTATTAGATAGGCAGCACACTTGTTTTAATATCTCAAAGCAAAAGTGCACTAATGGTGCAGGCTGCGGGCACAAGAAATTAGACAAATGACCAACTCAAAAGGGAGCAAAAAAGAAATAGAATGCACAAGATTTTTGAAGGCAAATAAAATGGAGTTAATATATAAATAAAAGGAAGCATTCAAGCTGTTTGTAGAGGAGAATGAAAGCTTGCTCATGCAGCACTTTGGATGGGATTGGGGTGACAGCATCATCATCATAGCGCAGCCACTTGCCACTCGGATGGCGGGCGTCAGCTTTATAGTGACCCTTAAAAGGGTCCATCCCATGATGAGTTATCGTCACAACAAGTTCATACCTCCGATCCTGTTATAGTTATATACATAAATATGATTCGAATTTTAATTTTAAAATAAGACAATCATCATCAAGATTATATATATATATATATATATATATATATATATATATATATATATATATAATATCGAAATGTCCAGGCAGGCATTGTGAGGTAGGTGCACGCTGCGGGCATGTAAGGTGCTAAAAATGAAATATTAAAATTAAAGAAGAGTGTACAACAAGTAACACTAGAGAAGAAAAGCTTAAAGAACTTTTTGGTAAATATGCTGGTAGTTCCAAAACGATGGACTTAAAACACTATACTCGGAAAACCCCAAATAGTATACCCTATATACATACATTTTTTACTGATTACCAGTAAAAATCAGTATGAAATCTACGATTAAGATCCAGGTGTAAAAAGTGTACGAGGGTAGAAGGGTAGTTGGTGAGTTTCATTTTGTTTTTTGGTTTTTTGGTTTTTTTTTTTGTTTTTTTGTTTTTTTTTTGTTTTTAAACAGATTATGATTTCATGTTTGAGTGGTCTTTAGAATAGGGAAATGATTTGGATTTTAGAATTGTAGAGAACCTTTAGAGTTCAGCCTAATTTGAAGTTTGTAGTTTTTCAAGATTACATAGAAAATCATCTAGATGTTTACGTAGTCCATTAAAAAGATGAGAATAGAGGTGAACATAGAAGGTTTAAAAAGAAACATAAGATAAAATGTACTCCCTATAAAGTAAAAATTTAATGATGTTTAAATTTAAAAAAAAAAAAAAAATATTAATTGGGAACATACTAAAATGGTAAGTAAAATAGATAAAATGGGACCGGTAGTGTATTAGATAGCCAACACAATTGTTTTAATATCTCAAAACACAAGTGCACTCAAGGTGCACGACCAACTCAAAAGAAATAAAATGCACAAGATTTTTGAAGGGAAATAGAATGGAGTTAATATATAAATAAAAGGAGGCATTCAAGGTTGTCAATCAGGGAATTTAGTTTTTAGGAAAAAAGAAAAGAAAAAAGACATATATAATCCTATATGGTTACCTCCTATGCTTGCATCTGTGAGATCCGTCACCTATTTTTGCTTCTACTGTAATATACAAAGACACCCTTAAAAGGGTCTATCCCATGATGAGTTATCGTCACAACAATCTCATACCTCCGACCCTGTTGTAGTTATTATATACATAAATATGATTCGAATTTTAATTTTAAAGTAATTAAGACAAGGGGAAATCGCACTTTTGGTCCTTCAATTAATTAATGCCCAATCTGCAATGTCATCCTTAGTTCCTAATTTGAACACATTTGGTCCCTCAATTATTCGACCATTAAGCAGATTTGGTTCTTCTGTCTGTTACTCCGTTTAACACCGTTTAAAGCATGGGTAAAAGTGAAATTTCACATAGCATTTGTTTTACTTATTTGTTTTCAGCCCATTCCTCACAGAACAAATGCTTAATTAATGCTTTTTTCAATCACAAATCCCACCCGGGCAAAGAAAAAGTTGTTTACTTTGTTATCTAAACACAAAATTTTGTGGCTTTTTTCAATCCAGGTCAGGCATGATTGCAACACACAGTTCATGGTCGGCAGATGCCATCAAAAGCTGAAAACTAAAGATCCAAGTTTCTCTGATAAAGCTTAACACTTTGATATATTTTGAGCTTGAATTATGTATAATCACAGTTCAGACCTAATAAATTGAAGAACGATAGCTTTTTTTCGATGTCATAGTATGATATTTAAAGGAAAAAAATCAAGATTTACAATTTTATATGATTGATTTCTTTTTTCTCTGCAATCCAAAAAGGCAGGGCCAGAAAGAGAAATACACCATAAAAAAAATGATTTATTAAAAAAATAAAAACATTAATAAAAGAAACATCATCCTTTACTGAAACCTAGGAAAAAGATGCAGAAACTAAAAAAAGCAAGAAACTAATATGAAATTGTCAAAATAGTAACGAACCTGAATTTATGAAGAAACTAATGGCATAATATATTAATAACTAATAAGGTGCTAAAAAGGATAAATCTTTCATGGCAGAAAATGGGATTTTGAAAAATAACAAACTAACATGAGCCAGATTGGAGCATATCGACGAGAGGGCCGACGGCGCCGGAGAAGTGGCGTCACTAGCACCAGGGACGGAGCCAGAAAATATGTTGAGGGGGGGCAAAGAAGTAAGGATGGATTCAATGGCGGATTCAAAAAATTTTTTAGTGAGGGAAAAAAATTAAAATAAAAGAGAAAGTTTAAAAAAATGAAATACTTAAAAAGTATAACAATAAATATTGTTGGATATATCGAAAAATAAAACATATTAAAACTTTATAAAAATATTTATAACAAAATATGAAACATAATTAATTTGATAAAACAATTCGAATATAAAACACATTATAAATTACACATTCCATTATTAATATAAAGAAAGTTATAATGGAAGTTATATATATCATGCCAAAATTTAATTGTGTTAATCAAAAAAGTGAAGAAGACTGTGACATTGTCTGTTTTATAATACTTATATGAATAATGTACTATATATACATATTATATACAATATAGGGTAGGGGTGGGGTGGGGTGAGGGGGGCAGCTGACCCCCCCTGCCCCCCCTCTGGCTCCGTCTATGACTAGCACTGGGAAGTCTTGGTGAGGCGCCTGATCTCCATGGCGGCATTGATTTTATCCCCCGGGTCGTCGGAACAGATGAGCTAAAGAATCTGATTCACCACAGACGACGACGGCGTCATCATCCGTGGCGTATCCCCATCGGAACTAGTCCCGCCGACGATCGCCGCACTACAAGTAACCAACCGCGTCAACCTCTCCCCTTTCGGGTCCATTCTTGGCGCTCCCCAAAAGGCGAAGATGTATGATTGAGCAGCCCAAAAAAATCTCAGGATAGAGAGGGAGAGAGAGGGAGAAAGAGAGAAGTAGGCATTGGGTAATAAACAAGTAAAACAAATGCTATGTGAAATTTCAATTTTACCCTTGTTTTAAACAGTGTTAAACGGAGTAACAGACCGAAGGACCAAATCTGCTTAATGGCCGAATAATTAACCGACAGTGTTGTACACTTTTTTTTAATCTTTCATCTTTCATTTTTAGCACCTCACATGCCCGCAGCGTGCACCTACCTCACAATGCCGGCCTGCTGGATTGTGAGGTAGGTGCACGTTGCGGGAATGTGAGATGCTAAAAATGAAAGATGAAAGATTAAAAGAAAGCGTACAAGTAATACTAGAGAAGAAAAGCTTAGAGAGCTTATTGTGACATTCTTGCACTAACAGGTGGAATTCCAAACTGCCAGTGGGCAAATGATTAATCTGATTACCACCCTTGTAGGGGAGAAAGATTTGTCAAAATATTCATTGCCTCTGATCTGTAAGCAGAACTTCCATGCAGCTCGGTCTTGTGTTCTTTTAACATATATTATTGATCATTGAAGTAAATGTTTATGCATTCATGCAGCCACCGCCGTATTGTTGAATACAAGACTGCTTACTATTCATTTTACAGCGGGTTGAATTTGTATCTTGTTTCTATTATCTTCTCCAGAAATAGACTTGTCTGTAACTAACATTTATGATGGATTGATAGTTTTAGAAAATATAATTATGCTCCATGGTTTTACGTGGCCTTAGTGGAAACTGGAAACAATGCATTGTTCTCCCCTTCACTATTTACATAAGTTCATAAAATGTCAATTCATTTTTTTTTTCGTGATCCAGGTGGCATGTGCACTTCTTATGGCTGGTGAGGATCTTGAGAAGCATGTTGGCATAAAAAAACATTCTTGTTGATATGGGAATGAATCTATTTTCAAGTTCAGGTAAGCACTATTAACAGTTATTTGTTCACTTAAGTGGTATTTCTGCATTTCAAACACCCATTTATTTCAGTAGCAAATGATTTTGGTGTCCTTTGTAGGATGATTATCTGGATTGTTTTTCTGATCCAAAGGTTCTTGGTAAGGTATGTTAAATGGAATTCAAACTATACTCTTTTTCTTAGATCTCTATTTGACTTAAATATTTGAAATTGAAATTTATTGAGAAGTGTTTTTGCACACTTTCAGATTGGAACAGACATTGAAGACTTTAAGTGCTCTTGGTTGGTTGTGAAAGCACTGGAACTTTGTAACGAGGAACAAAAGAAGACACTATATGTAAGTTTGAAATTTAATACGCTTTTATGCCACTAGAACAACACCAAAATTAACATAACTTCACTAGACAGCTAACCTAGTTCATCTGCTACTTCACAACTTCAACAAGAGGCAATGACGGAGATGGTGAACCAACAGCTAGAGACCATGCAAGTTGAGATGGAAGCTAAACTACAAGCTGAAAGAACTCAAATGCATATTTAAATGCAAGCTCAGATTGCAAGTTTGATGGATGAGTTGCGTCGCAACGGCATGCTATCCACTCCAAGTACTCAAGCTCAACATTAGTTAATTCAAATGTTGAAAACTTAGGAGATGATTAGATTATGTTTATTAATATATTTGGTACTGGTTCTAATGATGTAACATTATATTGTTATACTTATGTTATTGTTATTGACTTTGAATGCTTTAATATAATATATTTATAATTATATTATTCAAGTATTGTATTATAGGCTTAATGCATGTTTTTTATATTAATTAGCGGGTACATTTGTTTTATTAATTTTTAGAATTTAGCGACGGAAAAATATGGTAGAAAGACAACGGAATAGCAACGAAAAAATCTGTAGTTAAATTTAGTGACGGATATTTTTGTCACTTAGTATAAAATTAACGACGGATAATTTGTTGTTTTAGCGACGAAATTTCCGTCGCTAATTGTAGCGACAGAATATTCCGTCGTTATTCGCTCACAAATTTCCTCTTCGAATCCGTCATCGGAAGAAATCTAGCGACGGATTTATTTCGTGTTGCGATGGACATTTCTGTCGCTAAAACTAGCGACGAAAATAAATTATGTTGCTAAATTCTAGCGACGAGGGTTTTTGTGACGGACGAAATCCGTAGGTAAACACTTTAGCGACGAATTTTAACTATGTAGCGACGGAATTCGTCGTCGATATTCCGGTGTTTTTTGTAGTGTTAGTAAATATGCTAGTAGTTCCTAAACAATAGACACATGCATTACTAAGCATACAAAAACCATCAGGATAGAACCGGACTTAATTGGTTTTAATTCTTCATCTTCTCTAGCACCACCTTCTATCAAATTGGTATTTGTTAAAGAAACTAATCCTCAATCGGCAGATAATGTGGTACAAACACATAACTCAACTCCAGTTGATTATTGAAACAATCGGAATCGGCAAGGCTTAGGTTTCAAGAAATTAAAGTTGACCAGACCCATCAAAATAAGTCTAATAAGACAATATTTTAGAAATTAAATCAAGGGGGCCAACGAAAGAAGTGAAAAACTTATAGAAATAAAGGAATAAAAAATTCTAGAAGAAACAAAAGTGTTCGGAAGGAGTGAGTTCACACATGAAGGACCTTTGATCCAAACAAAGTGGACCCAACTCTCGTAGGAACAAAACTTCAATTAAGTTTAATATCATATTAAAATTTTAATTTTAATCTCATATACTTTGCATTCTTTTCAACGAATAGATATAGTTCCTCGTCCACTGGAACAGATCGAAATGCCCTATATCAATTATAAAAATATATAACAATTTATGTATATAAAGAAATGCCCGACAGGCAGATTGTGAGGTGCATGCTGCGGGCATGTGAGGTGCTAAAAATGAAAGATGAAAGATTAAAAGAAGAGTGTACAACAAGTAACAATTGTTATATATTTATGTATATGAATCACCGATTGTGCCCGTCTGGATTTCATTAGAGGGTCTGCCGGCTCATCTCCACGACAAGAGAGCCATCTACTCGATATCAAACCTCATTGGCTCCCCACTGAAGGTAGATGCTTCGACACTATCCCACAATCGACCTTCGACAGCGAGAGTTTGTGTGGAACTGGATGTGAGCACCTCCCCGACGGATCAGATTTGGATCAATAATGGGTCGTATGGCGGGTTTAGCCAACGAGTCACGTACGGGTACATCCCACCGTACTGTCTAGACTGCCGTAGGTTTGGTCATGAGACATCTGAATGCCGGACTACGAAAGACAAGCCCTTGAATGAACCACGTCGTGAAGCCTTGGGAGTGACTGATCAGTGGCCTTCCCGGCAGCTGCTGCTGGTCCCTCCACGGAAAAGGTGGCACCCAGCGCCTCAAGCTACTGCACAATTGGTCATTCAACAAGCATCTGTTGATAGCCAAAATGAGCCAGAAGCTGGTTCAACAGCACTGCTGGTGATCCCCACCGTCACGTCATTGGGAGTAAACATCATTGATGATCAGGGAATTCGTCACTCACAATCTTCTGATACTCAACCCGGGCACTTATCTGAGGGGGACGAGGTACAGAACGCACAATCTTTTACCCCATCCCTGCTCGACTCTTGGAAAGAAGCGAGCAAAATTTTTGCTTTGAAACTGGGAGGCTCACAACAAGATAATTTCGTCACAGTAAGCAAAAAGAAAAGCAGGCCAAGGAAGGACTACTCTTCCCAAGTACCGGCAGTCACAACACGCCTTGCAGCGGGAAAAATCGCTAGGGTCTCTTTTTCCCACCGCCTCAAATGAATGTGCTCAGCTGGAACGTCAGGGGCCTACTATACTCACGTCGTAGGCTCAAACCACTAATTAGACGTGAGCATGTACAAATGGCTTCAATAATCGAACCAATGCTAACCCAAGACAGTTTAGCGCAGATGACACAGGCCTTGGGCTTTTCAGATGGTTTTGCCTCATCGGAGTCCAAAATCTGGCTACTTTGGACTACTGATTTCGAAGTAGAAATAGAGTGTGACAATGGCCAATTTGTTAGCTGTAATGTTGTTTATCTACCTTGGCATTTCAGATTTCGTTTTGTCTCAGTTTATGCGAAGCACACAAGGGGAGAGAGGCTACATCTCTGGGCGCAACTTGCTATTCTTCTAAATAGCCCTTTGCCGATTCTGATGGGAGGTGACTTTAACGTTATCTCAAGTGTGACGGAGTACCGAGGAAGTGCATGGCCGGACACTAATAGCATAGCTGACTTCTCATCGTTCATCCGAGATAATGCCTTGATTGACTTGGATGTTATAGGCAACCTGTACACTTGGCATGGAGTTCGAACTACTGGCCCAGTCTGGAAGAGGCTAGATAGGTTTCTCATTAATACAGTTTGGAGGGATTCATTCTTAGTTATCCGAATTTGTGCTCTAGCCAGAACCACATCAGATCACGCACCATTGCTTCTCCACGGTGCGAACTCCTCGCTCTCAGCTTCGAAACAGTTCCGCTTCCAGAATATGTGGCTAACGCATCCGGACTTCATGGAAATAGTTCGCAACAGCTGGGAGCAATCAGCAGACGGTGGGGGCATGAGAGCTCTCTCCTATAAACTAAAATGGCTCAAGACGGCGCTAAAGGATTGGAACAAGCACTCCTTTGGCAATATCTTTGATCGTATCAAAACTCTGGAATCGGAGGTAGCTTTAGCAGAATGCAGACACGCCAATAACCCCTCTGGAGAATCTAGAACAGCACTGCAAGCTAAACAGGCAGACCTCATGTTGGCTCTAAAGCAGGAAGAAAGTTTTTGGAAGTAGAAGGCTAGGGTAAAATGGGTGAAGGAAGGTGATGCGAATACTCGTTACTTTCACTCGGTGGTTAAGGACAGGCACCGAAGACAACGCATCTCCTCGGTAAAAAGTGCTGGGGGTCATTTGCTAACCGATCAAAGGGAAATATAGGAGGAGGCTGTCACATTCTACTCTTCCCTTTTCTCAGCAGAAGATTGCCCCGATCTAGAACCTCTCTTGCAATGCCTCCCCCCGGATTTGCTCGGACATGATACTCACTCTCTTGTTTCACAGTTGACGCCGGAAGAGGTCAAAGAAGCAATGTGGAAGCTAGACCCGGACAGCGCGCCGGGGCTAGATGGCTTCTCTGGTGCGTTCTTTAGACACTGCTGGGAGTTAATAAAAGAGGACGTTTTTTGGGCAGTTCAAGACTTCTTAGTGGGGGTCCCGATTCCTCAAGCTATGGCAAGTGCACAAATAATCCTCATTCCCAAGAAGGCTCATCCAGACTCCTTTGCTGACTACAGGTCGATCAGCCTTTGCAATTTCATTAGCAAAGTTTTCACGAGGGTCATAGTCTCAAGGCTAAATCTTATTCTCCCGAAGCTAATTTCTCGAGAGCAAGCAGGCTTTGTGAAAGGCCGCAGTATTCAAGATAACGTCCTGCTAGCCTTTGAATTGCTCCAATATCTAGACAAAAAATGCCGTGGTGCGAATGTGATTGTCAAGCTAGATATGATGAAGGCTTTTGACTGGGTTTCTTGGTCTTATCTAAGAGCGGTTTTAGAGCGCCTTGGCTTTCCGGCGTTGTTCGTTCACATCATAATGGCCAATTTGGAGGCAACGAGGCTCTCAATATTGGTTAATGGTGCTAGTTGTGGTTTCTTTCAACCGACTAGGGGAGTGAAACAAGGTGACCCGTTTTTGCCCTCCTCTTCATATTGGCCTCAGAAGCTCTGTCTCGGTCACTGATCTTGAAAGTAGGCGTGGGGCTACTATCTCCATACTATACAGCGCCAAGATGTCCCCCCATCACTCACTTAGCCTTTGCAGACGACATAGTTATTTTTGTAAATGGGTCATTGGCCTCGCTAAAAGCTCTAGTGGACGTTTTAAATCTATACCAAAGTGGCTCGGGGCAAAAGATCAACTACAGTAAAAGTTTCTTTGTTACCTCCTCTAAATGTACACACAGTCAAACTTCTGCCATGTCTCGAATCTTGGGAATGCAAAAGTCGACCTTGCCATTCCGTTATCTTGGGGTGAATCTTTTTAAAGGTAGAAACCGCCCTATTTACTATCACCACTTGCTTGAGAAAATTGACTCTACTTTGCTAAGCTGGCAACGACAGCTTCTCTCTCCGGGGGGCGTCTAACCTTAATTCGTCACGTGCTCTCCATGATCCCGTTGTACACTGCTTCTTCACTCATGTTACCCAAACAGATTGAAAGGGCCCTGGAAACCAGATTTTCCAACTTCTTATGGGGTATGGAAGGTGGCAAACCGAAGAGGCATTGGACCTCGTGGAAGAAAATGTGCTTCCCGTTCGAAGAAGGCGGGCTTGGACTACGATCAATTGGCAGCATTCAGAAAACTTACTCAGCCAAAATCTGTTTTAATTGGATGCAGGGAGGTTCGCTTTGGGGTGACTTTATGCGAGCTAAATATCATGACCCTCCCCAGGCAACCTGTTCGATGATTTGGAGGAGAATACAACAAGTCCAGGACTTTGTGCAGGAGCAGATAGTGGTTACTTCTGAGGGGAATGAGTGCTGGTCTCTCTCCTACTTTGGAGACTTTACTTTCTCCTCAGCGTACGAGGCCCTACGCTAGAAGGCTGGCAAAAGTCTTTCGTCGCAAAGCATCTGGGGAGGTGGTTTGCCGTCGAGGATCTCGCTGTTCATGTGGCGCCTACTTCGGCGGTTACTGCCGTTTCCGGACATCATACATTTCAGAACTTAGGAAAGCTAGATATTTTCAGCATAATGAAGAAGAAATTGCAGAGAGTTTTATTATATGAGAATGGAGAGATATTACACAAAGAGATGAAAAACACCAAACTTAAAACCTGCTCAGCTACTGCCTTTATACAGGCTACTACAAAGTAACTGCTCTCAACAAACTACAAATAATGGAAAAGACTTTTTACTCCTTGTGCTCAGTTGTATACTGCATTTTATACTTTGATACCCGCCCCTAAGCTGGAGCATACAAGTTTTGGAGGCCCAGCTTAGAAGTAAACTTGTCAAACTGAGGAAAAGGCAGTGGTTTAGTGAATCCATCAGCAATCTGATTTGCAGAAGAAACAGACAGGAGTTTAACAAGACCTTGTTGAACCTTTTGGCGAACAATATGACAATCAATTTCAATGTGTTTCGTCCTTCCATGAAACACAAAATTTTCAGCAATGGCTATAGCTGAATTATTATCATAAAAAACAGTTGCAGGTTTGTCAAGACTAACGTGCAAATCATTCAGCAAGTAGCACAACCATTGTAGTTCACACACGGTTACAGCCAAAGACCTATACTCCGCTTCAGATGAGGAACGTGAAACTGTAGGCTGCTTCTTTGCTTTCCAGGAAATAAGAGACTTCCCAAGAAAAATACAAAAGCCTGTAATGGACTTCCTGGTTTCAGAACAGGCTGCCCAATCGGAGTCAGCAAAAGCTTGCAAATGTAGTTCTGAACTTGAGGGATAAAAGATGCCTTTTCCTGGTGCACCTTTCAAATACCTCAACACTCTATGAGCCACTGCTAGATGTTTTTCAGTAGGAGCATCAATGAATTGACTCAATTGTTGCACTGCATAAGCAATATCAGGCCGGGTGGCTGTCAAATAGAGTAATCTACCAATGAGCGTAATCTTGCCACAGGGGAAAAAGTTTCTATATAATCCACACCCAACTGCTGAGTGTATCCTTTAGCCACTAACCTGGCTTTATACCTTTCTATTGAACCATCTGATTTATGTTTGATCTTATACACCCATTTGCAGCCTATTGGAGTTTTCCCAGGAGGTAAATCAGTGAGTGTCCAAGTATGATTGTCCTGAAGTGCTTGAATTTCAGCCTGCATTGCTTGTTTCCAACACTGAAATTTGATTGCCTCATTATATGTCTTAGGTTCATAATTTGAGGAGATAGCAGTGGTGAATACTCTGTATGTTGGAGATAAGGATTCATAGGAAAGAACATGATGTAAAGAGTGTGGAGAAGACCTACCATGTATCACTGGATCACAATGGTAATCTTGTAATCTGACAGGAATATGCCTTTGTCTTGTAGATCTTCTAGGCTGAATATTATGAGATTCATTTTGAGTTTCATCTGGCAAACCATTCTCTGCTGCTGAATTTTGGGCTACAGGCAACGAACTGTCATGACCAAGTGGAGAGGCAGATGGAACGCCTAAGATGGAATGACCATCAGTGGCTATATCACCTAGGTTATAATCATCTGAAAAAGATAGAACTGGCAGAGAAGGATTAAACAAATCGTGTGTCTCACTGGCTAAAGTATTTTTAGCATCATTTGTCTTGAAGGGAAACTCCTGCTCATAAAAATGTACATCTCTGGATATGAAAACTGAACCATTTTGTATATCATATAAAATGTATCCCTTTACATTAGCAGGATATCCAATGAAAATGCACTTCCTTCCTCTTGCTGCCATTTTATGTCTTGACTGTGATTGTGTGGAAGCATAACATAAACAACCAAACACCTTTAAATGAGCATAATCAGTAGGCTTACCATATAACTTCTCAAAAGGAGTTTGCCAGTTGATCACTTGAGAGGGTAACCTGTTTATCAAATAAGTTGCATGTAGAACACAATGCCCCCAAAACTGCAAGGGGAGAGCTGCTTGAAATCTTAAGGCCCTAGCTACATTTAGCACATGTTGATGCTTCCTCTCTGCAATTGCATTCTGTTGTGGGGTGTTAACACATGACTTTTGATGTAAAATGCCCTTTTCTGCATAAAACTCAGTCATATTAAACTCAGCCCCATTATCGCTTCTTATGACCTTGATTTTAGTAGAAAACTGAGTTACTACATAGTTGTAAAATGCTTTGATCAAAGGCCTTGCCTCTGACTTATGCCTCATCAAATGTAGCCATGTGAACCTACTGTAGTCATCCACTATTGTAAGGAAATAGTGTTGTCCCTGCAATGAACAAACTGGAAAGGGACCCCAAATATCCAAATGTATCAACTCAAAACAACCTGCAGTAGTGGAAGTGCTAATAGGAAAAGGTGATCTCTTATGCTTAGCAAAATGACACACATCACAAGCTAAATTCTTATTCCAAGAAGTTTGATGAAAACCACACAACATATGCATTTTAGTAATGGGAAAATGCCCCAGTCTCTAGTGCCAAACATCCATACTAATAGCATTACAATGTATCTTATTAGACATACTGAAAGAAGAAATTTTCTTTGCTGGAGGCTCTGTCAGAAGATACAACCCATTCTCTTCCTTAGCAAAACCAGTCATCATCCCATGAACATCCTGTATCAAACATTCATTTGCCATCACGAGTAAGCTACAATTTGAATGTTTGGCTAATTTACTGGCTGACACAATATTGAAAGTAAAACTGGGGATGCACAAAACATTCTTTAACCATAAGTTCTCAGATAGTTTAATGTTTCCAATATGTGAGACTTTAACAGTCTCCCCGTTTGGCAAGTTAACCACAGTTCCCTGAACAGCACTATATTCATCAAAAAATTCCAAAGAGCATGTAATATGATCTGTTGCACCTGTGTCTAATATCCATGTGGCAGAACATCTCAAAATAGAATTAATGTGAGCTATAGAAGTAAACTTGCCTTCGGGTGGATTCTCTGCCACAGCTTTAAAATCTGGAACCAAAGTTGGAGTAGGAATACCAAGTGAAACTGTTGCGGCAGTGGATGAACCCTGTCCAATCTGTGTCTGGATAAGTGTGATCAATTTCTGGAGTTGCTCATTTGATATTCCAATATCTCCAATTTGATTTGCATTTGCAGAGACTGCTAACTGATTTACTTGTCCTTGAACTTGTGCTTGTTTTCCTTTGGACTTATAGCCTGCAATCCATCCCGGGGGGTATCCGTGCTTTTTGTAACATTTGTCTATGGTGTGACCGTTCATTCCACAAAATGTGCATTTTGCTGCAGACTTGTTTCCACTGTTAGTGTTGAACCTTTTTTTGTTATTGAAATTACTTGCATTATTTGAACCAGAAACAACAGCCACAACTTCTTCATTCATTTGTTCTGTGAGGCTACCTTGACTGGCATTAGCTTGCATTATATCATTCCCACTGCATCCAATATTTGTGCCACTGATTTGTCTTTCTAGTTTGAGTGCCATTCCAAACACTTTATAGACATCTGGCATAGGATCTAGAACTAAAACTCCTGATTTAATACTAGTAAAATCATCATTTAGTCCCTTCAAAAAACGGATTACCTGATCATCATCACGTTCCTTTATGATTTTCTTCACAAGCTCACATGAACATCTAGGAGTGCATTCACAAACAGGTAGCGGGCGTAATGCACTCATTTCTTCCCACAATGTTTTGCACCTTGTGTAGTAGTCAGTAACACTCAAAATTCCCTGTTTATTATTGTAGATTTCATCCTGGAGTTCTGAGATTCTGTGTGGATCTGCTTGAGAGAACCTCTTTCTTAAGTCCTCCCATATGTCCTTTGCCTTTTCAAAATAGATAACACTCTGAGCAATTGAAGGACTAACTGATTTTAATAGCCAGGAACTCACGATCATGTTGCATCTCCTCCAAGCTCCATATTCAGGGTGTCCAACATCTGGAACGGAAATGGAGCCGTCAATTATTCCCCATTTGTTCTTAACTTCTAGGGCTATTCTCATCGATCGACTCCATGAGCTGTAATTAGACGCGGTCAATGAAGGAGATACAAGCACTTTATTCGGATTCTCACTCACATGCAGAAACAACGGATTTTCATAGTCTTCCGAACTTGCACTCGCACTTCGCTGCGGAAGCGACATTGATGGAGGACGCTCTATTGACGGAGCTCCGTTGGATTCTGCATCCGCCGAGAGGACCGCCACATAGCTCATATTGCGGTGCTCTGATACCATTTCAGAACTTAGGAAAGCTAGATATTTTCAGCATAATGAAGAAGAAATTGCAGAGAGTTTTATTATATGAGAATGGAGAGATATTACACAGAGAGATGAAAAACACCAAACTTAAAACCTGCTCAGCTACTGCCTTTATACAGGCTACTACAAAGTAACTGCTCTCAACAAACTACAAATAATGGAAAAGACTTTTTACTCCTTGTGCTCAGTTGTATACTGCATTTTATACTTTGATAATACAGGAGCTAGGAGTGGTGTGTCAACCGTCTGTTTGCCCTTTCTGCCATTGTGACTCGGCATCCATGGAGCATTGCCTCTATCATTGTGCAATGGCGCAGCAGGTTTGAGGCTATTTTGCAGGACTTTTCGGGCTTTCCCAAACTCAAGCGAGCTCGGTTAGAACAGCGTGCCATGCATGGTGGCTGCTAACGCCATCCTCGGCAATCAGTTGGTGTGCAAGGCTTATACCTGCTATCATTTTATGGACCCTGTGGTGCTCCTATAATAAAGGAATTTATGAAGATACATCTCTATCACCGCCAGAAGCCATCAACAGAGTGCGGCAAGAGATTTATTTAATCTCTTTAACGCGTGAGTGTAACAGAAGAGGACCGACCGATGACTTCCTTCTCACGGCTGGGCTTATATCTCGTTTTGGCCTAACGCCTCGAAAGGTTACGGTGTGGGTACGATGGCTAACACCTCCAGCGGGAAGGTTAAAGCTCAATTCGGACGCGGCATACGCGGCTGGAGGCGCCTGCTTGCGCGATTCCAGTGGTCGTCTAGTAGTTGGGCTTAGCTTCCGCCTTGACGCAGCCTCAGCTCTAGAGGCCGAAGCTGTTTCCTTGCATCTTGCTACCCAGTGGTGTTTAGCCTTTTCTAAGCGCCCATCAGAGATAGAAGTGGACTCAAGAATTTTGGCTGAGTTGATTGCGTCTCGCACAGACAGAATACCATGGAGAATTAAAGCCGCGGTGGCTTTCATTCGTTCTTGCCTGAGCTGCTGGAATGCCCAGATTAGACATATCTACCGGGAAGCTAACCGGGTTGCCGACGCGCTTGCTGAATCTGGCCTTGCTTCCTCTCACTCGATGATCTTTGTTGATTCTTGTACTTTGCCTGAAAAGGCCAAAACAGCTCTTTTGTATGACTTCAGAGGCTTTGCCTCCCATCGCGCTATTCCCCATCAATAAAACTCTCTCATTTATTAAAAAAAAAAATGACCAACTCAAAATGGAGAAAAAAAAAAAAAAGAAATAGAATGCACAAGATTTCTGAAGGGAAATAAAATGGAGTTAATATATAAATAAAATTAAAGGAGGCATTCAAGGTTATCAGTTAGAAAAAAAGAAAAGAGAAAAAACAGACATAATCCTATATGCATAATGCATGGTTACCTCCCATGCTTGCATCTGTGAGATCTATCACCTATTTTTTCTTCTACTGTAATACTATATGTACAATGAAATATCATATCCGCAAATGGCTCACTCTGGATCAGCAAATTAAAATAGCGCAACTCTCAATCTGAATTGTAGAAGATAATGTAAGCTTGCTCATGCCAGCATTAAAAGGGTCCATCCCATGATGAGTTATCGTCGCAACAACTTCATACCTCCGACCCTGTTGTACGTAGTTATATACATAAATAATATGATTTGAATTTTAATTTTAAAATAAGACTATCATCATATCAAGATCATATATATATATATATATATATATATATATATATATATATATATATATATATATAAAGAAATGCCCAGCAGGCAGATTGTGAGGTGCATGCTGTGGGCATGTGAGGTGCTAAAAATGAAAGATGAAAGATTAAAAGAAGAGTGTACAACAAGTAACATTAGACCACTATACTCGGAGGACCCCAAATGGTATTCCCAATATACATACTTTTTTTTTTTTTTTACTGATTGTCAGTAAAAATCAGTATAAAATCTACGATTAAGATCAAGGTGTAAAAAGGGTACGAGGGTAGAAGGGTAGTTGGTGAGTTTCATTTTCTTAAAAAAAAAATAAAAAAAAAAAAAACAGATTATGATTTTAGGTTCGAGTGGTCTTTAAAATAGGGAAATGATTTGGATTTTAGAATTGTAGAGAACCTTTGGAGTTCAGCCTAGTTTGAAGTCTGTAGTTTTTCAAGATTTCATAGAAAATCATCTAGATGTTTACGTAGTCCATCTATACAAAAGGTGTACAATAAAAATCTACAATTTCTACAATCCTCATTTATATATGTATTTGCTTTGAATCAGACCCTTATTATTTTTTCTAAATCTGTTCCACAATTAAATCAGTGAAGGCTGGAATAAGGAGTAGGGGGTGGGGAGGTATATAGTAAGAGCTTTGGTAAGGGTAAAAAACATATTTCAATGTAGATTATTATGTTGGGTATACCCATGAAACATTAGGTATATGAACAATGATAAGGTAATTATCATTGGAGTATTTTGATATGGAAAATCAATAAGTGATTAGAAGCTCAAAGTAATGGAAACACAATATATATTTTAGATGGAATTGTTATAATAATTGTAATTTATAGAAAGATGGAGTTAAGAATTGATCATATCGAGGAAGTTTGACATCCAAATGCCCTTGCCATAAAACTTGAGTTAAGCCGGCCTACGCATTTCAGGCAAATTATATCGTGCACCGCGATTACGGAACCTTCCTAAAAAATAACTCTGTTCTTCAGTTTCATTTTGTATACATTGCAGTTTCAGTTCAACACAACTACAATTTCATTTCGATATAATTACAGTTTCATTCAATATTTATACACTCAAATATGTGAAAATGTTATTTAATTTTATTTTATATACACTATAGTTTCATTAAAACACAACTACATGATCATTTCAATATAATTACAGCTTCATTGTACAATATACACTCAAATATGTGAAATGTTATTCAGTTTCATTTTATATATACTGTAGTTTCATTTCACCACAACTACAGTACCATTTTGATATAACTGCAGTTTCATTTGATAATATAAAAATAATACGTGAGACAGTGTCGGTTTAGACACACTGTAGTGTCACTCCGTTATAACTGCAGAAACGACGCCGTTTGGACGCGCGGTGCATAATCGATTATGCACCGCGGTCCACGATATAACGATTGAGCATCTCATTTGGTTACAAGGGTGAAGTTTGGGAAGAATGACCAGAGATCGAGTCTCACCAGCGGCAGTGTGGGAGCAACCTCTCAAAGTGAGGGGGGCTCCGCTTTTGCGCAGTAAGCAAAGGTCTAGCCTCTGTGTTCAGCTGAGTTACCATGATTTACACCCTGAGGGTTCCGCTTGTGCGCAGTAAGCAAAGGTCTAGCCTCTTTGTTCAGCTGAGTTACCATGATTTAAACCATCCCAGATGCGCTGTCGGGCCCTTGGGGTTGGGGATTCAAACACCCAATAACATACATGGAAAGTTGATATATAGTTTAGTGAGCATTATTTTGTCATTTGTGTCAATTTTTCAACAATCTTATTTAGGACTTTAATATGTTCAAATCTACTGCACTCATTATTAAGAATGAAATTTTGCCGTGAACCTTAAACAAGCTGAACCTGAACTTCTATTTGATTTTTAAACTTATATTAGATTTTGATCGATTAATTTTTGTTATTTAATGATAGTAAATAACATAAATTAATCGATCAAAATCTAATATAAGTTTAAAAATCAAGTAGAAGTTCAGGTTCAGCTTGTTTAAGGTTCACGGCAAAATTTCAATTGGTATCAGAGCCTGGAGGCTTAAGTTACTAGTCTTTCGATCTGACTTTTACGTGTGCCTTATTTTTTAGTGTTCTGCGGTTTTTAATACTGTTCTTCTTGTTATTAACTTGTTCAATCTCACTTGTTGATAAGTGTTTCAGAATGGAAAGGTTCAGGCCACTTCCCCAGCTTACAGGTGACAAATACGCATACTGGAAGGCTCGAACAAGAACTCACCTTAAAGCTCAAGGAGATCAGATTTGGCGGGCGGTACTGACTGGTTGGACACCACCTACAAAACCTGGAGAAAAAAACGGTGATCCACCAGTGATAAAACCTGAAACCGAGAGAACTCAAGTTGAAATTACTACTGCTGGATATAACGATAAGGCTCTTGACACAATCTATTCCTTAATGCATGAAAATCAATTTTCGTTGGTTACAGGTATTGATTGTGCAAAAACTGCGTGGGAAATACTCGAAACCACCTATGAAGGTACGAGTTCAGTCAAACAGTCAAAGCTTCAGCTGGTAAAGACTGAATTTGAAGAACTACGTATGAACGATGACGAAGATATTGCGAGTTTTCACGAACGCATACAAGAGTTATCTAATCGAGCAACAATTCTTGGTAAACCTTTCTCCCAACAAAAACTTGTCAAAAAAAATCCTAAGATCTTTACCTCCGAGATTCAGGATGAAGGTAACCGCTATTCAAGAACATGATGGTTGGGAGAACAAATCAGTGGCTCAACTAATGGGCAATCTCCGAACCTACGAAATGGAAATTCTTACTGATCACACCAAAAAACAAAAGACAGTTGCATTTGTCGCTGAAGAACATGATGATACCGCTAACCCAGACGAATCAGGTGATGATCCAATTACATTTTTAACTAAACAATTTTCTAATTTTTTGAAACAGATATCTCAGAAGAATTCACAAAACAAAAAATTTCAAAAAGGAGCAAGCTCAAACATGTCGAAAACTGATACAAAAACTAGCATGTCAAACTCAAAACCTGCTGCCTCACGTCCAGCCCGCTCCAGGGAAAAATCAAAAAACAAAGGAATAAAATGTTACGAGTGTGAGGGCTTTGGTCATGTTCAAGCTGAATGTCCAACTTATCTTAGGCGAAAGAAGTCCATGACAGCCACAACTTGGAGTGATGACGAACCTGAATCAGAAGCTGCTGGCTCTGGCGCAGAAGAAATGTTCGGTAATTTTGTAGCTTTTACTACTAGAGTTGCGACATGTTCAGAACCTGGAGATGCATCTGACACGGAGGGTGGTGAATACAACTCGGCGGAAGACCATGAAATACCAGATTTATCTTATGAAGTAGAGTTTAACAAGTTGTATCCCATGTGAGAAGCATTACTTAAAGCAAATCGTATAGTGTCTAGTGAAGTTAGAGTATTGCAAAATGCTGTAAACGTGTTCAAAGGTCAAGTAGCAGATAGGGACGCATTAATTAAAGAATACACTGACCGAGAAAGACAACCTGAAACAGGAAGTCAAGGAACTGAAGTTGGAACTGAGTACTTACAAAAAGAAAATCCAAATGATGGATACCACTTCAACTCTTGATGAAATTCTTGGTTCTGGACTGCAATCATGTGCAAGGTTTGGTATTGGCTTTACTGGAGGAACCAACAAAGACAAAACTACTTTTGTCAAGACATCTGATCCACGTCCAGAAGATACTCCTGAGTCAAGCACAGCTAAACAATATCGTGAATCAGCGCCTACCACTAGCTCAGCATGGCGAACACGAGGTACAGTACATAACAAGTTTAACTATAAGGTATATAATCCAGTGTGTCACTGTTGCAGGTTACGAGGACACATCAGACCTGAGTGTTATTACTTCTACAAAGAACATAAGGCCAAAAAACATAGCCATAAGTACATTACTCCATTTATCAAAAAAGTATGGGTAAAGAAATCCGATTATATCAGTTTTGTATCCTTTCACACTAAAAATGCAGGTAGGGATGAAAAATGGTACTTCGACAGCGGTTGCTCACGTCACATGACTGGAAACACAAAATTTCTAAGTGACATAAACACAAGCAACGGTGAAGTAACTTTTGGTGATGGAGTCAAAGGACAAGTAACCAGAGTAGGTACTCTAAATGTTGTAGGTCTACCGAAGTTGAAAAAGGTGCTACTGGTAAACGGACTCCATGCCAACCTCATAAGCATTAGCCAACTTTGCGACCAAAACTGGAATGTTAGCTTCATCAAAGACAACTGCAGTGTTATGGATAATGAAAAACAATGTGTTATAGAAGGTAAGCGATCAACAGACAGCTGCTATATTCTAACAAATGATATCCTCTGTTGCAGGTCCAGCATAAATGAGTCTGAGTTGTGGCATAAAAAATTAGGGCGTCAGCAATCCAGCTAATTAAATTTCTTTTTTGCCCGTGTTAATAAAATTTCAGGTACACTAATTCACAAATAAATATTACTTAGTGTTACTAATATTTTTTTTCTCGTGTGCAGATTAAGTCTTAAGGCTAAGCAGTCATAAAAACTATCTTGAATTCACGTTTTAAAAGCCAAGTGTTCAGGTCTTATTAGTTTCTTATCTATTCACCTTATCTTAATCTTGAATTCCCTAAAGATGATGTTTGTTTTGATATTATTGTGCATATATCATTTTGATCATGAATTATCCATTCTAGTTTATATATATATATATATATATATATATATATATATATATATATATATATATATATATATATATATATATATATATATATATATATATATATATATATATATATATATATATACACACACGTGTATCTCTGGATTCATTAAATCATCAGGTACTTTTAATCTTTCAGATTCTTTCTCTTTACTTGTTCTTTTATTTTAAAGTGTTCGTTTAATTTGCTTGGGTTATTCTTTATGTTTTGGTATTGGCTGTTTCTGTGTGTTCACTAAATGTTATATCTACGTTATGTTGGTTGTTTTTGATAATTCTTTGATTATGCCTTTTGTTGGTGGTTCTGTGTTAAAATATGTTTGCTTGAATGATAGATTTGGTGCAATTTGATTAATGTGTTTATTTCTCTTTGTTATTTGTTTGGTCCGGTCATGACCGTGTGTGTTTTTGTTTGGTTGTGTGTTTTTCATGCTATCTGTTGTGATTCTGTGCCTGAATCATCTTATTGTCTTGTTTGACCAAAATTGAAAATTTCTTGAATTTTTGTGCTTCTTTGTTATTTGCTAAGTCGTTTTCAAGATTGCATGTACCCTGTTCTGTGTTTCTATTTTCTATTTTCACTTGTGCAGGTTCATGTAGCAAAAGATTTTGTAAAAAGCAAAAAGGAACTATTATGGAGCTGTTCTCTCTATTTCATCGTCAAGCAAAAGTTATCTGGTATTAGTTATTGGATTCTCTTTATGTGGTTTCTCTTATTGGCTTCAGTGGATATTATTGGATATCGGATTATCTTTTTGGTTGAAAATCTTCGGATTATTAGATTATCCAAGTTACCATATTATTTGGGTTATCATATCCTTTGGATTATCATGTTATTCAGACTCTCGTGTTATTGGTGGTGTGATAGCTTTTTATAAAGAATATCTGAATGGTTTTTCTACTATTGCGAACATGGAATGAATATGACAACACTACCTTCTTGGTGTATGGTAATTACTATTGATCAATATGGATGAATGTTGGATAAGTTTCTTGCTATTTTACGGGAAAGAAGGTCGGGCACCCCGTCAACTCACTAGTCTAATCCACTGATTTGATGTTTACCGATCCTTTTTGTCACTTATTTGGCAAAAAAGGGGGAGTAATAGAAAGGAGTTTTTGAAGAAAGGGGGAGTTTTATGAGAAAGGGGAGTTTTATTTGGTTAACTTTTTTGGAATATGAAATAAGGGAAGATACAAGAAAGGGGGAGTAGTAGGAAAGCATGATGACTGTGACATATGGAATTTTTTTTTTTTAGTATGGCTTGTCTACTACTCTATTATGCTACACTTCTTTTGGTAATCTCTGACCTATATATCTCTTCAGTTTATGGCTATTATTATCAGTTATTGGTTATTATTATCTAAACCGAAAATCTATTGTTATTGGATGATCAGCTTTTGTTTAGCTAATCTTTCTATTGGTGATCAACTATTCTATCTGAATATTGAAGTTTTTCGGGGTTCATATACAGCACACATATTCTCTGAAAATTAATACTATGAGTTCATGGAACATGGTCTACAAGAGTTTTTTGGTAATAATGTTTTCTTACCTTAGGTTATTGTATGGCACATATATTAAGGGCTTTTTAATAAAATTATTGTATCTTTCTTGTTTGCCCAAAGTATAAGATGCTATAGTTTTTGCCAAATAAATTGCCAAAGGGGGAGATTGTAAGTGTACATATTTTGTACACATTAAACCTTTGATTGGCTAATTTATTTTTTAGTCTTAGGTTGATCAAAAAAACTCTTGGACCATGTTTTATTATCATAAGAGTTGTTTCAGTGGTGTACATTTAATGAAGAAGAAGCCAGATGCGAATATGTGGTTCAAGCTTATGGGAGTTCAAATTAAATGAGTGGCTAGGAAAGAATCAAACATGGAATGAGGCATATCATGTGGTGATCTGATGGAAAGGTTTTGGCTATAAATAGAAAGGTCACCAATTATGGAAACTTGTCTTTTTGAGAGTTATTATTCGGACAAGTGATTACTACTTACGTATTAAGAAGCTATTATATTATTACTCTGCTGAGCTACTGACTGCGCCTGACTCAGTTGAAGTATTGTTCGAAGGTTATCAAGGCATGCACGTCACGGTCCAGGTTGGATGTTAGGAAGGTTGTTTGTAGTATGGTAGTTAAGACTGTGAGAGTCTAATGTACTGTTCTATTGTAAAACTCCTTGGTGAACATCAATAGTGGATTGGGCTGACGTGGGTTGCCCCGCAGACGTAGGAGAAGCACTCCGAACTGCGTAACAAATCTTTGTGTACTTGATTTACTTACTGCTTTTATTTTCTGTTATTTACTATCATTAAATAACAAAAATTAATCGATCAAAATCTAATATAAGTTTAAAAATCAAGTAGAAGTTCAGGTTCAGCTTGTTTAAGGTTCACGGCAAAATTTCAAAGAAGGGAAACAAATCTAACATTATATGAGGAAATATAGAATATAGAACTACAGGCAATAAAATGTCTAAATTAACACTGGTTTTGCTACTGATGATGAGTAGCATTAATTTCTAGAATATCTAAGTATTGTAACAAACATAAATAAGTATAGCATGGATAGCATGTTAGGGTTATGTTTTGTAGTTTACTACTAAAAATATTTGTTTGTCATGGAGAGGAATAAGGAAAACTTATTAGTAACATTAATGGATGCATATAGTTGATAGTTATGCTTCAAATTGTGGTTCATCTACAGTACATTTTGCTTGTGAATGAAGTTGCATGCATGCATGCATTTATTGAGTTAATACTCAAAATCGTCCTCGACTATAGTGGTTTTTCTCAATTTCGTCCTAAACGATTTTGGTGACCTAATATCGTCCCAGACTTTTGTGTTTCGCTCAATTTAGTCCTCCATTTGTTATTCCGTCAAATTGGTGTTAAATAAAGGGACAATTCAGTAATGTCAATATTGATCTCTCTTTACATTCAACTTGTGAAGTGCGAAATTCCTCTTTCTTGTACGAATTACACCCAGAATTACTCCGGACCTGCGAATCAAATTTTATATTCACAGTTTTAGGAGTAATTCTGGGAGTAATTCGTAAAAAAAAAAAAAAAAAAAAAAAAAAAAAGATTTCGCAGTTCACATGTCTATGAGTAAAGAGATGTCAATATTAAAATTACTGAATTGTCTATTTATTTAACACCAAATGGACAAAATAACAAATGAGGGACTAAATTGAGCAAAAACACAAAAGTCTGGGACTAAATTGAGCAAAACACAAAAGTGGGGGACGATATTAGGTCACCAAAGTCGTTTAGAACGAAATTGAGAAAAACCACTATAGTCGAGGACGATTTTGGGTATTAACTCTTTATTTATTATATAATACTCCTAGTTTAGGTTTTATAAATTATTCCTTATTGTTTTCCTATTTATGAAAGGAAATAAAATGGAGTTAATATATAAATAAAAGGATGCATTCAAGGTTGTAAGTCGGGAATTTAATTTTTTAAAAAAATAAAAAATAAATAAAAAGAGAAAAGCCCTCCATCCCATGTAACCTAAGAGAATATGTAATCTCATATTCAATTCGTTCCTTGTTTGTTGGTTTAAAAAGATGAGAATAGAGGTGAATATAGAAAGTTTAAAAAGAAACATAAGATAAAATGTACTCTGTATAAAGTAAAAGTTTAATGATGTTTAAATTAAAAAAAAATATTAATTAGAAACAAATTAAAATAATAAACAAAACAGATAAAATGGGACCGGGGGAATATTAGATAGCCAACACAATTGTTTTAATATCTCAAAACACAAGTGCACTAAAGGTGCACGACCAACTCAAAAGAAATAGAATGCACAAGATTTTTGAAGGGAAACAAAATGGAGTTAATATATAAATAAAAGGAGGCATTCAAGGTTGTCAGTCAGGGAATTTAATTTTTAGGAAAAAAGAAAAGAGAAAAGACATACATAATCCTATATGGTTACCTCCTATTCTAGCATTGTGAGATCCGTCACCTATTTTTGCTTCTACTGTAATATACAAAGACACCCTTAAAAGGGTTCATCCCATGATGAGTTATCGTCGCAACAATTTCATACCTCTGACCCTGTTGTAGTTATTATATACATAAATATGATTCGAATTTTAATTTTAAAATAAGACAATCATCAAGATCCCCTCTCTCTCTCTCTCTATATATATATAGAAAAGAAATGCCCAACAGGCAGGCATTGTGATGTGCACGCTGCGGGCATGTGAGGTGCTAAAAATGAAAGATGAAAGATTAAAAGAAAGTGTAGAACAAGTAATACTAGAGAAGAAAAGCTTAGAGAGCTTATTGTGACATTCTTGCGCTAACAGGTGGAATTCCAAACTGCCAGTGGGCAAATGATTGATCTGATTACCACCCTATTGGGAAGAAAGATTTGTCAAAATATTCATTGCCTCTGATCTGTAAGCAGAACTTCCATGCAGCTCGGTCTTGTGTTCTTTTAACATATATTATTGATCATTGAAGTAAATGTTTATGCATTCATGCAGCCACCGCCGTATTGTTGAATACAAGACTGCTTACTATTGATCAATGGCTGGTGAGGATCTTGAGAAGCATGTTGGCATAAAAAAACATTCTTGTTGATATGGGAATCTATTTTCAAGTTCAGGTAAACACTATTTACAGTTATTTGTTCACTTATGTGTTATTTCAGCATTTCAAACACCCATTTATTTCAGTAGCAAGCTTTTGTTTCGTAATGGTCCTGAGAAATTTACCCAAATGATTTTGGTGTCCTTTATAGGATGATTATCTGGATTGTTTTTCTGACCCAAAGGTTCTTGGTAAGGTATGTTAAATGGAATTCAAACAATACTCTTTTTCTTAGATCTCTGTTTGACTTAAATATTTGAAATTGAAATTTATTGACAAGTGTTTTTGCACACTTTTAGATTGGAACAGACATTGAAGACTTTAAGTGCTCTTGGTTGGTTGTGAAAGCACTGGAACTTTGTAACGAGGAACAAAAGAAGGCACTATATGTAAGTTTGAAAGTTAATACGCTTTTATGCCACTAGAACAACACCAAAATTAACATAACTTCACTAGACCGCTAACCTAGTTCATCTGCTACTTCACAACTTCAACAAGAGACAATAAAGGAGATGGTGAACCAACAGCTAGAGACCATGCAAGTTGAGATGGAAGCTAAACTACAAGTTGAAAGAACTCAAATGCAGGTTTAAATGCAAGCTCAGATTGCAAGTTTGATGGATGAGTTGTGTCGCAACAGCATGCTATCCACTCCAAGTACTCAAAGCTCAACATTAGCTAATTCAAATGATGAAAACTTAAGAGATGATTAGATTATGTTTATTAATATATTTGGTACCGGTTCTAACGATGTAACATTGTATTGCTATATTTATGTTATTGTTATTGACTTTGAATGCTTTAATATAATATATTTTATAATTATATTATTCAAGTATTGTATTATAGACTTAATGCATGTTTTTTATATTAATTAGCGGGTACATTTGTTTTATTAATTTTTAGAATTTAGCGAGGGACAAATATGGAAGAAAGACAACGAAATAGCGACGGAAAAATCTGTAGTTAAATTTAGTGACGGATATTTTTGTCACTTAGTAGAAAATTAACGACGGATAATTTGTTGTTTTAGCGACGAAATTTTCGTCGCTAATTGTAGCGACAGAATATTCCGTCGTTATTCGCTCACAAATTTCCTCTTCGAATTCGTCGTTGGAAGAAATCTAGCGACGGATTTATTTCGTGTTGCGATGGACATTTCCGTCGCTAAAACTAGCAACGGAAATAAATTGTGTCGCTAAATTCTAGCGACGAGGGTTCTTGTGACGGACGAAATTCATAGTTAAACATTTTAGCGACGAATTTTCACTATGTAGCGGCGGAATTCGTCCGTCGATATTCCGGTGTTTTTTTGTAGTGTTGGTAAATATGCTGGTAGTTCCTAAACAATAGACACATGCATTACTAAGCATACAAAAACCATAAGGATAGAACCGGACTTAATTGGTTTTAATTCTTCATCTTCTCTAGCATCACCTTCTATCAAATCGGTATTTGTTAAAGAATCCAATCCTCAATCAGCAGATAATGTGGTACAAACACATAACTCAACTCCAGTTGATTATAGAAACAATCGGAATCGGCAAGGCTTAGGTTTCAAGAAATTAAAGTTGACCAGACCCATCAAAATAAGTCTAATAAGACAATCTTTTAGAAATTAAACCAAAGGGGCCAACGAAAGAAGTGAAAAACTTATAGAAATAAAGGAATAAAAAATTCTAGAAGAAACAAAAGTGTTCGGAAGGAGTGGGTTCACACATGAAGGACCTTTGATCCAAACAAAGTGAACCCAACTCTCGTAGGAACAAAACTTCAATTAAGGCTAATATCATATTAAAACTTTAATTTTAATTTCATATACTTTGCATTCTTTTCAATTAATAGATATAGTTCCTCGTCCACCGAAACAGATCGACATGCCCTATATCAATTATAAAAATATATAACAATTTATGAATAACATAGTAAAATTAAAATACATATATTAGACAAATGACCAACTCAAAATGGAGAAAAAAAGAAATAGAATGCACAAGATTTTTGAAGGGAAATAAAATAGAGTTAATATATATAAATAAAAGGAGGCATTCAAGGTTGTCAGTTAGAAAAAAGAAAAGAAAAAAGACAGACATAATCCTATATGCATAAATGCATAATGCATGGTTACTTCCCATGCTTGCATCTGTGAGATCTATCACCTAGTTTTGCTTCTACTGTAATACATATATGTACAAAGAAATATTCGCAAATGGCTCATTCTGGATCAGCAAATTAATTAAAATAGCGCAACTCTCAATCTGAATTGTAGAAGATAATGTAAGCTTGCTCATGCCAGCATTAAAAGGGTCCATCCCATGATGAGTTATCGTTGCAACAACCTCATACCTCCGACCCTGTTGTACGTAGTTATATACATAAATAATATGATTCGGATTTTAATTTTAAAATAAGACAATCATCATATCAAGATCATATATATAGAAAAAGAAATGCCCAGCAGGCAGGTTGTGAGGTGCATGCTGCGGGCATGTGAGGTGCTAAAAATGAAAGATGAAAGATTAAAAGAAAAGTGTACAACAAGTAACATTATATTAGACCACTATACTCAGAGGACCCCAAATGGTATACCCTATATACATACATTTTTTATCGATTGCCAGTAAAAATCAGTATGAAATCTACGATTAAGATCCAGGTGTAAAAAGGGTACGAGGGTAAGGGGGTAGTTGGTGAGTTTCATTTTGTTTTTGTTTTTTTTTTTTTTTGTTTTTTTTTTTGTTTTTTTTTTTTTTTTTGTTTTAAAAACAGATTATGATTTCATGTTCAAGTGGTCTTTAGAATAGGGAAATGATTTGGATTTTAGAATTGTAGGGAACGTTTGGAGTTCCTAGTTTGAAGTCTGTAGTTTTTCAAGATTTCATAGAAAATCATCTAGATATTTATGCGGTCCATCTATACAAAAGATGTACAATAAAAATCTACAATTTCTACAATCCTCATTTATATATGTATTTGCTTTGAATCAGACCCTTATTATTTTTCCTAAATCTGTTCCACAATTAGATCACTGAAGGCTGGATCAGGAGTAGGGGGTGGGGAGGTATATATAGTAAGAGCTTTGGTAATTAAGGGTAAAAAACATATTGCAATGTAGATTATTATGTTTGGTATACCCATGAAACATTAGGTATATGAACAATGACAAGGTAATTATCATTGGAGTATTTTGATATGGAAAATCAATAAGGGATTAGAAACTCAAAGTAATGGAAACACAATATTTTGATGGAAATGTTATAATAATTGTAATTTATAGCTGATATTCCCTTGTGGTGCTCTGACCTGACCACAGAAAGATGGAGTTAAGAATTGATGAAGTTTGACATCCAAATGCTCGCAATAAAACTTGAGTACAGTTAAGCCCGCCTAGGCATCTCATTCGGTTACAAGGGTGAAGTTTGGGAAGAATGACCAGAGATCGCGTCTCACCAGCAACAGTGTGGGAGCAACCTCTCAAAGTGAGCGGGGCTCCGCTTGTGCGCAGTAAGCCAAGGTCTAGCATCTGTGTTCAGTTGAGTTACCATGATTTACACGTACCCTCCCAGATGCTCTGTCGGGCCCTTGGGTTTGGGGACTCAAACACCCAATAACATATATGGAAAGTTGATATATAGTTTAGTGAGCCTTATTGTATCATTTGTGTCAATTTTTCAACAATCTTATTAGGACTTTAATATGTTCAAATCTACTGCACTCATTAGTAAGAAGGGAAACAAATCTAACATTATATGAGGAAATATAGAATAGAGAACTACAGGCAATAAAATGTCTAAATTAACACTGGTTTTGCTACTGATGATGAGTAGCATTAATTTCTAGAATATCTAAGTATTATAACAAACATAAATAAGTATAGCATGGTCGCATGGATAGCATGTTAGGGTTATGTTGTGTAGTTTACTACTAACAATATTTGTTTGTCATGGAGAGGAATAAGGAAAACTTAGTAACATTAATGGATGCATAGTTGATAGTTATGCTTCAAACTGAACTTTGTGGTTCATCTACAGTACATTTTGCTTGTGAATGAAGTTGCATGCATGCATTTATTTATTTATTATATAATACTCTAAGTTTAGGTTTTATAAATCATTCCTTTTTGTTTTCCTATTTTTCTACTCAGAATAGGCTATAGCAGATTTATATTTCTTTTATTAATCTAGAACATGATGAGTTGGTTCTGTCGATTTTAAGCATACTTAGCTTGTTATTGTTATATTTTTGAACTTATTAAGATATTAGAATCCATCAAAAACAGCATTTTCAACAAAGCTATCTAGACAATATATGGACCAAAAAAGAACCATAATATAATCTATGATTCTATGATAGCAAATACTTTATCAGTATCTAAAAGTAATTGCAACACTCAAGAGAATCAAAATACTGGCAAAAAGCCTTTTCCACATTGTACCCAGGCCAGGGTAGATTCATCAGCACGCAATATCTTTAGATATTTCGGACATAGCCCTATTCAGTTTATTCTCTGGATGGCCATTATTTTTTAGTACTAAATGATTTTTTTGTACTCAATTTAGTCTTCGACTTTGATGATTTTACACAATTTAGTCATTTGTTACAAATTGAGCATAAAAAGTCATTTAGAATAAAATCACTATAGTCCATGACTATATTGGGTATTAACTCCTTTAATAAGTGTATTTAATCCTTACTTACTTTTTTTTTGGAAGATGATAACTTACTTTTATAATGATGAATTTTAAGGCGGCTGGTTCCTAAAACGTGAAATTGTCTTATTATGATTATCTTTTTAACTGTAATGTCTTCTTTTTTTTTTAAGCAAAGAAACTTTTATTGACGGCAGATAGTCCGATGAAAAACAAAACCTTTGAGGTCAGACAACAAAGTCAATTTGACTTTTACAAGAAGAGAATCTAGAGAAGAAAAAATATTTGGATAACTAGCAGTAAGACCCTCCTCCGCCAGAGCGTTAGCGACCTGATTAGCCTCACGGTAAACGTGTCGGATCGTAGACCCCCACTTCGAGAGACAAAAGTGAATGTAGACGACAGCCGATCTAATCCTCCAAGGAATCTTCTCGCTCGATGAAGAGACTAGATCCCGGGTAATGTCTTATTTTACAAATATGATTATCATTTGAAAGATAATATCATATTTTAAAATTTTAAAATTATCTATTGTGTTTAACTTTGATGGTAGATTATAATATTAAGTTCTTCGGTTATCTATTATAGTATTAATAGGGAATATACCCCGGATCTATCGACCTTTGCGTATTGAGCACTAGGTTGGATCCGACTACGTGCATACGGGGGGTTGTTTTCTGTCTGAGGCAGACCTGATCAGATGTATCGCCGAACCCGATCTAAAGATAGAACTTCTTTATTAGCTTAATGAGTCTCTACTTGAAGACCCTTAGGTTCGTTCCCAACCCGACCGCTAGGCTTGGGCCCGAGCTAGTGTGAAAAGCCCTTAAAAATGATATAATAATAATAATAATAATAGTAATAATAATAATAATAATAATAATAATAATAATATTATTATTATTATTATTATTATTATTATTATTATTATTATTATTATTATTATTATTCGAACCTCAACAGCATCCGTCTGACATTTGACCCTGATTGCTGAGACATTGAGTCACAGTGATTTACATCCTCCCAAATGCTTTGTCAGGCCGGGATGTGGGAGGCTTTGGGGTTGGATATATATTCAACCTTTTGGGAGAAGAAAATTAACAAGAGGAGCCTAAAATAATCACACCCTAGTAGTTAGTAAAAGCAGCATTAAGTAATATATATCATTATTTTGTCAAGCACCTTGTGCTCAGATGACATGTAGATAGTGACCTCTCCCAACCTTAGTGGAGGCGTTGTTGACTCTTTGTGCTTCATTAGGTTGAGAAAGTATGTTTGAACAGATACTACAATATAATAGAGTCGGCGTTCAGATACTATAATATAATAGAGTCGCCCATTAAAAAATTGAGCGGCACTGTGGGAGTTGTTACCATGATTTACAATTGGTCATAGGGGTGAAGTTTGGGAAGAATGGCACCGTGGGACTCTTTGTGCTTCATTAGGTTGAGAAAGTATGTTTGAACAGATACTACAATATAATAGAGTTGGCGTTCAGATACTACAATATAATAGAGTCAGTAGCATTCAAAAATTGAGCGGCACTATGGGAGTTGTTACCATGATTTACAGTTGGTCATAGGGGTGAAGTTTGGGAAGAATGGCACTGTGGGAGGATCAGTTGGTCCAAGATCGAGCGAGCGGCACTGTGGGAGTTGTTACCATGATTTACAGTTGGTCAGAGGGGTGACGTTTGGGAAGAATGGCACTGTGGGAGGATCAGTTGGTCCAGGATCGAGCGAGCGGCACTATTGGTCATAGGGGTGAAGTTTGGAAAGAATAGCACTGTGGGAGGATCAGTTGATCATAGGGGTGAAGTTGGAGTTGTTACCATGATTTAAAAATCGAGCGGTACGGTGGGAGTTGTTACCATGATTTACAGTTGGTCATAGGGGTGAAGTTTGGGAAGAATAACACTGGGGGAGGATCAGTTGATCATAGGGGTGAAGTTGGAGTTGTTACCATGATTTAAAAATTGAGCGGTACGGTGGGAGTTGTTACCATGATTTACAGTTGGTCATAGGGGTGAAGTTTGGGAAGAATAACACTGTGGGAGGATCAGTTGGTCCAGGGGTCGAGCGAGCGGCACTGTTGGTCATAGGGGGGTGAAGTTGGAGTTGTTACCATGATTTAAAAATCGAGCGGCACTGTGGGAGTTGTTACCATGATTTACAGTTAGTCATAGGGTGGAAGTTTGGGAAGAATGACACTGTGGGAGGATCAGTTGGTCCAGGGGTCAAGCAAGCGGCACTGTTGGTCATAGGGGTGAAGTTTGGAAAGAATGGCACTGTGGGAGGATCAGTTGGTCCAGGGGTCAAGCGAGCGGCACTGTTGGTAATAGGGGGGTGAAGTTGGAGTTGTTACCATGATTTAAAAATCGAGCGGCACTATGGGAGTTGTTACCATGATTTACAGTTGGTCATATGGGTGACGTTTGGGAAGAATGGCACTGCGGGAGGATCAGTTGATCATAGGGGTAAAGTTTGGGAAGAATGCAGCACTATAGGATGATCATAGGGGTGAAGTTTGGGAAGAATAACTAGGGATCGAGGCTTGGGTGGGGGATTCAACTTTTTAGGAAGAATTATTTTGAAATCTTTAATTAAGGAATGTTTTGTATGAAATGAAGTCATATTTATCTTTCCAATTCGGAACAGTCATTTATATGAATATGACCGTTGAAAGATAGGCTCCCCGGCACACTTCCCCTTTCCCAAAATTCAAACTCCTATATATCACAATTTCTCCATTAAACAATTCCAACAAACGACAAATCTCGCAACTTTCAGAGTTACAGGCCAGTTGCTCCTTCTTCTTCTCCATCCCAAATCCCCCCATTCGTGCTCTATCTATCTAATCTTTTCTCACCTTTTTTTGTTTCCTTCAGATTTATTCTATTGCAAGTTGATTGAGTTCCTCCGTGTCCAATATGATGTTGCGATCCCGCAAGCCGCCGCTTCCGAGATCTCCGATTCGTCTTCGCTCTCGCCGCGCGCTCCGGTCTACCACAAACACCCTTCAAACTCCACCAGGTATTTCAAAAATCCGAAAACCGGTTAGTTAGTTCAAGAAATTCAAGGATTTCTCCTTCTTTTCTTTTTGTATGACCCTTTTTTTCTTGGATGGAATAGGTTCTTTGACAAAATCCCAGTTGCCTAATCCTCGTAGCGACGTTGAAGAATGGGAGATGCGTCCGGAATTCTATACAATTTCCTGTGAGCTCCGGGCGCTGGTAAAGATGTTGCATCAAGAAATCAGCAATGGCGATGGGGGCAATCCCGGGAATGAGGAATACTCATTTAACCCCAGAAGCCCATTGTTTGAGAGGGGGAGGCTCTACGAAGAGTACTCAGCGAGGAGGAATGAGAGGCTGAAGAGGAAGAAGTGCGGCGAAACCGGGGAGGAGAAGAAGGCGGTTTATGGTCTTGGAGTGAGAGTTGAGTCTGCTAAGAAAAGGGGGGTGCAGAGTGGGAGGAAGACAGTTCCGGCGACTTCTCCGACGACGGTGCAGAGAGGAGGAGGAGAGAAGCCTAGGTATATGCTGAGAAGCATGGCAACAAGCAAGGAGAACAAGATGCCTCCTCCTCCTCATCTGGGTATAAGTGTTGAGAAATCTATTGAGGGTGGAGAGAATAAGAAGAAGATTGCAGTTAGAAGGTCCAGGAAAATTTGATTTTTAAATTACTTCCTGAGTAATCAAGAACTTGAAATTCTTATGAGGAAAAATGTAGCTACTGAACCAGTACCTAATCATACAGTTTATCTTCTCAGCAACCTCTTGAAAACACTAGTGTTTGATAATTCAAAATTGTACTTTTCTTATATATTATAATTAAAGTATTAACAGTAAAGATTTCATAGTCATCTAACCCTGTTAAAGATGTATTGAAAACCACTTCGCCAACTTGGGTCCCAGAAGCATCAAATGATTTCGCCTTCCAAATTGAACCATCCTTTGCCACCTTCCACGGCCTCTCTACCACTCCTGAAGGTTGGTCCAGGAAAATAAAGATATGTTGATGAATGAAAGTTGGAAATTTGATACTCAGAAAATAAAGTGAGAAATAATTACTGATTGCGACGGGAGGTAGTTTCACCTGAAGAAGGAGCGGCGGAAGAAGAGGAGCACTTGACCATAAAAGTCTTAACTTTGACAGCATTAACAGATCCACCATCCTTTGCATTGTATTGCTTGTTAGGCTCCAAAGTTCTAATAAAACTTTCAGACACCTGTCCATTCAGAAAGTCGTGAAAGGAAAACAATGTTAATGACAAATAAGTAACCTCATCAAACAATTCATCATCTTCTTTAATTTATACGCATCACTCTAAATCGATTGAAGTTGAAGCTACACATAATTTGGTGTAAATATAGGAGTTAGACTTAATTTTGTTGAAAGTTTACAGCTATACGCAAATATAATGATTGGCTTGTTTACTAAATGACAAATCCGTCAAAAATTTGACAGATCCGTCATTTTAACATTTTGACCGAAGACAAAATACCAAAGAGTCGGTTGATTCTTCAGTAGTTTGGAGCAACGGTTTATTCTAAATCGCTCAAAATTGAAATGCTACATTTTGCAGCATTTCAATTTGGCGTTTTGGGAAAATAATAACATTTTCTCAAAACGCCCTTGTATTATATTTAAAAAAAAAAAAAAAAAAAAAAAAAAACTTATAACTGAAGTCATTAAAGACTCCTTAAATGAAGAAGCCTTTTAGGCTATCAATGCTTGCCCAGTCGTGATGGGCAAGCAAATCGTTTCTGAGGGAGAATGAGCATTTTAAACTATCAATGCTTGCCTAGCAGTGATAGACAAGCAAATCGTTTCGTAAATCATTAAGAGAGCAAATGCTCTCCTTATATAAAGGAGCTCTTTGAGCTCGCCTTCATTCAGTAACGATGTGAGATCAAAGTTGAATCCACATTAGTTATGTTTTTTTTTGTTTTTAAATTTTATTTTATATACTATTTTGCTTTGTGTTATTATTATTATTATTATTATTATTATTATTATTATTATTATTATTATTATTATTATTGTTGTTGTTGTTGTTGTTAAATTGTTAATATTAATAATAATATTATTATTGTTGTTGTTATTATTATTATAAATTTTATATTATAATAATAATTATTATTATTATTATTATTGTTAAATTGTTAATATTAATAATAATATTATTATTGTTGTTGTTGTTGTTATTATTATAAATTTTATTTTATTTTAGTATTGCATAATAATAATAATAATAATAATAATATTATTATTATTATTATTCTTATTATTATTATTATTATTATTATTATTATTATTATTATTATTATTATTATTATTATTATTATTATTATTGTCCTTATATTTCTTTTTACATTTAACCACTAATAGTAAAAAGTTAATTTTATCAAACATTTTAACCAAAGACAAAATACTAAAAAAGTGGTTTAGTGCTTTAGTAGTTTGGAGTAGCGATTGGTTTAGTGCCTTAGTAGTTTAGAGTAGCGATTTGATCCAAACCGTTAAAAATTGAAATGCTACATTTTGCAGCATTTCAATTTGGCGTTTTGGGAAAAGAATAACATTTTTCCAAAATGCCCTTGTATTATATTAAAGGCTCCTTACATGAAGGAGCCTTGCTATCAATGCTTGCTCAGCAATGATAGGTAAGCAAATCGTTTCGTAAATCATTAAGGGAGCAATGCTCCTCTTATATAGAGGAGTTCTTTGAGCTCATCTTCATTCAGTAACGATGTGGGATCAAAGTTGATTCCACAGAAGTTACGTTTTGTTTTGTTTTTTTATTTTTATTTTATTTTATATATTATTTTGTTTTGTATTATTATTCTTATTCTTCTTATTATTACTATTCATTTTTATTATTGTTATTATTATTAATATTATTATAAATTTTATTTTATTATTGCATAATAATAATAATAATAATAATAACAAAATTATTATTATTATTATTATTATTATTATTATTATTATTATTATTATTATTATTATTATTAATGTGCTTATATGTCTTTTACATTTAATCACTAATAGTAAAAAGTTAATTTTATTAAACATTTTTTTACAAATTACTAATGCAATCCGCTGGTCCAACCCGGATATTAATTAATTTTCATATAAAATTTTGCTACCAATTAAGTTTTATTAATTTTTTTACAAATTAATTAATATTCATATTAGTTTGAGCGGGAAAATTAAAGATGAGAATTTTATTTTGATTAATATTATTATTATTATTATTATTATTATTATTATTATTAATTTTAATATAGAATTGTATTAGGAATAGGATAGTACGTAGGAAAGAATATATATGTGAGCCCTAGTGCCTAATTGCCTAATAGGAAAATAGGAAAGTAGGAAAGAATAGGAAAGTAGGAAATTAAAGAATATATACGTGAACCCTAGTTGCCTAATTGCCTAATAGGAAAATAGGAAAGTAGGAAGGAATAGGAAAGTAAGAAAGAATATATAGGTATTTTTCTTCACACTTTCATTGACTAACTTGCATGTGACAATTGGGACATCGGATAACTCTCTCTCTCGTCGGAATGACGAGCTTCTCCTCCTTGTCGGAGAGATCAAGGAGAGCGGAGTCGTGGAACCTCATCATCGACCTTGCAGCGAGAAGCGAGCTCCCCTGGTTACTCATGGGAGACTTCAACGACCTTCTCAACCAAGAGGAGAAGAGAGGTAGACACTTACATCCTGATTCTTTGATTACGGGCTTCCGGAGGGCAGTTGAGAGTAGTGGTCTGAGCGACTTTCCCTTCCAAGGTTACCAATATACTTGGGAGAAATGGAGGGGGACTACTAATAGGGTAGAAGAAAAGCTGGATAGAATTCTTGTGACTGCTGACTGGCTGGAGAAATTCGAAAGAGCCCAAGCCTGGTCGGAGATTGGTCCAACGAGTGACCATCTTGCCTATCCCCACGGCCAGAACAGAGAGAGTGAAAAGGTTTAGATTCGAGAATATCTGGGTCAAGGAGGATAAATGTCGTGAATTAGTGTCGACCGCATGGGAACTGTCTCGAAGGGATGATATTACCGTGCGGTTAGGTAACTGTAGCTCAATGATTTGGGATTGGGGTAGAGGACTCACCAAGGATTTTTCTAAGAGACTTGAGAGCAACAGAAGGAAAATGGAGGCTCTTAAAAATGGTACTGATCAAAATAGTATCCGGGCCTTTAGCGAAGCACAAAAAATCTATCTCAACACCTTGAACCAGCAGAGTGAATATTGGAAACAAAGAGCTAAGGTCATGTGGTACAGAGAAGGGGATGCCAATACTAAGTTTTTTCATAATGTTGTTAAGGGGAGGAGGAGAACAAGCCGAATTGATAAACTGTTGGACGAAAATGGGGTGTGGAGACATAAGGGGATGGAGATGAATGAGCTAATCTGTGATTATTTTCATAAATTATTTACCAGCGAGGCTGGAGATATGGAGGGAGTTCTGGGCTGTTTGAACAGTAAGGTTACGGATTCTCAGAACATTGCGCTGATGCGAAGAGTCTCTTCTGATGAGGTGAAGAAAGCAGTGTTTAGCATGCACAGAGACAAATCCCCAGGGCCAGACGGTTTGAACCCAGGCTTTTACCAAGCATATTGGGATATTTTGGGGAATGACATTGTTTACCTCTGTAATACAGTGTTCACAACTGGGCAGCTCCCAGGCGGCATCAATTTCACGCATCTAGTTCTAATACCCAAGAAAACTGCCCCGACAGGTATGGGAGATCTAAGGCCGATAGCACTGTGTAACGTGCTCTATAAGATAATCTCTAAAGTCATAGCCAACAGACTCAAACCTCTTCTCAACACCTTGATTTCGGAAAACCAGTGTGCATTTGTCCCCCGCAGATTGATTACCGACAACATCATGCTGGCCTTTGAAACTCAGCACTACTTGAAAAGGAAAACACAAGGCAAGGAAGGATACGCTGCTATCAAGTTAGATATCAGTAAGGCTTATGACAGGGTCGAATGGCCTTTTATTCAAGCTCTTCTTGCCAGGATGGGTTTCGGGCAGCACTGGATAAATCTAGTATATCATTGCATTTCAACTGTATCCTACTGTGTATTGCAGGAATGTAGGGAAATCGGTCCGATTCACCCAAAGAGGGGCCTGAGACAGGGAGACCCACTGTCTCCGTATCTGTTTATCTTGCTTGCAGAGGGCTTAAGTGCTATGTTGACTAAACTGGAAAGTAGTGGTTCTCTCCATGGAATCTCTATAGCAAGAGGTGCCCCGAAGATCTCTCATTTATTCTTCGCGGACGACAGCTTCATATTCATAAAAGCAAATCAGTCTGAGAGTGACGTGTTGAAGGAAACTCTTGATATTTATGGGAAAGCCTCTGGACAAATTATAAATTACCATAAGTCCGCAGTTTCTTTCAGTGCTAATGTGGACAGAGTCAAGAGAGAACAAGTTATGAATATCCTCCAGATTAGCAGGGAAGGTGTTGATGGAAATTATTTGGGGTTACCAGCTATCATTGGGAGAAATAAAAAGGGTATTCTAGGATTCATCAAGGATCGCATTATTCAAAGGATGCAAAGCTGGACCAACAGATTTCTCACTAAGGCAGGAAGGGAGATATTGCTCAAGAATGTTATCCAAGCTATACCTTTACATGCTATGAGCTTGTTTCTCTTACCTAAGGAGTTGATAAATGAACTTGAAAGGGCTATGAATTCCTTTTGGTGGAAAGGGGACTGCAGGAGTAGAAGTGGTATCAACTAGAAGGAGTGGAAACATCTCACACAACCAAAAAGTTATGGGGGTCTCAATTTCAGAAATCTGAGAAACTTCAATCTGGCAATGATTTCGAAACAGACCTGGAGAATGTTGCAAAATCCATCATCGTTGGTTGCAAGAGTTTTCAAGGCCAAGTACTATCCAGACTGCTCCATTCTGACAGCAAGAAAAGGGGGAAATCCATCCTTCATCTGGAGTAGTATGGTGGAAACACTGGAGCTCATTAGGAGACATAGCAGGTGGAGAATTGGTGATGGTAACTCAGTTAAGATTTGGGGGGACAAATGGTTACCGGACCGGGTAAATGCAATGATACAAACACCACCATTCCCTTTTCTTCATGATGCTCCGGTTTCGGCTCTATTTAAGGAAGACAACTCTAGCTGGGATGAAGACACTATCCGGGAGATTTTTGTAGAAAGGGATGTCAATTTGATTTTAATCATACCCCTACCCCTGGTGAACAGAAGTGATAAACTGATATGGAACGATGATTGCAAGGGCTCTTTTACTGTTAAAGGGTGCTATAGGGACCTATCTATCCAGTTCGATCAATCACAAAAGTTACCGTAGACTGCAATGTGGAAGCTCAACGTCCCCCGGAAGATCAAATCATTTGTTTGGCAAGCATGTTCTGGATGTCTTCCTACAGCGGATAGTCTCAGGATCAGACGAGTTCAGTGTCCAGCTGAGTGCCAAATGTGCCAAGTTAAAGAGGAAACTACCCTTCATATCTTTACAGAATGTATCTATGCCAAGGCTGTTTGGAGTTTAAGTGGACTTCCTCTAATAACCCATGGTTTCAACACCTTCGCACAATGGTTAGATTTTCAATTCAAGAACTTGGAAAAGGGTAGTTGTTGTCTGCTTTTGATGCTTTGTTGGAAATTATGGACTGCCCGCAATGACAAGGTTTGGAACGGTAGTCTACCATCTCCTAGCACTCTTGTTGAAGGATCACGCCGATATCTTGCCGACTGGACGAACATAGTTAGAGAAGACACTGCCACATCCATTGCCAAGAACTCATCAGTTCACAAATGGGATAAACCATCTTCAGGCTTCTACAAACTAAACACGGATGCAGCCGTTTCAACATTGAATAGAAGCATGGGCTTCGGGTGGGTGCTCAGGAATGACACTGGACAGTTTGTAGCAGCAGAATGCATCCCAGGTAAGGGCGTCTTCACCCCTAAGGAAGCGGAAGCAATGGCGATCAGGAAAGCCTTAAGCTGGATCAAGAGATAGGGGATTACTCATCTTCAAATTGAATCTGATGCGTTAGAAATCATCCAAAGTTTGAAGCAGAATGGCGAAGACTCTTCTTGTGATCTTATTCTTCTAGATATTAAAGATTTGCTACGTTCAGTCCATCATGTAGCTATCTCTTACGTTAGCCGCACTGCGAATGTAGTTGCCCATAGCCTTGCTAGGGAAGCTTGTTCTATGTCTGTGCGTCAGGAGTGGATATCTGTTCCTCCTTCTTTTATTGTCAACGAGTTGTATTCCGATTTGAATTAATGAAATCTATTTTCCAAAAAAAAAAAAAAAAAAGAAAGAATATATAGGTGAACCCTAGTTGCCTAATTGCCGAGTTTTTTGCACTTTTAGTCCCACGACTATAGTGACACCGGCAGAATTGATCCACGACTTTTGAACCTTGCAATTTTAGTCCACGACTATTGATTTTTTTGCAAAAATGGTCCTTCCGGCCACTTTTCCGTCAAAATTTCACCGGGAAAAAAATATTCTTCATTTTTAGCCGGGTTAAAATTGACATTTTACTTATCTCAACAAATTAAAAGAAAAAAATTGATATTTGACTACATACAATATTACTGGGCTACATACTACTGTCCCAGACGGCGGAGTTCCTGGAGCAGGCAGGGCTGTCAGTAAGCAGCGGAGAGGCCGTGGCGTTCCCCGGGCTAGTTGGGTTATCCGGCAACAGCTTTGGACTGGTACATGTACTCCGCCGCCGCATTTAACCCAGCTAAAAATAGAGAATTTTTTTTTCCGGTGAAATTTTGACGGAAAAGTGGTCGGAATGACCATTTTTGCAAAAAGATCAATAGTCGTGGACTAAAATTGCAAGGTTCAAAAGTCGTGGATCAATTCTGCCAGTGCCACTATAGTCGTGGGACTAAAAGTGCAAAAAACTCCCTAATTGCCATATTATTATTCATCCGCAGCCAAGAAAGAGAGACAGACGACCGAGAGACCAAGAGAACGAGAGACAGACAGGAGAGTCGACCGGGAATCACCACCGGGACCTTCACCTTCTCACTCAGCATCGCTTCGCTGCCACTGACGTCCGTCTCCGTCGCCGAGAACAAACAGCAGGCCGGCGATAACCATTGATCCCAGTCGATAAGGGGAAGCGGGAAGCCAGCCTCTCCATCCGCCGTCTGACACCGCTGTCCACCGCCTTTGATCACCGCCATCTCCATCACCGGTCACCGGAGAACGATAAATCGGAGACCAAAAAGTCCCGGTGAACTCTCCGGCGAATAAACTCAGGCAGTAGTGAGTTGTTGATTGAGGCAGAATGGTGGCTCCATCATCTGACTCTACATCACTGAAGAAGTATCTGAAAAAATATGAAAGTGGGTATGAAGAGGAGAAGAAAAAGAAAGCTAAAACTGATGTCTCAGGTGTCATTATTGTTGATGAGGATCCTGTCTGGCAAAAACCTGAGGAAGGGGATGATTCACCAGATCCACTTCAAGATAATGACTTGTCACCTCCCCGGAAACGCAAGTCACGATATCGGTGGTCGCCTGTGAGGCAAAAGACTGGTTTGGTTACTGGCAAGGATGTGAAGGATGAAATTGCTAAAACAAAGAAAGAGGAGTGGTTGAGGTTTAAAGAGATGGATGGTGTAGTTAGTGGGCGAGGTGCTAAACCAGTATATCGTGATAAAGTAACTGGGGAACGGGTATCAAAGGAAGAGTACTTGCAGTCTCAGAAAAAGAAAGAGCCGAAGGAAATAAAGGTGGAATGGGGTAAAGGTTTGGCTCAGAAACGTGAGATGGAGGCTAGGCTTAAAGAACTGGAAAGTGAGAAGGAGAAGCCATTTGCACTGAGCAGAGATGACCCTGAACTGGAGAATATGTTGAAGGACAGGTTGAGATGGGGTGACCCCATGGCACATTTAGTCAAGAAAAAGAGAGCAGAACAGGTTTTGCCTGACCTGGGAGCAGATGACAAAATGAAAGAATCAGGCTTCATAATTCCCCAAGAAATTCCCCCTCAAAGCTGGATACGCAGAGGCTTGGATGCAGCACCCAATCGCTATAGTATCAAACCAGGAAGACACTGGGATGGGGTTGACCGCAGTAATGGTTATGAGAAACAAATGTTTAAACGTATGAATGAGAAGCAGGCGACCGAAAGAGTAGCATATCTTTGGTTTGTTGCTGACATGTGAGGCGCCCTGTTACCTCAATCTACACTAATTTTTCAGATTGCACAACTGATTTAGTTTTACCTTAGTGTGTATTATGGTTATATACTTATTATTCAACATTTGCCTTGTATCAACTATATATAATCAATAAAATTGTTAATATGTTTGATTCTTGTAAACATTAAATCTTCCTAATATACTTTATTTTTCTTGTGAGTTATTACATATAAGTGGGTTACTCAATGTTTACTCCCAGATAATGTCTATGGGGTTTGCTCATCATCCCAAAAATAATACTTTGTAATAAATAATTTAATAAATAATTTTTAAATATAACCTTTATGTGTTTAATAAAACTTTTAAATATTATTTTTAGTAAGATTTATATGGTTCGACAATTTGCTTACGTTTACGAGAGCAAAATTATGCTTTTATTAATTGTGTTATGATGATGATCAAATTAAACATCTGACTACAAGGAAAAAATACCCATGGTCCTATTGTCCTCATTCAATCCGTTCGACTCTTATTCCTTAGACATACTCAACAAATAGAATAATAATAATATTAATGTTAACAATTTTATGTTGTAATTGAATGGTTTATATGCTACGTTTAACAAATAATTTAGATATGATTCCGAATATGGCATTCAATATAATAAATCTAGCTACTCTAGTTCAAAGATTGTTGCTTTAAAGCTCTTTTTGTGACCTTAGTAGATAAGTGACAGATAAATCAATTTAAGTTATTCATAAATTCATGTAGAGTTTAAACAGGGTGAAAAAGTTTAGAGTTTAGGCTGGAAATAAAAAATAAAAAATATAAGTATGAGTTTGGAAGATGGATTTGAACTATTTATATTTGATAAGAAAATTTTTACAAAAATTTTAGAGAAAAGTGTCAAATAAATTATTAAATTTTTCAACCTGACCCGTTTAACGAACAAGGATCCTTGAAACAGTCTCATTCTTACCCAACTTTTTGCCTTTACACAATGTCACACAAAATCAAGTATATTTCTACCCTAACATTGCATGATTATTCTTTTAGCGCTTAAACTGTGCTTTCACTCTCAGTCTCACTACATTACACAATCCCAAATACATAAATCTATTCATATACAGGTATATAATTCAAAGATTGGTGAGCACTATTATACACTTATTTTAAGATATGTACACCAATTGAAACACATTCCGCAATTTATCTCGTCCATTAGTCTTCAGGGCATGAGCATGATGGGTCATTAAGTTTAGAGTAACTTACATAATTCAATCAAAACAATAATTCAATATTAATGATAAATCACATAAACAAGTATCCCACCAAAACTAAAGGAGGAAACAAGATCATTTAAAATTTGGCAACACAACAAATACTCACAGATTATATATCAACAACCAGTTGCATAAAATTCTGGGCAAATCTTAACTTCAGTTTCAAAAGAAGAGTGTGGGATGACATCCTTATTGGCAGTATTAGGAGTACTTGTATTTAGAAGTTAAAACAAAAGAAAAGGTTTGCTATTATAGGATATAAGCTATCTCAACATTCTCTAAACTTACCAAATTTCCCATGTATAAGAAAGAACAACCTCATAGTGAACCCCCATTAACCTAATCAACTCTGACCAAAATTAGAATTCAAGTTCAGACAAAAGACTGAACTTTTTGGATTGTATCAATCAGATATCCTCATTTCCACTCCAAGAATGTCTTTGACCACCTCATATGTCACAAATGCAATTGCTATGGAGGGAACCACCTAAGAAAAAAAAAAAAAAAAACCATAAGGTCACTCGTTTAGGTACCACAATAATTTTGCTTTTCTTAATGAAATGGGATGCAATAAACCAGTTTCTTTTGCAGTTTTCAAAAGAATTATGTGATACAATGCCCCATATAGTAAAGTCTATGTTATGGTTCGTGATTATGGATTGTGAATAATACATAGTGCAATTATAGTTACACATGTTATTGCCTTACAAAACTAGTAACCTATGCCAAACACAAAGTTAATTATTTTATCTATAATCTTAATGATATATATATTAAACAAGCTTTACGAAACACACCGTAAATAAAGGTACTAAAATGGAAAAGATCAACACTCTGTACAGGTCAATATTTGATGACACAAACTCCAAACGTAAGAGTTAAACCAAAGTCTATTTCTTTTTAAAACAAGATAAATGCAGGGGAATTTTAAGCATATTGAATAACACTAACCTTAACTGAATTGGGAACCAATCCCTTGTACAAAGCTCCAAACCCCTCATGACGAACTGTTTTCCTGAAAGCATCCACCATACCAGTATACTGTGGTGGTGCCTTGCTCTTCCCATCACCAGTAACAACAGAAGCAGCACCTTTCCAACCTACCATCTGCATTCTTCGACGAACAACATCAAGAGGATAAGCAACTGTCTGGCCAACAGTTCCGGCAGCAGCCCCACAGGCAAGCTTCGTTGTAACACTCAACTCAGAGTCTTGAACAAGTCCAAATGGTCTAGATTTGACCAACCAATCTTTTAAAGATTCATATACAGAAAAATTGAGACCTACGTATGGTATCTGCAAGCAATGTGGTTTGTATTAGTCTTTCAAGTTTCAGAGAGAGATTGAAGAAAATGCCAGCATGTTGCCAGTTGAGATAAAATAATAAAGGACACAGCCATCACAGGAATTGAAAAGAAATGGGCATTTTTAATTATGTGAGAGATGAAATTCACTGCTTACCACCCCTATTACAGAAGGAACCCATCCTCTATACAGAGCACGAGGCCCTTCTTCAACAAAAACTGTTCTAAGGGCATGAAATATTCCTCTATACTGGGTAGGAGATTTATCTGACTGCAAAATGATCACAGCTTAAAGGTGAGTCACCAAAATGCTAAACACAGTTGACAGTAGACACTAACCAAAAAAGTAAGCACATATGTGAAGACTGCATAGTTCACATGTTACAAAACACATCTTATACCTGGACAGTTAGCCGACCTCGTACCATGTCCATTGGATATGTTGCAGACATGGCAATAATTCCAGCACATGCTCCAGCACCAAGGCGTAAAATTGGAGTTAGTTCAGCCTCCTCTGTAAAAGGTAAAAGGTAATAATCAACATGAGCCTCAAGAGATTTACTTGAAATCATGCTACTAATAACTCTCAGACCATCAAGAAAGTATATTGTTTCAAGCAATAATTGAAGTGTGATTGGGCTAACTGCTGGCCAAATTGTACATAGTATTGATTAATTTCCTTCAAGTTATCCTACAATTGGTATTCCTTTTAACATAGAAAGAACATAGCAATTTCCAGTGATAACAAAATGACAAAATTTGGCAAACTGGCAAATTTTTCACATAAAGTTCTAGTGCTAAACAACTCTACCAAACTAGTTTTACTTAATGCCTTTTTTCTAGGAATCATGCTAAAGTATCAACGCTCTAAAACGAAGGCAACAAATACCTCTCAGGACCAAAGTTCTTTGATTTCAATTTTCATCCTTTCCTCAAAATAATAATAATAATAATCATAATCATAATACTCCGTAATAATTAATAAATAAACATGCTTTGGGAGGGGAAGGGGTACAGTTGAACATTTGCACTCAACACCAAAATTTTTCCATTAACTACAGTGAACTAGTTAAGATTATACAAGGGGGAAGAAGGCAGTGCAGGAATGCAAGATTATTTTGTCACCTACTTCAGAATAGCAATACTGCATTAGAAAGGGAAAAGAAATTGAATTCATTAATAACATCAGTGATATTGAATATATTATCAGTTTGTCTGAGGATGAAAATTCATGATTGAGAGTGTACACAAAGATATTTAGTATACAGTAATATTGAGGGCAATTGTGAAGAAAGCCATACCGTTTCCAGTTTGATTGCGATAAAGCCATAAGATGCCCCTGAATAATTTCCACAAAATGCAACGGAATATTGAGTACCAGACTACCAGTCAGAATAACCATTTGGATAAAACAAATAAGTAACTAGCAATAAAAGCAAATTACACAGCATAAAAACCTAGGGAAGGTGAAAACTAAACCAATACTCAACTTCTAAAATAACAGCTGTCCTCCCATAAAATGAAGCAAAAATAATGTTCTCTTGGCATTAACTTAGCCTTGAGTTGTTAAATTTTAATAGTGAACTTGTATATAAGAAAAATCCTTCCTTTATAACACACAGGTGCAAACACTCACAGAACAATCTTTAGCAGCTTTACTAATTCTTTTTTTTTTTTCTATTTGCGGGAAACAAGCCAAAGTGGCACTTAATGAATGTTGGTTTCTCATTCCCTCTACACATGGAATAAAAAAATAAATAAATAAATAGCAAAGCCTATTACCATTGAATGTGAGTACAGCAGACATTCAAACTATGTAATCAACAAGCAAACCACAGAAAGCAGTAAAACACTGTCATGGAATACTTTGTGAAGAGCAAGAAAAATAATTTACTTGGATGCCTGCTCATAGCTAAAAAATTTGACAGCAGAGTTTGGGACAATTCGTGCACAATTGGTCCCATTTCCTTTGAACAATCCCCGAAAACCCTCAGTTCTCCATATGTATTTCAATCCTTGAACTGTGCCACTGTATTTTATGCTATGAGGATTTTGAACCTGGAAAATTTAGAGAATCAAAGGATTAATAAATAAGGTCATCCCAATCTAGAGAATATGGATGGATGTATGTCTTCAAATACGCAGATACTCCCTGGAATTACCTGAAGAAGAATTTTTAGCCTTTCCAGCGGAGCAACTGCAGTGCGTGATCTGCAACACAACCAATTACAATTTAAAAAAATTCATATTAACCGAAAATTGCACTTGTAACTAATTTAGCTGTTTTATAAAGGAGTAAAATACAAAAGCTTAAAAACTTTAATTACTGCTCGTGTAGAAAAATAAAATCTGAAAAATTGGTGAACGCCGAACGCGTCTATTTATATGCATACAGATATACATAGGTACACATTCAAATAGCGACTGGGAGAGAGAGAGAGAGAGAACTGACACTCCACCAGCGATGCCGCCGGCGGCGAGGGACTTGCAAATACTGAGCAGAGCGGCGTGGGTGGGAGCCTTAACTCCTTCGCTAGCAATCTTGGCTTCCTCGGCCAGATTAACGATCGTCGACACGGCACTGTCGCTTCGCTTGCCTACGACATCCTCCGACGCCATTCAACAGCGCCACACAAATCGGGGACAGACACCCTCCGGGACCTGAGCCGCCGCACGAATCGTATTGGCCGTCGGGCGATTGCGAGGGATACAAAGCGATGGAGGGAGAGGACGTTAGTTCCTTTCGTGAGAAAAGCAAAAAAAATAAAATAAATAAATGAACGAACACCAAAAGGTAAAACTGGTTTCTGTATAGGGTTTTTAACTTTATATACGGCATAGCCGCATGGGTGTATCCGCAAATTAGGGATTGTGAATTATGCTCAAAATAGATAGATCTTTTGTGTGCATTTTATTTTGTATGTTAAGATATTATTAAGTTATTGTAATCTAATTTGTATTTCAAAAATATTTTATTTGGTCGAGATTCAATTTTTTGTCTCGAGAAGGAGGTTCGTCGTGTTATGATCGAGATGGACTCTAAATCCATTTATAGACCTGTTGCATAAGGATGCACAATTGGAGGACAATGGGTGTACGTTACTTTTCGACTGCACGACGATGATCCCAAAGTTTGAGGGAATTCATTTCAATCACATCTTCAGGGAAGGCAATGCTTGCGCGGATTTCTTGGCCAACCTAGCTCAAGGGAAAGACTAGGGAACGTGGGTTTTCACGGAAGCAATGGATGGTTTGGTCCCCCTCCTGGTTCGCGACAAGGGAGGATTTCTCACTCGTAGAGTTAGATAGTTGAGGCTCAGCCTCTCTTTCCTCACCAAAAAAAAAAAAGAAAAAAAGAATTGTAAGAAAAATTAATATTTTGATTCCTCAATTGTTTATTAATTGCACATAACATACTATCAACTAAAATAAGTGGACAATCCAGGAAGACGAAGACAATGACAATAACAAACCTATCTAAATGAGAATTAACAAAATTTAGAGTAATTACAACCAAAAGTAGTATCTAGTACATAATTACCATACAAACTACAATAAGTATTTAAATAATTGTGTTTTAGAAAACTGCAAACATTAATTTTAATGTAAACTATAATGAACTTCTCCTATAAAATATTGTATTGATATATTTTGAATTACTTATTTAAATGTAAACATTAGGTATTAAATCAATCGCGCAATGCGCGTGTAAAAATTAGTATTTTAATAAAAGGTATTAATTGTATAAAAGAATTTTTTTTATTGATTATAGAAAATAATTTTTTTAAGGTGATATGAAAGTGATACCACTTTTGAAAAATAAAATAGAATTGCAAGGATAAAGAATAAATATTGATTACTGTATATCAATTTGAAAGTGAAAAAAAAAAAAAAAAAAAAAAAAAAAAAAAAACCAAAAAAAAAAAACCAAAAAAAAAAAAACCAAAAAAAAAAAAAGAAGATTTTATTGGTATAGATGGCCTAACAACTAATTTGTTAACAATTGAATCCAAAGGTAGTGCTAAAAGCTACTATTTTATACAAGACTATATCTCGATAATGCAACAGTCACTTAGAACAACCACACTAATTAAAATTTTACATGATTTTCTATGATATATTTAGAAAAAAAAAAACAAAAAACAAAAAAAAAAAACAAAAACAAAAAGCAAAACAAAAAAAGTTGATACCTGACGTTAGGGGTGGGCACTTTGGTTCGGTTTATTCGAACCGAACCGAATCGAACCAAACCGATCCGAACCAAACTAGTAATAGAAAATCGAACGGTTCGGAATTTTGTAACCCGAACAGTTTAGTACCGAACCGAACTGAACCCGAACGGTTTGGCAACAACCGAACCGAACCGAATGTTATATAATTTTTTAATAAATAATAATAATAATAATAATAATAATAATAATAATAATAATAATAATAATAATAATAATAATAATAATAATAATAATAATAATAATAAAGAAGTAAATCCAAGTTTCTTGATGCCTGCTCCGCAGTTCAGTTCTCATTCTTACTGGTACTGAATCTTAAATTTTTTATTTGATTTCTTTATAGCTTGTTTTCTACATTGCACTTTTGTTGTTTGTCGCAATTGTTCTTTACCTCACAATTATATATAACTTGAGTTATATTTACAATATTCAGTATTTTCCTTAGTTTCATGTTTTTCTATAAATTTAATGTGATTTACAGTCATTCTAATTTTGATTTCCAGTGCACTATAATTATTTTCTAGTACTGGAATATATTTCGAGTGCACAAGCAATGACAGATTGTGTCCAGAAATTAACTATATAGTAATTGACACTTGTTCTTTTAATATCAATTATACAGATAGATGATTATTCATCTTATCAATAAAAATATTCCAACTGAACCAACTGAAGAATCGGTTGTGGAAAAACGTTAACTAATGTTTGGTAATTAGTACTTAGTATTGTGTTTGAAATTTGGATTGCTATTTTGTTATATAATGTTTAGAGTTTGAATTTGAATTATGTGAATATGTATTGTTTGGTAGTATGTTCGAAAAATTAAGAAATGTTGAAATTTGGGGATCTTAAACCGAACCGAATTAAATCCGAACCGAAATCGAACCGTTTCAAACCGAAACCGAAACCGAACCGAACTGAACTCTAATGTTAAACCGAATTGTTTAACTTTTTTAAAACCGAAATCGAAATTGAAACCGAAAAAAACCGAACCGAAACCCGAAACGCCCACCCCTACCTGACGCCCAAAAAAAAATGAAAGGTATTAACGCGCCAATCGGTGCGTATACTACACGCGTCTGCTGGGCGTTTGCTGTGAGCACACAACCCTAACTTTCTCCCATTTTTTCTCTCACTTTCTTTGGGATCTAAAAAAACCATTCATTTGCGAGAATTAAAAACACTCTCTCTCTCCTTCTTCTCTCACCTCCACATCACATTGTATCCCACAAAAAATCACCAAAAATCCATTGATATGGATGCTCGAGCTGATGTGACCATTGTATCCATTGCTAAATCAATAATCTAAGTGGCTAATATAATTCATATTTGTCTTGAAAAAGATAGACGAATTGATAGATCATGATTTTTATATTCGAGCCCGCATGGGTAGCTCAACTGGTCATAGAGATGAAACTTTAGAATAATGACCAGGGATCGAGTCTCACCAGCGACAGTGTGAGAGCAACCTCTCAAAGTGAGGGGGGTTCCTTGTGCGCAGTGAGCACCGGCCTCTGTGGTTCATGTTCAGTTGAGTCACCATGATTTACACCCTCCCAAATGCTCTATCGGACCCTTAGGGTTGGGGGTTAGCCTTTTGGAATAATGATTTTTATATTCGAAAATTGTAAGTTTTGTTTTTACCAACATTTTTTTTTATCAAATTCATTGATATTTTTAGTTCAATTTGCAAACTATTATACATAAGCTATAATACATATATATATATTACATTTGTTTTTCTTTTTTATAAAAAACTTAAACAATAATTTATTACAGTGTTGAATATTTATCACAATTATTATAAATATTCATCACAAGCACATCAAATTTTATTTTTGCGTATATTAATTTATTGGTCGAGTGTTGACTTTGTATTGATTTTTAGGCAATTATGAACTATTTTCCTTTTTCTTGTTGGGAAGGATTTTATTGGTTAAGACTTAAAGAGTTTTCTATTGAAGAATATAAGGCACAGCTCTTATCATGTCCAGCACGATATACCTGCTTTTCAAATTTAACGATGGAATTCTGTTTACTCACTTTCAATTGAGTATCCGTTTCCCTCCCTTTCCTGCTAGGATTGGAAATCCTGTATTTTACATATCCATACGATTGAGTCCTTGGGTTTCCTAAATAGTGTAAAAAGAAGTGTTTCGAATCATTGCTATTTGACTCGGACCTGTTCTAAAAAAGTCGAGGTCTTTCGAATTGTTTGTTGACACGGACAAAGTCAGGGAAAACCTCTGAAATTATTTCAATATTGAACCTTGGACATATAAGAGTTCCGAATCGAATTTCTTTAGAAAGAAGATCTTTTGTCTCATGGTAGCCTGCTCCAGTCCCCTTACGAAACTTTCGTTATTGGGTTAGCCATACACTTCACATGTTTCTAGCGATTCACGTGGCATCATCAAATGATACAAGTCTTGGATAAGAATCTACAACGCACTAGAACGCCCTTGTTGACGATCCTTTACTCCGACAGCATCTAGGGATCCTTTACAACGCACTACAACGCACAAGAATTATTTTTATTTTCTGTCCATACTTATTAAATATTTTTCATATATATATATATATATATATAGTGACTTAAACATTTTGAAGCTTTTAAGAGAAAAAGTATAATTTCAAAATAAAAATGTAACTAATTCCAATTGTTTTTTTTTTTTTACTGAAGATTAGGAGGGTGTATTCAATCTGACTTTTATAAATTATTAAAAAGTTTAAATGTATTAAATTCAAACGTGTATAAAATTTTTAAAAATCAAATACTACAAACTTGGTAATAAAAAAAAGATTTAAAATCAAATACAACTCGAGGTACACGGCTCGTTGTTTCCATCCAGCAAAATTTGTATTGAAGATGACATATTTTGGTCGGAAAAGAGGTTTTTGACCAACATAAATAGAAGATCCAAAAAAACTCCATCGAAATTTGCATCCAACACTATTTTTTAGTCAAAAATAACGTTTAACATGTAAAATTTAGACAGAAATTCAAGAGGGTAACCCACCATTCTTAAAACATGGAAATTTTTGTCCAACTACATGCGTGGGTCGAAAATTCCAACCAACATTAGACGAAAAACTTGAGTATTGAATGTTGTGAGTTTCCTTCCCACTGTTGGACGGAAATTGTGACCAACTGTTGTAGGAAAATCCAATATTATATAGAATGTTTTTATTATTTTTATATTACCATAATTTTATTTATAACTGTTGTTATATATGCCATCAACAAATTAATGTACACACTAAATTTCAAATTGAAAATATATTTAAACATTAAAATTATTTACAACAAAAAATATGATCATGTCCACAACAACGGACTATTACCATACACACCCACACACACACACATGAAAACATAAACTACATAATATTCATCGGTAGGGGCTTGTGTTTCATCATTTATCAAGGTAGAATTGTTGTTTACGTTCAAGGAAGCTAGCCATTTAGAATTTGCAATGAGTTGTGCAAATATACACTTTGTCAAAAATCACACTTTATGTTGTTACCCGTGCTAATTTCGAATGAAGAAGCATGTTTGAAACAAGAGAAGATAGTACAAATGGATGAATACTGGGAAAAAAATTAGTTGAAATATGCAGGTTAGACCTGAAATATTTTATTTTTCATCCAACGTTATTTTTGGGTGGAAATTAAATACCTACCATTTTTACTTTTTATCTGCCAATCAATTTCCTTCTAACACGGGACGTTGGACGGAATTTCCATCCAACATTTGTGCATTGGACGGAAATCCCAACCAACATTCCGTCCACTCATATTTAGTGACAGAAAGTTGAAATTTTTAATAAAACACTGACTAACATTATGGTTGAACGGAATACTAGTCAGAAATGACGAAGATTCCAACGGTGGTATATACTTGGTAAATAATAGTCTAATATATAATACATAATTGTGTATGATATTAACTACATATACACACATTGATATTCCGTGAAATATGCAAATGTGTAATCAACATATATATATAGTAGTGATTTCAAGTCGATGGATCCTTATAATCTTGAAATGTCATTTTAATTTGATGGAGGAAGCTAACAACCTAGCCAATGTTTGAGTATGTGGTCCACAATTGTCAGTTTGTCAATTTTGTGTCACCATTTCATTTTTACTTAGAATATCAATTTTTGGCCACAGAATGGATGGGGATGATCTGTGGTTCACGTTTAATTGTTTATGAAAAATGAAGCAAAACATGCCGAATGGATAAGGGGTAGCTTTCATGTATTACATGATTATATTACATAATGCCAACGACTTTTGTTTTAGTAGAACAACCTATATTTTTCTTATAGCACGTTTGGTTTACGCAATAAATTTTGAGGTAATAGAAATACTATTTCACAAAGAATGGAATAGACATTTAGAGATGGCAATGTGTCCCGTCTCCGTTGGGGATTCCCGTCCCCGTAAGGGATGGAGACGGTGAGGGGGAACAATTTCGGGGATCGGGGACGAGGATGGAGAACTTTTTAAATTCCCTGCCGGGGACGGGGATACCCCTCCCCGCCCCGTCCCCGAAAATTAAAATATATAATTATATATTATATTTGGAATTAGGAATTAGGAATTAGATTATTAGTTATTTAGTTAATTAGCTTTATTAGATTTTAAAATTAAAATTTAAAACACACTCAATATTATTTAACTATTCAAACACTGTATATATTGGATGAATTGAAATTTGGAATATATTGAATATTGATTACATTGCATGCACGGTAAATATTGAATGTATATATATTGGATTAATTAGATTATTAGAATATATTTACTATGGATTTCAATTTTTTTTTTATTTTAAAAAATTGTATTACTTTCACACATTGACTTTGGGTTGACCGGGGATGGGATTCCCCGTCCCCGCCAAATTCCCCGCGGGGGTGGGGTCGGGGTCGCGGGGACGGGGATTGGGAGTATACTCTCCGCCCCGTTGTCATCCCTAATGGACAAGGAAAAGAATAGGAATTGTATTCTATTGTTTGGTTCGCGGAAGGAATAGACTTTAGGAATTATATTACAATGTTTGGTTGATTTAATGAATAGAAACTAAATATGTTTTAAAAGGCATAAATACCCTTATATAAATATGTGAAGGTGGCGATGGTGGTGGTGGCGGCGGCGGCGTTGGTGGATGTGGTTGTGGTGGCGACGGTGGTGGTGCTGGGGTGGTGGTGGCGGCGACGGCAGCAACAGCGATGGTGGTGGCGGCGGCGGCGAAATAAGAAATAAATTTAATTGGGATAAAATAAGAAATAGAAACTTTAGAGTATTCCTAAGAACTCGGGGGGCCTCTATTCCCCTTGCAAGGGGAATAGGTCATTCTCAGGAAATACAAGTGGTTACCAAACATAGAAATAGACCTATTACTGAGACTGCTATGGCATTCCAGGCCTATTCCGTGAACCCCCATTAGTGTTTTTGATATATCACATCAATCACAAAATGACAATAATAACCAAAATAACACTTTCGTTAAGACTCAAACTTACAACCTCTCATATGGGAATCCAACCCGAGTGCCATTTGAACACAAGATGCTTCGTTGTTCATCTTTAATTATACTATTTACCATTTTGTTTTGTAGTCTTTGATATTAAGCTAAAAAATGCTCAAATAATATTATCTATATCTTTTTATCAATTTACAAATACAATTACAAAATTAAAAAGAAACAAATATTAAGCAAAATTAAATTAGATATGCGGACAATTGTTACGACCCTAGATAGGATTGTAACAGATAGGAAACCTTTTGAGCATGCTTCTGGCTCATAACCGTATTTAAGTCATGGCAAATTCCAATTTTACACTTCGAGCGTGTGTGAGCTCCAAGAAGAATAACTAAAATAATAAAACAACCATATATTTGTATCCATCCTTCCGGTATTCATATACAATGAACCTTTTATACTAAATTACTAACACCTATAATAATAAAGTTACTAAAATTATTATAAATGTACAAGGTAATGATATATTCTAATATACATAATTTACTTATACTAATATTTAGTCAATTATCATCTAATTATATATAGTTCATTCCCCTTAAAAAAAACAAAAAAAAAAAAAAAACATATGGTTCATTCCTTTTCGACCCTTCACTAATTAAACCACATATTATTTCTTTCCTTTGTTGCGTATAACTTGTTACGACCCTAGATAGGATTGTAACGGATAGAAAACCTTTCGAGCAGGCTTATGGTTTTTAATCGTATTCGAGTCACGACAAACTCCAATTTCACACTTCGAGCGTGTGAGATCGAGCTCCAAGAAGAATAACTAAAATAATAGAATAACAATATATTTTTATCTGTCTTTCCGGTATTCATATACAATGGACCTATTTATACTAAATTACTAACACCTATAATAATATAATAAAGTTACTAAAATTATTCTAACTATACAAGGTAATGATATATTCTAATATATATAATTTACTTATACTAATATTTAGGGTCCGTTTGAAAAGCAGGAAAATGACTTCTGAAAAATGAGTCATTTTCCAAAAGTTATTTTCCTTTCCTGTGTTTGGCTGCAAAATTGAAAACTGTCTTTTGGTGTTTGGCTCATTTTCTGAAAACGATGTAGAATTGTATAATTAAACATTTTATATAATTAATTATTTTGTTTAAAATATATAAAATTTACAATAATATTCTAAATAATAATATTTATTTTTAAAATCAAATAACATTATTTATTAAAAAAAATAAAAAATAAAAAATAAAAAATTTTGATAAATTGGTTTCCGGCGGAAACCAAGATTTGGTTTCCGCCGGAAACCATGTCTGGTTTCCACGCTGGAAACCAGATGGTTTCCTGTGCGAAAGTCATGGTTTCCGGTGGAAACCAGATGGTTTCCGCGCCGGAAACCAAGATCTGGGTGGAAACCATATGTTTTTTTTTTTTTTTTTAACCTCTGGTTTCCGGCGGAAACCTGTCGGAAACTAGTGAGCCTAAAAGCTAGAGGATGAAGATGCCAATGAAGATGAAGAAAGTCAATGTTTTTGACGTGAAGAAATGAAGAAGTCAATATCCGGAAAATGACTTCCCCTTTTTTTAAGGGGAAGTTGTTTTCCTTAAAAATGGGTCTATTTTTCATTGACCAAATTCTATTTTCCATTGACTTGAGCATTTTCCTTCTTGCCAAACACAGGAAACCCGGAAAATGATTTCCAGAAATCATTTTCCGGGTTTCCAAACACAACCTTAGTCAATAATCATCTAATTACATATAATTCATTCCTTTTAATTAAACCACCTATTATTTCTTTCCTTTGTTGCGTATCACTCTCCATCCCTTCAAAAAACACATTGTCCTCAAGGTGTAGAAAGGAATAGAATAAACAAGTACACATCTTTGTTGAAGCGGCCCTTGCAACTTTGGATGGTGGCTAGTTGGCAAAACAAATGATTGAATTGGTTCTCGAGCTTAATCATGACACATAAATGTCCTCCCCGTTTGACTTGCACTATCTAAAAAAATCAGTAAAAATATCTCTTGCTCCCCAATGTTAAGTTCCAATTCTAAGGTAGTACTCACAAGTCTTGTCTCAAGATAATCCTCAAGAGATTAAGTTGTTGAAATATTGAATGTTGCTTTCATCGTGATTGGTTGGGAGAGGATCGGAGCTGTTGTTATTGATGATTTCTTCGACCCTATGCTACTTGGTTCTTTTTGAAAAGTTAAATTAGAATAATTAGAAGTGTGAAATTCCAAAGTGTCATCGTGGTCCCGTCTATAATTCTCCATACACAGCCATCAACAACTTTAAATCGGGATATTTAATGTTTAAAACACAACACTCATCGTAAGTAGGTCATGATGAAGAGCTTGTTTGGCCATGAATGCATCCAAGATAGAATCAAACCATGCCAAAACTTGAAAGGTGTAACTCTCATCCTTCAAAATATGAATATATTGTACGGGTCCTTTCGCTGAAAAGATCTCATACAATACAAAATTATCAAGTGGATACCATACTTGTGTACATAAATCAATAAACATCGAGTAGTATTTTCCATAATAATAATAAAAATTAACTCCTTTTTTTTTAAATTTTTTCCTTTATTTTGTTGACTTCGTTTTCTCCTTTTTTTTTTTGGGTAAAATTTTTCACTTTTTTTTTTTTGTTATGAGGAATGCGGCCAACAAAAAATAACAATAATAATAAAATAAAAAGATTGGAGATACTCTCACCAATGGAATCAATGAAAGCACCAATAGGATTGTAACGAATACGAATCCTTTCGAGCAGGCTTTTGGTTCCTAACCGTATTCGAGTCATGGCAAACTCCCATTTCACACTTTGAGCGTGTGAGATCGAGCTTCAAGAAAAAATAATTAAAATAACATAATAACAATATATTTTTATCCGTCCTCCCGGTATTCATATACAATGGACCTATTTATACTAAATTACTAACACATATAATAATAAAGTTACTAAAATATATTATTATAACTATACAAGGTAATGATATATTCAAATATACATAATTTACTTATACTAATATTTAATCAATTATAATCTAATATGATTCATTCTTTTAGACCTTTCACTAATTAAACCACCTATTATTTCTTTCCTTTGTTGCGTATCAACATCTCACATTGCCAACTTTACTTGAGCATGAGGTTTTTTATGAAAGGGAATTTCATACTCCATTTGCATATTACGAATTAGACAATGCATTTCTTTATGAAAGGGAATTTCATGTTATTTGTAAAACTTTTGTATACATCACCATTTTAGAAGTTCTTTGATTGTTTCGTTTCTTATTTAGTTTATCTTTTTTTTTTTTTCAGTCTAAATTGCATGGATAATAAGTATTTTTAATTAATTTTTATTTTATTAATAGAGATTAATAGGTATGTCACAAATTTATCACCTTACATGTTGCATATTTATATCTCGCTCGGACCGGAGTACTTATTTTTTAAATAATTCAACCAATCACTTTTTTCCTCCCATATTATACTCTTACCTTTTCCTCAAAGTTAATTCCATTTTTATCCTAAATTTATAGGTGGCAATTCACTTTTATTCCTTTTTTTTTCAAAACATTATTTTTTGATCCTAGTATTATTGTGGCATGACCATTTCTGGTCATTCATCAACAAAACAGTTTAAATTCCATTAAATAAAAAGGCATTTCGGTCTTCAGTTATAAATTTTTTCAAAAAGATAAACATAAAAATATATAACGGGTCAACGCACTTTATATTAATTAAAAAGATCAAAATGTCTTTGTATTTAATGGCATTTTAATGATTTTGTTGATGGATGACAAAAAATGGTGATGTCATAATAATACTAGGACCAAAAGGGGGTGTTCTGATAAAAAAAATGACTAAAATTTTACTGTCACCTATAAATCTACGACCAAAATACTTCAGTAAGACCCCATTCCTAGAGCTAACATGTGAAATTAACTCTTTTCCTCATTATTTCCACTATTTCTTAAATTTTATATATTAATATGCTATAATTTAAATAAGGGTTACACTTGTATGAGACTGTCTCGCTGATCATTATCTGTGAGATGAGTTCGACTTGTGTCGGGTCAATATAAAAATGTAATACTTATACTTAAAAATATATTTAATACTATGAATAAAATGTTTGTTACTTATAAGGAAAGTGCATGTAATACTTTTGAGGACAAATGTAATACTTTTATGGGCTGTTTGGTTTACGGAATATGCCTGGAATGGCATAGCATTCCAGTAATAGGCCTATTCCTGTGTTTGGTAACTACTTGTATTCCCAGGAACATTGTTCCCGGGAATGACATATTTCCCTTGCAAGAGGAATAGAGATTCTCAGGGGGGCCCCTGGTATTAGGCTATTCCTGAGTTCTCAGGAATAGCCTAAAGTTTCTATTTCCTATTTTACCCCAATCAAATTTATTTCATATTTCACCACCGTCACCACCATCGCCATCGCCGTCATCGTCGTCGCCGCCACCGCCACCACCACCACCACCACAGCACCGCCACCACTGCCACCACCGCCACCAACATCACCACCACCACCGTCGCCGCTGCCATCGCCACCGCCACCGCCACCACCCCACTACCGCCACCGCCACCAACACCACCACCCCAGCAGCACCACCGCCACCGCCCACCACCGCCACAACCGCCGGCACCACCACCCCACCACCACCACCATCACCACCGTCGCCGCCACCAACGCCACTGCCACCACCACCACATATTTTTATAAGGGTATTTATGTCTTTTGAAACATATTTCATTTCTATTCCTTAAATCAACCAAACACTGTAATATAATTCCTAAAGTATATTCCTTCTGCGAACCAAACAACATAATACAATTCCTATTCTATTCCTTGCCTATTCTATTCCTTATGGAATAACATTCATGTTACCTCAAAATTCATTCTGTGAACCAAACATGCTGTTACTGTTTTACATTTTGATATAAAAGTATTTTTTTATCAAAATTATTACATTTCCCTTATGAGTAATGTTGACAAGTGTTTGTTACTTATAAAGGAAAATGTAAGGTGGAGCTGTTTACTTCATTTCTCTGTTTTTTCATTTTCAGTTTTTCTTTTCTCCAATTTTCCATTCTTCATTTCTCCAATTCTCTAATTTTCATTCCCTATTCCTCCAATTTTTCATTTATCTAGTTTTCTAATTTCATTAAATACAATCATCCTATATAGTTTTTGTCCATTTATACAACAACAACAACAACAACAACAATAATAATAATAATAATAATAATTGTGAAAAAAGTAAGTGACATAAAAAGTGAGTAAATGTTATTATTATTATTTTTTGGAATTATTATTATTATTATTATTATTATTATTATTATTATTATTATTATTATTATTATTATTATTATTATTATTATATGTTGTGTTATGTAAAAATAAATTCTAAAGTAATGATCGACACCCATGTCGATCATACTCATATATATAATTATGTATTTCATACATTATTACACAGAGTATAATTAGAAATCATTATCAATAATAATCACAATAATGTGTGGTATATATAATGATATTGTACGGTTAGTTAATATGTCGACTAACATTGTAAATTTTCTCTACTACATCGGCCCATCAACTCAAGTTTTCTGGCTCCCCTTGTTGGTTGCTATAATTTTTGTAACCTAAATTTATATATGTGGAATGTATTTGTTTCTTTGGATTTTAATTTGAAATTCAGTAAATATTATATATTATATTAAATAGAAAAAAAAAAAAGAATTGATGTTGAGGTATAATGTTTTAAATAATTTGTATATGTGACTAATAACCAACACAATATGGTCTTGTTACACAACATACACTTTTCTTATTAAAATGTCGAATTCTAAAAGTTTGAATTTTTTTTTATACATAATTGGATATCATTTTTATACAACATATTTTTTTGATATTAAATTGTTTAGATATAATTATCACAAAACATAAATATTGCTTCTGTGTTTTTTTGGGTACAACACGCCCCAATATCAAAATATGCATTGTATCAAATTGAAGGATATCTTTTATGTATTTCAAATATGCATTGTATCAAATTGAAGTATATCTTTCAACTAATTAAAGTTTAAACATAGTTATTATTATTATTATTATTATTATTATTATTATTATTATTATTATTATTATTATTATTATTATTATTATTATTATTATATACATATATGTATATGTACTTTTAGATCTCAAATTATAGGATATGATAATAGTGAATTCAATCACTATGTTATAATTGCATGTCATTACTTTTAATCTTTGAGTTATTTCGAGATGATGCTTTCAATCTCTCCACTATATATTTTGTTAAAACTTACTATTGCAGTCCGTTTGGTTCGCTGGAAAATATTTGAAAGGAAATGAAATTAAAATTTCATAGAAAATATATTTCATTGTTTGGTTGGTGGAAAAGAAATTATTGGGAACATAAATTTCATTGTTTGATTTGATTTGTAATTATAAGGAATAATGGGTATAAAGACAATTATACCCCTACACAACAATAATAACAATAACAATAATAATAATAATAATAATAATAATAATAATAATAATAATAATAATAATAATAATAATAATAATGGTAATTAAAAAAAGTTAGTGAGTGTATAATTGTCCTTATTGTTTTTCATGAAAAATAAAATACCAAGAGGGGCCCCAAAAAAATGTTTTCCATCCAACCAAAAATCGAAATTTTCCTCAATGCTACTAGCTCTATTACATTGTAGTATCTATTCATATACTTTCTCAACCTACTGAAACACAAAGAGCTAATAACGCCTCCACTGAGGCTTGAACTCACAACCTTCCTAATGAAAGTCCAACCCGGGTACCATTGGACCACATAGTCCTAGTTTTTAGAAATGTTAGTTATTCATGGCTATAATGAAATTTCAAAGTTAATACCTCCAATAGTCCTCCGAGTATTAGCGATTTACCAGCTGTGGTCATCCGAATATTAAATGACATCCAATGATCTTTCATGTTTTAAAAAATAACCACCCGTGGTCCTATTTTTTTTTTTTTTTTTAAAAAAAATCGAGTTTAAAATGACCACGAGACGTCCTAAAAGACCATTGAAATATGAAAGACCATTGAATGTCATTTAAAACTCAGATAACCACAACTGGTAAATCGCTAATACCCGTAGGAGCATTGAAAGTATTAACTCTAAAATTTCACTTCCTCTTTCTTTTCTTTTCCCCAAATCGTTGTCCAACTCCAATATAATGGTGGCCAGTGATTTATATTTTTTTGCTATTAAGTCAAGGAAATTAAAAATAAAAAAATTCAATATAATAAATATTTTTTGCCATCCACTAAATCAGAGTTGAAATACGATTTAGGATGTAAAAATTTTATCACTAATTTTGAAAAAGCAATAATAAATTTTGACAAATCTAATAACAAAGACACAAAAATGTCACATTAGTGACAACTCAAAATATAAAAAACGTAACATCCATAATATATACATATAGACTAAATCTGTACATTATTATTAATTTATTATTTAACTTGGGATTCAAAAGTGTAATTTTAAAAAATATATATATTTTACAATTAGATATAAAGTGCCCCAAACGAAAGTTATCGTCAATGTTAGATAAAGATAGGTGGTAGCAATGATATAAGAAGAAAAGGAATCAGTAACACAAAATTTGCCATTTGGTACCACTGTAGAATAAGATACAAACAAGCCACGTTTGCAAAACTAATTTAAGAAACTTTTGAAACTAACAAACAACTCTTTACCTGCAACTATACTTAGCAATACATATATATGTTATATATACCATTATTATGTTATTAATCATTGGACCCACGTTAGGGGTATCTAACCACCCAACCACTTACAATTTTAAAGACAATTAAAATAATGAGAATAGGTGCAAGAAAACGTACAGATATATGTCTACAGCTGCATGAGACAAGATTAGCTAGATAATTATCACGCATAAAAAGCCAATCCGATGCTGAATTCTAAACAAACACGTAATTTAATTTTTTTTAATCACCGTAAGATTAGTTCAGATTTAACTTGGACAATGTTTCCACAAAGTTTAGAGCAAAACCTCCGACTTTGTGTTTGCACTAACAATCTAACTTTTTAAAATTTGACCTGAATCTCACGGTAATAAAATTTAGCTCTTACTTGACTCTTTATATTACAAATAATTGGTTTTTTTGACTATACAATTACATACTTAAATCATCATCATCATTATTATTATTTTAAACTTAAGTGATCTCAGTTTTCACTATTAGAATTTTTCAATTTTTTGACCACTTTTCCAACCACCCACAAATTCGTCGAACTAATCCTGAGTTCACGAGATCCAATCCCTAGAGCCGCAGCAAAGGTAAATTGGGAGTCGCGCAATCAGCCCACCGGTCAGATTAAGGGCCGATTTTTGGCCTGTGCATAATGCTCAATAGCACAGGGCCTCAATTTTAGAGGGTTATATCTCTTTTTGACCTAATTGCTTAAAAAAAAATTAAAATTAAAATTAAGCCGACATTCCTTCACACCTCTTTCTATCTTTGCATAAAACTTATCAATTTTTTTCTCCAAATCAAGATTTTCTTTCCTCCATTAATTTTACAACTTTCCCCTAAATTTCTTTGATTACCAAAGTTGCAATTCAATTTTCATCACTTCTCTCTCTTAATTAATTGAGCATGATTATAATTTTGGTAAGGTATCATTTATTTCTAAGAATGGTGCCATAAAAATTCAAAAAATAATCTTGATCAGATCTTTATATTCATGTACACACAATAAATCCAATCAAGACCTTCCATTATTACTCCGCTTAGCAATTGACTCAATCTCCTAGGTTAAGTTTTTAAATTACTTATTATTATTTAAAAGATCACTTACGTATAGTATAAAAAAAGAGGTGGAGTTGGGTTAGCTAGTTAGAGTTATTCATTATATTCATCACAAGATTCCATCGTTTTGCAGACATGAAGAAAAGAGAAGACGACGAAGAAGAAGAAGATCGTCAAGAAAGTGACGGCGGCGATCGGACGGCGGCTGTGATTAATGTGTGGGACTGCGGGAGCCCCTTGTATGATTCTTTCGAGCTTGTTTCGGTTGCGCATCTCATCGAGCGGAACATGAGGGCCCTGCCGCCGTCGCCGCCGTCGTCCGGCAGATCGTCGGCGGCGGAAATGGATAACAGGTATAGGGGATTGTTGGCGAGAAGATCCGGTGACCGGAAAAGGAAGAGTGAAGAGAGTACGGCGCCTAAGGTGCGGAAGCTTAAGAGTGGGTTTTATAGCTTTTTTGCTACTGTTGGGTTGATTAAGAAATAAGAGAATTATTAGTTTGGGAAGAAGAAATAAGAGAATTATGAAAGATTTGTAATGGATAAATTCAAGATCGATCTACTTCATAATTTTTAAGTTTAATGCCTTTAGTATTTTAACGTATTTTTTCATAATTAATTATAATTGCATTTCCAGTTTCAGCTCTGCTGTTTAAGATGTTCTTAAATGCATAGGATTAAATTCATCATCATGAGATCAGGGACAGAACTAGGGATTGGATGCCCCAGCCCCAAACTTTTTTGAATTTTTTATTTATTACTCTTAAAAGTTTTTGTTTTTAAATTTATATATATATATATATATATATATATATATATATATATATATATATTACAGGACAGGACCAATTTTTAGATTTTTGTGGTCCCATTGCTGTAAATAAATGAGGTCCTACCAAAAGCGCAATCTTTAAAATCAATACCAAAATTTTTTCTAATAATAATAAGGTGGTAAAATATTTGTCTACGCAAAGAAAAAAACAAAAGACATATTATGAAATAAATTACAATTATAACAACAACAACAACAACAATAATAATAATAATAATAATAATAATAAAGAGAAATGCAAAAGGATTTAAAAAAAAAAAAAAAAAAAGGTGTGCACAAAGCAAAATGATTAAAAAAAAAAGAGAAGATATGCACAAAGCTAGAGCAGTAGGCAGGATTCAAGATAAACACTATAGACACGCGTTTTTACAGTTTCCCTATGGAGTCTTTTAAGATTAATTACAATTGCTTTGTTTTTTTTTTTTTTTAAATTTCTTAATTAACTAGGTAAAAATTAAATATTGGACCCTCTAAAATTTGAAGACATATGTTATTTGTCAGCTTGCACTGCCTAAAATTCGGCCCTGCTACGGGGTATATAAATATTAATGTTTAAATTATTGTAACTAATTTAAACAATAATTTAATGCATTATGCACCCGGTGCACCATATAATTTGCGGTATAACAACTGCATATATAATGGACAAATTATATCGTGCACCGCGGTGCATAATCGAATGCAACGCGCATCAAAACGACGTCGTTTTATTTAATGAAAAGAAACGGAATCTGTTCCGCAAAAAATAACTCTGTTCTTCAGTTTCATTTTGTATACACTGCAGTTTCAGTTCAACACAACTACAGTTTCATTTCGATATAACTACAATTTCATTCAATATTTATACACTCAAATATGTGAAAATGTTATTTAATTTTATTTTATATACACTATAGTTTCATTAAAACACAACTACATGATCATTTTGATATAATTACAACTTCATTGTACAATATACACTCAAATATATGAAATGTTATTCAGTGTTATTTTATATATATTGCAGTTTCATTTCACCATAACTACAGTATCATTTTGATATAACTGCAGTTTCATATGATAATATAAAAATAATTGTGAGGCAGTGTCAGTTTAGATACATTGTAGTGTCACTCCGTTAACACTAACAGCGCGCCGTTTCTTTACTTAAAGAAATTGTGCCGTTTTGATGCGCGGTGCATAATCCACGATATAACGACCGTATATAATGCTATATTGCTATGATTAGTGTAGCTGTTATGTCTGTTTTTTCACGTGTGTGTAATGGGCTTGGGCTTTGGCTCATGGAAATGTTAATGCAGATCAAGCCCATTATTGGTTTTGGGTCTAGAGAATTTAAGCCCAACTCTACTTTGTTCAATCGTTATGCTGTGCAATCGTTATGCGTTGGACCCGTGTCCAGCATGCTTGCTGGACACGGGTAACAGTGCTGTTAGGCACTGTTATCTCCTCTTTTTTTTTCTTTTTTTTTTTTTTAAAAAAAAAAATTTCAGACCGCTTCATTGTAAGAGTATATGTTCATAATTTTATTACTATATGTTAATAACTATACATTCATAATTCCATAACTGTACGTTCATAACTCTATAACTGTACATTCATAACTCCATAACTGTACATTCATAACTCCATAACTGTACATTCATAACTCCATAATTGTACATTCATAATTTTCAAAGCTCTATGTTCACAATTTTAGAGCTCTATGTTCATAATTTTATCACTATATGTTCATAATTGTAAGTTCATAATGTTAGAGCTCTTTGTTCATAATTTGATCAATAACTGTACATTCATAATTCCATACTGTAGATTCATAATCTCATAACTGTAGATTCATAACTCCATAACTGTAGATTCATAACTCTATAACTGTACATTCATAACTCCATAACTGTACATTCATAATCTTCGAAGCTCTATATTCACAATTTTAAAGCTCCATGGTCATAATTTTATCACTATATATGTTCATAATTGTAAGTTCATAATGTTAGAGCTCTGTGTTCATAATTTCATAATTGCATAACTGTATATTCATAACGGCATAACTATACATTCATAACGGCATAACTGTACATTCATAATCCAAAAAAAAAAAAAAAAAAAAAAAATAACGCCGTTAACGGCAAAACGCGCGCGATTTTTTTTTTTTTTTTTTTTTTAACTAAATGACGCGTTTTTTTTTAAAAAACGACGTCGTTTTGGGCCCGTGTCCACAATTCAATGTGGACACGGGTCCAGGGCATAATTTGCCTATGCTGTGGAACCGTGTCCATCTTGCAAGGTTGACACGGTTTTATGTTCATAATTACTTAATTATATGTTCATAATTATAAACCTATATATTCATAATTTTTGAACTTCATATACATAATTATTAAACTCTATATTCACAATTACAAAATTCTATGTTCATAATTACTGAACTATATGTTCATAATTATAAAGCTGTATATTCATAATTTTTGAACATTATATTCACAATTATTGAATCTCTATATTTATAATTACAGAACTATATATTATAATTATATTCACAACTCTATGTTCATAATTTTTAAACAATATATTCATAATTATGAGCAGTTTTAAAACCACAAGACGGACACGGTTCGACAGTATAATTTGCCTGCTTTGTCCAATAATTATATCATGGACCAATGTGCATGTAGTCAATTGTTATACAGTTGACCAATGCCTAATATAGTGCCTTTCAAAAAAAAAAAAAATTGACAAATGCCTAATATAGTGCCTTTAAAAAAGGGGGGGAGGGGGGGGAGCTGTTATCGTGAGCTTATGACGTATCACGTTACAAATATGCATATTGTCAAATTAATTTTTAGTAACATTAAACATATAGTTTAGTGGTACTACAATTAACCTATTGTATGTATAAAATGAAACTGAATAGTAGAGCTCATACATATATGTATATTGTTATATGAACTTATAGTAGAATTAAAATAATACTTTAATGTTGCTACAATGAACTTATTGTGTATATAAAATGAAACTGGATAGCAAAGAAATACACGGCAATTAAAATGATACTTTAACGTTATTATAATGAATTAATGTGTGTGAAAAATAAAACTAAAAAATATAGCTCATACAACAATAACAAATTTTTTTTCTAAAATTAGAATCAAACAATGTCATTTTACTCCATGGTCCATATAGTAAAATTTGCCACATGTAGCAATGTGCACCCAATTCATCTCTATTTTTTCGAACTTAAATTATTTTTGTTATATACAAATAAATTTAAGGGAAAATGGCACTTTTCCCCCCTGTGTTATATACTTATAGCACTTTTTCCCCCTATATTATTTAAGTGGCAATTTCCCCCCCTGATATATTAAATGGACATATTTACCCTTAAAATAAATATTTCATTTATTTTACTTCTCCAACAAATTATAACCACAATTTGAAAAAATAAAATACATTAATTGTTGAATTTAGAATACTTTAAAAATAAAAAAAATAAAATTTTAAAATAATGTTTGAACCAACAGTTCAAATTGGATCCGAAATTGTGAAACAATGATTCAAAATAAAAACCAAATCGCGATTATATATACTTATATGTGAGAGTCAATATAAATGCGAAAAAAACATACACTATTTGCAAATATTATAATTCTAATTTTAAGCTATTGCTAGTAGTTGTTCCGATTTGAACCTCTGGTTCACGGTTCAGAATCTATTTTTTTCCACTTAACAATTTTAATAAACGGAAACCCAAATATTGGGTTATGTTATGAATCATAACCGAATTTTTTTTTATTTGATTGCTATAGTGTTCGGTTCAGTTCGAACCGAACCGTGGCCATCCCTACGTATAAACAATAATTTGTTGAACAAGAGAAATAAATAAAATATGTATTTTAAGGGTAAAAATGTCTATTTAATATTATCAGGGGGAAAAACCGCCACTTTTATAATAATTGAGGGGGCAAATGTGGATGCATGAATAACTCAGGGGGAAAAAGTGCTATAAGCATATAACATAGGGGGAAAAAGTGCCATTTTCCCTAAATTTAATGTACAAAAAAAATAAATCATTAAAAAAATTTAATTGAGATCTGTTAAATGCACCCAATTCATCTCTATTGTTTCAAACTTAAATTCATTTATATATATATATATATATATATATATACAAATAAAAATAATGTATAAAAATATATTTGAGATCTTTTAAATGACACACATATAATAATAATAATAATAATAATAATAATAATAATAATAATAATAATAATAAACATTATGAACATAGTACAGAGTGAACGTAAATAGATATGATGTACATACAGTTTAGTATTTATGTAGATTAAGATTTAAATTTATGATTATATAGAACAAATATTATAAACATAGTATATGATTAATATTATTAAACATCGTCTGTAGTGCATGTAATATTTATATACATTAAACTTTATTTTTATGACCATATAGAAACAACATTATGAGCCTACTATATAGTGAATGAAAGTATATATGATATATGTACATGCAATTTAATATTTATATATACATTAAGGTTTAATTAAGTTTATGAACATATATAACAAATAGTATGAATATAGTACAAGATTATTAAATATAATGTTCTAATTGACACTTAACATAAAATGATGTCATTTTAGATCATGATTTATTATACAAGGTGTATTTTGATTCACGATATAATTTAAGTGATATATATGTTAGACCAACTATTTAACGAGTAATGATGACAACAATTTGCTATATTCTTTCTAAAAGGTTGAACCTCAACCTTAAGGATCACCCACACCCTGCCCCGACAAAACATATGGGAGGATGTAAATCATGGTAACTCAACTGAACATGAACCACAAAGGTTAGACATTTGCTTACTGCGCACAAGAAGCTAAGGCCCCCTCAAAGTTGCTCACATACTGCCGCTAGTAAAACTCAATTCCTAATCATTCTTTTCAACTTTCAACTCGTTAGTTTGAAGTCTAGGTAGATCCGGTCAACCATAAAGCCCTTAAATGATAGATTAATGGTCAAACAATTCTAAGAAAAATGATTTTATAAGTAGCATTAAAATCGCCGGCAATAATACGTGGTTGGCATTTGGCAAGCTCCAAAAACTTACATTTTACGTAACTAGTTCGAAATAGTCAATGAGGGTGACACCTTTCTCAACCTTAAAACGTCATCGGGTAACTCAATGTGGTCATGCATGCTTCTCACATGAGAATTGTGAAAAAATTGTAACTATAGAAATTAAGTCAATAAATATAATTAAAAGTCATCATCTTAAATTCATGCGCTTAAATAATACTCTAAATCATTCATAAATATTAATTAAAGGAAAAATCTGTTCAAACAAAATTTGAACATTTTATCAAAATATGTAAGGTAATAACAAAATAAGAGTTTCTAAATTGAAACATGTGCTCCATCTCAACTAAAAGTCTAAGCTAATAGTTGAATTGCACAAATGACTATATGCTCACACACCCCCTCACGTGTGCGGTGGGTTCCAAGCAACACGTGGACCGATAAACCGTAGTCGCTTATGAGTGGCGCTAAGATTCAAACCCATGACCTTTGATCTGGCTCTGATACCAAATTGAAACATGTGCTCCATCTCAACTAAAAGCCTAAGTTGATAGTTGAATTGCACAAATGACTATATGCTCACATTCTATATTATTAATCATCTCATTTAAATAATAAATTATCGTTATTATTAAATATAAGAAAAGCATAAGGGTGTTGGCGACTGTGTGCACTTATGCACAATATCGTGTGCACCGTAGAATACCACTAGAATCGTTTACACTGCACATGCATACATTGCATTGTGCATACTCTAATACTGCATTGTGCACACGTTCACATTGAAATGCACATATACCATCATGCACCACCGCTACCACCAAGAAAAACAATTATAAAAAAAAAAAAATCACAGTTGATTCACATACCTAACTAGTGCACAAGCACATCATTATATGCAAATCACACCACAAACAAATACACACGCATATGTACTATAATGCACACTTGTCACACTTATACATTGTACTATGCACACTCTAATCTTGCATTTTACGTACACATGTTTGCACTGAAATGTAGACATATACTGATACGCATCATGCACCACCAATACCACTACCACCAATGATTAAAAACTTAGTTGATACACATACTTGACTAGTGTACAAAGTACAAACAAATCATTATATGCAAACCACACTACAAACAACATGCACACGCATATGTACTATAGTGCACACGTCAGTCTTATTTATTGCATTGCGCACACTCTAAAATTGCATTGTACATATATATGTTCACATCGAAATGCACACATACACATCATGCACCCCCACCACCATCAAGAAAAATTAAAACAATGATAAAAAATCTCAGTTGATTAATATACATAACTAATACACAAACACATCATTAGATGCAAACCACACCATTAGTAAATGCACAGTTGCACACACATATGTACTATAGTGAACACACGTCAAGTTTACAATGCACACACATATCACATGAACACAAAAATGCATACTAGGCCGCTAGGAACCGACATTGAAAATGCACATATACAAAGGCCATAGTGCACATGATTGGCCATGGCGCTGTGTGGAAATCATCCTGCTGCTGGTGGTGTGACGCAATATGCGCCTGAGGCGGTGCTGGCCTAGGTCCAGTCGGCGAGGGAGCGTATCGGGTACCCGGTGCGTCGCTATAGCGGTGGTAACAAGTCAGTGCTATATGCCCCGGAACATCGCATATTTGGCACAGAATTCCGCCGCGACCACGGCCTCTACCTCGTCCACGACTGTTGCGTCCTCGTCCGCGATGTTGCTGGGAAGAGGACGGCGAACTCTGCACGACCATGGCTGCCGGCGACTGAGAAACTGGCAGTATCTCTTCTGGGAAGAGGTAGTGATGAGTCGCAAGCAGGTCTGCCACCTCTGGAATGGTGAGAGGTGTATTCTTGGTGGTCAGGGAGGCAACTAAGCTCCTGTATTCCGGTCTCAAGCCCCAGAATACATGCAGGTTCTGTTCATCTAGGCTGACCGAACGTCCAGCCTGAGCCAGCTGTTCGACGAGCACCTTCGCTTTTCCGAGATATTCAGCCGGCGTGGATTCTCCTTGTCGAAGATTTTGGAGCTGTGTCAATAAGCTCAACGATCGGGCGCGAGAGGACGATCCCAGTGCAGATTCTATCGCAAGCCATACTGAGCGTGAGTTGGGATGGCCAATGGAAAGATACAGCACATCGTCGGCCATTGAGGAGATGATCATGCTCAGTATGGATTGGTCTTGTTGCACCCAGACCGCATGAAGAGGATTGATCGCCGGAGCTGCCGCCGATGAGGAGGCCGTGATCGTCGCCGGTGGGCAGGCGTTGGAGCCATCCACGAACCCATAGAGGTTCTGTCCGCGCAAGAAGGGCACAATTTGAGCCTTCCAGAAAAGATAATTCGTTGATGTAAGCTTGAGAGACACATGGTGATGTGCTTGGTGCAGTGTTGTCGGTGGCCGAACCTCCGTCGCAGTGGCAACGGCAGTGGAGTCTCCAGACACATCAGGGGCAGGTGGGGTGGTGGTAACCATGAGGATCGAGTGGCTAATCTGATACCAGATTGGTAAAGTGTATTTTGTATTGTATTTATTCACACCCTGCTGGAGCTTATTTATACATGAAGAGATTAGAAAATAACCAAAAGAATAGGCATAACAACCTCTAACAGCTTAGTAAGACTCTAACTGTTCAATACACATAAGTAACACATTGCTTGCGAAATCTGCACACATGTTAATCACAGATATAGACAATATTATGCTCAAATGATAGATAATTAAAAAAAAAAAAATCAACTTGAGTCCATGGTTGAATAAAAGAAATATAGAAGAAGAAAATCAAAAGCAAAATGGAGAAAGAACCCTGCAAGAAGGACAGTATATTTGCAAAGAAATTCTAATTAATTTACTATAAATTAAACTTCTAAAAGCAAACATAACATCCGTGTATAATCATTCAAGCCTTCTAAACACAAACCGAAATTACCAAAGCGTTCCTATGTAAATAAAAAGGTAAATAGTTATTAAAAGAAAGAAAAAACGGCCATACACTGATACACTCACACACATACCCAAGATGAACAACCCATATTTTGTGCACAATTCTTATGTTGGAGATAGTTTATAGTAATTTTCCTATTTATATATTAAAATATAATACACTATGTAATATATTTATTTTTTGAAAATATATATATATTAAAACTAGCTCTCTTATGGGGTGCGCCATCAACCCGCATTAAGTAAGTTTGGGTTAGACAAATCTATCCAGTAAAGTCCACAATAACACCCCTTTAATTAAAATTATAAATAATCATATTATCTCAAAACTCAAAGTAAAATGATTTAGAAGTATAACGTCAAAATGTAAGAAAAAAACTAAATTAGGACAAATTAAACGTTAATCACAAAACGTGACAACACGAAACTAGTTGTCAGATTTTTAAAATAATAATAATAAAAAAAAGTGTTCTATTTAAGAAGTTTGGTGTAGTTTTCGGTTGAATGCTCACAACTTGACAAGCTAGTTTTGCAAGTGGATTGAGATATTGAAACCTCAAAATTTAATATAAATTATTCTTATTTAATATTAAAGTAAATTACTTTAATAACTTCGAAATTAAAATACTACCTCCATCCCATTTTATGTGTCTGGTTCGGTGAGGCTCGACTGAAGTTATTTTTAATCTAATTTTTTATAATATTAAGTTTAGTATTTGGTAGGATATATCCTGACCGACATAAGTTGGGTTCATCTTGTCGTTTGTGCAGGATCTTTAGGTCGGGCGTCGTTTAGACAAGGCGGTCGGACCCGACCGGTGGACTTCTCGACCGTTGTTAGCTCCCGGTCATCATGCTTTTACTTTACAAAGAGACAAAGATGTTTGGGAAAGGCACGTGGTGATGCTATGCATTGACAGAGAAGGCTTGCAGGGTGAAGACGCGTGGACATTACGTGGGTTACATGTCGGTAGGCCAGAGGTTTGTCTTCGGCCAAAGGCTATAAATACCCACGGCGGCTACAGTGAGGGGGACTTTTGGTCGATCAATAGGTTATTTACAGAGTAGCCCGACCGCAGTCAGTCGGCCCTCGGGATAACCATTTAGATTGTATTAGGTCACATTCTGATCAATAAAATCCCCTTCTATTATTATTACTTGTTCTCATTCAGTACTTTGACCGCATACATGTGGATATTAGTACTATCAGTATTAGTATGCAAAATTTATATATTTAGAAACTACACTAAAAGTACTATTAAACACAAAAAAAAAAATTAAATTTAAAAATAAGTAAACAAAAAAAAACTAAAAAAAATGAACAAAAAAAAAAGAGTTGGTTTAACCAATGAATAATAAGTAAGACATATAAAATAAGATAGAGGAAGTAATAATCACCCCACATTTGTATTTTTGATGTTAGGAGTCTTAGAGTATTCCTATTTATAATTTTTTAGAGTTTTTTTTCTTGCCAAGATAGACGGGAGAGATCGTGAAGTGTAAGAGAGAGGTGGAGGAAAAAGAAGTAATTAGGGATCGTTTACTTCGTTTATCTGTTTTTTCATTTCTCCATTTCTCCAGTTATCTATTTTTTTTTTTTTTCTAAAATAATTGTTTTTTTTTTCCTCCATTCTTCTTTTTATGTGTGGCCTGAAAATATCAAGAAAAATCTTTCTTCTGTTAAGGATGTTTGAAGTTTGAACGGTAAAAAAGATGAAATGATGGTGACTGGTGAGTACTCGGAAACGAGTAGTTTAAGCAGACGTACGTTTATGAGTCTTCGAAACCGCAGTTGACTAAGCCTTCTATTTCCAGAACCACTTGTTTCGTCTTTTCTCAATTGCAACGTAATCAAATCCAACAATATAATAATAATAATTTTTTTAATCTAACACAAACGTGCCGTACAAACAATTTTGTACTGTTGCACCTGCACGTCCGTCCTACATAAACTATGTTGCATTTTGTCAAACTATTTTTTTAAAAAAAATAATCTAAATTTCTAAATTTTTACTGGACTATATCATCAACCCATAAATTACTTTTCTTTAAGTAACCTTACCCAGAATTTGAAAATTACAAATCTTACATTGAATTCAATACAATTAAGAATAAAAAACCTATTCAAAAGATTTCTTATTATTGAGATACTATCAGGATTGTAACACAAGGTCTTTAAGTTAATTTAATAATCATATTTCATCTATATTATTTTATTTGTCTTGCTTAATCTTTATCCAATAAAGCAACTACTTTTTCTTGTTAACTTTAACTGTTTTTAAAAAAAATGATTTTTAAATTTCTTTTTGTCTTAATAATAATTTTAATATAATTTTTATATATACATTAACACTAAATGAAATATTAAAAAAATATTATTAATAACTCAAGTTAAACCTTGTTAAATTATTAACTTAACTTAACTTGTTTGTTGCATTTTAATATTTAAATTTTCTCTAAAGTATTTGTAAAATTAAGAACAATATTGATGTGAATTATTATAAATAAAATAGAATACAATAGTGATATTTTTTTGTGACTAGCAAAATTTACAATCATTATCTAAGGGTAGGGATATCAACCGAGGGGGTGGGGGCATGGGCGGGGAGTATACAGTGTCCCCAACCCCGAAACCCCACCCCGATCTCTGTTCTTATCCCCATTCCTGTGATATATCTTCCCCCATCGGCATGACGTGATTTTAGGACGTGCAAGATGGACAATAGCACAAGGCCTCAATTTTTAGAGGACTGATATTTATTTTTGACCTAGCTACTTAATTTAAATTGGAAGTGAATTGAAGTAGGAACTGTGATTTTTGCATTCAGCTAGTGTTACACCCTTCATACTTATTTGAAGTAAAAATCATATATTTTACAAATTTACGGTATTTGTTTTAAAGGCTGCGCTTATACTTTTGGTAGAGTCTCATTTATTTATAAGAACGGGGCCAAAAAAAAAAAAGGCTCATCCCCATTCCCGCATGAAATTTTTAGGGACAGAAAATCCTCATCCCCTGTCAAACTTTAATTAAATTATTGTTTTTATTTTAATAATAGTCAAACTAGTATAATTCACAATGTCTACGTTAAAAATTTTAAATATTAAAAATTTAATTTAGAATAGTTAAATCTTCATTAATTCTCAATAAAAATCAAAATGTCGAATATATTATTTAAATAGTTTTCATATAATACCCAAAATCGTCCTCGACTATAGTAGTTTTTCTCAATTTCGTCCTAAACGACTTTGGTGACCTAATATCGTCCTAGACTTTTGTGTTTCGCTCAATTTCGTCCTCCATTTATTATTCCGTCAAATTGGTGTTAAATAAAGAGAATTCAGTAATGTCAATATTGATCTCTCTTTACTTTCAACTTGTGAAGGGCGAAATTCCTCTTTCTTGTACAAATTACACCCAGAATTACTCCCGGACCTGCAAATCAAATTTTATATTCGTAGTTTTAGGAGTAATTCTGGAAGTAATTCGTAAAAAAAAGGGATTTCGCAGTTCACATGTCTATGACTAAAGAAATGCCAATACTAAAATTACTTAATTGTCTATTTATTTAACACCAAATGGACCGAATAACAAATGATGGACTAAATTGAGCAAAAACACAAAAGTCTGGGACTAAATTGCGCGAAACACAAAAGTCTGGGACGATATTAGGTCACCAAAGTCGTTTAGGACGAAATTGAGAAAAACCACTATAGTCGATGACGATTTTGGGTATTAACTCTATACAAAATATAACACATGAGTATTGAAATACAATACAACTTTTCTACAACCTTAATAATAATAATAATAATAATAATAATAATAATAATAATAATAATAATAATATTATTATTATTATTATTATTATTATTATTATTATTATTATTATTATATTTTAAAAATTGGGAACGAGGGATTTGAGTATCTCCATCCCCATCTCTGATGGAAAATTAAAAGCATTCCTCATCCCCGTCTTCATTTCTCGATTTTTTTTTCCTATATTCGTCTTGGTTAGGTCGAGGATTTAGAATTACCAATGAAGACAAAGAAATCAACATTTTTATTTAAGAGTGTACCTTATAACTATAGGCACATAGCCAGCAAAGAACTACAAGAAAATACAACAATTTAAGTTATTTATAACTCATTGGTTCGAATCAAGAAGACTCATAAATCCTTCCAACTAACGGTAGTTAAACGATTACGGTATTTTTGTAGATAAAAAATTAAGACGATTATGGAGTAATAATGATAAACTTTATAAACTATTGGTACACGTTTCCATGAAAAAAAGTAAGAAATTGTCGGGAAACGGCTGAAGAAGTCATACGCCATAGAATTCCTCATTTATTCTTCTTTCAGAATTGGCGAATCCAATCCTTTCTTTTCTCGGGACGCGCGTAAATGTCAGAGCGCCCTTTTTCTCTGTAAAAAACCCAAAGCCGACAAACTAAAACACGGATTTACTTTTGTATTTAGCCGTGTTCTTTTCTGTTCTGTTCCCAACTATGTTTTCAGTTCGCCTTCAGAGCTCCAGACGCCGCTGATTCGCGATTCTGCATTTTCTTGTTGCCATTTCTGTTGTTTTTGCTGTTTGTTCGGTAGTAGTTGGGAATCAGTTGAGAAATGGAAGAAGCTGCTTCGGGTTCATCCTCGTCGGAGTTTCGGATAGTACGATGCCCAGATTGTGGAAATGTCCTCCCTGAGTTGCCGGACTTCTCTGTCTCCCTGTGTGGCAGTTGCGGCGCCGTTATCCGAGGTACCCACTACCCACCGCCGTTGACCCGGTTTTCTTTTTCTTTGTTTTTGCTTAATGTGTGATTTCTATTTACTTTGATCATAGTAATTACTGTTCCCCAAATCCCAAATTGTCGAGTATGCTAATGGATGATGTGAAATGTGAATTCGATTTTGTAATAGTTAGTACATAATCAGGGGTTAGTAATAGGTTTGTTTTCGAGAATTCCGAGGTTTGATCTGTGGTTATTTTGGATGTTGCAGCGAAATGGAAAGGGCATGTGAGGAAGGGTGGATTTTCAGACATATCTGATGATGAAAAAGGTAGGGTTGTTACTAGTAAAAGGGGCATTGCAATGAGTTCAAACAATGTTTCTGAAACTGAGTTGGGTAATTGTTCAACTTCAAGATCTGAGAATGGGGATTTTTTGGCTAGAAGTGGAAAGCGAAATCCAATTTCGGTTCGCACTAGGGTTGAGAAGTCTATAAGGGATAGGTTAAGCGATAGAGATGGATATGGCTCTTCCTTAGACGAGCTCGATCTTGATGATGGTAGATATGTAGATTCTAGTGTTGGAAGCAATCTTGAAGAGATCCGGGCTCCTCGTGTGGGGCCATTTGGTTCTAGAATTGGTAACGAGAAATGGGTTGGGGAAAAGAATGCGTCTTTGGGTACTCATGGCAATGCCATGGATGTTGCGAGGCAGAAGAGGGGTACGAACTTTGCACCTCTGGAGGAGGGGTCTCAAGAATATGTCACACGTTCTTCTTATGGCGCTGGTGACTATCGGAGATACCATGACGGTTTCAATGGTTTTACTAGAGTTGTGGGTTTGGAGAGCGATAGAGCTGAGCTACTCAGGAGGATTGATGAATTGAAGGATCAACTTAGCCAAACTTGCGATGTAGCTGAGAATCCTAAAGAAAGGATTGCCATTGAACCGAGGATGGGTTCAACGCCGTTTGACCCTTATAGAAGCCATGATGTTTATAGGCAAGGCTTGTTTGGTGCAAACAAGCAACCCCGTGATCAAGGTTGTCATGTTTTGGGACCTCCCTACATCTATGATGTTGCCGAGGATGTTCCTTACAAGGGCAGACATGGTTCAATTGTTCAAGATTCTTATTCTGTAACACGATACAGACATGGAAATATACAGTATGACAATGCCTACTATGAACAAGTGAACACGAGGGCTTACGAGCCAAATCCACGCTTTCCACAAATGTATCATAATGAATACCCTGATCCGTTAATAGATGTAAATCCACATCCACACAAAAGCCCTTTTCATCGAACTTCGTGCTCGTGTTCACAGTGCTTCAACCAAAACCCGAGAGTTCCTCCTGTGATCCCACCTCTGGCTTTTGGGAACCAAAGGTCACATTACCCTGCCAATCCCGTTTTATATCCACCAGAGATTTCTGGCGCACATAATCAACACTGGCATAGAAGAGATGCTCAAGAAAAGTTTGATATTGGCCATCAAAGCTCTCCAAGAAAGGCGATGATTGCCCATGGGAGTGGAAGATTATGTCGAGCTATATCAGGTGGTGCTCCTTTCATAACATGTTGCAACTGCTTCGAGCTATTGAAACTGCCCTGGAAAGTCGGGATGATGGGGAAGAACCAGAACAAAATGAGATGTGGAGCCTGTTCTTCCGTAATGTTATATGAACTTAGTAGTAAGGGGATCACTTTATCAGTTCCCAAACAAATCGCGAAATTGTCTGCTGATCTTGCTGATGGCTCGGGTGACATGAACCCGTGTTCTAACTATGATGACACTAGCTATGAGTTTTCTGGTACTAAGGTTGAGCCACTTCCAGCTAACCTGAAATCAAGCTCTGACGATGAATCTGGAAAGAGGCAGGATGCTCGTTCGTTGTCATCTAGTTTCTCCGAACCCGAGAAGAACCCAGAGGTAATGGTTGGAAAAGACCATTCTCTCTCGGTGGGGTTGCCCTCCAAAGATGATGTCTCTTCAGATGACGGATATATTATGGTAACTAAATGGTCCGGTGAGAACGAAGGGCAACAAAATTCTATGGAAGATGCACCCGTGGAAACTGTGATGGACATATCAATCAATGAATCTATAAATAGCAGTGTATCTCAGGAATTCTTTGCAGGACTTGTAAAGAGTAGAGCTGAAGAATTATCAAAGTCTATTCAGAATTCGGAAGACAGAAGATCAGATGTGTTTGTTAACGGGCAACTTATACCGGCCTGTGAAGTTAAACGGGCAGAAGATTTAGCTGGACCAGTTCAGATAGGTGATTACTGGTAAGAACATCCGAAAAGGAAATAGTTAATTAACATTTTTGTTTTCGCTATATATCTATTGAAATTCATCTCTTAGCTCTTCTGTTTTGTGGACCTGAGGTGTTAAATAGTCATCAAAATGTCATAAACGCATTTGTCAAATGCCAGGTATGATGTTCGAGCTGGCTTTTGGGGTGTGATGGGTCATCCTTGCTTTGGAATCATTCCTGTGAGTAATAAATTTGTTTTCTTCGATCTTCTCCCAAATACTGTCTACTGAACTAGTGAGCTAAAGCCCAGGCGGGCGATAAATTTGTTTTCTAACCTCACATAACTCCCTTGCAGCCAAATATTCCAGAGTTCGACTTTCCCATGCCAAAAAATTGTTCTGCTGGAAATACTGGTGTCTTCGTGAATGGGCGTGAGCTTCATCAGAAAGATCTAAATCTTCTTTCTAGCAGAGGTCTTCCAATCACCAAAAACAAGTCATATCGGGTTGAGATATCTGGAAAAGTTATGGATGAACAAACGGGTGAAGAACTAGATGGCCTTGGCAAACTTGCCCCAACGTAAGTTTTCCTATTTCTGGCAATACATTATTAAAGCAAGATTCCTTGTTTGCATTATACTTTGCAATGTAACATAATCTATCTTATTAACTATTTAACTGATAAATTGTTTGCTCGTTGTTTTCGGATAGGGTTGAGAAAGCAAAACAAGGGTTTGGCATGAAAGTACCGAAATCCATTGCAGAGAAATCGTATTATTAGCTGAAGCTGCTCCGATCCAGTTCCAATCCTTAAAGTAACACTCCGATCCGTGTCTTAGAACATGATTCAGACACTGCAAATATGTGGTTAGTTTGTAACTATGGACTTGTGTCTAGTTGTTAGACCATTTTGATGTTTCATTTGAGTTGAATTGTACAGATAAGTTTGTGAATGAACTGTGAAACTTAAGACTTAGGATTATTAGGAACCTCAATTGTTCATCACCGGCTGGTCAGATGCCTCCATTGCTTTGTAGTCTGTAGTGATTTCTGTCTTTCAGAAAGTCGTTTACTTCAATTATCTGTTTTTCATGTTTTCATTTTTTTTTTTTCTAGTTTTTCATTTCTCTGTCTTTCTATTCTCTATTCTTTATTCTATATTTTCTATCTTGAAATTGAAGTTGGAATTGCAATGCTAGAATTGATGTGCATGGAGTTAATGCATGGATACCTAACATGTATTCAATTTTCACGCAATAATAGAGGGAGTAGTAGGTAAGTGAAGAGGGGATTCACTCATCTACTCCCTCTCAATTCAAGCCAAATAAGAATTCCAAACAGGAATCCAAGACAAATAATCTTACCTAATCAAATTAAATAATCTTACTAGCTAGAATTCTTCTTAGAGTCTCTTTAACTTAGGGCATCTCCCATACCTGATTTTGAGGAGAGAAAGAATGGGGTAAGGGGCGAAGGATTGGAGGGGAGAAAAGGGAAGTGACAAAGTATTCTTCGTAGAGATTATAATGTTTTCTCTGAAAATACTATCTCGGGCGTGTGATGATCACGTGTCATATTGACACGCAGAGGGCGAGGGACAACTGCCCCTGCCCCTGCTCCCGAACCTCTAAATTGAATTCAAAAAAAAAAAAATCTAAATAAGGAAGAAATTGAAATTTCTTCACCGGGTTTGGACCATGTCTCCCGAACAATCTCAACACATATGGCACAAGACGATCCACATATCGAGGTCGGAATGGGATCGGGTGTTTTTACGTCTTACCGTAGTGTCCGGGTTGTCTTGATTTCCGATTGATGAACAAGAAGGAAAATGGAACAATTCTCTTTTTCAATTTTTGACTCGCCCCCGTCTACATGTCCTTTGGAAATTTGTTTTGTTTAAAAACATCAAGCTGTTGGATGATATGTTTTTTTTTTTTTTTTTATATATATAAAATTTTTATTTGTTATTCTAAGGAGTATTTTTTTAAGTTTTTATTTTTAAAATTTTTAATTATATTATTAATTAATGGTATATTTAGTATTTAAAATTTTTATTCATTTTGAATGTTAATTGTTTCATAGACGATTTCAAATGCAAATTTTAATTCAAGAATTTATATTTTTATTAATTTATGAAATTATGTTCTATAATTCAAAAATTATTTTATTTCATTATTTAAAATCGAAATTTGAAATTATAATTATGAAGTTGAAATTATTAATTATTGAAAAGTGAATAAAATAATAAATGATGTGTAGGAGTGTAGGGCCCACAAAAAGAAGAGGAAAAGGCAAATTATATCATGGACCAGGATATACTTTGCATTGTAGACACTCTTTCAATTTACTTACAGACACATAATCTGTTAACTAAATACATATAATATGTTGATTGCAACACATAATTTTTTGACCAGGGTGACAGAATTTAATGTAAGGTGAACCATGATTCATGGTATAACAATTGAAAGAAAATAGGAGATGACATTATATAGTGGTCAGATTTTGTTGTGAAGTGCACATAGTTATATGAACCCTGAATAAAAAGTACATTGTTAATATACCAAAGGTATATTATTTATGTATTGGATGTACATTATTTGATAGTATACAAAATAATGTACCATACTTCAGTACTCAAATAATATATTTTCAAATAAATACATTTTATTCATGGTCCACACATGACATGTGTAGAGATGACCCCACAAAATAGAAAGATAAGAGGAGAAGGATTAATTGGGCAATTTATATCGTGCACCAGGGCGCACATAGCAATGTGCGCCCAGGCACAAAATGCACGCGTTTCAATTGCTGACGTCACTCCGTCCGTCCAAACGGCCAAAACCCCATTATGTGTATTCAGTTAAAAGTTTTTGTGTATTGTGTTATGAGTTTCTGTGTATTCAGTTAAGAGTTTCTGTGTATTCAGTTAAGAGTTGATGTGTATTTAGTTAAGAGTTTCCGTGTATTCTGTTAAGAGTTTCTGTGTATTCAGTTAAGAGTTTCTGTGCATTCAGTTAAGAGTTTCGGTGTATTCAGTTAAAAGTTTCTGTGTATTCAGTTAAGAGTTTCTGTGTATTATGTATCATGTTAGATTATGTATATTCAGTTATAAGTTTATGTATATTCGAAACATAGATTTTTTTTGAACAACGCACCAAAACGATATCGTTTTGAGAGGCGCGGGAAGCATGCACATTGCTATGTGCGCCCTAGTGCACGGTATAACGATTGCTAAATCATTAAGTTGAGCCCGTGCAGACTATTTGGGCAATTTATATCATGTACCAGGGTCCACACTCCACATAGCATTTTGGACCATGGATTGAAACAATGAGGTACAAAATTTATACTCGTAAGGTACATAATTTCATAACACAAAACACAAAAATCACAATACAAGACACATAACATAGCATTATGGACCCAACTTGATTGAAAATGCAATGTACGGAATACATACTTGTAAGATACAATTCATAATACAAGACACAAAAAATCATAATACAAGACACATACACATGTTATATATTTACTTATTTTTCAAATATGATTTAAGTACATAATTTGTGTTCATAGGCACAAAATTTCAAAACACAAGACACAGAAATTCATAACATAAGATACAATTACTAATTTGTTCCAAGTACAGAATTCATACTCGTAATTAGAATATGTATTTCAACGCGTTGGAGTTGGGTTGCTTAGTATTATCGCTAACAGTTGTCTAACCTTATGATTTCATGTGCAGTCTAGTCAGTTCTAGAGCACGCTAGTTGGAGCCCGTTTGCTAGACTTAGTTTCCTTTCTTAGTAATTAGACTATTTTGGCCAGTGAGCCCATTTTGGAATACTATTCTTCCAAAAGGTTGAACCCCAACTCTAAGGGCCCCCCACACTCCAACCCGACAGAGCATTTGGGAGGATGTAAATCATGGTAACTCAACTGAACATGAACCACAAAGGCTAGATCTTTGCTCACTGCGCACAAGGAACCCCCCTCACTTTGAGAGGTAGCTCCCACACTACCGCTGGTGAGACTCGATCCCTGGTCATTTTGGAATACTATTGACTTTATGGATAGTGGTTTTTGTTAAGCCTGTGCATTTAGATTTGGATGACTTAGATGTGGCATAACACTCCCTTACTTAAATGTTAGCTTCCACAGTTTATATATATATATATATATATATATATATATATATATATATATATATACACACACTAGTTTTTTACGCGCATTGCGCGATTGAGATAATGCCCAATGTTTTTTTTAATAAGTACTTTAAAGTATATCAGGCAAGATTATATGAGAATTATTCATGCATAGATAATTAAATGTTGAATTTGCGTATTTAAATAGGTAATTCTAAGTTTAAAAATGCAAGATAATATAGTCAATATTGATTATAGTTGTCAATAAAATAATTGTATAGGTATGGTTGAAACCAAATACGGGACATAAAGGAGAGCAAATAAAAATTAGGGCATAAAATATTAAATATATACTAATATTGAAGAGCTAACTGCTGATTGCCAAACAAGGACATTGCGAGGTAGTTTCTCACTCCAATTTGTTGTGTAATTTGAATATGCTTGGCTTAATTATATTTTTTTTATTTTTTTAAAACAATTATAATAAATAATAATAATAATAATAATAATAATAATAATAATAATAATAATAATAATAATAATAATAATAATAATAATAATTATTATTATTATTATTATTATTATTATTATTGTTATTGTTATTATTATTATTATGTCATTTTACATGTTAATCTAAACAGATAATTTTTTCAAATATATTTTTACCAACTGTGGATATAATTCACTGATCAAATCTGCTAATATAATCCAAACGCTAACTGCTAACTCCTGATTGTTAAAGAAGGATATTGCGAGGTAGTTCTCACTTCTATTTGTTGTGTGATTTGAATATTATATTTGTCAATAAATCACTCAAGTAGTTAATATGATTGGCTTTATTAGTTATATTTTTCTTTAATTTTTTCATGGTATTAATAAAATACTTGGTAAATAAATATATATCATTATTTTGTATTAACTTTGATATTTAATTAAAAAATAGTGCACAAAAAAAGATAATAGACAATGTAGTGAATATAATTAATTGATGAATTTAAATGTAAAGAGTTTTTACATTGGAGAAATATAAAGACAATATAACTAATAAAATTACTTCTCTTAATTAATTTATTGATAATGAATATTTTTTTTAATAAAGACATTATAGGGACAATGTAGCGAATATAATCAATCGATGAATTTGAATATAAATAATTTTTATATTGGATAAAAATAAAGACAATATAACTAATGAAATTATTTTTCTTATTTAATTTATTGATAATGAATAAATTTTTTTTTGAATAAAGACATTGTAGACACATAATTCTAAAATAATGAAATGCATATGTATTATTTTTTGTTGTAGCTACTAAATTATTATTTAATTTAATAAAAGTAAAATAGAATAATAATTATGCCAACTTTGATTAGGATGAGGTTCGAACCTAAGACCTTTCTTATTGAAATCAATGAGTAAGTTAACGGTGAACTAACAGAAACTAACGGAAAAGATAATATTTAACGGAAAAGTTAACGGATAATCATATTCATTAAGGATAAATTAGGATTAGAGAATTCACCTCAGATTAGATTTCACAAAGGATAGAATTACAGAGTATATCGTAGACCTAATCTCTAACTAATCCTAACTAATAGAGAGCTAAGTCAAATAGAATTACAACCACTAATCTATGACTATACATTATAAGAATAATAAATATAAAATACTAGTCATGCTAACACACCCCCTCAAGCACAATGTTGTAGAGAGACAACATTGAGCTTGTCTCGTAACACGGCGAACCTTGACGCTGAAAGAGGCTTGGTGAAGATATCTGCTAACTGATCCGTGGTAGACACATAATTGACGACGAATTCTCCTGAAGCGACCTTGTCCCGAACGAAATGGTAGTCGATTTCTACGTGCTTTGTGCGTGCGTGGAAAACCGGATTTGCACAAAGATAAGTAGCCCCTAGGTTGTCGCACCATAGTGTCGATGGCTGGCCGGAGTGCATCCCAAGTTCCCTGAGCAACGACACAACCCAGGTGACCTCCGCAGAGACATCTGCAAGAGCTTTGTACTCGGCTTCAGTGGATGATCTTGCAACAGTACGCTGCTTCTTTGACAGCCAGGAGATAAGATTGGTCCCGAGATAGACCGCAAAAACACTGGTGCTCTTCCTATCTACAGGACACCCAGCCCAGTCCGAGTCAGAAAAGGCATGTATAGAGGTCGAGGCAGACGGAGTGAGGCGGAGGCCGAAGTCGAGAGTCCCCTTAATGTAACGCAGAACCCGCTTCACAAGTGCCCAATGATCCACCGTTGGCGAGTGCATGAATTGACACAGTCGGTTGACCGCATACGCCAAGTCGGGCCTAGTGATGGTCAAGTACCGTAGCGCTCCAACTATGCGTCGATACTGTGTCGGATTGTCAAACAGCTCTTCCGCATGTGTGACTGCTTTAGTGACAGCGGCAGGCGTAGTGAGGGGTTTACAGTCAGTCATCCCCGAGCGCCCTAGGAGATCCATCATATAACGACGCTGAGATAGAACGAACCCGTCACCTGACTTAACAGTCTCAATGCCCAAAAAGAAGCCGGGAGATCCAAGATACCTGATCTTGAATGTAGTGGATAGACGCTGTAGAAGAGCAGCTACCAGTTTGGCGTCGTTGCCCATCATTATGATGTTGTCGATGTACACTAGCAGAAACACACGGGAGTCCCCAGTTGCGTAATAAAACAAGGATACGTCAGTTTTTGATGACTTGAAACCTGCAGATAAGAGAAAGTCATGTAGACGCTTGAACCAAGCCCGGGGTGCTTGTTTCAAGCCGTAAAGCGACCGCTGTAGGTGACACACATGCCCAGGTGTAGTTGGGTCCTCATACCCCGGAGGTTGCTTCATGTATACGGTTTCAGCTAAGTGCCCGTTTAGGAAGGCATTATGTACATCTAGCTGCCGGAGTGTCCACCTGTTAGAAATAGCCATTGAAAAAAGCATCCGTACTGTAGTCGGTTTGACTACTGGACTAAAAGTGTCGAAGAAGTCTTCTCCCGCTACTTGATTAAACCCCTTTGCCACAAGCCGAGCTTTATACCGCTCAACAGAACCATCAGCGGTGCGTTTGGTGCGGAAGACCCACTTGCACCCAATGATGTTCATGTTTGGCTCCGGTGGAACAAGCCGCCAGGTATTGTTATGAAGTAAGGCGTTGAACTCCTGGTCCATAGCCTCACGCTAGTGCGTGTGGCCCACAGCTTGGGAGTAGCACGTGGGATCCGCTACTGCGGTTAAAGCCTGGAATGGCTCATCTGTTCCTCTCGTCATGTGTCGCAGCCGCATGACATGATCACGACTTTGTGGCTGAGCACGTCGTTTCCTCGTTCTTACCGGGGCTGTATGTGTTATAGCCAGCCGTGGTGACTCACGAGCCAAGGGTATTGGCTCAGGTCCAGAAGGGGCCGGTGTCTCAACCGGTGCCGATGGTGGGTCCGGGACTGGACCTTGTGAGACGATTGGAGTTGATGCCCACGGTAAGGCCAGTGTTGTAGGCACTTGTGCTGAATAATCTGTGGCAAATGGAAAAATAGATTCGTCAAAGCGGATATGACGACAAATGTAAGTCTTCCCGCTAATTAGATCAGTGCACCTATATCCCCTAAAGGACGGTGGGTAACCTAAGAAGACACATGGGGTGGAGCGGTACTCAATCTTGTGCCGGTTATATGGCCTTAGATATGGGTAACACCTACACCCGAAGACACGAAGAAAGGTGTATGGGGGTGATGTATTGAATAGACGGGTGTATGGACTTTCAAAATTAATGGATGATGACGGTAAATAATTGATTAAGGTGTTTGCTGTTTCGAAAGCATAATCCCAATATTCACGGGGTACTTTCCCTTCAGCGAGTAGAGTTAAGCCAGTCTCGACAATATGTCGATTGCGGCGTTCTACTCTGTCGTTTTGTTCATGTGTATATGCGCAGGATTGGCGATGGTTTATCCCTAAGGATTGGAATATTTTGTGGAGTTTTTGATACTCACCCCCTAGGTCCGATTGAATTGATTTGATAGAGCGCGAGAATTGCCGCTCTACCAAGACGCGAAACGACTCAAAAACTTTATATATGTCTGATTTTACCCGTAATGGATAAAACCAGCAGAATCTGGAGTAGTCATCTACAAAAAGACAAAAGTACCGAAAACCACTAATAGACAATACGGGGGAAGGCCCCCAAATATCAGTCCAAATTAAATCTAATACATTTTGTGTGGAATTGGAAACACTTTCTAATTTGAATCTGGACGACTTTCCAAGATGACATGAGGTACATGACTCGATTGAAGCCGCTTTATTAGGCGTGACGGGGCACTTTTGTAGAATTTTATTTAGGACTTGTTTGTGCGGGTGTCCTAGCCTGCGGTGCCAAGTGGTGGGAGTGGCCCGGGAACTGACGAACGCGAAATTTTGCCTTGACACCGGGAGTTTATAAAGGCCGCCTGATGTTGGTCCTTTAAGCATAATTGTGTTGGTTGTGGAGTCCTTCACAGTAAAGTAATTGGCATGAAATTCAAAAAAAACGTTATTGTCAATCGCAAATTTATTGACGGAGAGTAATGGAACAGAAAGACTGGGTACATGCAGAATATTATTCAAACACAGAGGTTTAGACAGGGACGGAATAGTTGCACGACCAATTCGCGAAATAGACAAACATGCCCCATTACCCACTCTGAGAACGTCTGATCCGCCGTATTCATCTGATTGGTTCAACATGCTTGGGTCCGGAGTTGCGTGCGCGGTGGCCCCGGTGTCCGGGTACCACCCATCACCCGGAGCAGCGGATGGAGTCGCCGGCGATTCACTGTACATGGCTACGTGAGCTTGGGGTTGCGGTGGTTGCGTCGTATACCTCTTGTAGCAGTAGATCGCCGAATGGCCATGTAAACGGCAGATCTGGCACCTCGGCTGTCCGCGACCACCACGGCCTCCCCGGTGTTGGCCGCCGCGGCCTGGTCGTCCCCTACGTTGCTGCTGCCTGCCATCGCCATGCATTCCGCAACCAGTTCCTGCATACATGGCAGGTGGGCGACGCCGGAGTCCAATGATGGATAATCATCCACTAATATGAACTCATGCGCCTGTAAAAAATCTGAAAGGTGCGTAAGGGTGACTGCCGCTCCGGTTGCCCTTCAAGGATGTGGCGAGAGATTTCAGCTCCGGTCGCAGGCCCCGTATTACATATAAATTCTGCTCCATCAACGTGAGCAGGCGTCCGGTTTGAATGAGGGCTTCGACCAATACGCCGGCTCTCCCGAGATAATCCGCAGTTGTCGCATTACCTTGCCGTAACATCTGAAACTGGTTCAAAAGGGTGAGACACCGAGCTTGGCTGGAGGACCCAAGCGCGCCGGTGATGGAGCTCCATATTTCCGCCGACGTATCCCGGCCGAGTGCAAGATGAAGAACTTCATCCGCCATGGACGAGACAAGAAGAGACACGATGGTCTGGTCTTGTTTAACCCAGCTGTGATACGCTGGATTGGCTACCGCGACAGTCGCGGTTGAGGTGGCCGCCGAGTCGCCGGTGGACGGAGTTCCGAGCACGGTGGCCGGCGGACAAGGAAAGGTGCCATCCACGAACCCCAGGAGATACTAACCGCGGAGGAAAGAAAGCAGCTGCATTCTCCAGAAGAGGTAATTCTTGAGGGTAAGCTTCATGGTAATGTAATGATGAGCACCGGATAAGGAGTTTCCGGTCGCCGGCGAAGCATTTCCGGCAGCAGAGGCAGTGCGTTCGGAAGACATCGACATTAGCGTGGTGTCGCCGGCGAAAGAGGGTGAGAGGGGGAAGAAGTTTGTGGTGGAGGTTGGAGAGGATCGGATAACCTGTGTCTGATACCAGATTAGAGAATTCACCTCAGATTAGATTTCACAAAGGATAGAATTACAGAGTATATCGTAGAACTAATCTCTAACTAATCCTAACTAATAGAGAGCTAAGTCAAATAGAATTACAACCACTAATCTATGACTATACATTATAAGAATAATAAATATAAAATACTAGTCATGCTAACAATTAGGAAATCTTAAAAAAAAAATTAAAATCTGATCAATCTGAGCCATTCATTTGATTAAAAAATTTGACCGCCATTTTTTTTTACCCATTATAGGCCTAACTCTCTTGGGCTCTTATTAGTATATAATATATATATATATATATATATATATATATATATATATATATATATATATATATATATATATATATATATATATATATATATATATATCTTAGATTCTATATTATTTTCCTAAGTTGAATGCTTTAAATTATGTCTAGTTTTGGGGATTTTACAAAGTGACTCATCCATCCTTAACCAAAGGTCAAGGGTTCGATTCTTGGGTTTGAGAATAGAGCAGCCTTAAATCTCCAGGCCAGCTGTCCCACTTAAAAAAGAGACGCACAATTCAGCAAGGGGATTAGTCACTGTGTTCGACGGTGGAGATCCTGCGTATAAAAAAAAATAAAAAGAATTTAAAATTATAAAATTACCAAATAGTCATAGAAATTAAAATAATTATATAAAAATTGTAACAAAAAAATAAAAAATTAAATGTGAGAATGTTAATAAAATCGCGAAATTGATCAATCAAAATAATATTTCTATATATCCGTATGATATCATGTGTTGACAACCGAAGACCACTGAGGCTTATCAACGTGATGAGGATTTAATTGGTGACCTATGAACAGATAGATGAGATGAGATGAGATGAGATGGCGTGGTTCAAATTTGTTACGTTGTCACAATATAATGCAACAACTGATGCACTATGATAAGGTGTGATGTCTTTTTTCGTCACAAGCTGCAACTACGCCAACACAATTATTGCCTCTTAATTATTTCTTCTGCATGCATTTAAAAAATGCATTTATCCTGCAATGTTGTGATTTGGTCTGACAATCAAGATTATTATTTTTTTTAAATTCAAGTATTTAGGATTATAATAATAATTTATTGACTTTTTTAAAAAAATAAATAAATTCAATAAGCATAACTGTGACTCTCTCAAATGGAAGATCACATGTTTAAATCTTAATAGGAACATTAACTCCTTTGTATTTCAATAGATTGAAATGGACAAATATATTACATTATAACAGAGTCAATAGGACTAAATAATAATAATAATAAAGTAATAATAGTTCTTACTAGTTTAATTAATAGTGTTGGTAGCAAATATTTATTTTATTTGTGATGCTTGTGTATGCTCATGGATCAAGTAATAATGACATACTGTAAATTAAACTACAAATAGAATTGATGGTATATCCATAATATTTTAAGTTTGACTCTTTATAAAAATAATTTATTATGTTTCTTGATTTGAGCTGGTTAGAGGTGGTCGTCGATTTGGATAAAATAAAAATAAATATTAAGAAAAAAATTGAGAGTTCATCACAATTGTCAATCTAAGAATGATCAACGACTTTAAAGTAAGGGAAAACACAATGACCTTTTTGGTAAATGTTTTCAAAATGATTAAAAGAAGCTAAGAAAAGACTAGTAATAAAATGCATTGTTATCTCATTACTTAAATCAAACATTCTTCATTATAGTACAATTTTTAATTTTCTAATCCAAAATTATATTGTTTCAATTAGAACATACAATTTATTACAAATTGATTTATTATGTTTTGAACGAAATGTCATGCCATTCTAGGAATTTAAATGTAATTTATTATCTAAACTATTTTATGAAAAAAAAATAATTAGTGTTTCAAAATATCAAAAGTCTACAAAGAAAGAATTTACATATAAGTGCAATTTACGTCTCAATCATATAGACAAGAAGAACCTATAAATTCACACTATAGCTCCATAACATCTCTTTAAATCACTATTATTCAATCCAACAATATTACTACGTCCATTATAAATTTATAGGCATCGATCTACAGTGATTTTTTTTTAAAGAAATTTAACTTTTATCTACTTATCAATGATCATCAAAATAGAATACTTTTTTGAAATAATCAAAATATAATACTTCATTTCCTTTAAAATTTCATTCTTAGAACATAATTTTTTGTTTTTAATCATAACTTTCTATAACAATATTAATTTTTATCACAGATTAAAAATACTTATTCTAATTATATTAAAGTCAATTATATTTTATATTAATTAACTTTCATATATAGAAATTATATTGATTAATTAATTATTTTAATTTTTATATTAGATATTAATTTAATCATACAATACAATAGGCGTAATATATACATAGTAAATTATAGAGTTAATACCCAAAATGGTCCCTCGACTATGCCATAATTACCAATTTGGTCCTCAATTATCATTCTTACCCAATTAAGTTCTCAACTATGTAAATTTTACTCAATTAAGTCCTCAACTATGTAAATTTTACTCAATTAAGTCCTCAACTATACAATTCTTACTCAATTTAGTCCTCAACTATACAATTCTTACCCAATTTAGTCCTCTGTATTAATTTGACTGTTTGTTGACTGTCAAAAGTCAGGATAAAATTATAATTTTACAAGATTTCTCCTTCCTCTTCATTTAGCAGCGCCAAACCATGCAGCAATACACTCTGATCAGATTTCGATCGTCAAAAAATCGTTGGAAATCAAATTCATGGGCTATCCGATGCATAACCACTACTTCGATACTAACAGGTTTAGAACCCAACCGGAGCTTATTGCTACATGGTTTGGCGCTGCTAAATGATGAGGAAGGAGAAAACTTGTAAAATTACAACTTTATTTCCACATTTGACAGTCAACAAACAGTCAAATTGACAAAGGACTAAATTGAATAAAAATTGTATAGTTGAGGACTTAATTGAGTAAGAATGATAGTCGAGGATCAAATTGGTAATTACAACATAGTCGATGGACTATTTTGGGTATTAACTCTAAATTATATATGACTTTACATTAACAGTAAATTTGGGTGTGATAATCTTACATAGTCCAGAAAGATACTCCTTACGTTATTCATTAATTATTAATGTAATAATATATGAACATCATTAATGGAAGAGTAGTATTGTTACCGACAAATGACAACCTCAATGGACCAAATTCCAAACTAAATTATTGATTAATAACAACCACATGGTTATAATATAAGATTACGAAGAAAAGTAGACCACATCCGTTGTCTTTAACGCTGATGGGTCCCATATTCATGTGATGCTATCTTTTTTCTGACACCCCCCCAAAACAGACATTCAATCTCAAAATGCTTTTCCCCTATTAATTTTAATTTTTTTTTTAATTTTTTGTGGAGTTACTAATTTACACAATTATATTTTAATTATTTCTTTATTTATTAACATTTTAAAAATTTTAATTTAATTATAAATATAAATTTAATAATAATATTATTGATAATTAAATTTAATAATATAATATAATTGATAATTGTAAATTTGATAACAATATTAAAATATAAAAAAAAACTGGCAGCATAATTTTTTTTAAAAAATTATGTTATTAAAATTAAATTAAGAATTAAAGAAAAAAAAAAACTGGTTGTTGCATCAATTAAAAAAATAAGAAAAAAGATGAATTAATTCAGAGTGGCCGTCAATTGGCGGATACTCTAAGGCGGACGCGTGCCCGTGCGTTCAAGGTTGAAGGTTATGCACATGAAGACTCAAAGTTATGCACCTCAAGGTTTAAAGTTATGCACATGAAATTCTAATAATATTGCAAAAGTTTGAGGGGTGAAAGTGAAATTATCCATTTAAATGAATTTTTTTTTTTTTTTGAGATAAATCCATTTAAATGATTAGTTCTTCAACATGTACACGTATTCCTTCAACTCCTGCAACGTGATGCGGTAAATACCCCACAGAGCATGCATGCTCTTTTTTGTCGGTCCATTGAATCACCCTTCAAATTTCTAAACCAGCTCCAAATCCTACATTTTTTTTTTGTGATTTAAAAATTCACCCATTCTTGAAAAGCAAAAATCCCAGCAAAAATTTTGGATTTCTGCCATCGGATTCTTCTCGAGATTGCTCTCACATGGTTTCTGCACAGCCCTTTATTCTAAAAATCGATTCTTTTTTCCTGTTTAATTACTGGGTTCTTTTATAGTTTTATTCTCTTGTAAAAATCGCCCCGTATTATTATATATTATATTTCTACGGAGCATTAGATTTCATTTGTTTATAATTTTGTGAGTTTGTGTGTTGTACGAGTGAGTTGTTGGTGATAATAAAGAAAATGGTGGCGGATTGGAAATCATCATGGTGGCGATCTCTGAGCAAGCAGAACCACTTGATTGTGAAGTTGGGCATCTCTGTTCTCCTTGCCGGTCTAGCTTTCAGGCTTCTCTTCTCTAGATCCATTGATATTCCTGACGGTGCAGAAACGGAGATCATATTTCTTGAAGATTGTGAAGTTGCCCCTACAGGTATTCCAATCATGGGTTTGTTTTGTTTTGTTTTGTTTTGCATTTCCCTTTTTTTGTCAAATTTACTTTGCTGGTTTTTACATTCTGGAATAGTGATTTATTACCCGATTGGGAAAGTTGTGGCAATGATTGCTTATTAGTTCAGATGTTTTTGAAGGGCATTGTGAATAATGCATAAATAGTTCCAGGATTTTAAGTAAGAATGGGTAAATGCAGAAAGGAAACATCTGAAGATCCATATTGGCAGTTGGGTTTTCCCTGTTTTGTATGCTGAGTTGTAATTGGCTAAAAAAAATGGTAAATTTAAATTCTTGATGGTACTATATTCTGGCAAACATTTGTCCTGGGGGCTATGAAATTAGAGTGGTTTCTCTTTCTTGTTCTTATTCCTCTAACTAGGTTGTAACAGTCACTTTGATTGCCATGATCTGTTACCTTTCTTTACACATTGGTTTGGTCAATTTTTCGAATCCTCATTTGCTGTCCATTTTGAAGTGTTTTTTGTTTTTTCTTGGTTAGATGAACAGAATGTAGAGCAGTGTGATCTTTTCGTTGGAGATTGGGTTCCTAATCCGATAGGTCCTATGTACACAAATGATTCATGTAAGTTCATCGAAAACCATCAGAACTGTATGTTGAATGGTCGGCCAGATACAGGCTATCTTTACTGGAAATGGAGGCCTCGTGATTGTGAGTTGCGCCAATTTAACCCGAAGAAGTTTCTTGTGCTAATGAGGGATAAAAATTGGGCGTTGGTTGGCGATTCTATAACTAGGAATCATGTTCAATCAATTCTTTGCATGCTCTCTAGGGTAAGATATTATTATGTCTTTTTATTAAGCATATTTGTGGTCTTAACATTGATCTTGCTTTAGAGTGTTTACTAAAACGGGCGATTTTCAGGTAGAAGTAGCAATTGAAATATACCATGATGGGGATTACAAATCGAGAAGATGGTTCTTCCCCTCGTACAACTTCACGATTTCGGTCATTTGGTCCCCTTTCCTGGCAGAAGCAGCTACCTTTGAGGACATAAATGGGGTATCTTCTTCTGAGATCGAGCTGCATCTTGATAGACTTGATAAGAATTGGACTCGGTATTATGATGAGTTAGACTACATAGTATTCTCGAGTGGCGAGTGGTTTGTGAAAACGGCTGTCTATTTCAAGAACGATATGATAATAGGGTGCCACCTTTGTCCCAAAAGGAACTTGACAGAGCTCGGGTTCGCCTTTGCCTACAGAGAAATCCTCAGGAGTTTCTTCAACTACATTATTTCGTCGAAGCATAAAGGTACGATTTTGTTTAGGACCACCACCCCAGCCCATTTCGAGCATGGCGAATGGTTTAGCGGGGGGACCTGCAACAGAACAGAGCCAGCACACGAAGGCGAGTTCAAGTTAAGTGAGATTCACAGGATTCTGCGAGAGGTGGAGCTGCAGGAATTCGAGAGGGTCTCGGGCAATGCAACCGAGGCGGGGGTGAAGCTTAAGCTCTTCGACATAACTCCCCTCACGTTGTTGAGGCCCGATGGCCACCCGGGGCCATACAGATTCTATCAACCGTTTGCGGATGGCAAGAACGGGACAGGCATCAACGACTGCCTGCACTGGTGCTTGCCCGGGCCGATTGATTCTTGGAACGATTTGCTAATGGAAATGGTTAGGTGCCGTTGAGAGGGTATTTGGTCATTCTTTTCTGACATTCAAAACCTCGTTCGCTTGCAGTCTGCCATGAATGAATGCTTCGGGGAAAGTATCGATTGATGGATCGAAATGGTTAGTGATGCAAGTAATTAAAGCACATATTATAGTAATGGTCTGCAACTCTTTCTACCCCTCTGTAGGTTTATGTATAAAAAACAGTAATACTAAATTGGAGATGGCACTTAGTCAGTTAGTCTTTGTTGCCTCACCCATAGTAAATGTACCAATAATTTTTCTTTTTTATCAATACAATGTTCTCAATAAATTAGGAGTCGGTCAATTTAGTTGGTTCCTGGGTCATAGATTATGGACAAGAACACATGATCGAGATTAGACAGTTTCAATATAGGAGCTTCACACCAGGGTATCACGCCCTGGTCTTCCCACCTAATTGGTTGTTGAGTAGTTACTGTGATTTATCATCTACTATTCTTTCAGGCCAGAGTGTGGAGGCTCTGAGACGAGAGAGTTTTGTATTTTGTCTTTTGTAGACAAGTTGGTTAATTTTGTTTGGCCAATTAATCAATATCCACAACACAAACATTAGAGATAGAACTTTGTCTTTTTGAGTTTTTGTCAATACCATGAAATTGCTATACTCTAAAATTGCACTACGCAGTACGCACATTCACATTGAAATGCATACATAAACATCATGTACCGGTATAAGTAAATGCGCACGCATATGTATTATAGTGCACACACGCCAAGTTTATAATACATACACACATCACATGAAAACAGAGTGCACACTAAGTCACAACGAGGTTCACACATGACAATGTAAATGCACAACTACGGAGGCCACAGTGCACACCATTACATTGCCCACGAAAACTATACATATGGCAATCACAAATTTAGACAATATTATACTCAAAAGATAGAAATTTAAAAATGTAAAAATGAACTTGAGTCCATGGTTGAATAGGAAAAGGTGATCTCTTATGCTTAGCAAAATGACGCACATCACAAGCTAAATTCTTATTCCAAGAAGTCTTATGAAAACCACATAACATATGCATTTTAGTAATGGAAAAATGCCAAACATCCATACTAACAGAATTACAATGTATCTCAATAGACATACTGAAAGAAGAAATTTTCTTTGCTGGAGGTTCTGTCAGAAGGTACAACCCATTCTATTCCTTAGGAGAACCAGTCAGCATAATGAAGAAGAAAATGCAGAGAGCTTAATTTATTATATGAGAATGAAGAAAATATTACACAGAGAAAAGATCGATGCAGAGAGCTTAATTTATTCACAGCAAATACATGCGCATAAATGAGGATTGTAGAAATTGAAAATTTTCATTTTCACAACTTTTGTATACATGGACTGTGTAAATATGTAGATGATTTTCTAACTAATCTTGAATAAGTAATAACTATGGACTTATTTTCAAACAAAAAAAGGTAATAACTATGGACTTCAAACTAGGGCTCTGTTCTCTGCAATTCTAAAATCAAAATCATTTCCCAATTCTAAAGAGCACTTGAACATGAATTAGTATACTCTGCAAAATCAATCTCTATATAAATTTAAAAAAATACAAAATAAAGTTACCAATAAACTGAGCTCTAAAAATAAAAAAGTTGAAGATGGTGGTTCAAGTTGGGCGGCCCATCAGGCTATAGCGGACCAAGGTTGCACCGGCCTGTTATCCTTCCACTGCAGAGAGAAAGAGGTTTTCGCTGCTCTGTGAAGCCAGCCTCACGCGGTGCCCTCCAATCTAAGGGCCGAGACGCCTCCACTTTAGCAGAGACTTCACAACCCATCTCACCACTTGGAACGGGCAGGCCAGGAGATAGCACCCCAAGCCCAGCCATCAGAGCAAGCCCAATCGTTCCGCCATCTTAATGCTCCCACTCGGGTTACAGGCTCACGCTACCAAGCCCAGCGAACAGCCCTCCCAGCTAGGAGCTTATTAAGAGAAAATACTTACCGTATGAATTCAATGTGGGAATTTGGTTCACTGCTTAGCCCCCTGATGCCGATGGTTCTCGATCGATCGATCTTCATCAGCACCGCAAAACTCCCTGCCAAGACCAGGAATGCATGCAACAGGAGAAACCCCATATTTGTATATCTCTCTCAAACCCGCCCAGTTCTTCTTCAACCTCTGCAAATTAAAGCAATGATGAAGCAAATCTGGGAGAAGATCGAACTTGCCGGCAGCCAAGAAGCTAAACTGCTAAATTAAAGGAACACTGGTAGTGATGGGGAAGTACTAATTAAATGCAGAGAGTGAAGCGTGATTGAGCTGAGAGAGAATAATTGGATACAGAATCAAGAAAAAGGAAGGCGGGGTGGGGTGTGCTGAGTTTTTAGTAATTTAAGCAGGGAGGGAGGGAGGGAGGAAGATAGAGAATGATAATTTTTTCAAGGACTAATTTTATAATCTTTCTTCCATTTTAGGTGTCGATTCAATTAACGACGTTTGATTAAGTTATTTGTAATTCAAGAGAAAATATTAACTTTGGTCCCACGAATATTAGTAAAAATGACAGTTTTGATCGACATTTTATTTTAGTGTCAAAATTTATCACACCAATCACCCTTTCGTTTAAGACATCCGAAATATGAAATGGTCTTTTCCTACGCTGATTTACAGTCTGAAGTCTACAACAAATCACCATTTCGTTGAAGACATGCCGAAATATGAAAGGGTCTTTTCCTACGCTGATTTACAGTCCGAAGTCTACAACAAACAAGTGGGAGATGCAAGAATTGGACGCTCCAAAATGCTGGATTTGAATTCATCTCTAACGTTATGTGGGCCTCAAACTAAATACAAATATTGTTGGGGCAAAGACTATAAAAAATGCGAGGCTACTACACTGCAAACATCAAAGTATGACATCACAAACTAATACGCGCAATTAGGAGAAAGCGTGTTTATATATAATGTGGTTGCACATACTACCAAGACATTAATTGCAAGAACAATGTATTTTCGCACTGGGAAAAATCTCACTACGGCTTAGTGCAACAATGACGTATATATTTGAGAAGTACCAAATCCCCTATATTTCAAGTTAACATGACACCAGAGGAGACCATTTAACAACGACCACGACATCATAGAGATCCAGATACAATTCAACTTCAACCTCAGGAAAGCCTTGAAATTTCAGAAGGCATGGATATTTTTCAAGATCTGGACGACATTAACACCTTCGACTTCTCAATTCAGAGAACGACTTGCTTTTCATGTTAATAAATATTTAGAATGTATTGGAGTCATTAGTTTAAATAATGTTATATTAGCAGTTCAAGATCTTTTAGATAGATTTCAAAACTACATACTCGATGTACAACAACATTATATTGTTCAAATAAGAACAGATTGAGTATGCTATACGAGATTGTTAATACACATTGTAGTCTAAATATGCATTAACATCAATATCACTCCATGTTGTACATTAGTCAAACTATACGTACTAGCTTTACAATAATAAGTTTTAAGAATAAATTTACAAAACTTATTCATATAATAGAAATGTATTGCTACACCATATACTAGAAAGCTATTGAATACTCTAATAATTTAACTGGAACATCAGTTCCTTCCTACAAGATAAAGCATATTCAGCAGCCTGGAATAAATACAACAGCCAAAATAGAGTCGAGATCTTGAGAACGTTCGTGGCTATTCTATAATTGAAACTAGGCTTCTCCATGGCATATATATAAGAAGCTACACAATTGAATGAGACCATACAGATAGATGCAAATGATTATTAATTATAGGAATAATATATGATGATAAAATAGTTCTGAATTTCCTTTTAATAGGGGGGCAAGGCCAATGAATAATAAAACTAGAAAAAATGCAGTCACCACATATTTATCTAAAAAGTTCACAACTAACAGAGAGCAGGTAGCTAGAAGAGAAACCAACCCAAAATTTGCACTTTATCCATTACTTTAAGTTTGTAATCACATATATATTGATTTTCCATACCAAAATACATACTCCAATGTCATGTGTGTACCAAACATAATAATCTACATTGCAATATATTTTTGAGCCTTACAATTGCTCTTGCCCTCCCAATCTTCATTCATATAATTGTGGGACCTAGCTGCTAACAGGTTTAAGAAAAATAATTAAGGCTCTCTCATTCACAGCAAATACATTGGAGAAATTGAAAATTTTCATTTTCACAATTTTTGAATACATGGACTATGTAAATATCTACATGATTTTCTAACTAATATCGAATAATAACTACAGACTTCAAACTAGGCTGAACTCCACAACGGTTCTATGCAACTCTAAAATCAAAATCATTTCCCAATTCTAAAGAGCACTAGAACATGAAATCATATGAATTAGTATACTCCCCAAATTCAATCTGTATAGACAAAATAAAGTTGACCAACTAAAATGAACCAAAGCATAGAATTAATAGTGAATCACCAACAACCAAAATAATAAATTTTGAGATATATGCATCACTGTCTTTTACAGACCAATGCATTTTTCAATGAAACATAAATAAATCTCATTTACTTGTAAATTTATGATTTACACAAACAAATTGGACAAAGCAGCTCTAAAGTACATCAGCAACTCATAAAACCCCCATGGCCCCATAAGATCAGAGAAGGTCAATAAATTTGCGTGAGGCTTTGCCAAATTCAATCTGTATAAAAAATGAATCCAGCATTATTAAAAAATAAAATTAATGCAAATGAATTGAAACAACTTAGCTCTAAAAATAAAAAAAAGATGGTGGTTCAACTTGCGCGGCCCTTCAGGCTATGATGGACAAGGATTGCACCAGCCTGTTATCCTTCCACTGCAGAGAGAAGGAGGTTTTCGCTGCTCTGTGAAGCCACAAGGATTGCACCAGCCTGTTATCCTTCCACTGCAGAGAGAAGGAGGTTTTCGCTGCTCTGTGAAGCCAGCCTGACGCAGTGCCCTCCAATCTAAGGGCCGAGAAGCCTCCACTTTAGCAGAGACTCCACAGCCCAACTCACCACTTGGAACGGGCAGGCCAGAAGATAGCAACCCCAGCCCAGCCTTGAGAACAAGCCCAATTGTTCCACCATCTTAATGCTCCCACTCAGGTTACAGGCTCGCGCTACCAAGCCCAGCAATCAAATCTCCCAGCTAGGAGTTTATTAAGAGAAAATACTTGGCGTATGAATTCGATGTGGGAAATTGGTTCACTGCTTAGCCAGCCCCCGATACAGATGGTTCTCGATCGATCGATCTTCATCAGCACCGTAGAAACTGCATGCAGCAGGAGAAACCCCATATATATATATATATATATATATATATATATGTATATCTCTCTCAAACCCCGCCCAGTTCTTGTTCAACCTCTGCAAATTAAAGCAATGATGAAGCGAATCTGGGAGAAGATCGAACTTGGTTGTCGGCAGCCAAGAAGCTAAACTGCTAAATTAAAGGAATAGTGGTATTGGTGGGGAAGTAATAATTAAATGCAGAGAGTGAAGATTGAGCTGAGAGAGATTGGATACAGAATCAACGAAAAATGAAGGGCGGGGTGGGGTGTGGTGAGTTTTAGTAATTTAAGGAGGGAGGGACGGTGGGAGGAAGATAGAGAATCATCATTTTTCTAATGACTAATCTTATACTATTTCTTTGATGTGTCTATTCAATTTACGATAACTTTGAAGTTATTTCTAATTTAACTAGTATTTGCACCCGTGCGATGCACGGAATGAATATGTTGTAATATATTAAGAATATATGAATCGATATATAATTATTTAAATTAGAACATCAAATATTGTATAGTGTACTTAAAGATATGATTTGAATCGTTTATATATTTTGATGTTATCATTGCTTGAATTTGTGCAAATAATTGCTCAAATTAATAGCTAATGTCTAGATGTACGGATGCGGTCCTATAATTTTGAAGATTTTATTTATCATTGTTTAGTATTTTCATACATTAGGTAAATGTGCTCGTTCTCTAACAACTCAGTTATAGAAATGAATTGCTATCCATATTCATTTGTATGGAAGATATATTTTTTTGCCTAGATATATAGCAATTTTTTCATTTTAAAAAAAATTAATATCACCGATTATATTTACACATTATTGAAACCTCTTTGTAGACGACATTGGTAGTGACAACACAATCTTGTTCATCTTCGTTTAGAGCTAACATCTTCTCCATCAGGACGGGTTACTTGGGTGAAAATATATAATGGTAGAATATCACTCAATTAGTTATCCTTTTATATTTTCAGTCAATTCGTAATATCAGATTCATTTTCAGCCAATTATTCTTTTTTATTTTCAATCAATTAGAATATCAAATGCAGTGATATTTTTACCTAACTTCCGTTCCATTTTTAATTGATGATGTAGATATTATTATTGAAATATTTTCGTTCAATTTTTAATTTACCTTTACTATTGTTTAAAATATACATTTACTATTGATAATGTAGAATATTATTATTGGAATATTTTCCTCCAATTTTTAATTTTCGTTCCATTTTTAATTAAAATGCAATGATCTTACCATTTTTTAGTCAATTATAGATCATTTTTTATTTGCAGTCAATTATTAATATTCATTTCCTTTTATATTTTCAGTCAATTAGTAATATTAGATTCATTTTCAGTTAATTATTCTATTTTATTTTCAATCAATCAGTCAATTAGAATATAGATGCAGTGATATTTTTACCTAATTTTCGTTCCATTTTAATTTGATGATGTAAAATATTATTAATAAAATATTTTCGTTCCATTTTTTCTTTACTATTTTTTAAAATATGTCTTTACTATTTGATGATGTAAAATATTATTATTAAAATATTTCCTTTTCATTTTTAATTTTCCTTTACTTCAAACCAAAAAAAAAAAAAAAAAAAAAAAAAAAAAAAAAAAAAAAAGACTTTGGACTTCTCAATACTTGCCCACATTGATTTTTTTTTTTTTGGTAAACCCAGGGTTTCCACCGTTGGACACAGTGACTAATCCCCTCGCTAAATTGTAAGCACCTTTTTTGGGTGGGACAGCTGGCTTAGAGATTTAAGGTTGTTCCATTCCCAAATCCAAGGATCGAACTCTTGACCTTTGGTTAAGGATGGATGAGTCCCTTACACTCAACCACACCCTTCAGGTTACTTGCCTACATTGATGGGCAAGCAATTATGTTTGTAAGAGGAGCATTGCTCCTCTTTCCAAACATTTTCAATGGATGGGCAAGCAATTATGTTTGTAAGAGGAGCATTGCTCCTCTTTCCAAACATTTTTAATGTGAGATCAAAATGATCCCACATCATTTACAAAGGGAGTCACGTGACTCCCTTTTGTCTTCTCCTTATTTTTTTTAAATTTTAATTTTATTTTGTATATCGTTTTGTTTGGATTATTATTATTATTATTATTATTATTGTTGTTGTTGTTATTATTATTATTATTATTATTATTATTGACAAATTCGTCATTTTAACAATTTATCTTTACTCAAAACAACAAAAATATTATTTAATAACTAAGTAATTTGCTCCAAACTGCTAAAATTTAAAACAACACATATATTTTGAGTTAATATTTCCTACCCCCCAATAATAAATACCAAATAATAAATAAATAAAACTAAAATAAGAAGACAAAGCTAAGGTTTCTTAAATAAGAACCTTTTGACTTCTTAATACTCGCCACATCGATGGACAAACAATTATGTTTGTACCTCTTATATAGAAGAGCTCAGGAGCTCATCTTTTCAAACATTTTCAATTTGGGATGAAAATGAACCCACATCATTTACAAAGGGAGCATGTGGCTCCCCTTTGTCTTTTTTTTTTTTTTTTTTTTTTTTTTTTTTTTTTTTTTTTTTTTTACTTAGCAATTTGCTCCAAACTGCAAAAAACTAAAACAACACATACATTTTGGGTTAATCTATCCAAACCCCCACTAATAATAAATAAATAAATAAATAAAAACTAAAATAAGAAGACAACGCTAAAACTTCTTAAATAAGAACCTTTTGACTTCTCAATACTTGCCCACATTGATGTGCAAGTAATTATGTTTGTAAGAGGAGTTTTGCTCCTCTTATATAGATAAGCTCTCTCGTTTCAAACATTTTCAATGTGTGATCAAAATGATCTCACATCATTTACAAAATGAGTCTGTGACTCCTCTTTGTTTTTTCTTATTTTTTTTTAATTTTAATTTTATTTTGTATATAGTTTTGTTTGGATTATTATTATTATTATTATTATTATTGTTGTTGTTGTTGTTGTTGTTGTTATTGTTATTGTTATTGTTATTGTTATTGTTGTTGTTGTTGTTGTTGTTGTTGTTGTTATTGTAATTTGATAATTTGGAGAATTCTCCAAAATTTTAAAAAATTCGCTTGTTTAACATTTTATATTTAATCAAAACATCAAAAATATTATTTAATAACTTAACAATTTGCTCCAAACTGCTAAAAACAACACATATACATTTTGGGTTAATCTTAGCCAAACCCCCTAATAAATTAAAAAAAAAAACTAAAATAAGAAGCCATTAAAATAAGGTTTCTTAAATAAGAGCCTTTTGAAACGTTGGGCTTCAATAGGTTGAGTAAGTCTATATGAACAGATACTACATGTAACACGGTGAATCGAATAGTTATGCTGTGGAACCGTGTCCACTTTGCAAGGTGGACACAGTTCTATGTTCATAATTACTGAACTATATGTTCATAATTATAAAGCTAAATATTCAGAATCTTTGAACTTCATATTCATAATTATTGAACTCTATATTCACAATTACAAAACTCTATATTCATAATTACTAAACTATATGTTCATAATTATAAAGCTATATATTCATAATTTTTAAACTTCATATTCACAATTATTGAGTCTCTATATTCATAATTACATAACTATATGTTCATAATTATATTCACAACACTATATTCATAATTTTAGAACTATAGTCTATATATTCATAATTTTTGAATTATATATATAATTATGAGCAATTTTAGAACCGTGTCTACCTTGCTAGGTGGACACGATTCCACAACATAATTTAATGTGTCAATAGTACTCAAAAAATAAAATATTTGCCTTTGGACTTCTCAATACTTGTCCACATTGATGGACAAATAATTATATTTGTAAGAAGAGCATTGCTCCTCTTATATAGAGGAGAGAGCTCATTTTCCAAACATTTTCAATGTGGAATCAAAATGATCCAACATCATTTACAAAGGGAGCCTGACTCCTTTTTGTCTTCTTCTTATTTTTTTTTAATTTTAATTTTATTTTGTATATCGTTTTGTTTGGATGATGATGATGATGCTGTTTGTATATCGTTTTGTTTGGATATATATATTCATAATTTTTGAATTTCATATTCACAATTATTAAATCTTTATATTCATAATTACATAACTATATGTTTATAATAATGTTCACAACACTATGTTTATAATGATAGAACTATATATTCAAATTATAGAACTATATTGTGTCTACTTTGCAAGGTGGACACGACGCCACAGCATAATTTGTCGAGTCAATAATACTAAAAAAAAAAGTCTTTGGACTTCTCAATACTGGCCCACATTGATGGGCAAACAATTATATGTTTGTAAAAGGAGCAATGATCCTCTTATATAGAGGAGCTCAAGAGCTCCTCTTTCCAGACATTTTTAATGTGGGATCAAAATGATCCCACATCATTTACAAAAGGGAGTCACATTTGTCTTCTTCTTTTTTTTTTTCTTTTTTTTTTTTTAATTTTAATTTTAATTTTAATTTTAATTTTAATTTTAATTTGTATATAGTTTTTTTTTGGATTATTATTATTATTATTATTATTATTATTATTATTATTATTATTATTTACGAATTAATAGATTTTATTTAATTTCCATTTGAGATTTACTTACCAAATAATTAAGCTTTAATACAAAAGTTTGGGTGGAAAAATGAATTAGGATGATTTTGTTTTTAATTATATATAGATAGATAATTGATTCTATTTCATTTTTTAAGCAAAATCTTCCTTAAAGATTAATAGTAAAATAAAGCTAACTTATTAATAATCGATTCTATTACATTTTTTTACGCAGAATTTTTCTTAAAGATTAATAGTAAAATAAGGCTAAATTATTAATAACCAATTCTATTCAATTTTTTATGCAAAATCTTTCCTAAAAAGATTAATAGTATCTTAATGATTCTTTTTCTTATACTGCTTATTGATTCTTTTCCATTTTTCTGAGTGTAGAAAAAATTCACATCCTAACATTTTCTTCCATTCATTTCTATTTTTCCATATTATTATTAATTTCATTCCCAATATTATTCTATATTGTTTTAGCGTACGACTTCGTTCCATTCATTTCTATTTTTTCATATTATTATTAATTGTTTAGGCGAGAACTTGTAAATGAGGATATTGTTTTATTAATTAATATAGAATATAGATTACCAATTAAAATTAAAGTTTTTATTATAATTGAACAATAATATTATCAATTATTATTTGAAGATTTTGTAAAACTGTAAGTAAAATTGTATTACGGATAGGAAAATATATGTACTTTAATTTTAATTTAAATTATTAATAATTAATTCTATTTTATTTTTTAACAAAATCTTCCTTAAAGATTAATAGTAAAATAAAGCTAAATTATTAATAACCGATTCTATTATATTTTTTATGCATAATTTTTCTTAAAGATTAATATAGTAAAATAAGCTAAATTATTAATAACCGATTTTATTACATTTTTTTACGCATAATTTTTTATATAGATTAATAGTAAAATAAGACTAAATTAGTAATAACCAATTCATTTTCTATTTTTTACGCAAAATCTTCTATAAAAGATTAATAGTAAAATATCTTAATGATTATTTTCCTTATACTGCTTATTGATTCTTTTTCATTTTCAGAGTGTAGAAAACATTCACATGAATAATATTTCCTTTCATTATTTTCTATACTTCCATATTATTATTAATTTTCTTTCCAATATTATTATTAATTGTTTGGGGGTACGGCTTCCTTCCATTCTTTTTCATTTTTTCATATTACTATTAATTGTTTAGGCGGGAGCTTGTAAAGGATGATTTGTTTTTATTAATTAATATAGAATATAAATATAGATTAATATTGAATATACATTACCAATTAAAATAAGTTTTTTTTAAAATATTATATTGAACAATAATATTACCAATTATTATTATTATTATTATTGGTTCACATAGTTGAATTATTTGTTTTTTTATTTAATCATTATAAACATAAATGATATTTACTAATTAATTTATGATATTTATCAAATTGTATTTTTTTAAATATAGTGTTTTCTCCATGCATTGCACGGAATTTTATTTTTGTTATTATGAATTTAAAATAAAAATAGAAAAAATAAAAAGATGTTTAAATGTACAATATAATAATATAGTTGGACTTTTATATATTTAGTCAAGTATCTATTTCATAACATACAAAATTAAAATTTAAATTTTGTATGGTTAATATATTCTCTAATCATGTACATATTTAGATAAATTTATAGAAAAAATTCATATAATTAAGTTGATTTATTCCAAATTGTATTTCATATCTATATATGAAATTTAAAAATATGAATAATAAAAACTAAGAGAATTGTACTTAGAAATCAATAAAAAAATATAAATTCTAAATTTTGTATGAATAAATAAATATTCTAATCGGACGCATATCCTTATATGATTGTATAATACTTTGTATATACACATAATATTTATTAATATGTATATAGGAAAGTCCTATAATATAATTTCATTAATTATAATTTATATTGATAGATTTATACTTAAAAAATTATATTTAGAAATTTAAAGAGTATATGTATGTATATTTAAAAAAAATTATAAATATTCATGTTTTCTTAATTTTAAATTTCATTTTTTTAATTATATTTCATATTTTATTAATTATAATTTAATGAAATTGTCACAAATATGTCTACGAAAAAAATTATATATTTCTCAATTTCATTAATTATATTAATTATAATTACCAAATATTGTGGCAATTATCACAATAATTTCATTAATTATAACATTTGTTTTCTTCCAATATTTAAATACATTGCCATAAAATTACCATAATAATAACACAAAAGAAGGAAAGAAATATTATGAGAATAATCTATATATATATATATATATATATATATATATATATATATATATATATATATATATATATATATATATATATATATATATAAAATTAAAAGTAAAATCCTCCTAACCAAGTTTATCCCCAAAATTTAGGGGCATATATATATAAATTGCATATTTACCATATATGCATATTTTGTGTTTATATAGTATAATTTTTGGTATCAAACATTTGAATGGTAATAAACGGGGGAAAATGTCAACATACAAATGATAATTAATTCTTTCATTACTATACTAATTTTAATGGTAATTCATTAATTATTATATTTCACGATGAGTCAGCCTGTTCATGCCCATCATTTTTCAAGAAACATAGAAATGAAATAGTCAATTATTAAAATTGTTTATGATTTCGTTTTTAATTTTTGTCTAAAGTTAAAGATATATATTTTCGGCGATTATAACATTTTGTGTATTAACTGAAAATTTGAAAGTTTTACCTTTTTTGAGATCTCTTACCATTTTATAATTTCAATATTGTGCTATTTTGAACTCATCCATGGTGTATAAATACACTCTATATGACCATACAAAATCCATTGAGGAGACATTTGTACTCAAGAGTAAACTTCTCCTTAAACTAAATTCGGGTGTCAATTCATTCATAATGATATTCCTATTTCTGAGTCTTTCATCACCGTTCGGTACATTAATGATGTCTGGATTTCTGGGTCTTCCATTGTTCCCTTTGATCCTTATGATTGTGCCTTTGCCAATATTTTTTATTTGGGTTAAGTACAACGTGGATTTTTTTGGGAGGTTTATCTAATTAATTTTTTTGGTTAAAAATTTATATTTTCTTTGTATTTTATTTTATTACTTTTTTATTTATTTATACTAATATGTGAATGGAGTAACACAAAATCTGAAATTGTATTTGTTATTTATTTCTTCTTTTCAAATAATCATTATTTTTGTGTTTTACAAAAATTTAGAAAAAATCAAATATAGCGAGATTTTTAATAGGTTAAACAAACACTCTACTCAATTTGTGATATATATATATATATATATATATATATATATATATATATATATATATATATATATATATATATATATATATATATATATATATATATATATATATATATATATAAATTATAAAAATGCTGTAAAATGAACTATGCTTGGTAAAAAAAATCATAGAAACTTGAATGGCATGTACAAATCTCGAAGTCAACATACTAACTCTAAGTTTCAGAAAATCTTACAAAATTATCAAAATTACCGTCTTTATCATCCTCGATCGCATCTCTACAATCTTTCATAAAAACTAAACCAATAGGGTTCTGTTACAAATGCTCTTCCTCCTCAATTTCCTTTTGTTGAAGCAGAGCCTCCTTAAGTATCTTCAAACTCATACCAGATGATATAAACTGCAAAACATATTGAAGTACATGAGAATATAGTTAGAAAAATGTAGAAAATTCATACAAAAAGAAAGCAGAGAGATGAGTCTGAGATTCTTTGATTGAAGAAGCCATTGTATTTATAGGTAGAAAATACTTATTCAAAAGGAAAGTATAATAATTTATTTATTTAAGGGAAAATATAATAATTTATTTATTTAAGGTAATAACATTATTATTATTATTTATTTATTTATTTATTTATTTATTTTCCATTTGACATTTACTTACCAAATAAGTTTTACTACAAAAGTTTTGGGGGGAAAATTTGTTAGGAGGATTTTACTTTTATATATATGTAGATTTTATGTTATATTAAGTGCTCATTCTAGAAGAAGCAAATGAAGCACTTTCGAAAATAATTGATTAGAAAATTTGACGTTTTTTCGGCTATTGAAATTTATTGTGAATCAGAAAGTATTGACTGATCGAAAAAATGCGCTCAAGGCGAAGATAGAGAATCTTTAAAAAGCGAACAAGTAAGCTCACAACACGATTAATCCTAGTTGATGTCGTCTTCCTTTTTTATTCTGTACATTGGAACTTCCTAGCGTTTTTAAATACATAATTGTAATTACAGAAATAATGCCATTACATTTTTTCTTACTTTTCAACCATAAAATCTACAATGGCTAGAATTTTGCCACACTTCTCACCTAGGAGGTTCTTTTCATGGGAACCGGCTCATATATATATACACACACGTGCATGTGCAAAATTTGTAAGGATATATTCGGTTTAGAATTTTTATAACTTTTGTAAACTTTTTAAAATAAAAAAGTTTGTAAAATTCAATAAAAATTTATAAATATTTGTGATATGAGATTTTTTTTTTTTTTTTTTTGTACATTGTGATATGAGATCTTTATAGACTCTTATAACATCTACAAAAATGTAGAAAGATTCTATGAAATTAATTTAAAATTTATAAAGGATATTTGGTTCAAGCCATTTAAGATTACTTAGGTAATATTTTCATAAATAAAAAAAAGATTCCTTAGGTATTGTGAATATAGTAATGTTATATCACCTTGTTTGATTTCAAGTTATAAAATTACCTTAACAAGTTATAAAATTATATTAGTAATTTCATATATATTATCTCAAAATTGATGTGTAGTAATATTCAAAGAAAATATGATTACCTCATCAGGTCGTTGTCCTCTTCATTTTCAATAATTATGTAAATCTGTACGTCATTTTCACCTTAATCTTATTCTTTTTTTTTTTTTTAATATATAAGGTCTCCATTTGAACGAGTTCTAATGAGTTCCGAGTCCATACCGAGTAAAGGGGTGGCGGAGCAAGGACCTTTGCTTTCGACTTTATCACTGCAAGCTCAATAGCTTCAGAGGTGGTTGATTTTTTTAGGATGTCTTTTTGGCTAATGGACTTTATTGTGGACCAAAAAATATTGATCGACCGAGAAAATGTGCTCAAGGTGGAGATAGAGAATCTTTAAAAAGCGAACATGCCAGCCCACAACACGGTTAACCCTAGTCGTTGTCATCTTTCTTTTCTATTCTGAAAATTTGCACGGCATTTGTACTTTCAAGCATTATCAAATGCACAATCGTAATTACAGAAATGTGATTGCATTGTTCATTATTTTTCTTTACTTTTCAACCTTTTGATCTACTAAATCATGTCTAGAATTTATAACACTTTTCACCTACGAGGTTCTTTTCATGAAAACCAATAATATATATACATATATTAATGTTATATCAGGATTTGAAGTTATAAAATTACATTAACAAGTTATAAAATATGATATTACATTAGGATAATCATATTAAGATTAAGATAACCATAATAAGATAATTTTGCATTTTATTTTGTGGACCAATCGCCCTTAACATTCATTATTTTCTGCACGCCTGTAGCAGAGTGCTTCTTTCCTTCCCGAGACGTTTTAGTTCAGTCTTTCCGTCCTTCCTTAACCCTGCTCGCTCTCTGTCCTCTTCCTTTTTCTATTCTGTAAATCTGCATTGCACGCATTTTGCACCTTCATTTTCTCCATTTTTCTTCGTTCCGATGAGTTTCGAGTCCATACCGGGCAAAGGGGTAGCGGATCAGAGACCTTTGCTTTCCACCGGTATCACTGCAAGCTCGTCGGCTTCGGAGGTGGTTGATTTTTTGAGGACTTCTTTTCAGCGAATGGACTTTAGCCTGGGCCAGAAGATATTGACCGACCGAGAAAATGCGCTCAAGGCGGAGATAGAAAGCCTGAGAAAAGCGAACGAGGTGCGGGAATTTCAGAATTGCAAAATGGGGGTCGAATTGCAGAGAGCGAAAAACGAGAATATAGATTTGGCTGAAAACAATGCCCGCCTTAAACGAGAAATGGAAGAGTTGAAGGCTGAGAAAATGGAAGTTGAGGAGAGACTGAAGGCTTCAGAGGAAAGATATGTGTTGTTGGACAAGAGGGTGTCTCGCATGGAGGAAAATTTAGGGGCTTATGTTGGTGAAAGAGTTCCAGACGTGAGCAACATTGCCGATAAACTAGATGATGTGCTTGAACCTGAGAATGATGGGCTTTCTTTTGGTACTCAAAATGCCACCATAGTTGGTGGTAGTAGTAGTCCCGAGAAGGAAGGTATAAATATAATACAAATAATTGGATCTTTTATTACCCTAATTTATTTTGTATTTAGTGCCCTGGTCTTTTATTTTATTGTACATGCTTAAAGTTTTGGGTTTGATAGCCTGCAAGTCTGTTCTCTGGGGAATGGGGAATTGGGGATTGTACTTATATATTTTCTGCAAGTCTGCTTCTAAAGGCTATTATCTATGCTGATGGTGGGTTCCCAGAATTTGTTTTGTTCAAGGAAGGAAAGTCTAATAACAAATTAAATTAAAGTTTCATATATATATGCCTGGCCTATTTGTTGTTAATTGTGTGTTTCATATAAGTGACTATATATCATGTTAGTCAAAGTTGATGACTTGATGATTCCTGATGCCTACTGCCATTGTTCTAAGTGTTGCATATCCACTTTGTGTTATTACAGTGTCATATGTAGTTCTCAGTGATGATGAGGAAGAGAATCAAGAGATGCCTCTGGATAATGATGATTTTTTGGGGAAAAGTGAAATGGGACTTGGCCCTAAGAAGAATGAAGTAAAGAGAGAAAGCTTACGGAGAAAAAGAATCATTGGCATCGATGATGATGATGATGATGGGGGTAGGTCTTCATTTTGTGTACAGAAGCGCAAACTCGTGCATGAAACAGAAGTAATACCGGTATTTGACAGCCCGAAGAATCATGGTGATGCTGGAATGTCAGCTTATGAGTCCATGGCCAGAGTTAAGTGTGAACCAATAGTAAGTCCAATGGCAGGCAAGTCTACAGCTTCTTCAGACCTCAACTTGAAACCCCAAAAAGTTGGGAGCGGGCCTTGGCTGGATCAAAATGAAATGATTTTGGCATTTGTAAATGATCGTGAACTTTGTATGAGTGCTGTTTGTGCACTTTATAGAAAGCTAATTTCTGCACCACTGTCACTGAAGCCCATGGATAGAGGATTTGACTCAAGTGACCAACTCGGGTATGATTTCAAAGCCACTTCACTATTTATCCTTTCTCTATTTATATCCAAACCAGTAACTTTACCATCATTCTACCATATCATTCAATATTGGCTCGGTGTAGTTGTCTCCTAAACAAAATCTGTTTTTTACTTTACCCTTTATATGAAGAGTTGGATACGTGTTTGTAAGAGAACCCACTGTCCCAATGTTTTTTAAGGTGAAAAGTGCAGTAGAGCCCCCCTTGGCTTTAAAGCACAAAGTGTATACAAAGTAGAAATGTGCTTCTTTATGATTCTTTGAATTTAATGCTCATTGGCTGAACACATTTTTATGGAATATGTTGTTTAATGATCTATGGCTTTACATGGTCATGCTCCGTTCTGGGAATGACGAGTGCTTCTTTTTTGTCTTAACATGTTTTTGGGAATGACGAGTGCAATTTCCTCCTGATTTTCTATTTTGATCTAATGCGTATCTTTATGGTGGGGCACAAATTTGTACATGCACTCTTCTTTTGAATCACATGTATGATTTATTACTTTAACTCGTTAAGGAAATTATGGCTTCATCAATGAAACGCCTATTTACCTGTTGGATGTTGCATAATGTTTGAATCTGGAATTTTTGTATTTTTTTTCAGCGTTGAATTGGCAAAGTATCTCATTGACGGCCACCCAGAGAATAAACTGAATAGGGCTATGTCAGAAACATCTAAAGTTGCTGCTGAGGAGTCTACAAGGTTAGCTCTCAAGTACAGTGGACAACTTTTTCGCATATACTCTAGCGGTGAGGATCCATTGTTCTGTCACAATTCTACAAGCTCCAGGCGTTAGCGTGCTTCCGAAGATGCAGACTATGCATGTGCACCTCGGTCTTCATGTTAAATTGCGTTTTTGTGATGAACTTTCTTTCATCTGCCCCGGGGACAATGTGGAGAAGACCTTTTGCTAGTTTTTTATGCTCGGAGGGTTGCAATTGTTTTTGGGTACTGATCAAGTACTTGCCATCATAGATTCTGGTTCATTTTATTTTTGTGGTCTTTAGTACAAATTGCTCAGCATGATTCTTAAAATGTACAATCTTTGATCCATATATCGGTAAATCTAGATCCAGATAGTTTTGTTGAAAATGCTGTTTTTGTACTTGAAAAGCTGTACAAACACTAAGATAGTCAGCCTTTGGCGCTTGTATATTGTTAATCTAGTCCTTTCGGCCAATATCATGATTGCAGCATCATTTGCTCTTACTTCCCATCCTCTAATGTGCTGTTTATGCTAAAATTTGCCTGCTTTTCTTATTGTAGTATTGAGGTGAAAATAGTTTGCCTGCTTGGTTGAATTGCCTTCTTCCTTTTAAAACAAGTCAAAGAAACGACATTTTAATCATATAATTTTCTTAACTCGGAAATGCTTTTGGTCCATATTAGAATTTAGGGGAATGTGATACTAGAGAATGTGACAAAAAAAGATGAACTACAAAGTCATAGATTTATAGCAGTGGAGAAGGTGGGTGAATCACAAAAATACCAAACAAGAATTGTATATATTATAATAATGTAAAGCAAAAATTTGCATGACAGATTAATATCCTTTCTTTCACTGCAGTGGAAAAGGACTAAATGTTGCTGAATCTCTAACCTGGGTATGGAACAAAAACTTGACAAAAAGGGTTGAGTTTTAAGTTGAAAACGAAATTATGTGGTGTTGCATGGAGCCTACCTATGTGTGCAGTTTTAAGCAAACATGGAAATATGACGTAAGAATGGGGAAAGAGAGCTAGGATATCTCTGTATCTTTTACTTGAGCTTTCCTGTGTCCCTTCAGGCTCATAACTGATTGTAGTATGCCAGCTCTGTTGATTTTGTTGCTGTGGGGATGTGTCAATAAACCTTGAGATACGTATCCACTTGTGTTTACTGGGGGACCTCTTGATGGTGAAGATGTTTTCAGAGGTTGTATAGTCAAAGAAACCGGTACTGATTGTGTTCTTGTGATCCCTGAACCTGAAAATACTGGTGATGAATGTGTTCTTTTTATCCTTGCAGGAGAAGATGATGGGGACCGGTCTTTTAGTTTCCCTGCTGTAATTGGAATGGTTGTAACGTGAATCTCAACTACTGAACTAAGAACAGGATTGAAGTAAACTATTAACCTATTGAGAAACAGGTAGAGAATAAAAGAAAGAGAACTTAAGAGAAAAAACCTGATTCATTGCTAGCTCTTGTGTCTTTAAATTTCTTGTTTGATGGAGACCTTGGATTGCTTGGTTGACTAGCAGAGGAGGACTGACCAATTTCTGAACTGGAAAGAGATTTCTTTTCTGGGATCTTGGTTAATTTTACGCTGTTGCTTAATGTTCTCCTTTGTGTACTTTCAGAGCGAGCTATCTTGTAATTTGCCATAACTACTGCTGAATGCTTGTTCTGTGGGGCCTCCAAACCGCATGGTGTCTGCTCACCAGGTGAGGGCCTTTGCCCCGGACTCTGAGGAGATGCTGGTTTCTGATCACTAGCTGATTCCTTCGGTTTTTGCTCATCTGCTGAGTTCATACAATCGCCATTCAGCTTCTTGCTCTCCCCGCTTGATGGATTCAATTTCCTTCCTGGCATCTCATCACGAGGCAGCTGCAGATTTGATTGCTTCCATTCTGGAGTTTCAGCAAATGACAACTTTTCAATAGGTGAGACTCCTGGCAGGAATTTCCTCTCTGGATTTATTGCGACAAGTGACCTTGGATCAGCTGGAGATTTTCTTTGCGTGTCATCAGAGATGACCGATCTTTGATCAACACATGTTCCCATGTCTTTCCTGTCAATAATATCTGAGAAAGCTGATCTGCTATCGGCTGGCCTGCGAAAGAGATCATCCATAGGAGGTTCCCAGCTCTTCTCTTTAGAGCTTCCCGAAGCCTTTTCCCTCTCGACGAGCTTATAAGCAAACATCTGGTAAGGAATTTGTGACACTGTGCAGATGCCATCTTCAGGGAGCTTCTTGGAGTATCGAGCTTCAATGTCACAATAGTCGACGAGTGGGGGTGGACACTCGGGCTGGCCATGCTCGGGGTTTATAACAAGGACCTTTTTGATATAACGCAGAATCCTACAAATGGATGAGAACCTCGGGCGAAGGCTTGGATCGGTTTGCCAGCATTTTTTAGTTAAGTTCACAAGGTATCTAGGTGAAGGATGAGGGAAAAGAGGCCTCTGCCCAGCTATTAAGTTTCTGAAGATTTTTCCTCCTTCGATCTGCCTCTCCCCGTCTTCAAATGGAACTTTTCCTGTCAGAAGATGAAAGCAAACCATTCCAAAGCTGTAGACATCAGCTTTCTCCGAGTATTTGGCTGCTGCACATTTGCTCCCGGGTTGTTCTTGTTCAGCCAAAACTTCCGGTGCACACCATATCACAGCATCAACTGCACTGGATCCCGGTTTTGGGGAGCTTTTGTATGTATAGTTCCTTTTCACCGAGGATAACCCGAAGCCAGCTACTTTTGCTTGAAAATAACTTTCTGCAGAGGAGTACCTCGGTTTGAGCAGTATATTTGATGGATTCAACTCCCCGTGATGAATCTTTCTCGAGTGCAGGTATTCCATCCCTCTCGCGATCTGAAGCATTATATCAACCGCAACAGGGATGGAGAACGACATTCTCTTCTTCTGACCGGAATTCTCTTTGATGGAAGCATCAAGACTCTTGCTCATCAGCTCCATCACCAGAAACCCCTCTTTCTTCACTTCATCATGGAATCCACAGTAATATTGGAGGACATTCGGGTGGGAGAGCGAGAGCAGCATTGAAATCTCAGCAGTGTGTTCTTCAGCGTCCCCATAGAAGCTCCTCATCGCGAAACTCTCTCCCAACCAGTTGATTTCCTTAAGGCGGCTCCCTGACCCGAGACGCCTCTTCACAGCATAGCCGTTGGCTCTCAACAACACAGAAGTATGCAAAAGCTTGGTGTTCATCGTCGTAGTCTCTGACCCATCCAGCATCATCTTCATCAACCCCTCTCCCAGCTTGGTGTTCTTCTTCTCTTTGATGCTCTCAAGCAGCAGCCATCTGTCTTCTTTCCAAGCTCTCTCCAACCGGCTGCAGATTTCCCGGGGGACCAAGTACTGCTTCCCATACTTCCACAAGAAAAGCCTCGGGTCGTTCCAGTCTGCACCATACTTGTTCATCAACGCAACTCGCCTCTTCTGCATTTCTTCCTCGTCCTGGCCCGAGACCTCTGCAGCAGTCTCGATGGCCTCAATCACAACCGGGAAACAGCACAGCAGGTTATGGATGTGAAACTCGACGCAGTCAGTGTTGAATTGGAGAGCCACGGCTTTCCCCCACCAATCCTGGATGTCCAGACAGTACTTAATATAGGATTCACATTCCTTAAAAATCCTATGTAGCTCCCCCATTGGGCGCTCAAGCACCTTCCACTTGGTATTCCTCTCATCCAATCTTAAATTCTGTCTGATTTCCTCTGCAATTGTGTCGAAAGCCTGTACCAGAATGTCGTAAAGCAGACAACACTGCCTCTGGTTAATCGAAATTTCATGTTGCAACACCATTAATGCCTTCAAGCTCCCCACAACCTCCCCAATCTGCTGGAACTGATCCATTATATTATATATTGCGGCTTTACACTAAAAAAAACAAACAAAAATCACATTCAAATCAAATTCAATCATATGAAACACGGAAATCAATCAAAAGAGTTATTATACTGGAGAGATCAAGACGCGATTAAACAACAAAATTAGATTAGTATGAGGAGAATGAGGAGACGAATTGAAGAACCTGAAATGATGACTTATTGAATTGAAGACGCTGAATTCCTATCCGATTGCTATGGAATCCGATAGGAATCCAGCAAAACCCATCGGCCCGATCGAATTGAATTACAACGTTGGCTTACCCATCCTGACAAGCCCAGGAGCCACCTGCATGGTATATATATCGAAGATATATGTATGATTATTAAAAACAAAAGAGATGATAGATGCCTTTGGCGCAAGCAAATTAAGAAAACTGAAACGAAATATGAATTCAGATCAAAAAATGATAACGTTTGACGAACCTGAAGAAAATGGGAGATGTTCTTTGGAATTCAAGTCTGAGCTGCCTGCCAGTGGGCGGTTGACGCTTCCCATTCTTTTCGAGGCCGTCGTCCTTATTCCTTCTATATCTTCCCGCGATTTTCGGTTTCCATTTCATACGTTGCTACAATTTTTCTTTTTTAATTATTAAATATTAATTGGAAAATACATTTATGTTTTATATAGAGTAAATATCCAAAATGGTCTCTCGACTATAGCTAAATACACAAATTGGTCATCGACTTTTAATTTCAACCAATTAAGTCATTAACTTTGTAATTTTAACACAATTTAGTCCTTTGTCTATTTGACCGTTTGTTGACTGCGCTTTTTTAGGATATATATATGTAATTTCATGGTTCATCGTCGGTTTTTTAAGGTTCCGGTTACATTTTTAGACCGCACTGTTATATTTGAATCCACTGCCGGCGCTGCACCCCATGCCAGAGAGATTATAGCTTTTGATAGATAGATCGCCGAAGCCCCTGGAGTGGCTCTTCGAGAAAGCCGTGACTCCAAGCGATGTAGGCAAGCTGAACCGGCTCGGGATCCCCAAGCAACAAGCGGAGAAACACTTCCCCCCCTCCGAAACGGCGCTGTCACCTCTAAGAGCGTTCTCTAAGCTGAACCGGCTCGTGATCCCCAAGCAGCAAGCGGAGAAGCACTTCCCCCTCTGAAACAACGATGTTACCTCCAATAGCGTTCTCTTGAGCTTTGCACGTGAAACTACATATATATCCTCAAAGATCGCAGTCAACAAACGATCAAATAGATAGAGGACCAAATCGTGTCAAAATTGCAAAGTTAAGGACTTAATGGTTGAAATTGAAAGTCGAGGACCAATTTGTGAATTTAGCTATAGTCGATGGACCATTTTAAATATTTACTCTTTTATATACAAATAATATTTTAAAAAAAAATTAAACATTATTATATTCTAATACAATCACTTCAAAACCTATTACAAAATTTAATTTTAAAAAATCGATACACATTCAAAACATGAACTTAATATATCATCACTAATATGTGAAATTTTTACACTACACTTGGTGTTAGAGGTGGCCACGGGTTGGTTCAAGGTCAAACTAATCATGAATTGGTCCGGAAAAAGTGGGTTTGAGTCGGGCTTAGCCCAAACTTGATCGGCTTATAGAGAACCAGTCTAGATCCTGTAAAAATAACCCGAAGTCCAGCTCGAAACCAACCCAAACACAGCCCATGCCCGAGTCTAGACTCGGGCAAAATCTAGCATGAACTTTATAAATTATAACACACTTTATAATATTTATAAGTTATCAAATAATATTACAGTCTTTTAAAATCTTTTAATAGAACAAGTTCAAATGTTATTAAAGTCTTATAAATTTTTAATTTTGTAGAAAATCATATAATTTGTTTTTTTGAAATTAATAGTTAAAATATTATTTTAAACAAAAATATTAACTTTGAAAAAGTGCGTGTGAGTATATATATATATATATATATATATATATATATATATATATATATATATATACTAAAAGGTTGAAGTAGTTTAAGTGATAAGAACGTTTGTTGTAATCATGAGATCAATGTTTAAATTTCATTAAAAAAACAATTTATAAATATTTTATATAAAAATAAATAAATAAATTCTAGGCCTAGCCCATGGTTGGCCTAGCACGGGACCCGCCTAGGTTATCATGGGCCGATTCTGATCAGTACTAACCTGAGTCCATGCCAGGAATTTGGCCACCTCTACTTGGTGCACAATTTATCACGACCAACTAAAATGACTATGGTAAAAGCACACGCGCATACAATGGATTGGTGTTAGATCAAAATAGATAGAATAAGTTTTGTATGAGACTATTTAATGTGATACATCATGTAACACTTTTTAATTAAAATATAATGACCTATCACCGTACTCCTGTATGAAGACTAGTGGATACAGTAAATCACATGATGTATCTCAAGTCTCAACTAGCTTATAGACCTCTAAATATTTGCACACTAATATTCACATTTGAAATCTGTATCATGCAATTGCTAACAAAACTTTATGAACTTATTTTGAATTAGATGATCACTTAAGTTACCAGGACTATGTGGTCTAATGGTATCCGGGGTGGACTTCCAAGTGGAAGGTTGTGATTTCGAGCTTCAGTGGAGGTGTTATTGGCTCTTTGTGTTTTAGTAGGTTGAGAAAGTATATGAACAGATACTACAATGTAATAGAGCTAGTAGCATTCAAAAAAAAAAAAAAAAAAAAAAAAAAAAAAGATGATCACTTAAGTTATGTCCAGAAGACTGAAGAAAATAATGGAATTGAATACCTATTGATTTACCCATTATCGCCATTAATAAAGAAGCAATGAAAAGATGAATGATAATAATATACCATTATTGCGAGATTTGTTAAGCATATAAATTACAGTAATTCTTTTTTTCATTGAAACTTACTATACGTTTTCCATTTTTAAATATGACACTACTTAATTGTATCTTTTTTATTTAAGTATTAGTTTTTTACGCGCATTACGCGATTGAGATAATGCCCAATATTTTTTTTTAAATAATTACTTTAAAGTATATCAAGACAAGATTATATTGGAATTGTTCGTGCATAGATAATTGAATGTTAAATTTACGTATTTAAATAGGCAATTCTAAGTTTACAAATGCAAGATAATTAATATAGTCAAGATTGATTATAATTGTCAATAAAATAATTGTATAGGTATTGTTGAAACCAAATACGGGACATAACGGAAAGTAAATTAAAATTAGGGCATAAAATATTAAATATATACTAATATTGAAAAGTTAATTGCTGATTGCCAAACAAGGACATTGCGAGTTAGTTTCCTACTTCAATTTGTTGTGTGATTTGAATACTCTTTTTGTCAATAAATCCCTCAAGTAGTTAATATGATTGGCTTAATTATATTTTTTTATTTTTTTTAAACTATTATTATTATTGTTGTTATTATTATTACTATTATTATTATTATTATTATTATTATTATTATTATTATTATTATTATTATTATTATTATTATTATTATTATTAAATATATGTATACCCTTAGGTCATTTTACATGTTAATCTAAACAACAGCTAATTTTTTCAAATATCTTTTTACCAACCGTTGATATAATTCGCTGGTCAAATTCGCTAATATAATCCGCTAACGCTAACTGCTGATTGTCAAACAAGGACATTGCGAGGTAATTCTCACTTCAATTTGTTGTGTGATTTGAATACTCTCTTTGTCAACAAATCCCTCAGATAGTTAATATGATTGGCTTTATTAATTATATTTTTAAAAAAATTTCATGGTATTAATAAAATACTTGGTAAACAACTATATAGCATTATTTTGTATTATAACTTTGATATTTAATAAAAAAAATAGCGCACAAAAAAAATTGAAAATGTAGTGAATATAATCAATTGATGAATTTGAAATTTGAATGTAAAGAATTTTTATTTGGAGAAATATAAAGACAATAGAACTAATAAAATTATGTCTCTTAATTAATTTATTGATAATGAATAATTTTTTTTAGTAAAAACATTGTAGGGACAATGTAGCGAACATAATCAATTGATGAATTTGAATGTAAAGAATTTTTATATTGGAGAAAAATAAAGACAATATAACTAATGAAATTATTTCTCTTATTTAATTTATTGATAATGAATAAATTTTTTTGAATAACGACATTGTAGACACATAATTCTAAATTAAAGAAATGCATATGTATTATTTTTTGTTGTAGCTACTAAATTATTATTTAATTTAATAAGACTAAAATAGAGTACTAATTATGCCAACTTTGATTAGGATGAAGTTCGAACCTAAGACCTTTCTTATTGAAATCAATGAGTAAGTTAACGGTGAACTAACAGAAAGTAACGGAAAAGATAATATTTAATGGAAAAGTTAACGGATAATCATATTCATTAAGGATAAATTAGTAAATCTTAAAGAAAAATTAAAATCTGATCAATCTGAGCCATTCATTTGATTAAAAAATTTGACCGCCATTTTTTTTACCCATTATAGACCTAACTCTCTTGGGCTCTTATTAATATACTAGTTTTTTACGCGCATTGCGCAATTGGAATAATGTCCAATGCTTTTTTTAAATAAGTACTTTAAAGTATATTAAGGCAGGATTTTATTGAAATTGTTCATGCATAGATAATTGAAGGTTGAATTTGCGTATTTAAATAGGTAATTCTTCTCCCAAAGGTTGAGTCCCAACCCCAAGGGCCCCCCACACTCCGACCCGACAGAGCATTGTGGGAAGTTGTAAATCACGGTGACTTAATGGTTCAGCAGACAGGGCCAAATGCTGATACGCACAAGGAATCTGCCCACTTTGGACATAATTTCCGCACTGCCGCCGCCGAGGTTCAAACCTTGGTCTCTTCTCCCAAATACTACCCACTAAACCATTGAGCTAAGCCCGTGCGAGTTAAATAAGTAATTCTAAGTTTACAAATGCAAGATAATATAGTCAAGATTGATTATAATTGTCAATAAAATAATTGTATAGGTATAGTTGAAACCAAATACGGGACATAAGGGAGAACAAATAAAAATTAGGGCATAAAATATTAAATATATACTAATATTGTTTGAGGAGATTCCGACATTAGGATTTGTGGTTAAGTTCTATTAAGACTTTAATATTAGAATTAGATTAATGGTGTAGTTATAATTCTATATTAGACTTTAATATTAGAATTAGACTAACGTTGAATTAACGAAAAAGTTAAATGTATAATCATATAATTAAGGATAAATTAGAAAATCTTAAAAGAAAAAAATTAAAACCTGAACAATATGAACCATTCATTTGATTTAATAATTTGGCGGTCATTTTTTCTACCCAATGTTAATAATTGAATAAATTCGCTGGTCAAATCCGCTAGTATAATCCGCTAACGCTAACCGTTGATTGTCAAACAAGGACATTGCGAGGTAGTTCTCACTTCAATTTGTTGTGTGATTTGAATACTCTCTTTGTCACAAAATCTCTCAAGTAGTTAATATGGTTGACTTTATTAATTATATTTTTTTAATTTTTTCATGGTATTAATAAAATACTTGGTAAATAAATATATAGCATTATTTTGTATTATAACTTTGATATTTAATTAAAAAAATAGTGCACAAAAAAGATAATAGATAATGTAGTGAATATAATCAATTGATGAATTTGAATGTAAAAATTTTTACATTTGAGAAAAATAAAGACAATATAACTAATGAAAATATTTCTTTTAATTAATTTATTGATAATTAATAATTTTTTTTCACTGAATAAAGACATTGTAAGGACAATGTAGCGAATATAATCAATTAATAAATTTGAATATAAAGAATTTTTATATTGAAGAAAAATAAAGACAATATAACTAATAAAATTATTTCTCTTATTTAATTTATTGATAATGATTTTTTTTTTTTAATAAAGGCATTGTGGACACATAATTCTAAATTAAAGAAATGCATATGTATTATTTTTTGTTGTAACCACTAAATTATTATTTATATAATTTAATAAGAGTAAAATAGAGTACTAATTATGCCAACTTTAATTGGGATGAGGTTCGAACCTAAGACCTTTTTTTTTTATTGAAGTCAATGAGTAAGTTAACGGTGAACTAACGGCAATTCTTAAAATTTTAACGGAATTAGTAACGGTGTGTGGGTATTTTAGGAAATTTTAGTGTAAATTTTAAATCTGATTAATCTTTTAATCAATCTGAGCCATTCATTTGATTAAAATCTGTGACCGCCATTTTTTCTACCCATTATAGGCCTAACTCTCTTGGGCTCTTATTAGTATAGTAGATATATATATATATATATATATATATATATATATATATATATATATATATATATATATATATATATATATATATATATATATATATATATATATATATATATATATATATATATATATATATATAGGCTATTTTTCTGGTGCGAACTCTTAATAACGTGTGAACTTGTGTACCAATATGGAGCGTAGATATATTTGATCATTAGGCCCATACGTTGTTATTGCAAAAAGGTATGCTGCACCACGCACCATGGGATTATTTGCTCTATACACGTAACCTCCCCTACCGTATGCGATAAGAATACGACACTGCATACACCACGGATTTGTCACATTGCCTACGGTGCTGACGTCTAATCCTACACCAACCGCATTGTTGCACTGTTTATGGTTCAGACGTGATCCGACGACGCGTGACGATGGGCGACCCCAATGCATGTGCATTAACAGGTCGTGTTTTTCTTCCTCGCTGCATGACTATGGCGCGTTGTCTTTTTTTTTTTTTTTTTTTTTTTTTTTTTTTTTTTTTTTTTGTTTTTTGTTTTTTGTTTTTTTACATTCGTAACAACTGATCTGTATTCGTGCAAATGACCGAGCAATAATCCAAGAAATAGAGCCCGTCACAAGCTTTACGGCGGAGTTGACACCTACTGACGACCAACAATGGACGCTTGCTGTGGAAGTTTCAGTACTGCCAAACAGGTATGGGGTTGCAATTTGATTTCCAATCCCATTGTTTCCATTGGCGTACAGTATCCGAATTAGTATTTATTAATTTGCGTTGGAATAAAAACATTTCCTGCCAAAACTTGATTACTGTTCATTAGTATCCAATAGTAGTTTAATTTGAATAGTAGCTTATACTAACGTAATTATTAAGTCAGTGATATAGATAATTACTTGTTCAATTACATGATTAGCAAATCACATATCCCTTTTTATTTTGCATGTATAGTATGGTGTTTGTGCCATTCACCGGTGTGGACAAGCACAAACGATGCATCACTTTTGGGGCCGGTTTGCTCACAAAGGAAGATGCTGACTCATACAGTTGGCTGTTAGAGAAGTTTACATGTGCAATGGGCAAGACCCCAATGTGCGTCGTGACAGACCAAGACCCAGCAATGCGATTTGCCATCCAACAAGTATTACCGGAGTGCACAGTTAGAATAGTTACCATCCGAATATATTGTGAACCGGTGGTGCAAGCACCTAAACTGTAGCGCATGCAAGGGGGTGCAATCGGCAGGTGATAAACCACCACCCGTAGCAACCCAACTATGGGCCGAGATAAACACGTGTGTCGGGTTGGCGGGCACCAGCTTGGAGCGGCAGACACGGATGGTCTTGGTACTAAAGGCTCTCGTGACAGACCAAGACCCAGCAATGCGAATTGCCATCCAACAAGTATTACCGGAGTGCACAGTTAGAATAGTTACCATCCGAATATATTGTGAACCGGTGGTGCAAGCACCTAAACTGTAGCGCATGCAAGGGGGTGCAATCTGCAGGTGATAAACCACCACCCATAGCAACCCAACTATGGGCCGAGATAAACACGTGTGTCGGGTTGGCGGGCACCAGCTTGGAGCGGCAGACACGGATGGTCTTGGTACTAAAGACTCTCACAGCTGAATTTGGTAGTGACGGCCTAACTGTGAGCCCCGTTAAGGGTAACCGCGGGAAATAGCAATTGAGAAAAATGTCAAAATCGATCGGAAGTGCGGGATTTGTGGTAAATACGCGCGCCATAACGCACGTAGTTGCCCTTCAAAGTAACTTGTTTAGAAATTTATAGTCTGTTTAAACTGTTTTATTTTTATTCCTGCTCTGTTTTCCGTATTAAGCCTATCTTCTAGATTCCATTTTGTACTGCATGGCTAGACGCAGCTTGTAAAACATTGACACCATTTTAATTACATTGTTTTTTTTTTATCCCCTTTCACTTTTGGTTCAATTGGATGCACTAACTTTAGGATTATGGTAGCTAATTAATCATGATGGTCCAGACGTGATTAATTCAAGCTCTAATGTGCAATTAAATTTTCACCAGGCACATATCTTAAGTTGCCATCATGATTTACACCCATTCATTGTATGACTATGACATAGTACAAACTGTACAGTAACTAAGATTGAAACTAAGTGCAAGAATTGGTACTACGTGCAAGGATATTCCACATGAGTTGCACAACCTCTTTTTGGTATTGGTAGAAATAAACACAAATTCTGCATAGCTGGGATCTGAATTTTGCATAGCTACAGGCAGAAAAGCCGATGCCAACCAAAATTAAATGTTAAAAATCGAAACATTAGCAAGACCACCGGATTGCAGCCCGGGATACGGATAAAATTAGACGATTATTGATTACGAACCCAGATGCATTTACAGACCCATAATTAGATAATTACCAAGAGAACACAGACCAAAATTAGTAACCGAATTAATTCAAATACACTGCTCCATCATGCCCCCTAGAGACTAAGATAACCTAACCTAAACATTCCAGCATGCCACTTTAGCTACGCCATACCTGCTATTGCACAAAAATTATTTAAAAACAAAAAAACCCAGATTTGAGGTCCAACTACTACCTAAATTTATTCCTGGCTGACACCCCAACATGATCACCGATGCATCTGTGCCAATCTTTTACGTTCAAACCCTGCAACATGCGTTGCAATACTGTTTGTATGGGCGTTCACCATGCTGAGCAGGATATTATGCATGTAGCGCTTACGTAAGTTGAGTAGTTGCATGGCATCCCCTCACCATTAATATACTTTTATGCTAGTGTGCATTCTGTAGCCTTATTGTCGTGCTAGTGGGCAATGCCAAAGCACCCAATCCCCCCCCCCCCCCTCCCCAAAAAACCCCACGGAGAACACACGAAAAAGGACTCACCTTTCTGCCCTAGAAGCCGCGCCACCCTCCTCCGTGCTGACACCCTGGACGCTACCCCCGCCGCCGCCCAGTCGAACCCGCGCCGATGGCCGGGGCTAATATTACGGCGACGAGACCGCCGTTTAAATGACCGGGACACGCATGCAACCTTGTGAGACCCGGATGCCGGAGGGGTGACAGGGGACAATTGATGGCCAGGCCTTCCGCGCTTCGACCGACGACAAACACCATTAGACCTCGCCATGGCCAAATTCGGAAGCTGTTCGGTGGGATTGGGTGGGGTTCAGACGATTAGCTCGATCGACAAGCACGGGTTGAGTAAGACTGAGAGGACGAGTCGAATAAGAACTAAAACACACACAAATTCAGTCTAAGCGGGAGACGATCTAGTGCCACGAGTGCACATAACAGCGGTGGACTCCCATCTGTGTACGTCGATCAAAAAAGAATGTACGAATGGTATGAGTGCACACGTTCACATTTAAGCCCAAGTTCACACCTGAACAGCACTATATATATATATATATATATATATTATATATATATATATATATATATATATAGTAGATTAAGAGTTTAAGACTATTCACATCATGAAATACTCTCTCACTTTTAAAAATAAAAATTCATTCTCATATCATCATATTTGCAATTCATCTCTATTTCTTCTACATCCTTATAATTTTAATTCACTCTCAAAATATAATATAATATAATATAACAATATAATACCAAATTAAAATAACATCTAATTTTCTCAACTACTATCTAGTCTAATCACATCTCGGTTACCATTTCAAATGAGTAGTTATAAGTTCGAACTCCGGTGGTGGGGAGTTAAATTTTTTGAGCTGAAAATATTTAAGAAAGTATAGACTAGATATTACCTTATAAAGAATCATGAGTATTTCAATATTGTAATTACACATCCACTGTTAGTGCGCAAATAGTCTAAACCAATTCTTTTATTTTTTTGTTTATATTTTAAATTTTTTGATTTCGTCAGATTATTCTATACCTCATGAAGATGTCCCAATGCCTTAAGGAAACAAATTCATTTATTCTTCCAAAAGACTGAACCCCAACCCTAAGGGCCCCTCACACCCCGACCCGACAGATGTAAATTATGGTAACTCAACTGAACATAAACCACATAGGCTAGACCAGTGCTCACTGTGCACAAGGAATGAGTGGATATAATCAATACACTACCAACTAATAAGTGGATAACGTGAGATAAATTAAGAGGAAGGAAAAAATATCATTTTTCACTACATAAATGGTCCTCAAATATGCTATTCTCTTTTTTGAATTGACAAGAAAATATCGACAATCACTATACAAAAATATGCATTAAATAAATTTTACTTCTATATGCTTAAATAGGCTATTACTGCTTTTTTCATAATACAAAGAAAATTAAACTGCCATGACAGTCACGGAAAGTGCCCAATAACTATCGTAGACTTTGGACCGGCCTAAATGGGCAATACCAACGTATGGTCCGTCAAATTTTGAAATTTGCTCTACAAATTATCTACTTTGGTATTTAGCGTACTAAATGGTATGATTATACATTATACTAGTTGCACTACTCTTCTTGCCTCCCCAACTCCCCAAGTAGCCATACCCATTACTTCTTTGCAGTACCATCTACAATAATTTTTGGGGCAAATTATTTTGTGGACCCGGATCCACTTTGCAATGTGAACTCAGGTTCAAAAATTCACAATTTACTTTTTATAAATTTATAATTTGTATATTACGAACACACAATATTAACGTATATGTAAGTGATTACTTTGTTTTGTATTCACAAGTTCATTTCAAATACTGCAGTCACACAATATTAACATATTAGGATTTGATAATCATGTATGTATTACTCATGCGGAATTCGCAAATAAAAATTTAGATACTAAAAAAAGATCACACCTTAATTTCAATGATCTCCGCGACTCATGTCTTAGAGATTTGGCGAAGGAGATTAATTGTGGAATGTGTATTGAGTTAATATCCAAAATGATAGTAGACTATAGTGGTTTTTCTTAATTTTGTCTTAAACGACTTTGGTGACTTAATATAGTCTTGGAGTTCTGTGTTTTTACTCAATTTAGTCCCAAACTTTAGTGTTTTTGCTCAATTTAGTCCCCCATTTGTTATTCTATCCATTTGCTGTTAAATAAATAGACAATTCAATAATTTTAATATTGGCATCTCTTTACTCATAGACATGTGAACTGCGAAATCCATCTTTTTTTACAAATTACTCCCAAAATCACTCTTAAACCTGCGAATATAAAATTTGATTTGTAGGTTTGAGAGTAATTATGGGTGTAATTTGTGCAAGAAAGAAGGATTTCTCACTTCACATGTTGAAAGTAAAGAGAGGTCAATATTGATATTATTGAATTGTCCATTTATTTAACACCAATTTGACAGAATAACAAACGAATGACTAAATTGAGCGAAACACAAAAGTCTGGGACAATATTAGGTCATCAAAGTCATTTAAGACGAAATTGAGAAAAACCACTATAGTCGAGGACAATTTTGAGTATTAACTCAATGTGTATTATTCAATTTCATACATTCCTGATAAAACTAGCAAAATGAAGCTATCAACATATTTTAAATTTTTCAAATAGTTGTGTTGTATCTCGAAATTGTTTTTAAAAAAAAAAAAATTACAAGCATACATAGTGGTTTAGCCAATTAAGTTTGATATTTGTCAGTGGCATTTTTAAAAAAATATCTTCATTATTATTATTATTTTGAATTATTTTAGTAATATGATTTAAAAAGAAAAGAACAACTGAACAAGTGTTAAATATGCCGTCAAACTTATTGAATATTAACTTTTGTGCAATTAAAGAATTAAATTTAAAATGTATACAATTGAACCATTAAACAAATAAATATGTACAATTGAACCATAAAACATATTGAATATATGCAATTTAGACATATTTTAATTTCCCTTGGTGTAACTTGAGTTAAAAATATTTCAACTTTTCAATATTTTTGTCCAACTAGCATAATAGAAGAAAGGGAAACTATTACTACATACTGTGACTGAATTCTATTAGAATTTTTTTAAAAAAATATCTCAATTATATACATTTTGTATATTTAATTATTCAATTACACATATTTTAAGTTCGGTGACTTAATAATACAAAAATATACTGTAATAATTTATCTGACAACTCATAGGAGCTAGCTCAGTTAGTGACTTTGACTTAGTTCGACCGATCACCCTAAAATATTTTTCCAATGGTTGTTGGAATTTGGGGGTGTTCAAATCTGGGAACTTAGTGTATAAAAAATAATTTATACATGACCTGAATGAGGCTAACATAGTAGTTGATCACTTGACCTAGCCTCAAGTCATGGTTGGCAACGACGGGATGGGGGTTCGAAGCTCACATCAAACATCATTGCAGTTGGACTCCCCAACATTATAGTAAGACATGAGATTGACTGAAAGACTGTTTTTACATCCTCTAATGAATCTTTCGAGTCTGACGTAAGCTAAGATAACTATGTATTTAAAAAATGATTTATTTGACAATTTTTTACAAGAAAACAAAAGTAATTACAAGGCGTTTGGTTGGAATGAATGAATTAGAGGGTGATGTAGTAAATACGTGGTCGATACTACTCTATACACGTGGTACTAAGGTCGGTTCCGGCTACGGTCCTTTTACTTAGTCTGGTTGTTTGTTTAAGTTCTTGAGCTCGGATCACGTGACAGTGTGTTAGAGGTTCACAAGCTAAAGATCAGTGTAGTGTGTGGAAAATGCCAAAAATCCCCCTTTTCCGCATTTAATGCTGTATTTAATTATAGGGGGAAAGAGGGGGCAGTTACCGATTTCTCGACATGAGTGGCACGTGGATTGCATGCACAGTGTAAGACCGCGGCCCTAGCTGACTCGTCCACGTGTCCTAAGATTCCTAATTCCTTTGGACATGTTGTCACCAAATTCGGCTAAGGAAATTAGGCGTGGAGCTCTAAGTATTATAGGTCGGGTGCTCAATCCCAACGTCATGTGATCGGGGCAGGGCGATTGATACTGCTCCCAGCTCGGCCGATCAGATACTTAGTCTAGATTTAGGTTGGTCAAGCGGGTTAACTAGGTCGATGATGGTCGGATCGGACTCTACTCAAGTCCAAGACCCAATACCGACCATGTGTAGACTACACTCCAATAGGAAATAATCCCTATCAAAAGAGAAGGAAATTGTAATTGATAACTAAATCCAACCAAACGGTCCATTAGTGTATATATATAATTGTAAAGGTGGAATAATTAAGGTGGTAGCATATGGCGCGAATTAAGGGGTTGGGAAGAGGCATGCGCAGGCGCAGGGCGGATGGTGTGTCAGACACGGAGGCATGCGGATGGGATGCGTCGTGGTGAGCCCCACCCACATTACCGGTTTCTCCGGTGACCCAGCCCTATGGAATCTGAGGCGTTTTGCGTTTCTGTCCTTTCCTCCGTAACCGACTAACTGCCCTTATAACCAACGCCCTTCTCAATCTTCATTTTTGTGATGAAGAGAGGAATTTGCATTTTGGGTTTTCTCTCTTTCTCTTTCTCTCTCTTAGCCTGCCCTTTCTTTTGAGAGATTCTCTGGGAGGCTGCCGCAGAGAGAGAGAGAGCTCTTGTTTGTGTGAAGAAATCCCCCCACCCAAAAAAATAATAATTATTTTTTCACCCACAAAAAAAAAAAGAGAAATAAAAATGACAAGAAGTTGTAACTCGATCTTGGCTTTCATTGCCGCATTTTCTCTTGTTTTTACCACCATTTTGCCTGTTGCCCAGGGTCAAGATTCGGCTCCGGCTCCCGCCCCTGCCAGCGATGGTGAGTTCTTGATTTTCCGGTTATCTGAAAGAAAAAAAAATTAGTGGGTTTTTGAAATTTGAATCCTCAGATTTACTTTAGATCGGATGTGTTTTGAAATCTCATAGCTTATAAAAAAAATTGTTTGTTTTTGCAGGGACAACAATTGACCAAGGGATTGCGTACGTTTTGATGTTGTTGGCGTTAGTGCTGACATACATCATTCACACAGCGGATGTCCCTGTGAAGGTCTGAAATAAGAATTGAGGTTGTAGGACAGACTATGATTCCTGGTTTTTTGTATTTAGAGTTTGAAACTTTGAGGATATGTTTTTGTTGCATTTCTATTTCCAATAAGTCTTGTAGACTCTAAATTTGGTTCTTGCTATGGGAATCTGTATGCCCTTTTGCTTAATCTTAAGTCGTTTCTTCAGATCTGCTTTTCATCTTCTTCTTCTCTTTCTTGCAAAAACATCTCCATTTGTTCTGGAACAGATTCTTGAAGACATCTAGGTTTCTTTACAACATACTAACTGATAAAAATGTCTGGAAACTGAAATTGTCTGATTCGTGACTGGCTTATTAAAACTGATAGGGGCTTAGATGAAAGATTTGAACTCTGGTAGTGATAGTGTGGAAATTATGCTCAAAGTGGACACCGGCATTTGGCCTGTTGAGCCATTGAATCACTTGCATTGATTCTGTCAGATTAGAGTATGAGGGGTCCTCGAGATTAGGAAAATGATAGGTCTGTTCTTGAATAACATTTTTGCTTGAGCTGAGCATTTAATGAGGGTTGTTCATTTTACATTGAAATTGCAAAAGACATAATAAATGAGGATATAAAGACAGTACTAAACTTCATTGAATTGACAAGTAAATGTTATCTGGGACAGCTAACAAAAAATTTCAACAGTTTCATGTGAAAGCAATACACATTGTAATTAAGCCACAGCGCACAGATAAGAGTAGGGGGCCAATACTGTACTGTGCTAGAGTTTACTCCCATGTCTATCAAGGTTAGGATTTAGGAAGTCCCAACAACTACCTTGTTGTATGATGGTATTACTGTTATCGTTCTAAACAGTGGGTTTGATGGTATTACTCTTATCGTTCTGATATTACTGTTATCGTTCTAAACAGGGGTCTCAGGAACACTATCATGTTGAACATATACTATATATATATATATATATATATATATATATATATATATATATATATATATATAGGTTAGAATGTAGTATTCAAAAAAAGTTAGAGCATTCCAATATGGAAAATTTAGATGATTTTTGCATGTTGGGTTGCTTATGTGGAGGAAAGAGAGTGATGAGAGAAGATTTGGAGTTTTCTAGTTAAGACTAGGGTTTTATCTACACAGTGGGCGAACGAACTGAAGGCGCCTAGTCATGGGTGTGCACTCTAGGTGTGTTGGACGTGTAAATTTTTTTTTTCTTTATCATTTACTCATAATCTATGCCTATTGAGGATGCTTTAAGAAGTTCCAAAACAAGGTTATAGCATGTGAAGGCTCATTGGTCATTTTGTTATTATCCACTTTGTCACCACATGAATTCCATTTCCAACAGCAAATTAAAGACACACTACTAAACTTCATTCAAATTTATATGATCATATTCCCAATGAGCATATTGATGCTACTCAATATTTACTCGAAACTCAATCAACATTAGAGATTGAATAAGTAGGCCTACAATTAGATTAGTATTTAGTCTAAACATGATAAATTAATTAGATAGGATCCCTTAGCTAGGTGAGTGAGGGCGGCTTATACAATTTGCATTATTGCATGGACCATGGTCCACACAATTGGTCCACACAATTGTGTGGACCATAAATAAAAAGTACATTTTTAATATACTAAGGGTACATTATTTATGTACGTAAGATACATTTTTTGAAAATATTTTTTTAATATACTAAGGATACATTATTTTATATAATGTAATTTTAGTACAAAAATAATATACCTTCAACACAAAAATAATGTACTTTTAATATATTAAAAATGTACCTGATATTCATGGTTCACACAATTGTGTGGACCATGGTCCATACAATAATTTACCTACAACTTGTTATGCCGTGGAATCATGTCCACCTTGCAAGGTGGATACGGTTCTATGTTCATAATTATTGAACTCTATGTTTATAATTATAAGACTTTATGTTCATAATTTTTGAACTTTATATTTACAATGATTGAACCTCATAATTATAAAACTCTATGTTCATAAATTTTGAACTTCATATTCACAATTATTTAAATCTATATTCACAATTACAAAATTATATGTTCATAATTTTTGAATTTTATATTCATAATTATAACAATTTTAGAATAGTGTCCACCTTGTAAGGTAGACACAGTTCCACAACATAATTTGCCATGAATGAGTAGGAGGATTTTATTACAATTTACAAATCAATGCTTTTCCCCGGCCTACAATTATCAGTTTTTAAATATTTGAGGTGTTTTGAAAATGACTTTATCACCTAAAGTTTGCCTTGTTTGACCCATCAAAGTATCAAATAGCTTATTGCATTTTTGTTTTGAAAATCTAATTTACACTTATTTTTTGTTAGTTATTGTAGTGTTTATACGGAGTATTATTCAATTTTTATTCAAATTTACCTTTTTAATATCAGCATAGAGCCCAACATTTGAATTGACTATTAGCCTAAAACATATATAATTGTGTTAACCGTTATGTTGCATTATTGTTAACAACTTATATTTATTCTATTTTAATTTGATATTATATTTTTAATAATTAATATTGTATTATTATTAACTACAGACTATTTCTTTTTAATTAAAACATTATTAATAATAACAAAAAATAATAGTTAAAAATAATTAATAATAACACAATGACAATAATAAATTATAAAATTACTTTGAGTTAAGTAAATAACATAATATACTTGTATCCTTATAGGTCATTTTACATGTAATCAACTAACAGTAAACAACTAATTTACCATACACTTCTCCATAATCAACTAATACTATCAATTTGTCTAACCAACCAATACAATCAGCTATCAACTAAACCAATCAGCTATCAGCTCAGTGTTAAACACCCATATATAAACTGGTAGCTTTTTGACAAAAACATGGATGCTGCACAACTTATAGTATAAATGTTATGAAATATTTTCTTTACCCTTCCCAACTTAAAGTATAAATGTTTTGAATGAGTTTCAAATCTTCTTTACCCTTCCCCAACTCTTGATTCTCTGCCCTAAATTCTCAGGGGACAAAATGATACTGTAAAAAAAAAAAAAAAAAAAAAAAAAAAAAAATCTTCTTCAATGGTTTGGTCTTTGAGAAAAGCTAAGTGGACAATCAATATTTTTGGATGTGGGTCTATGTTCTACAAACAAACCCAATTTAAGAATCAATGGGCATGCCCAATTCCATCCACTCATACTAACATATTCCTAAACCCCAATTCATTAACTTATTTTTGTTTTGTGACTCCAGTCCAAACAACTTTAACCCAATCGTTATATTGTTGCAATCGGCAAATTATGCTGGTGCATACGGATGCAAAAACGACGTCGTTTTAATAAAACGCGCGTCTCCCCTTAAAACAAAAATCAAGTTCGATTCCCAGCAACAACATATGAACTAAAATTCCATAATCGATGAACTATAATTCCATAATCGATGAACTATAATTCCATAATCTAATCTATGAACTAAAAATTCCAGAATGAATGAACTAAAATTCCATAATCTATAAACTAAAATTTCAGAATCGATGAACTACAATTCCATAATCGATGAACTATAATTCCATAATCAATGAACTATAATTCCATAATCCATGAACTAAAATTTCAGAATGAATGAACAATATAATGTTGTTGCTGGGAATCGAACCTGAATTTTTTTTAAAGGAAAGACGCGCGTTTTTTAACAAAATGACGTCGTTTTGGCATCCATATGCACCATGCATGGTGCATACGGATGCACAGCATAATGATTGGTTGCAATCATTATTACATGGACCATGGTCCACACAATTGTGTGGATCATAAATAAAAATACGGAGTATATTTTTAATATATTAAGAGTATATTATTTTTGTGCACCATGCATGGTGCATACGGATGCACAGCATAACGATTGGTTGCAATCATTATTACATGGACCATGGTCCACACAATTGTGTGGATCATAAATAAAAATACAGAGTATATTTTTAATATACTAAGAGTATATTATTTTTGTACGTAAAGTACATTTTTTGAAAGTACATTATTTTATATATACTATCAAATAATGTACATTTAGTACAAAAATAATGTACTTTTAATATATTAAAAATGTACATGATATTCATGGTCCACACAGCTCATGATATTCATGGTCCACACAGCTATGTGGACCATGATCCACACAATAATTTGCCCCTAAGTAACAATCGTTACGCCGTGAGCACGTGCCCACCTTGCAAGGTGAGCACGGTTCTATATCTATAATTTCTATACTGTAGATTCATAAAATTTATACTTTAGATTCATAATTTAAATAGAGTAAATTCATAATTTTTATACAGTAGATTCATAATTTCTATACTGCAGATATAATATCTGTACTGTAGATTCATAATTTCTGTACTGTAAATTCATAATTTCTAAACTGTATAGTTATCAAATTATGAACATATAGTTCTCTGATTTGTGAAAACAGAGTTCAACAATTGAAATCTAAAGTATAAATTTTATGAATCTACAGTATATAAATTATGGATCTACAGTATAGAAATTACGGATATGAAACCGCGCCCACCTTGCACGTGCTCACATCATAATTTGCCCCTAAGTAAATCTTGGGCTGAAATTGGTGGAATTGGAATGGGCCACGAGTACATCTTGCTGGGCACGATTAATCACATGCCACAGGTAAGGCAATCTCTAGTCTCATAGGCTTTAATCTGCTCACCACAACACTCTTTTTTTCTCAAATCTGAATCCCCCATTTGAAATGTGTGAGTCTGAGATATATATTGAATAAAAGGAACACTGCCCTCCATGTGTTTGTGGAAATACCCAGACAGACAAAGGGGCATGCGTTACGTGAACCCACTGACTGCAATCAATATAGGCAGCCAACCCCTCCACTTTTTCATGGAATATTTATCTTCCCTCTTTATGGTCATTATGGTGTGTCTACAACATTTTCTTTCTCATTTTCAACTTCAAAACTTTTTATATATATTCCACATGAAAAAGCCTACTAAACTTTAATTCCTAAAAATTATGCCAATCAACTCTTGTCAGCCTTAGCTTATTCACCTAAACTTATAGCTTCATGTATCTCTTTGAATTATCTTGAAATATTTGTGCAAATGAACTTCTAGTCTAGTGGCACGAAGTGATTCTTCTAAATGGAAAGTCATGGGTTTGATCCTAGTAGGGACGGTATTGACTCTTTGTATTTCAGTAGGTTGAAATAGTAGTCATGAAAAGATACTATATTGTAACAGAGTTAGTTCATGTGTTAACAGATTAAACGCGAAATAAATAAATTACACCTACTCAAAGTGGTTGTTCAAGTGACAAAGGAGCTTCTGTATGGGGATAAAAAGAGTCCCGCCGAAAGCCAAAAAAAAAAAAAAAAAGAAAAAGGGAAGAGAGTGTTGGAGCAGATGGAGCTTGTATTTAATTGTGATCCTGGCCCAGATATGATAGATCAACCCCAAAGATATCTACATTCTGCTCCATCACTGTCCTGTCGGTAGGTGAGACTGACTCTTTGGTGCCCTAATCTTTAAATTCATAAAATACTGATTTACACGATGTTAGAAGAAAAATAATATCCCATTTATCTCAATTTTATGTGTTTGATTTTATTAATAGGGTCTTAATCAAATTATTTATAATTTAATTTTCCTAATATTTAATTTAATATTAATATATTAAATTTATACATTAAAATACTATTAAATTTAAACATTATTTTTAAAAAATTAAAGAAAATAAACGGAGAATTCAAAAAGATGGATGATGTATTGTGTTATTATATTTGAAAATGCAATAATTACTAACATTAAAATTTGTCTTAGGTTGTATTTCTCTACTAAAATCACTCTCTAATATTCACTATGTGATGTATCATTATTGTATTTAATTATTGCATGAATTCTTTATTAATTCATTAATAGAGTTCACCAATTCATACGTAGTCAATAGATATAAAAAATTTTCGAATCTCAAATCGCATGTGAGCGTTGTTGTGATACACAATGACCGTGTAGGAGCCATTTGTTTGGGTGTTTGGTAAATAGCTATTAGCTGATGAGTTATTGGGTTTGACTAGTTGATAACATTACCTGATTGTAAAAAATGTTCAGTAAATTAACTATTAACGAATAACTGATGACATGCAAAATGACTTTATCAAAAAGTTGATTGAAAAAGCTACTTCAAGCAAGTTTTTTAATTTGAAATTTTGAAAGAAAACTTAAACATAGATAAGAAATCAATATCCTTCGTCTAGATTGTCTCCCCTCACCTCACTTTAGCAAATATCTTGTGCATCACATCATAGTTAGGTACTCACTATGTACACATATCATTAAAATTTGGACTTCACATAATATCTTGAGTCTTGTCATTCCCATGTTTGGGTTAATCGAAGAACAGTGATGCCTACACATTTTTGGATGAAGGACTAGTTCATTAGACCAGCCAGATATTATCTTAAACACATATAACAAACCATTTGTTAAACATCTATCTATAAGAGATGATTAACTATTAGAATTTAAGGTTAACTATTTCGTAGGTGAGACCATAAACATCTGTACAAATACCCCATTTGCATATTGACATGATGTGTCTATGTCATTTTTTTTTTTTTGTGTATGTGGCTTGCAATGCTCGCTTTCAAATATAGAAAGCATTGCAAGCTTGTTTTTGGCAGTTTTTGTATTTATTATTATTATTATTGGTGGTTTTATGATTATTCGGGAATAGTCAGCCGACATGCAATATTACCGGTTGAATACTGAAATATAAATATTTGAGGAAAAAATAGATGGGACAGAGTATTTTTAACGTGAAAAACACGAGTATTTTTGAGCGGTGCCAAACCAAAATTCACTATCTTTGTAGGTAATTTTTGTACATGGACGAGTTGGATCTCTCTTTCTCTTCCCCTCATTGTTAGAGAAAGATGATGTCAAGCGGATAAAGTTAAGTAGTGAACATAGCTTCTTGTATCGTTCCCCAACATAACTTCCCCATAGACGACGCCAATGTTGGTTTTATGACTACCAGGGTAGTTAGCCGGTGGGCCAACATTACCAACTGGATAATGAAATATAAATACTTGGAGAGAAAATAAATGGGACAAAATATTTTTAACGTGAAAATCGAAATGTGAAAGCTATGGGTCTTTTGGACTTTGCCAAGCCAAAAATTACTATCTTTGTAGGTAGTTTTTGTACATGGAGGAGTTGGATCTCTCTTTCTCTTCCCCTTATTGTTAGAAATTATTAGAAGTCTCTCCCCCATAATGTGATTGAACCCCTTACAATGTGACCCATATGGGGTATTTATCCATAGAGAATTGACTAAAGAAAAGAAAGAAAAAAAGTCTACAAATTTAACTTTAGACAACCATCGATAATTGAATTTTGGATTCCTTAAGCATGGGATAGATTCCCTTTCTTTAAACTGAAAATGGAGACGGGAGGTGAAAAATATGGTAATAGATCAGATCTTCTAATTAATATTTCTGGATCCTCGCTTTGGAGCTGGTCGTGGGTCTGACCATGCCACATACTGCTAGTAGTAGTAGTATAGGTGGGCTGACCACCTCCTAATTGCCTAGCAAGGCCAACTGGGTACCTCGGGACGGTTATCCACCAATTATTATTATTATTATTATTATTATTATTATTAAGAAGAGTGAGTTGAAATTGTATGAATATATAAAAGAAATAGTGATTATAAATATGTTAATATGATGGTATAATTCATTTTTAAAAGTATGATACATAAGCGAGTATTAATCGGATTTGTTATGCGGCAACGGAACAATGTGAACCGTTGAATATTAGATATGGCATTTCCGGAGTTGATGGCAGAATAAATATTGTCGGACGACCAACAAACAAATTAAAAAGGAGAAACGCAATTATATATGCCAAAGTTGCAAGTAACACCACCTGCACCTCCACATACTCACCTCACGTGACTGCCCTACTCCTTTGCTTTGCTGCTGCAGCAAAAAAATAAAATAAAACAAAATAAAATAAAATAAAAAAAAAAAAAACAAAAAACAAAAAACAAAAAAACAAAAACAAAAAAACAAAAACAAAAACAAAAACAAAACTTTATGGGCGATATATGCATACTTGTCGTGTGGACTGTGGACTACTTAAATTTTGAATGACTTTATGGATATTCAAAAACATTGTTGACTACCATTATTCGTAAAACATATATTTATTTGGCTGACTGATAAAAGGAAACTTGCAATTACTATTCAAAGATCTGTATTAAATAAAATTTTGTTTTTATGTAATAGTGTATGAATTATACATGAGAGGTAAAACGTATTAAAAAAAAAAATTGTGTGATAGATTCAACTAAAAAAATATTGATAAAAATTAACTTGTGATATTCAGGTACAATAATAATGCTTTACTCAGTATCTCTATTATATCCCTTTTGGATCGGAGTTTTGTAAAACATATTTTATGGGCTGCAGGGAAGTTTTTTACATGCTTGCATGTATGTATATTGTATTAACACCTATTATGCATCTCATTTTGCTAGAAATATTAGAAGGAAATATATAGTATTTGTATACATAATAATAATACACATAAAGCATCAAGCATGTATGTCTTTCTTTCATCATTCTATTTTTTCTTTCTTTCTTTTTTTATTACCGACCTTTTGTAGCTAATAGCGAAATTAGGCTTGAGCCTTATGTGCTATATACATAAAGTTTAAAGAAGTAGAATACAAGTATTAATGAAATATATTGTAGAAATGATATTTTATTAATAAGATTCCTAAGTCTAAATACAATTCTTTATATACAAATGAGAAAAGGGTCAAATAGACCCCTAAACATATCGCTAAAGGTCAATTAACCCCACAAACTTTTGAAAAGGTCAATTGAACACATAAAGACACAATTTTGAGTCGCTTGGCCCCATTAACCGGTAACTCCACAGGTAAGAGCCGGTAAGTGAGTATGTGGTGCCACATAAGCTTTATTCTATGTTTTTTGGATTCTTCACATCAGCATAAATTAATAAAATTAAATTAAATAAAAAAAATTTTAATGGGTCAAATAAACTCATTACCGCATCGTCCCTAAATTCATCGCGATTCGTCCAGCCCTCCAGTCCTAATTCATCGCGATTCGTCCAGTAGCCCTAATTCATCGCGATTCTGTCATTCTCGCCTTAGTCCAGTTGCTCGTCATCGCACCAGCCATTGCTCACCACCTTCGTCTCTCGTCATCGCTCCACCACCTCATCGCACCACCACCACCATTGAAGGTATTTTTCCTTTTTTCTTCTACCACTGGTTTTAGGGTGTAGATTTTTTTCTTTTTCTTTAAGCAGTAGGAATTTCTTCTACCACTGGTTTTTGGGTATATGCTACCGCAAATTGTTTATGAGTATGGAAAAATAAAGCTTTTTATATGTTTAGGGTGAATGAGCAGTAGCTTTCAAAAGCTTAGTTGTTTATCTTTGATTGTATTTGTTTAAGGATTGAGTCCCATTATGTTGTCAATAAAGGAGACAGTTTGGGTATTGTGGTCCTGATGAATGCATTGCAATAAGTGTAGTTGTGGTATTTTATATATTAGGTTATTGAATGGTCCCTATATTGATGTTTACTGCCAGTACAGTTTGGTTTATTGGTCGAGAACATATTTTATTTTGGTTTGGTTGGTGTCTGTGTTTCTTTCTTAGACTTGCACTACTATATTTAGATTCTGCATAAACATTTGAAAATCAATAGCCTAGATTTCATAGTACTATACCTAGTTACTTACTTGTTGACAAAGTATGTTGTTTGTAATCCTGGTAATTTTAGGGGCAAAGTAGAAAAGGCTTTTTGCAGGATTAAAGTATGCTTTTTGTAATCCAGTTAGAATGCTTTTAATACAATTAAACATGTCTATATTTTGTAGAATGTATTCCAGTGTTGAAATCAGAATTCACCATGGTGGAAATTTTGTCAAAGAACCTAGGATGGAGTATATAGGTGGTGAGGTGGAAATAGTGACAATGGACCCTGATTATTTATCATATCCTCACTTGTTGAAATTTATTAAGGAGGAGAGGTATGGTAAAATATTGTCACTGTCATTTAAACTACTACATGAGAGTTTAAAGAGCCTCCAATTGTTGAATAATGATAAAAGTACATTGCACATGAGTTACTTGGGTCAACATTGGGGTGCAATTGACTTGTATGTTGATCATGGGATAGATGAGGCGGAGGTTGTTCCAAATTTAGCATTACCAGAACCTGAGCATGCAGATCATATTCAAGAAGATGACCCAGATGATGAAGAAGCTAGTTTGGAAAGCAATCATGAAGATGGAGATTCTGATTTGGAAAGAAGTCCTCAAGATGGAGCTGATTTCGTTGATGTTGAGTGCCAAAATGCAGAAAATAATAATGAGGACATTGGAAAGGCTAGGGCAGAAGGTGAGACTCAAAATGTGGGTGAGAAGGATGATGTGCAAAGTCAGTATTATGACTCTGATGACCCATTGAGTTATCAATCTGAAAAAGAAGAGGCACAAGCATCATTTGAGCAGACTAGTGCAGCAACAAGTAGATTTAAATACCCTTCCTACAATCCAAATGTTGAGTCAGTTGAGCTTGAAGTTGGTACCCTATATGATGATGCAAAACAGTTTAGAAAGGCAATGATCAATTATGCTGTTTACTCAAAGAGAAATATCCACTTTGTGAGGAATGAGCCACATCGTGTGTCCCTTGCATGTGACCATCCTTGTCCATTTCAAGCTCATGGATCATGGGATGACACTTTTAAGTGTTTTCAACTTAAAACAGTGACTATGGAGCATATGTGCAATCTAAAGTACAGCTTAAGATTAGTAAGTCAATCGTGGATAGAGGAGCGATATGAAGATAAGATAAGAGACAACCCTTCAATTGGACAAACAGAATTGAAAAAACACATCCAATCTGAACTGAAACTGAATGTGGGAATCTGCATGGTAAAGAGGGCAATCAAAGCTGTATTGAAGAGAATTGATGCTGGTTTTCAAGATCAATTTCGTAGAATAAGGGATTATGCTGATGAATGTATCAATTCTAATCCCGGCACCAAAGCTTTTGTAAAAACCAATAAAATAACACCCGAATGCCCTTCTGTTTTTCAGAGATTCTATGTTTGTTTTGCAGCTTTAAAGAAAGGGTTTTTAGAAGGATGTAGAAAAGTAATTGGGTTGGATGGATGTTTTTTGAAGGGAATGTTGAAAGGTGAAATACTGAGTGCAGTTGGTAGAGATGCTAACAACCAAATGTATCCTATAGCCTGGGGGATTGTAGAGATAGAAAACACTGATTCTTGGGGTTGGTTTCTTGGGCAATTGAAGTCAAATTTGGGCATCACTGATACTTCCCCTTGGACTATAATTAGTGACCAACAAAAGGTAAAGACTAAATCAATACAAAACCACTTGTAACACTTTATTTTAGCTTTGGATTATACTTATTTTGTTTGTTATATTTTGTAGGGATTAACACATGTAATTAAAGAGTTGTTTCCTGACGCTGAGCACCGTAACTGTGCAAGACACGTGCACGCCAATTGGAGTAAGTTACATAGAGGCAAAGTGTTAAAAAAACACTTTTGGATGTGTGCAAAGGCTACTAATGAACCTGAATTCGAAGAACAAATGAAATGTTTAGGAAAGATAGACCCTACAGCAAAAGTTGACTTAGAAAGGTGATTTATAATTTGTGTTTTAGATGTGCAAAATCTGACTTTGAAGTGTGCAGAAATCGATTTATAACTTGTGTTTTAGATGTGCAAAATCTGACTTTGAAGTGTGCAGAAACTGATTTATAACTTGTGTTTTAGATATGCAAAATCTGAATTTGAAGTGTGTAGAAACTGATTTATAACTTGTATTTTAGATGTGCAAAATCTGACTTTGAAGTGTGCAGAAACTGATTTATAACTTGTGTTTTAGATGCACAATCTGAATTATAATATGTGTTTTGAAGGTACCCTCCAAGATTTTGGTGCAAGGCTTTCTTTAGAACAACTGTCAAGTGTGATGCTGTGGATAACAATCTCAGTGAGGCTTTTAATAGCACCTTAGTCAAAGCAAGAGTCAAGCCTGTTATCCCTATGTTGGAAGATATAAGAGTAGGGGTGATGCGGAGGATTGCAAAAAAAATTAAATCGGTGGAAAGATGGACTGGAAATTATGGACCATTGATCATGAAGAAGTTGGATACAAATATACATGAAAGTATGGGGTGGAAGGTAAGTTAACTTTCAATTGAGCAGATGAATATGTGCTTAATATAATGCTGAATTTAATTTCTGTTGAATATATGCGCTAGGTTGATTTCAATGGAGATGATGGCTATGAAATTAAGAAAGGGAGACAGCAATTCAAGGTCAAACTTGCAGCTAGAAGTTACTCATGTAGGGCATGGGATCTTTCTGGTATACCATGCCCACATGCAATATGCGCCATCTTTGACATTGGAAGGGAACCTCATGAGTACATTGACTCATGCTATTCAAAAGAGGCATATCTAAGGACCTACGCCCATGCACTTCAACCAATGAATGGAGAGCTATTCTGGCCAAGGACACAAATTGAGGAAATACTTGCTCCAATTCCTAAAAAAATGACGGGAAGACCAAAGAGAAAAAGAACACGTGAGGCAAGTGAAGGTCCATCTCGTCCTAAGAAAAATACATCAACTACCGATAAGACCACCTCTACCTCTGCAAAGAAAAGAGTCTCAAAGAAGGGAAAAGAGATGCATTGTTCTCTTTGTAAGAACTCGGGCCATTATAAACCAAAATGTCCTAATAGGAATGTAAGTACTCCAACTACTGCCATGTTATAGTTGTAATTGTTATTATATTAATTGTTTATACTCTTTTCCTTTGTTGTAGCTTGGTCAATCACAGGAGCAAGTCATTCACCCTAGATCAAACTCAAGCAATCAAGCTTCTCAAGCCTCAATGAACCAATGAACTGATTTTGGTGTTGACAGCTTGTAAGATACATTGAAACTAAAATGTAAATGCAGTGGCAGTTTGGTATTATCTTTTGGCAGCTTGTATTTCTTTTTGGTGTTGACAGCTTGTAAGATACATTGAAACTAAAATGTAAATGCAGTGGCAGTTTGGTGTTATCTTTTGGCAGCTTGTATTTCTTTTTGGTGTTGACAGCTTGTAAGATACATTGAAACTAAAATGTAAATGCAGTGGCAGTTTGGTGTTATCTTTTGGCAGCTTGTATTTCTTTTGGTGTTGACAGCTTGTAAGATACATTAAAACTAAAATGTAAATGCAGTGGCAGTTTGGTGTTATCTTTTGGCAGCTTGTATTTCTTTTTTGTATATGTGTGTGTGGTATATACACATACACACAAACCACAAATTTTATCTCTTTTTTCTGGATTGTATCTATTTTGAAGAACACTTTAAAGTGGTCACTTCTTGTACATTCTTTATTAGATACTCAACTAAAACAAGTTTAAACTACAACATCAATTTGACAACAAAAAAAAATACAAACTTCATTGGAGTAACTAGCAACGTACATCCATATGACAACACAAATAAACCAAATTAATATATTACTAAACTACGGCAAAGGCATCATAGAACCATAAGGATTTAACCTTTGTTGCAAACTTACAAACATAGCTATTCCTACAACAATAATAAAACCAATTATTATGTTTCTTGGTCTTTTTTTTCTTTCAACTTCAGCTTCAAAATCTTTCTTAACATCACTTCGCAATTGTCGGATTTCTTCCAAAATTTCAGACTTCATCTTTTTCAACTCTATTCCAACATTCTTATTCCAATCAGAGTCAACCTCATCATCTTTCCATAGAGCATTTTTCCAGATAAAAAATCCACATCCCCCTTCCTGGACAAATACGATTAAACAAAAAATTCATAACATTTTTAAACCTTAAATGCAATACATATTATACACTTATCAATAACATTTCTAAACGTTAAATGCAATACATGTACCTTCCACCTTTGACACCCAAAAAATTGTTGCCCATTCTCTCGTGATACACATAGTGGTGATTTCAACCCACAACGGCAATACAATGGTGGTTCATACTGTAGATTTGGTCTCGCCTTTGAGGGAGACGAAAATGGTGAACCACTCCAACCTGATGATGTCATCTCCAATGGTGAAATGCGAAGTAGAAACCTAAGCACTGTACTGGGTCAGATGGCGTAGAAGAAAGAAGAAAGAGATTTCGAAGAAAGAAGAAGAGAAGATTTCGAAGAAGAAGTGAAGAAAGATTAAGAGAAGATTTCGACGTGAGATTTAGGGCTGTAGAAGAAAGAAGAAACAGAAGATTTCGACATGGGTTATTTAATTTTATTTTGTTAATTTATGCTGATGTGGAGAATCCAAAAAACATAGAATAAAGCTTATGTGGCGCCACATACTCACTTACCGGCTCTTACCTGTGGAGTTACCGGTTAATGAGGCCAAGCGACTCAAAATTGTGTCTTTATGTGTTCAATTGACCTTTTCAAAAGTTTGTGGGGTTAATTGACCTTTAGCGATATGTTTAGGGGTCTATTTGACCCTTTTCTCTATACAAATTGAGTTTGGAATATGTTAGCTAGGTCAAGGAGTATACTAGAAAGTTAGAAATCAAATCTCTTAGTTAGTTGGAGAAAGCCTCCATTTATAGTGATGAGTCCGTAAATACATGTTGAAATTAATCATGATGATAAGTCTTAACATATATGGCCGCACACAATTAGTGGCTCAACACCGTTTAAGTCAATTATGACACGTATTCGGCATTGATTTGTTGTTTGAAAAAATCATAACAATCTCCCACTCTCGGAGACCAATGAACACCAAATCTGCTAGTTGGCCATCAAGTTATGGTACTCATAGACTTGCATATAACCCTATCAATAGTAACATTAAATGAATCAAGAAATTGATTTAAGCACTAGATGTCACTTTTACAACCTTCATGTATACAAGTAGGAGTTGCTTTGTTGTAGCCCGGATAGACTTAACTCAATGATTCATTAGACAGTATTTGGAAGAAGAGACAAATGTTCGAACCTCGACAATAACAGTGTGAGAATTATGTTCAAAGTGGACAAATCCCTTGTGTGCACCGACATTTGGTGCTTTAATTTGTTGCACTTTTCCACATGCCAAGAACCATGCATCTTGTAATAACATATATCTAACTCGCACATCCTTGACTTTAATTGGTCCAGCTGCTCATCAACTCAATCAATTGAGCTTGAGCCTTCAACCATGCTTCATCATACCCTTTGCCTCGTGATCCTACATTTCCTAATGTCTCACATTTTTTCACTAGACATGAATGCCAGTGAAGTCGCTACACTAATATGCTTGCCCTTTGCTATATATCCCTCATGCACCTCACTTTTCAAACCACCTCTTCTTCATTCAAGTCCACCAAACACAGACCCCTTCACATGGGTCTAATAATTCACAAAACTCTCAATAAATCCATATAAAATAGAGTAAGTTGAGTTTCATAAATCATAATAATTAAGCTACAGGCCGAGTTTGGCTGAATTGGAGGCACATCTTTTTGGCCTGGAGATTTAAGATTGCTTCATTCTCAAAGTCAAAGATCAAACTCTTGACCTTTGATTAAGGATGAATGAGTCTCTTCCACTCAACCACCCCCTCCAGGTTAATGTAAACTACTATGATTCAATGACTTAGTAGACAGGCCAAAGAAGGACTAGTTAAGAGCATTATTATCAGTTGGGAAGAATATGGGGAGAATGTAAGAAAGAGAATGTGGGAGGGGAGAGAAAAAAAGAAAAAAAATGGAAAAGAAAAGAGAAAACTGATTTTTTTAAAAAAATAAAAATTAAATACCAGCGTGCCTGCCACATGGTCGCGTGCACTGCACGCGTTCGGGTAGTGCGCAAACATTTGTTGTTGCTTTTTTTTCTTTCTTTTTTTCTTTTATATTATTTCAATAACTTGCAGGCCAATTATTTTTGTAATAATTCTTCTTAACATCAAGTATTAACTCTGATTGAGAGAATTCATGTGACAATAACTCTAAAATAACCACTATAATGGATGCTCTAAAGCTTGCTTGGTACTAACACCAAAGAATCACTGAATGACCGTTAATGTATGAGATACGTGTATGGCTCTGATTTGAAGCTACTTATTTGAGTACAAAACGAACAAGATCTTTCTAATTGTGACTTCCTGATTTGCAATCTTTGGAAAGTTTTTTTGGAATCTTATAGTGCCACGTACTTTTTCTTTCTTTCTTCCTTTTTTTTTTTAAAAAAAAAAATAATTTTGTTTTACAACTGTCCTCTTGTTTTTTCCTAAACTTTGACTTCTTCTTCTTCTTCTTTTTTTTTTTTTTTTAATACAAAGTTTCACGTACAAAATGAGTTGCAATCCCTAATTAGCCAGCTAGTATACATACTATTATAACTATATATACACCTCCTCCTAAAAAAAAAACCTATATATACACCTCATCAATAACTATATATAGGAAACTTTTATCCCACCTATTATATTGTTACATTCGGCATTATTAGAATTTATGGATATATTTATGTTTGGTGAAAATATTAAGGGGAGAGAATAAAAGATTTTATTAATTTTAATTTAATTAAAGTCAAATTCAAATTCTTAATTTTAGTATATATAAAGAAATATTTTAATAAATTTTACTATAATGATACTATGCCAAAAAAAGTAAAGGCTTTGAAAGAAATCACATCTTTCTCTTCTTATTTTGACCATGGCCGAAATGCCCATGTTAGGAATGAGGCACTGAAATTGGAAGTACCAAAAACTTTCATTGTATATAAATGCATTTCACGTCAATCGACATTGATAACGGACTTATACACTATATGTATATATATATATATATATATATATATATATATATATATATATATATATATATAAAAGGATACAATAATGGAGATATACAATGTAGTAGAATAATGAATTAATATTGTATTGCTAATATAAGAATTCTTAGTACAATCCAAGTAAAATGTAAAAGAGTTTGGAAGACTCTATAGTTGTTGTGAATACTAAGTTTAAGAAATATATAATCGAATTCCTCTAGTGGTTGAAGAAAGTCTCTATTTATGGTGTTGGAGCGGAGTATATGCCAGGTTATCCACTAATGGGTTGGATGTGACAATGCGACATTGATTGTATATACTAGTCATGACACATGTTGATCTTGGAACATCTCCAATAGTTGTAGTTTTTGAGGAATTTTTGCATGACTAAGAAAGAAAGATGTGAGGGAAGTAAAAAAAAAAAAAAAAAAGCACTATTAATGCGCCCGACTGGGTCGTCTGGGCGCTGTGTTGCGCTTCATGCGACCAGGGTGCGAAAACTTGTTTTCTTTGGTGGGTCTCACAATTCTGATAAAAATAAATGCTTTGCAGGGAGATTTTTTTTTCTCTCCTCACTCTCTGGTCCACATAAGTCTTGTTTTCTCAAAAATTACACCAAAAATTTCTATTGGGGATGGCCTTAGAAGTCACGCCCATAAAAACGATAGAAAAAGTGATTGTTTTGTCATTCTCTACTGATCTTAGTGATCGGACTTCCCGACCTCAGTCCAAGTTTGGTGTGCACCCCTATTAAGTCATCAATATGTATGTGTACTGTATTATTCGTGATCATATCAAAACATCAATACTGATAATACAAGATACCATAAATATTTGTATGAATAATATGTGATACAATTATATATATTATATATAATTGTACTTGATATTATTGATATTGTATAAAAATTACATACATGTTTAAAAATGAAAAGCTGAATAAGCATGAAAGGCATTGGAGTTGAGAGAAGTGTAACTTCAGGAGATAGAACACAAGATTTTGGGGGACCCAAGATGAAGATACCAGAATTTGCAAGGAAAATGACCCTTCCAGCAAATTGCTAGTTTTATTATGAAGCAAATTGAAGCTGTCCAAGGAATTATTGGAAAATTCAGAAAATCCATCCTTAGCTTGTTTCTTTATTGTACCTTAAAAGTTGGTCCCTTCCTATGTATGTAACTCCACCACTCCCACTAGCCTAGGGCCAGGGCCAGGGCCTAGCCCATCTCAATTCTCAACCAAAAAAAAAAAAAAAAAAAAAAAGATGATTTCTTTCATTGTCACTCAATATTTTCTATTTCCATTTCCATTTCTGTTCATTGTAACCATAAAACAGAATGATTTTGGAATACTGCGACCCCAGCTACTATACACCAGATATCATAAGCAATAATGAATAGTATTCATTTGCAACTGTAATGAATGTTACAGCTATGAAATCTATTTACAAATAGTTAACATTCTATTTTTGTTCTGCTATGTTAGTTAATGATATATAATAATTTGCCAACTGTAACGGAAAAATTCAATTAGTAACATCTTTTTTGGTGATGAAGAAAACGCTTAGCCACTACTTGAAGTTATGTACGATGTAAACTCCGCCGTCCCTGTATAATTGTCCTATTTGTTTTTCATGAAAAACAAAATACCAAGGGAAGACCATGGAAAATGTTTTCCTCATTTTTGAGAAAAAAGTTTTCCAATGAAAAATGTTTTTCATGAACCAAACAAAGGGAAATCTAGTTTTCTTCAAATTTAAGGAAAACATTTTCCATGATTGCCCTTAGTTTAACACAAAATACATTCAAATTCAAAAAGTTAATTCCAGCAATGGTTCTCCGACTATATTGATTTTCCAAAATTAGTTCCTGACTTTTAATTTGGAAATTTTACGTCCCTTAACTTTCAATTTCTTTCCAATGAGATCCTTTCGTCAAATTACGGTAAATTGGACTTAAATGAAAGCGTAAAGTAGTCATTTTATCTGTCTAATTAATAATTCTTCGTATTTCTCCTTTGTATGCGCGACTTCGGACATCAGATTCACTTAATTGCTTAATCCCTAAATCCACTCAAAGAACAAAATTCCATTGGGGATTAAGCAATTAAGTGAATCTGATGTCTGAAGTCGCGTATACAAAGAAGAAATATACAAGGAAGAAATACGAAGAATTATACATTAGACAAATGAAATGACTACTTTACCCTTTCATTTAAAGTCTACTTTACCGAAATCTGACGTAAAAACCTTAATTAAAAAGAAATTGAAAATCAAATGACGTAAAATATCCAAATTAAAAATTGAAGACTAATTTTAAAAATTCAATATACTAAAAAGACCATTACTGAAATGAACTCAAATTCAAATTATCACAAGAGTAGAATCCTAAAATTTTCACCACCTGGAAAGCTAGCTGATATATTATTATTGATTCTTTTTCTTTTTCTTTCTTCCTTTTATGAATGGAGATTGGAGGGGTGGGTCAAAAAAAAAAAATGTTCCCAAGAAAATGAAAGTGACATTTTGTTTTATCATAAGATTTGGGACAGGTAATGCAGTGAAATGTAGTGCAGGGAGATGAGGTTATCTGATTTCTAGGATGTAAAAGGAATGTAGGCCAAATTTGCAATTAATAATATTGATGGCTTTGGGGTTTGTGTATTGGGAGGGGAGGGTCAAGATGGATGTGGCAAAACTGAGAGCTTCTGCGTGAAGCAGAGATGGCAGCCATCCGCAGGCTTTGCCTCACCAACCACCTCTTCCTCCATTAAAACCACTACTCTTTCTTTACTCCTATTAATATATTTTTCACAATTTATGGTATTAATTTCCGTTTAATCTCCTTCACATATGATGCATTGTATATATTTCACTTTTAATTTATTAACGAGTAATGCACAATTTAGTCTTCCACTGTAGTGATTTTTCTCGATTTAATTAGGTCATCGACTTTGACAATTTTACTCAATTGAGTCCTCAGCTGTTAGAATCAATGACTAGTCACTATAGTCGAATACTAACTTGGGTAAAACTATAGTCAATGACTAAATTGGGTATCAATACAGGTGAAATTACCAAGTTACCTTAACAAATGACTCAATTGCCTAATCATCAAAGTCAAGTACCTAATTGAGCACAGAAGTCTTTGTAATAAATCAAAAAAAATCATTATAGTGGATAACTAAATTGGACTGGATAACTAAATTGGACATTAACTCATATATTAACTATATTAAGACAAACAATCACTATAGTCGAGAACTACAAACTCTAACAGGATGTTTCATTCCAATGAAGGAATAGAGGAGGTGATGAAATAACAATTCTATTGAAGAGGAATAATGTAGGACTTTAATTCTATTAAATAATTTGATTCTCACATAATCGCACAATCTAACTTCTTTTCCCTTTTCTAGACAAAGGGTACAAAAGTACAAATATTCACTTTTATGATCCTTCTAATAAAATTTTTGATGAGAAAAATTAAAAATCATTATCTTAAATATAGTATAATATATATAGATAAGGGCATGAAATATGATTTATAAGTTGGCATTTGCTTTGTCAACGACGTAACCATGCACCATTGCATACTTAGGAATCTTTAATTCCATTTTATTCTTTCGTTTAATACAAAGATTATCGGGCACGTGCCACACAACGACTGCAACGTAACCGCTGGTATGTCTGTAAGCCGTTACTGTAACAGTAATTAGATGATAATGAATTGGATTAACAGATATTATGGACAGTTAAACCATAGATTTAATTACACCACGGAAACGATAAGTACCAACCACAATAAGAACCAAAACTCTCTTCCTCGTCCGTCACCGTTAACGTAACGGAGCTGTTCCTATCTTTGCTACATAGTACTTAACTACTCGCTTCTAATTTAAACACAAAATTAACAAAATCTTAAACACAAACAAAACTGAAACCTCCAAAAAATAAAACCATTTGATTTTGGGCTTTCACAGAGCGACGAGAGGATCCGACCCGAATATGTCTCCAAATTCTTGGAAGTAATTGTCCGCCGGCCAGGCGGGTTGCTCTGACCCGAACTCATGACTTGACCCGATGAAGGTATTATCACTGCAGGCTTCTTCGAAAATGTAGTTGCTAAGACCCATTTCGTCAAATAAGCCGGGTACGGGTACGGGTACGGATAACGGGTCTTCGAATTGGAAGAAGTCGTTTGGAAATAGGGTGTCGAACTGCGAGGAGAATGTGGAGAGGTTTTCCGGTGAGGAGAAGGTGGAGTGGTTTTCCGGCGAGGAGAAGGTGGAGAGGTTTTCCGGTGAGGAAGGGGTGTGGTACATTTTGACGGCTTGGTCTTGGTGCGGAGAGTCCCCATTGGAGGCTGAGGCGAATCGCAAAACGGATTTGGGAGAGAGTTGGTGGTGAGAATCGTCGCCGGAGTTGTTGCCGGAGTCAGCAGGCTCCGGCTTGACATCAGGCGGCGCCGTGGTGGGTACGGAGAAGTTGGTGAGAGCGTCAGGCCCACGCAACCGAATGGCCGCGTGGTCGTAAACCATAGCGGCTTCTTCGGCAGTATCGTAGGTGCCTAACCATAGCCTTACACGTCGCAGAGGATCTCTTATCTCCGCCGCCCATTTGCCCCACGGCCGTTGCCTCACGCCCCGATATTTCCTCGCATTGTTACCCGCCGCCTTCAACCGTGACTCGGCACTCTTCTTCCGCCTCTTCGCCGCCGCCGCCGCCGCCGTTCCCTCCGTCTTCAAAACCCCATCACTATCCCCGTTGCCGTCACCTCTCCCACACGGCAGAATCCTCAGCTCCGTCACATACCTCTTCACTCTCCGCCTCCCCTTCTCTTCATCTTCATCGGAGGAATCCGTGGCATCCCCATCAGTAACCGATATCCGTACAACTCTGGGCCACCCACCACCACCAATCTCCGGCAAATTTCTCCTGCCGGACGGCAATGATCTCACCATGGAAACTTGGTGCCTGTGCTCACTGTACTTGACAGTACTCGACAACATGGCTTGTTTTCTCCTCAGATTCGCATTGGAACGGGAGGGAGGCTTTGTAGAGTGCAAAAAGACTCGAGATTCGGAGAATAAAGAGAAAGATAAGAGTACCCACGAGGCTTGCAGCCAAATCGCTTTAACTTTTGATTATGTTGGAAGAAAGTTTGAGGAAAGCAACACAAAAAGAAGAGATTAAGGGAGACCCAATTCAAGAAGAAGCATAGATTACAGAGAGCGAGGAGCGAAATGAGTAGAGAAACACATATGGTGGGTGAGAAGTCTGAGCAAGAAAGGAGGAAACAGACCCACTTGTGCCGGAAAGAAAAGAAAGTAGGAATTTTTGGCAGAGGAAAAAGCAGAGAGAGAAAAGGGGAGGGAGAATCAGTACGTGTTTAATTTGAGAATCAAAGGAGTGTATGACTTGCTATTTGGAGTAAAAGCAAAGGGGTAGAAAAACTACGATCTTCAAGCTTTTTCCGTTTCGATTTTCTGGAGAAAATCTTTCTCTCGAGAAAGAGAGAATGGCGAAGAGTGAGTATAGGGCTGACTAATTATACTTAAAGAGTGAGTGAGTGAGAGGCGTGATTTAGGGGTCGTTTACTTCGTTTTTCTGTTTTTCCATTTCCAGTTTTTCATTTCTCCATTTCTCCAGTTTTCCTTCTCCATTCTTCCAGTTTTCCATTTCTCCAATTTTCTAATTTTCATTCCACATTCCCCTAATTCTTCATTTCTCTAATTTTTTGATTTTATTAAATACAACCACCTCATATAGCATTTTTACATTTATACAACAAATATAATAATAATAATAATAATAATAATAATAATAATAATAATAATGTGTGCATAAGGATGAGGAAAATGGAAAATGGAAAAAAGATAATAATAATAATAATAAAGATGATGATAATAATAATAATAATAACAATAATAATAATAATAATAATAATAATATGATGATGATGATGATGATGATAATAATAATAATAATAATAATAATAATAATAATAAAAAGATAATAATAATAATAATAATAATAATAATAATAATAATAATAATAATAATAATAATAATAATGATGATGATGATGGCAAAGGCGCAACTGAAGGAAAGGCAAAGACAAAACTAATAATAATAATAATAATAATAATAATAATAATAAAAAAAAGACAATACTAATAATGGCAAAGGCGCTGAAGCAAAGGCAAACTAAAACTAAAACAAAAACAACGAAAAGGCACGCAGCAGGAATCGAACCAGCGACCTCATGGCCAAAGAGCACTGTTCACCCGTGTTTCTCTCCATATCTCCATTTGGAGATATCCAAATTTTCATTCTCCAAAAATATACATGAAGTGGAGAAATGGAGAAGGAATAAGCATTTGGAGGAAGAAATTTAGTAAACAACTTCTCCAATTTTCATTTTTCCACTTCTCAATTTCTCTATTTTTCTGGAAAATTCTCCATTTTTCCAAGTTGGTAAACAACCCCTTAGTTGCTGTTTAGCGTTTAAGATCGTAATTAGTCCTGTTCTATAGGATCCGCATACTCCCAATCAATCAGTCCATGGATGATTATAAAATTTATCATAACTTACGTTATTTAGTATGAAGAAGTACAATATAATGATATAACTAAATAATACTTATTATTATTGCAGGAAAATAATATTTTCATGTGTAAATTTGATAGTATATGAGGTCGTTTTTGTTTAATTTGTAATCCTTCCTTTATATCATTTTTGTCTTACTTATTATTGAGTGATGTCATAGTGATGACTTTGTCCCCTTCTAAGTTATACACTACTACACTGTTTAGTAAAACATGGTTCTAAATTATTGTGTAATATTTAATAATTTTTTATAATATTATATGTCACATTTTAAACAAACCCACATACCTTGTTGCACATGTTCTCTGATCTTATTCTTATTTTATTTTATTTTTTTGAGTAAGAAAGGCAAAGGAGTTGGTCCAAAAGAATCGTTACTTGTGACGGAATTAAATCCGGGTTAACTTAAAATTCTTTCTTCCTTCTAAAAAAACTCATTTGTCATTTAAGCTACCCCATTAGATTATCTATCTTTTGTGTATAATAGTATATATACTGCATAAAAAATATAAATCACAGTAAAAATATTCTTATACAATAGATTTAGTCAAGATAGTGTTAGTAAGAATCAAACTCCCAACCTCTCTTAAGAGACGAGTGCACGGCCGCTCACGCCAACCAAACTGGTTATTCTTGATTTAGTATTTAACTATAAAGGTAATTTTTTTAAATAATTAGTCATCAATTATCCAGGTTTTTTTTTAGTTTTTCAATTCCTTCAATTTTCAATTTTTCATTCTCTATTTTTAAATTTAAAAATATATACAAATTTTTCGTTTTCATTTCTCCAAATAAAGATATTTTTTTTTCATTAATAAACACAATATTAATTTGTAAAACGTTAGCAGAATGTATTCTACATTCTACTACATTTAACATTTTGTTACAGTTTATGATCTCATGCTCATATTATAACCTCACTAGAAAATTTGTTCAAACAAATTAACAGAAAAAGTGTTTAAAGGTGTCCAAATATTGGTCTAGTGGATAAGAAGCTTCTATTTCAGACTTGCTTTTAATAGCATGGTGGGGGTTCAATTCCTTCCACGAGTACGGGGGTTTGGGTAAGAAAAAGAAAAAGGATTAGAAGCCCGGAGGGACTAGTGGTTTGATCGATCACCTTAGAGTCTCGCTCCAGTGACAATTATGGACTTATAAAAAGTCTTGCGTAAGTTGGATACCAAATGTAATTACTTTTACTTAAGTGCCCTTGTGCATTAAGTCAACGATAGGGATTAACTAAGAGGCATGTAATTACTTTTATTTAAGTGCCCTTGTGCATTAAGTCAACGATAGGGATTAACTAAGAGGCTGCTAAGAAAATGTGAGATTTATCTCATCCAATGACTCTTATATAGGGGTTCGATCTAAAGATTACTTATGATTAGTTTGGCATAATGTATTAAAAAATGTTGGACAAAAATTCTAAGGGTTTAAAATTAGTATGACATAAGTTGGAAACCTAATGTATTTAATATATATATATATATATATATATATATATATATATATATATATATATATATATATATATATAGGGTCAGGTTCCTGTGAGGTCAGGTCTTCCCGTGCGGTCAGTGCGGCATACACCATTAGGTATGCATAAATGCATCACACAGTGTTCGTAAATACACTATTATGTGTGGTGTATTTTTTTTTTGTGTGGTGTATTTTTTGGCATTTCATTCTGGTGTATTTTTGAACACTGTATGGTGCATTTATGCATACCTAATGGTGTATGCCGCATTGACCGCACGGGAAGACCTGACCTCACAGGAAACAAAATATATATATATATATATATATATATATATATATATATATATATATATATATATATATATATATATATATAGGGTAGGGTTCCAGTGAGAACATGTGCTTAGGTGAGAACACATCATGTGCATTCATCTAATTTTTTTAATGGTATAGATTAGATTAAGTGTGTGCAAACGCGCATTAAATGTGTGCAAACAAACTTAATCGCGTTTGCACACATTTAATGCGCGTTCGCGCACACTTAATCTAATCTAGACCATTAAAAAATATTATATGGATGCACACAATTTGTTCTCACGCTTTCACGTTCTCACCTAAGCAGGTGTTCTCATATGATCTCATATATATATATATATATATATATATATATATATATATATATATATATATATATAAGTGGTAAGAGGCAATGCAACATGTACGAATGAGATTCCTAGGAAATGGGCCGGTCCAACGTTTTGGGTTGTTGAGTACCACCACGTTCAACCCGTCACCCACAATGCATTAAAACAAACAAACAGCCTTCGTTTATATAGAAATGATTATAATTTATATTACATTTTCAAATTTTGGCATATTTGGCGGATTATTATTATTATTATTGTTATTATTATTATTATTGTCATTACCAAACACGAGCCACTTGAAATTTAGAGGTGTTAAAAGACATTGCAACGTAAATATATTTTACACGTACATACAAACATACGTATATATAATTATATATGTATATACACAAAATAATTTTTAAAAATATCTTTTTAGATGGTGGGTTTTAATCAAATACAATTTATATTTTGTCTTCATGCATGCATAAACTAATACTAAATAAAAAATACACACGTGTTTGGGAGCACGTGTGGTATAGTAGAATGTTAATGTAGATGCCAAAAGAGAATTAGGGAAAGGTGGCAGTGATTTGCCGATTTAATTTGTCTAATTATATGTGCTCTTCTACTCCACCATTTTGTGCTTACTTTTTATTATTTGTTTTCTTCTTCTACTACATCCATAAATTAAACTACGCGTTTTGCAGTTGTGTATTATTATAATGAACACATAAAAGGGATTAACTTTAGGTAAACTTGGAACATCTTTAATAAATGGAATTAAAAACCAAAAAAAAAAAATAGAAATTATGAGAGAGAATATTATTCAATAATCTATTGTGAAAAATACTGATTTGGAAATTATAAATTATATTTCTGATGAGTATTTCAAATTTGAGTTAGGTTCTATATGATTATAATTCATTAATAAGAAAAGATAAAAATGTTTAAAGGGGTTATATTATATGTCAATTATCTGCTCCTATGTGCTATGTACAAAAATGTTTTACGAGGTGAAGGAGATGTTATAAGCTTAATGCTGAATTTGTGTGTCTCTTTATTTTCTATTCTTTAATTATTTTTGCAGGATGTCTTGCATGAGCATTGGACATGAAAACAAGCGAACCACCTAGAGATATCATTTATTAGTTAGTCAGTTGGATTGTTAATTATTTTGTACTAATACGTACCTTGAGTTGTTTTAGTTAGCTGTTTTTATCTTGTGCGTTTGCGTATACGTAGATACCTAAACGTTGCGGTAGCACTCCTTTTCCCTTTGGTTTTATTTTTGCTTCCGCAACTGTAATGGACTTTTGAGTATTTCGGGAAAAATTTTGTCATTTTATTCACTGTCTTTGGTTTTGGGGAATGTGGGTGTTACATTTCCAGTGCACATTTTTAAGAGACTGTTTCAACAAACTCGTTGCTAAGTGCATATTTTTTGTCTTTGGATGCATTATTTTTGCCTTGTAGTGCACATTGTTGTGACTTGTAGTGCACATTGTTGTGTCTTCTAGTGCATATTGTTAACAGACTCAACAAACCGGTTGCTAAAGTTTACACGACAGAATGCAGGGGTATTTAGGTAAAGTAAATGATAAAATAGAGGTTAAAGTAAGAAAAATTAAAAAAAAAAATATTAAAATCAAAATAATATGAACCATTCATTTCAACATACAATTGTACCAACTTTTTTTTAGTTATCATTATAGGCATAACTTTATTGACTCTTATTAGATTATTATTATATTAGTTAATATAGTAGTAACTTATATAAAAAAAAATGAAATGTATATAAAAATTAATAAATGTAGACAAATTTTTGCCTATATTTTGTAATTTACCCAACAACATTTCACTTTATTTGGCTCTGCCTTAACTATCCACTTCATCATAAACATTATAATTTTATATTTGAACTATATTATGAATGTTTTAGAAAAATTTCTAAATCCAGTCTCTGTCCACATAGTATATCCCTATCCCACTGTAAAAGTTGGAAAGTTTCTGGGTTGAAATATTTTGGCAGTGTATTTATCGGTTTTCCCCCCGCCCAATTGGAAATGGTAAATGGTAATTGTAGGTAGCGAGCTGAGCTGAGCTTCAAGTTGATGGACAGTGCCAAATTAAAAGCATGAAAACCAAAGAAAAAAGGACAAGTAATAGGACTAGACTGCACTCGACAAAAGCTTCAGCCTTTAATAACAAACCTGCAACTGATGTTATGTTTTTTTTTGCAAGTTGGAGTGTGTGGCGTTCGAGGTTAATTTATTATGCGCTTTGACCTATATGCTTGCCTAGTTACCTTGCATGCCAAGCCAATAAGCCCCAGTCCCACTATTCATCTTGCATTAATTGCATGCCTCACAACTTTTTAGGTTATATAAAATCGTAAGGTTGTAATCAATTGGATTTGGGGCTCTTAAGAATCCATTCTTTTCTAGTCAAAGGATGATTATGTGAAGTTATATATATTATGGGGTATTTCATAAACACCTTCATCATTGAACCTTACTCTTGTTGAAGTCTCACATTGTTATTCGTCTTTGTGGTTGATTTACGAATACTAAATCTAAGAGCACGACTATGTTTAGCATACGTACAATTCATACATTTCATCCTATCAAGTGTTTTCCTTTTTAAGCCTTCAAGTGAATCATATATGTCAACTTCATTCTCTACAACAATTATTTTAGATGTTAGTGCTACTTATTAAAAGAAATGTATTACTTGTGACTATGATGAAATTCATGTCTTTACCTTCCCTGTTTGTAGAAGCAGAAAGATCATTCTGCCAATTAGAATCAATTGTAGACACAACAGTTTTTTTCAATGTGGTTAGAAAAATGTGACCCTTGATTATCCATATTCGTAACATTTTCCGTCAAAAAGGCAATAATTGCATAAGAATACACTAGAAAGTATCTTTCTTTTTTCTTTTTTCTTTTTTTTTTCATTGAAAGTATGTTACACAATATGGCACAACACAATATGGCACAACATTGCTATTTTCAACTAAATTGTTACTTGTCATAGAAAATATAATACTTTGGACTCGAAATGCAATACTTTTTCGAAGTAACACGTATTACACAGATATTGAAAAAAATCGAAGTGTTACTTTTATCCATATACATAATACTTTTCAATTATAAATTAGTACTTGTTAATTGAAAAGTTTACCATCATTGTATACAAATGAATGATAGGTGAGATGCTCATCAATGGCAGCTTCATCGTTTCCATCACAACACAGGTTTTAATTTCACACTACATTTTAATAATATTTTCTTAAAAAAATTTAATAATGAAATAGGAACTTAGAAATTCTAGATTTTATTAAAAATTGTTAATACTTTTATACTAGATTGAAGTATTATTTCCCAAAATTCTGAAACTTATAGATGATCACTTTGAAAAAATTCGAAGTAAAGGTAATGTTTTTATATTGACATAAAGAATTTATGGGTAGAGAATTAGAGATTTGAATCAGAGAAATTCTCATTAGAAGCATCTAAGACTAGTTCTTGCGAGTTGCGATTGCCACTGGAGTTGGAAGAAACAACTTAAATAGAGGCGGAGGAGACGGAAGGAGTTAAAGAGTGTGAGCATGTAGAAGAAATTGTGTGGCAAAAATAGAGAGAAAATATAAGGTAGGAGCGCAAGATTGTGCACTGCGCGTGGTTGATTCATATAATAAAATATTCAACCCGTCTCACAGATTAAAATCCGTGAGAGGGTCTCACACAAGTTTTTACCATTACTTTGAAGGACACGCACCCCATCAAAATTTATAATTATACTAGTTTTTTTACGCACTTTGTGCGAATGAGATAATGCCCAATAATTATTTTTAAATAAGTATTCCAAAGTATATCAATGCAATATTATATAGGAGATTTTCATGCATATGTAAATAAATGTTGAATTTGATTATTTAAATCGGTAATTTAAAGTATATAAATACAAGATAATATATGAGAGATTGATTATAATTGTCACTAAAATAAATGTTTGCAACTTTGTAATAACGCTAGTCTAAATATTTAGTTTTAAAGCGATAGTCTAAATAAATACTACTTTTGATTTAAATTTCTCTAATTCTTCTTAATTCTTTTTTTGGGTAGCATTGTTATTGTTTTCATCTTTAGTACATGTCCTCTTTTTTCTTTTTTTTTTTCTTTTTTTTTATTGGTAGTGTTTCATGTGCATAGAGGGATTCATCATGCAATGAGATTATGGTGTAGGAAGTTTTAGATTTACCTTGCTGTGTATATGACTGAGATTTTAGTTGTAATATGAACATCTCTAGCATACAAACACCTATTGATATTTAGTAGTGATAGTTTTTTTCCTACATGTTTCATGTGTTGTGAGATGTGTGTCGCAGGTTATCATGTGAAAGTATTGAACGAAATATTAATATTTATTATATTTGTATAAAATACTTGGCAAATAAATAAATAAATATATATATATATATATATATATATATATATATATATATATATATATATATATATATATATATATATATATATATATATATATATATATATAACATGTTTTGTATTATAACTTTGATATTTAATTACAAGATAATGAAAAAAAGAAGACAATGAACAATGTAGTGAATATAATAAATTAATAAATTTGAAGGTAATGAATCTTTGAATTGTAGAAAATAAAGATAATATAACTAATGAAATTATATTTCTTTTAATTTTTTTTATAATGAATAATTTTTTTTTAAATAAAGCATTATAGACATCTAATTCTAAATTAATTAAATGCATATGTATTCTTTTTTGTTGTAACTACTAATTTATTTAATTAATAAGAGTAATAAAGTGCCGTATATACTTTTCTTCAACAATAATGAAATCAATGATTTTTTTTTTTAATTTCCATTCCTTGTTGAGACAAATTGTTTTGTGAGTTTGTCCATAACAATTGCTACAATTGCTGTTAATAGAGGATGATAATAAATAATTCAAAATATATGGTTACAATAGATATTAATATAATGATATAGTAAAAATTAACTTACAAATTTTTTTAGAAGTTTTCATGCATTGATAAAATTTTGATGTGTAAACTTGTTCAATTGGAGCTAGTAGGATGTTAACATTGTCAATTATTTGAAAAATGATCCTACCGTTTTAGAGTCCATGTGTAATTGTATTTATGATCAACAACTTTGTAGTTAGGCCGCGCAGACAATGATGTAAGAACATTGTCCGATAAAAAAATAATAGTATAATATTAGTAATGTAATGTATAATTGTACCATTATAAAAAAATACAAAAAAAATATTAATACCATAATGGCCTAAATCATTCCAATAATGCAAAAGCATAATTGAAATATTAAGTTTTGTTCTAAATAATCAGAAGAAGATTAATTTAAAAAAAAAAAAAACTTAACATAAATTTGTTTTTTTTTTAATAAAAAAATTCAAGAAAATCAAATAATTTTAAAGTAGTTCCTGATTTATAATATTTGATGCTCAACTTTGAATGCTATGTATTTAGTCGAGCTAATTATTTGACCAAAGTTTATGTTAAATTTTATATTATATATTTTTTTTAATACATTTTAACATATTCATAATATATGTTTAACAATTATGTCAATTATACTTGGGATGAAGTTCGAACCTAAGACCTTATATAAATTAAGAGTATGTTAAGAATAAAAAATAGTTAACGGAATATATGTTTAACAATTATGTCAATTATACTTGGGATGTGGTTCGAACCTAAGACCTTATATAAATTAAGAGTATGTTAAGAATAATAAATAGTTAACGGAATATTCCGTTAATAAAGTTTATACTAACGAAATTTAAGGTTATTTAAGGAAAGAAAATAATATAATAAAGGGTAAATAAGAAAAATCATTAAAAATACTAAAATCAAAATACTATGAACCATTCATTTTAAGAAACAAGTAGTACTGACATTTTTTTTATTCCAGTTAAGGGCCTAACATTATTGGCTCTTATTATAATTGTAGATATATTAGATTTGTATTGTATTTGTATTGTAGATAGATTAACAATTTGCTTAGTAAATATATCAAATTGTTGGATTTTTTTTACTCCCTTTTAGAATGAATTAACACTCAAAAGTTCAAATGAGGTAGTTGATAAAAGTAAATGATTTGGAATGAGTTAAAGATTAAGTTATTTCAATCGTTATGCTATGCATCCGCATGCACCATGATGCATGGTGCATACGGATGCCAAAACAACGTCGTTTTATTAAAAAACGTGCGTCTTCCCTTTACAAAAAATTCAGGTTCGATTCCCAGCAACAACATTATATTGTTCATTCATTCTGGAATTTTAGTTCATAGATTATGGAATTATAGTTCATTGATTATGGAATTATAGTTCATCGATTATGGAATTGTAGTTCATCGATTCTGAAATTTTAGTTTATAGATTATAGAATTTTAGTTCATTCATTCTGAAATTTTTAGTTCATAGATTAGATTATGGAATTTTAGTTCATATGTTGTTGCTGGGAATCGAACCTAATTTTTTTTTAAGGAGAGACGCGCGTTTTATTAAAACGACGTCGTTTTTGCATCCGTATGCACCATACATGGTGCATATGGATGCACAGCATAATTTGCCAAGTTATTTAGAGGAGTAAAAATTATAAACTATTTAAATTGACCCATCTAATTTTACCATACTTTACTAGTTTACTCTAGATTACTTGAGCCCAATAGGGCCCAAGATTAATCGGTTATTCCGTTAGCTGCGCTGTTAACTTTCAACCGTCAACTAGCTGACACGTAACACCTTATCCTGATTAACTTTGGTGCCCACAGATTACAGTATTAAAAAACTGTTTGGTTCTAACTGCTTTTGTTGAACGAGAGCACCTCTTTTTGGCTTTATTCCCTTACCACTCCCTTTTTACCAGAATTATGTTGGCCATTTGTGGTCCATAAGCCTCATTCAACCCATTCTCCTTACTAAAAATATATTCTTCAAGGGATCAAAGAACACCTCCCTCGTAAAAAAATATGGACACATCACACATCTACACCTTTCATTTCCATTGCTAAATTTTACCATTGATAAACCTGATAGACAGTTGAGATCAACCCTTATTTTGTACCATACATATATATATACACACACAAGAAAATTAAGATGAAAACTCCTTCATATAAAAATTGTGAACACTTTCACATATCATTACTAAACTTCTAAATTTACAATAATTATAAAATGAACCATATTTTTAAAAAAATTCAAAAATTATAAAATTAACCACATTTTTTTTTACTAAAACCCTCAACTATTAATGAACTCTGATTGAGGACTGAAATTAATCTCACTTTTTACCAGAAGACCCTATTCTCATTTGATCTGCCCTTATATTTTAAGATAAACTTTTTTCTCTGACTGACAGAGCAAACAGGTAACATCTCAGGATCTCTATCACCAATTTTGCAAACATAAATACTTGAGGGCTTCATTGATGAATTCAGCATTTAAAAGAAATTAAATGTTAAGATCCCCACTCAGAGAGTTTTGAGCAACAGAATTTGCATTACAAACATAAAGCAGAGAGTTTTCAACAGGGGCAGGTTCAACCTTTCCCCTAAGGTTCATCATTTATCTATATGGGACACATACATTTCATTCTCATAAGTTATATATATATTTATATAGTGAGTGAGCAAAGCCACAAAGGAAAGGAGCTCTCCTCTCTCACAATGCAGTAACTAACCCATGGCGTACTTTTGGGTCCAGCTCCGGGCAGTTGTCTCGTACTTGCTCCTGTCCGTCTTGTACATGTGAGCAATCTCGGGCACCAGAGGATCATCAGGGTTCGGGTCCGTTAGCAGAGAGCAGATAGACAGCAGCACCTGCGGTGACACAAAAATTCATATAACCATAACTGGAACTGTCCCAAATGTGCGATTGCAAGCTGTAACTATTGCCAACTTCACTTTAACGGCATTCATTATACCCCACTAACATTTTAGCCTGTTTGGTCTCTATTAATTTTGGCCCTCAATATTTTCTTTCAATATATTGTATCAACTTCAATCGAAACTTATAACATAAACAAAAACCTTGGAGATTGTAAGTGCTGGACTCCACTGTTCCTTCAAAATGTCAAGACAAATGCTCCCGTTACTGTTGATATTTGGATGAAAAACCTTTGTCCTAAAAGCAACCTGCAATACTCATCATCCAATGTCAAGGATGACATAAGCATAATAAGGCCAGCATACACAAATCAGTAATAATCCATTAAAAAGCACAGCATAAGAATACAATGTTGCAGAACAAAAATGTACGACGTGACAGAAATACAGAATGCGTCAAAAGAAAAGATGGAGGATGAGAAGAGCAGAACAAACACTGTTTCTCAAATTAATACTCAGAATGCTAACATCCAACATGGAGAACACATCAGCAGTCTAATAAAATGAAAAAATAATATTGTTATCAAGGATCAAAGTTCAACTCTTAGTAATTCATAGATGTAATTTTTCTAGGTATGTGCCTCCAAAGTAATGGAAATAGTTTTATTTCCCTTTTGTTACATGGATTGCAATTGAGTATTACCTAAGCATCCTTTCTCTCAGCAAAGTTTCAAGATGTTCAAAAGAGCCACTTATCCTAGTAAAAGCCTGAAGGAAATAAACAGTCATCAAAGCTGTGTAGAGCTAGTTGAACTCATACCTACTCAGACGACTGCACCCACTTAGAGGCATGGCTCAGTAAAAGTTAAGTATACTATTTGTGAGTAACTAGTTCAATCACCAAGTGAAAGCAATAGATGGAATAGAAAGATCTAACAACCTACAATGTACTAATGGTAAAGTAATTATATAATCTTTTGAGATATTAAACTCTTTAGTCTTAATCTAAGCATATCCCAACTAACCAATGCAAAAGATCAAAATCTAGTTTTATATGGATAAAGGGTTATCTTTGCACTGGCATCCAACTAGGAAAGGAAAGATGTAAACTGAAGAATATGGTTATAATACATGCACTTGTGTATGGGAATCATAAATGTAGGAACACCAGATTTTAGGAAACAAACTATGCACTTGTGTATCACTGTTCATCTCATGCAATAACCATACCTGCATTAAAGCTATTAGTAGGTTACCTTAGGTGGCTTGAATGGATAATCAGGTGGGAAATGAATGGTAACAAGAAATACTCCGCCTGAATAAGGACTGTCAGGTGGACCCATTATTGTTGCTTGCCAGTGAAACATATCTTCAGCAACTGGGCCTGATGGTTACATCAAGAGCAAAATACAAAGCTGGAGGAATTAAAATATAAAGTTTGCAATGAAGCTCAAAATAAGTTTCAAGCAAGTGCACCAAATTTATTTTTTTTTAAGTTGCAAATACTATTATAAGCCTGGGACTACACAGCTCTGTGTTCCAGGGGAGATGTGGCACTGCTTGAGGGCAGAGTTGCTGAACATTCAAGGTATGAAGGGAGACTTTTGTAGGGGTAGTTAGGTTCCCAACTTTGAGCATGCTTTTAGTGCAATTGGTATTTGCTCTTGTGTGAACACTGATTTCATTATAAATGAACATTATCATATTGTAATGTGAATATAGCAAATGATTATAATATCACTGAAAATCTGGGATCATTTCATGCCAAAGAAAAATTCAGGACTTTCTACACTACTTAGGCTCATGCCCTCAAAGGACTAAAATGTCAAACCAAGGCCCCCGGCTCATAGGATCTGAATGCAATCCTAGATTAAATGAACAGATAGTATGAACTTGTAACAGCATTATATGCTGATTGAGAACAAGAATCTGCAAAGGAACTGTGCTGTGGAGGGTATTGCAATTGTGGTCTTAGGAAGCTTTTATGAGTAGGGAACGGGGTGCTTAAACAATGTTGTGAAAATCAGCCTAGGAGCTAGGTGCCCCTAGGCCAAGGGGAAGAATGGGAAAGTCGATCTAGACAGTTTTTTTTTTCTTCTTCTTAAAAAAAATCGTTTGTTTAGCTCAAAATGACATGGTTTTGTGCAAAAAAAAAAAAAAAAAAAAAAAACTAATCTTAAGTCTTAACAGCAGCATTGCAGCAGTCCATTGCTGCTTCATTCACAGTAGGCCAGCATTCGCCCAGCATAGCAGCCTTCCACGCAGCAGTGTCACAACCTCATGCCCAGCGCTGCACAATGCTAGAGATTTGAACTTGGTTTATTATGTGCTATGTGTGTGTATATGCTACTTTGATGGATTGTATGTGATATGGTTGAAGTATTACTTGCTATTGAACATCAAGGTTATAAAAAGGCGCTAGGCACTCATCAAGTGGATGGGCACCTAGTGACTAGGCGCCGTGTAGGTGCCTTAGTAAATACGTTCTTATTTTGCCTTTCATTTAATTTTTTTTTTAAACATTTAAGCAATGCTGTTAAAGCATTAAAGCCTTGATCATGATCCAGCAATAAAGCTTTAAAGTCTATAGGAAAAGTGGGAAAAGATAAAATCTCTCTACTCCTCCAACAATGGTGAGCGACGACTAGGCAGTGGGCAATGGGCCTCAAAGCTTCCTCACTCGTGACTCGTCTCAATCTGTCAATTGGCTGCGATGGTTGGCCAGTGATGGCATTTGGGCAGTGAAAGGTGAAGGTCAATTTGTTTTGATCGGGATGGCTTTGTTGCAAGCTATGTGGCAGTCAGCAAATCTGGTAAAGGCTGAAAGGCAATTGAGGTTTGAAGAGTTGTTTGATTTACTCCCTTGTGTCTGGCTTCAATTTAACTTCTTCCCATTTTAGGTTGTTTTGCTCAAAACTACATTGTTTTGAGCGAAAGAACCCTAAAAAAAAAACAAAAAAAAAAAAAAAAAAAAAAAAACATCTAAGTAGGCCGTGTATCCAACTAGTCAGCTGACTAGAAAGGTGATTAACTCAAAAATTGACTCAGCCTAGGGGCACCTAGGGCCTAGGCTAAGTTTTACAACACTGTTGAACATTTATATTTTATGAGAGGAATATTAGCTCTAGTCTAAAAAACTAGGTTTTACAGCATTGTGCTTAAATTAAGTGGAACAGTACTGATTCAGTTATTAAACTACTAGTCATTGAATTTGTTATTTTCCAGAAGAGATGTTGAGGATAGAGTCAAGAAAGGTTGTTGCAACTGCAGAATTGTGGAAGCTGCTTCCCGGAGATTTAGATTTGGATTAGCTGCCAAATTAGCAATTAAAATTTGTCTAAAATGTCAGTTCCCCTCTCTCAAAAGTATCCAGAACAGATTTCTTGAATAAAACTACTACTCTTTCTCCCTCAGTTTTTTCTCTTCTTCCCTCTGAAATCTGAGTTCTTCCTTTTCACAGCATATTCTTCCTGTTACTGATCATTTCTGGCCAAGGGTTGTTACAGAAGTCCAAACTACATCTCCCACCATTTGCCAACAAACTTAGATAAAAATTGAATCTTTACACCATTCAAATTTAAACAATCATTCAGATTCGGAAAGGGGGAAATAACCTCAACTTCGAGAACCAGCAATCAGTCAAAAGAAATTGAGAACTCAAATAATAATAATAATAATAATTTTACTTTAAGGAGACAATCAATTAATCTGGATCACACATACCGGCACTGCAAGAGGTAGGAGGATCTTTCTGCAGATCCTTGAGCTCTTTCAGAATCCGCTTCGATGCCATGTCGAACCAAAACCCTAGCTTCACAAAAACCCTAGATCAGCTCCACCGCCAACAAATATACACACATACATACAGAGACAGAGAGACAGGATGGGTGGTTTTTCCGGGGACGGAGGAAGATTCGGGTTCGGGTCTAACCTGAGAGTCCGAGAGATCCTCCTACTGCGAAATGAGAGATTCTGAGAGCGTGACTGCGAAGGAGGATTACACATCAGATAAAATGTGTTTATATAGCCAACGAAAGGGATGACAAATTTTTGGATTCCTAATCTTTAATTAATAAATTAATTATAATCAAGATACGTGTGAAAACGTATATTTAGTATTTTACATTATAAGTTATTTTTATGAGTTATATTTGTTTTTCATTTTTTAATCTCATATAGATACGATGCATATTGATTTTCTTAGAAAAAAATATTATTTTTTTAAAAAACTTATCTTTTATGTGACGATAAAGATATTAGGAGGTATTTATTTAAAAATTAGTATTTTTTTTTTGTGAAGAAAGAGAAACTAAGTCTCGAGATTATCTAACTATACGGGTGTCCGCGCCTCTCACATCGTTCCTGAGAAGATTAACCAATACCTCTGGAGGCTCTTCTATCATTGTCGTGCCCAAGTCACCATTTTGAACAAGGTTAGCTATGTAGTCAGCGCACTTGTTACCTTTTCGGGGGATAAGAGAGAATGAGATCGACTTGCTCAAAACCCACTGCCGGCCTCAAGCAATCCTCAATCAAGGTGTTCCCCCCATTTTCTTTGAATTTGTTGTCCATGATCACATGGATCACCACCTTAAAATCCATCTCCACTATCAGTCGACGCAACCCCTTTTCCTGACAGAGTCGCAGACCCTCTCGTAGGCTCTACAGCTCTGCCATGAGACTCCCCCCCTCTTCCAATGTTAACAGCGAAGCCCCAAAGCCAATTCACCTCGGGCCATTCTTGTAGTTCAAAATTGGTATATGAGATTCTCATATGGCAAGAAAACAAAATAAAATCAAGTAGTTTAAGAATCATGCATAGTCGAAGGAGGCATGCTAGCATATGCTTCTTAAACCACATAAGGATATATAACATTTAGTGTTTACTATTTAATTGCGTATTTACATTATGAGTTAATAAAAAAAAAAATACTGCGGAGTATTATAACAAATCACATTAAAATTAAAAAAAAAAATTACATGTTTGGTATCTCAATTATTGTTCTCAAATTATAAATCTAGTTTATGTTTTTTCAATTGTTGTAAATCTAGTTTTTCAGTTGTTGATCAAATTACAAATCTAATTCTTTAATTAGTGACCTAGTTACAAATTTAGTATTTTAAATGAAATACTAGATTTGCAGCTAAGTTAATAATTGAAGGATTAAAAAATATAGATCACATTTGCAATTAAGTTAACAATTAAAGAACTTGATTTCTAACAATTGAAATATAAAGACTATAATTATAATTGAGAATAATTAAGAGACCAAAAGTATAATTTGTCATAATTAACAAAAAAAAAAATGACAAGTTCAGATAAGTAATATCATATAAAATAATAATTAAATAATATTTTTAATAATGAAAATATGGGATGCAGCATGATTATTGCCAAAATGCAAAGTGATCGAAGCAATGACAATATGGCCACAGGAGAAAGTGACAACGAATACATAAACATAATGGCCTAATGAGTCCCTTTGTCAAAATCATTACATCAATGCTTAACCTTATCCAAATCAGACATGAACTTGTAACTAATTTTATTTATTTTTTAACATGTGTAAAATTATTTAATGTTAAATGATGATATATCAATTATTAATAATTTATATATCAAGATAGAATAATTAATTAAGTTTGTTGGAGTTATAATATTTGGGTTAAGTTTAACGGTTAAAGTAAAAATGACTATTTATATAAGATGAGAGGTCTAGATTATGTGGGGACCTAATTCAATCGTATACAAATAAAATATGTCAATTAAGAGTATGTGTTAAGCCACTAGAAAGTCCATGTGGCGGAAATCATGCTCTCAATATTGAAAAGTAAAGTAGTGTCCAATCAAATAGTGCATACCATATCGCGCTATCCTCTTCATTTCTATTGGCTACAACTACGATAGTACAGTGGACAAAATTTTCAATTGTATAAACCTCCAATAGATTTGCAATTTTAATACAATGATATTTACTCGTAATCATATAGTACTAATATCTAACACTTTTAGAGGTCCAAAAGTTAAGGGAATGCTTAATCAATGGAGAATTGATCTAATGGCACTCGAGTTGCATTCCCATATGGAAGAGTGTGGGTTCAAGTCTCAGTGAAGGCGGCATACTCAGTAGCATTTAAAAAATGGCGAATTGATTTAATTTTCATGAAAAATAGGAAATTGGATAATTAGTAAATTGAAAATATAAAACATGTTCATTAAATCCAATTCTTCAAATGTGTTTTGGACCTCTAAAGGTGTTATAGATTAGAAATGAAGAGGATAGCACGATATGGTGTGTACTATTTGACTGGACACTACTTCACTTTTCGATGTTAAGACCATGATGATTTTCATCACATGACCATTCAGGTGGCTTAACACATACTCTCAATTGTCATATTTTGTTTGTATATCATTGGATTAGGTTATCACATAATTTGGACCTCCTGTCTTATATAAATAGCTTGGACCTTTGGACCTTAACTCAAATATTATAAACGTAACAAAATTAATTAATGTATTAATTATTCTATCTGGATATATAAATTATTAATAATTGATATATCATCAGTTAACATATAAATTTTACGTATACGCATGTTAAAAATATTTTTGAATTTTAGGGCTACAAGAGAAGGTGACGAATACATTAACATAATGGCCTAATGAGTGCCTTTGTCAAAATCATTACATTGGACATGAACATTAACCAAGTGAAAATAGGAGATTCCCATAACATTGTAAGCAGCGTGATTTTGGGTGTGTTTGAAAACTTGAAAAATTATTTTAATGTGTTTGCATAATTTTTTAAAAAATGAGTAAAATTGTATTAAAAAATTAATATTATAAAAAAATTAAAAAAACAATGGTTTAATTATTATTAAAAAAAAAACCTGGTTTCCAAAGCTGGGAACCAGATAAATCTGGCTTCCGACTTGGGAAGCTTCCAATTTCGGAAACCAGAAAAACTTTTGGTTTCCAACGGAAACTAGTAAATGGAGTTAATCTGCTTTCTGTCGGGAATCAGATTTCTTATTCCAGCTTGGAAACCAACAAAGAATATGGAGAACAAGAAAAAAGTTGTTTTGAATTTTTCGAAAAATGACTTCTCCTCAGAAAAAGGGAAGTCATTTTCCGAAAAAATAGACTTATTTTTCCTTTAACTGAAAATCAATTTCGGTTGACCATCATTTTCTCCCATTGTCAAACAAACACTAGAAACTGGAAAAATAATTTTCAAAAATAATTTTTCCAGTTCCTAAACACAGTCTTATAGGGGTGTATTCATTCATGACTTTCATAGAGTTTTAAAGACTTTTATGAACTTTAAAAGTTTGGACGTATTCAATTCAAACTTTTAGAGAGTCTTTAAAAGTCAGGCGGTATTCAATCAAGATTTTTAAAGAGTCTTTAAAAGTCGTGTAGTATTCGATTAAGACTTTTAAAGAGTCTTTAAAAGTCATGTGGTATTCAAAAAGTTATGAACTTTTGTAGACTTTTTAATTTTAAGACTTTTTGTAGATTTTTCCTGGTCTAATATAAATAGTTGAAATCCAACCATCAACCCCAAGATTTCAAAATTTTCTTTCTAACAACTTTGAATGTTTTCTCTCTCTATTTAAACTTTATTTTTTTCATATTTAAACTTTATAAACCTATCTAAATTCAATAAAATTACTTTTTTCTTCATTATCCTATATTTTCCTCATACCTAAACTCTACCAGTTTTTCTCTCTCTCCTAAACTTTACAATCTTTATCTAAAAATTCGAAATAATATTATTTTTATTTCATTATTATTGCTTGTTTATATTGATTTTTATTTTTTATATGAATTTTTTATCTCTAACTTTCTCTAATTCTCTCTAAATACATGAACAAATCAAAATTTTCATTCTCAAATTTTAGTATATGTTTCATAATATTCATATAAATATTTATATATTTTGATTTTTTTATGCTTATATTCGTAATATATATATTAACAACAGGTTACTACGAATAGCGAACTACTATTCGCAACAACAATTTGGGGTTACAAACAGTAACACCTTGTTGTTCACAGTCTCAAATTACTATTGCAAATAATAGCTCTTTGCAGGAAGCCTAGCAATATATCAAGTATAATTTTTTATATATATTATTTTTTTGAAAACTTGTATATATATTATTAATATTAGATTTTTATTTTTTTATTCTTTTATTTTATGCAACTTGTAATTATATTTTTAAATATTTTATTTGATCAATTCTTTTATTATAAATTTTATTGTTCAATATTGTTATGAATTTCTAATGAAATAGTTTTTTGTTGATGTTTATTAATAATATATATATATAAGTAATTAGCATTTTTTTTGAAGAATAAGTAATTAGCATATAAGTCTCAGCATACTATGGATAAAAATAATAATGTTGAGATTGTTGATATGGGTGAAGAACTATATAATAAGAAGCATTTTATGATATATTATAAATGTTTTGTAAGAAAATTATAAATGATAAGAATAAAAATCATTGAATGTTTGTAAAGATGTATTCAATTTAGAATTTCAATGACTTTTGTAGACTTTTTAAATAAAAAGTCGATAAAAGTCTATGAATGTTTTTTATATAGACTTTTATAGAGTCTTATAAAGTTTTAAAGAGTTTTGAACGAACGAAAGTCAATCAAAGTTTATTAAAATCTATCATTTTAAAAGTCTTTAAAACTCTATAAAAGTCATGATTGAATACACCCCCTTTACTTCAAATTGCCAAATAAAATAGAGTTTAAGAGAGATAACTCATGAGATCAATAATCCACACTTTGCCATAAAACCATAATCTGCTTACAAAAATTTGCAGCCCTTCACCAAGAGGGTGAATGGAAAGAAAAACACACAAAAAGAATTTTTTTTCACCACTGCAAATGTTGTGAATTATGCAAAACTCACAAGATCAATATATTGAAATATATATCGATACAACTTTCGTCTAAAAATATGATTATAGAGATAGAGCCTACGTTACGTTCTCACTTAGTATATAGTAATTTGATCTTGTGAATCCAGTATAACCAATAACTCTCCTTGAGTGGGTGGCAATGGCGGCTTTGAAGTTGTGTTTTCAAACGATTGCCTCTTCTCCATATCTGTATGTTGAAGGTTTTCGATGATTTTCAGAACTTGATGGATTTGAGGCCGTTGATCTGGCACCCTGGCCACACATGACAGGGCAATCTGCAACATCTCCACCATTTCCTCTTGAACGTCTGGGAACTTGAGAAGATCTCCGTCGAACACTTCCGCCGTCCACTCCTCCCGGACCACCGAGTGGACCCACCGGACGAGGTGGACGATCTCGTCGCCGCCGCGCGTTGCGTGGAGAGGGGACTTCCCGGTGAGGAGCTCCAGTAAGACCACGCCGAAGCTGTAGACGTCGGACGGCGGCTGCGCTGCTCTCCGGTTATCCATGGCCTCCGGTGCACAGTAGCCTGCTGAACGGGCAACCGGCAGAGTTAATGGGCTCATAATCGTGGAGATTCCGACGTCGGAGACACACCCGTATTGCCTGGAGTTGAGGAAGATGTTGGAGGATTTTATGTTGCCGTGAACCAGCTGCTGCTTCCCGCCGTTATTCTCTTCATGGATTCTAGCAATCCCCCTTGCTGCTCCAATGGCTATCCTCAGCCGCGTTTTCCAGTCCAAATGCCTCTTGCTTTCTCCATTCCTGCCTGCAAAATAGCAATAGATACAATAATATACACCTTATGTATCAATGTTTCCAAGTCTATTTGTCAGTTTACGTGTAATCAGCTAAGAATAAACAATTAATTTATCAAATATATCTCTATAACCGGCTAATACTACCAGCTAGTCAAATCAGCTATCAACTATGAGCTAGACCAATTAGTTATCAGCTAATTACCAACAAGGGTGTTTGAAAAATGGCTTATAATTTAAGTCTTGACTTGTTTGATCAACTAATGCTTCATTACATGTAATCAGCTAATTTACTAAACACATTCATATATATAATCAGGTAGTCCAATTAAACCAGCTAGCTAATGCAATAAGCTATCAGCTATAAACCAATCATTTATAAGCTAATTGTCAAACACCTCCTTTATATATTAAGGTCGTGCCAGTTAACTAGACATGTTAAGTAGTTCGGTTAACCTGAATCATAAGTTGTTGGTTTATTTATTATGAAATATAAAAGTTTATGATACTCATATTGCTTAGAATATAGAGATAGACATACCGTGTAGCATTGCAGAAACGCTGCCATGGCTGAAATAGTCATAGACAATGAGCTTCTCCTCTTTGGAAAAGTAGTATGCTCTAAGCTCAATAACATTCTCATGTTTTATACTTCCCACAACCTGCATTTGCTCCTCAAATCCCCTCTTCCCAACTCCCAATTCCTTCAATCTTTTCACCACCACCGTCGCTGCCTCCTCGAGTATCACCTTATAGGCCATACCATATGTTCCTTTCCCCAGTACCTCAGCAGAAGCTCCAAGAAGATCTTCTAAATCAAATGCATAGTTAAAACCTTCAAAGAACACCAATCTGTTGCTCATTGTCTCTTCTTGGGTCTGCGAAATCGCCTTCTCGGGTGACTCCATATTCCCATGCTGGAAGGGCTCTTCCTGTTTCTTTCTAAGACAACAGATAAGCAGCAGAAAACCAAATCCAAGAATCCCAATCACACTCACAGATAGTATGATTCCAACCAAACCCCTCTCACTCAACTCCCCTGCAGAATTGTTATTCTTGGGTTTCAGGTTTTGGGTGGAAACAGAATAGTCCAACAAGGAAAAGGACACATTGTTTGCGAAAAACACGCTCCTAGGAAACCTTTGAAGTGACCCAGGGACGACGCCACTAAGGTAATTGTCAGACAGGTTCAAGAACTGCAAGTTAGGGAGATTCATGTCAGGGATTTCACCAGAGAATGAGTTGGTTGAAAGGTCTAAATGAGTGAGCCGAAACAGACCCGAAATCGAATAAGGAATGCTACCATTGAACCCATTGTTGGACAGGTTAACAATGGTGAGATTCTCCCAAACACCCAAATCCAAAGGCAAAGGCCCAGAGAAATGGTTGTTCTGCAGATAAAGATAGGATAAGTTTTTCAGATTACCAAAATCTGAAGGGAAGTTCCCAGAAATGCCATTGGATCTGAGGCTCAAGACCTGCAAAGCTGATAAACGGCTGAGGGTATTCTCTGGAACTGGGCCATGAAAACCTGCCCCAGGTAATCTCAGACCAGTAACCCTGGAACCATCTTCACTGCAGGTCACCCCACTCCAGTTCTTGCAAACTGAGAGCTTCTCATCCCAGTTCAGAGGCCTTGAATGAGGGACATTCTTTACAAACTCCATTAATGCTTGCTTATCATTCTCAACAAGACTCTTACTGGTTTCTGACAAGAGAAAAATCCCCAACACCATAGCTACCCAGAAACTGCTTACTCTTTCCATTTCAAGATTCTTTCTTTAAGCTCAAAAACAAAGAAGTATACAAAATATAATGCTTCAAACTATCTGAGACGCATACATTTATATGTTCTGATTTTCTTGAAGTAATAGCAGTTCAAGGCATGCAGGAAAACCACACTGACAAGTACCATATTTATGTGTATGGAGTATGGACCTGCGCGCGTGCCCTCGGGACTATGTTCATGTAGATATTTTTTTTTTTTTTTTTGGGACTCATATGATGAAAATAGTCTATCCTTGTCTATCAGATCAAAAAATAAAAGTGAGAAAGTAGAATTTGAAAATATATGTAGTAGACCTCATGCACTAGGGTCCAGGCAAGGTGGACCTAATCCAAAATAACATTTTATTTTCTTTCAGAAATTCAAAGCAAAACTCAAAGACTAATTAAAGTTTAGAAACTAGATACTATATATTAAACTTAATGATTACTGTTCTAAAATTAGACATTACAACATTCATTCTGTTACGTGTTCATAACATAACTTACATATGTTTCAGAAACCCAAAACTTAATATTTAGAAACTAAACACTATATATGTTCATAAAACTTATTAAAATTTAATATTCATAAATTGTATATTCAAAAACCCAAAGCTTAATGTTAAAAAAACATATTCGACACGCTGTAAAAAACTGTTGTTTTTAATAGAGTCCAACTTGTAAGGTGGTCCTCGGTTCACAATATAACTATTGATTGGCGGGCTGGAGAGATTGAAACAACTTAGAGTCAAAGTTGAAAAACCTTTTTGTGTTTGTTGTTTGTGTGTTTTTACTCCGTAAGATTTTCACTTTTCAAACCATTGCCAAATCCAAGAACTCATCTCAGGTCAAAAGGTGAGAGAGAAAATGAACTACTGCTGTCTTTTCTTCCAGTGTAACTGCGCCATGCCAATTTTTTTTTTTTTTTAAACCTTTTTATTATCTTTCAGACATGTATAGAAACAAGAGGACTATATAATATAGGCATATATGTTATGTTACAAGCTGTTGTCCTCCTCTAGTTATTAAGAATCTTGGGTTAAGGTACGGTGTTTTTTTCCTCGTAGTGCAATATTCTGTCATCAAGATTCACACATTAACCAAGATCATGCGGATATGCCGTGTCTGGGTTAAGGGCATCAGGGAAATATGGAATAAGGTACAACCTTCAAGAAAGATGAAGCAGACAACCAGATGAATAAAAAAGTGAAAGGGGGTTTAAAATACAGACAGGCGCAAAAATGAAGAGGAGAAAGCAACAGTAAGAACTGATTTGAGAGTGTCATTTCAATGTAATTGTTAACAAATGTTTATTTACTGGATTACAGTGTTATTACTTTTTTTTTTTTTAATCACTGTTAGCTGATAGCTGTTAGTTGATTGCGTTAATTAGATGGTATAACTAGTTGATAACATTAACTGATGGTAGAAGGGTGTTTGGTAAATTAACTGATAGCTGATGACTGTTTAGTATAATTTTTTTTCCTCTTAAAAGACTAATTGAAAAAGTTAATTTGAGTAGTTTTTTGAATTTTAGCATTTTGGAGTAAAAAAACTAATTGACCAAACACTTGTATTGATTTTTAAATCAAGTCAAATAATGGTCAAATAAATCAAAATTGGCCTATAGGCTAACTATTATACCAGACAGGGCCATTAATTGTAATTTGATTTACGAGAAATCAACATAGATTTAGTGATCTCGGTGAAGCCCACATTGTGACTCTAGCCAGCATTGGATCACAAGTAAATCAACATAGATTTACGGTGCTAAAGTGCTAATTGCACAAAGGCATTTGGGACAGAAATTTCACCGGATGGTGGCCGGATCTCTACTGATGACCTGTAATAGTAAGTCATTAACTGATTTTTGGGCTTCATTGTATCAAAATGAATTGTTGCATGCACCTTTAAAAATTTAGGCGGCTAATTGACTAAAATTCAAAGGTATATTTGATCATTTTTACTAAAAGTAACAAATAAATAAACTATTTGATTTGATTTTATATTTTAAAAAAATTATGATTCATCAGGCTGAGCTAGTTTGTATGTCAAAAATGATGGCTTGCGTAGACCGCATAGTCTAGTCGATTTGTAATACAGATCAAGACAACCCTAATATAATCGAGTCTTACTAAACAACCAAAACAGTTTGAAGCACGAACCAAGCTTGATGCCCACCTTACAAAACACACAACCAAGTACTGTTTTCTTGTTCAAATGATGCAAATTAAATTTAAAAATCATCGGCACAACTAACGTAGGGGAAAAAACAAATACAAGAGACAAGAAATATGGTCATACTATATATATATATATATATATATATATATGACATGCATCATCGTATTATATGTTCGATTGGAATTTGAAAATCATACTAGAAGAATTAATTTCATTTCTTATTCTATTTTACTTTTAGTTTTTTTTTTTTTTTTTCTCAAAACATGCATCTCCTGTTTGTCCTAGTATCACTGTGGCATGATCATTGTTTTATCATTTGGCAAAAAACATGTTATATATATAGAACAAAATCTCTAATTCACGGGAAGAGTCTCATGTCTTTTCAATTGCAATCGCGCCTCTGCCACAATAGAATGATCGAACGACAAATATAAATCTAGAATTAAAAAAAAAAAAAAAATTAACACTTAGAACTAAATAGACTGAAATGTTCACATATTTAACGCAATTTAAATAAGTTTGTTGACATGTATGAGATAAAAAATGATTATGCCATAAAAATACTAGGACCAATATGTGATGTTTTGAAAAAAAAAAAATTAAAAGTAAAATGTCACCTATAAATTTAGAACAAAAAACAAATTAATTCCATATTAAAACTACATGATACAATCATATATATATGCTATACATAATAGTATCAACTATCAAGTATGATTGTCAATTTAGATTCTCTGTGTAATTTTTGAGTGAATTCCATTTTTGGTCCTACTGTTATATGGGCGTTTCCAATTTTAGTCCACCTTAATTTTTTTTTGCCATATTATAACCACTATTATTGAATGTGTTCCACTTTTAGCCCCACCGTTAATATTTCCATCAAGAGGCCGTGTAATCTAGGGGTATTTTGACCTTTCTTCTCATCCAAGACTATGTTTGACTAAAGAAATGAGAACATTAAACCTAAAACCTAAGAAACCTCGTCGGCCCATGTTGGAACGAACGAAACGACGTAGCTTTGGCTTCCTATTCTCGTTGTTAGAAGAGCCATCTTCGAATATCGGAGGAGGAGGACGAAGCGCCTGGATTAAAAGAGAAGAGACAAACATAAAAAGACCAAAATACCCTTTGATTATACGGCCTCTTGACGAAAATATTAACGGTGGACTAAAAGTGGAACACATTCAATAACAGTGGTTGTAAAGTGACAAAAAAAAAAATTAAAGTGAACTGAAATTGAAAACGTCCCTATAACAGTAGGACCAAAAATGGAATTCACTCGTAATTTTTTTATTGCTTTAATTTTTGCACTTTAATAAATTAATATAATTTAGAATAAAGTCAACTAATTCAAAACAAAAATAAGATTTTTAAATCTTATAGATAATGTGATAAGATTAACTTTTGGTTTTCTTGTTCCCAAACTTTTGGTTTTCTTCTCAACAGGATCACTTGCATTGTGACTTTCTTCAAATTATTATTATTATTTTAAATCTGTTTAGCTTCTCAAGGTCTCATCAACCGATGCAAGTATGCAACCCATTTAAATAAATGAAAGAGAATTTATATTGTTGGAAACTTAATGGGCTTTGCTCTAATAATAATAATAATAATAATAATAATAATAATAATAATAATAATAATAATTTATATTGTTGGAAAAGGGAAAATGGATGCAAAAACGACGTCGTTTTGACTAAAAACGCGCGTCCAACTTAAAAAAAAAATTCAGTTTCGATTTCCGTCAACAACATTATGTTGTGCATAATTTCTGAATGTATAGTTATGATATTATGGATAATAGTTATACAATTCTAGATTTATAGTTATGAAATTATGGATGTGTAGTTATGCAATTCTGAATATATAGTTATGATGTTATACAATTCTGGATTTATAGTTATGAAGTTATGGATGTGTAATTATGCAATTCTGGAGGTATAGTAATAAAATTATGGATGTGTAGTTATGCAATTCTGGATGTATAGTTATGCAATTCTGAATTTTTTCTTTTTTAAGTGGACGTCAAAACGATGTCGTTTTTGCTTTTGTGTGCATCATACATGGTACACACGGGTGCACAGCATAACGACTCTTGGAAAAGGGACTCTAAGAGCAACCACAATAGAGCATAATATGAGGTTAATGTAAGAATAAATAACTTGGGTGGGGTTATTTATAGATGTGGGGTGGGGTTAATTAGCAAGTTATTTGTTCTGCAAATTTGGGAAGAATGGCAGAAAACAAAACAAAACAAAAAAAAAAAAAAAAAAAGAGCAACACAAGCTGTGCGCGTTCGCGCACAGCATGTGGTCACACTGGCGCGTGCAGTGCACGCGCCCGTGTGACGCGTCAGCGTGCCTGACGCTTCATTTATTTTATTTATTTTCTTTTTTTAAAATTTTAGTTTTATTTTTTTCCCCCCTTTTTTCCTCCCCTTCCCACTTTCTTTTTCCTAATCACTCTTACATTATTTCTCAAATCTCCCAACTGATGTGAATGCTCTAAATAAATATGGTTGTAAGCTATGTTTCATTCTCATACAAAAATCAATATATAATAAATATTACTTGATGTGTTATTATTTATTTTATTGAATACTTTAATATATATATATATATATATATATATATATATATATATATATATATATATATATATATATATATATATGTGTGTGTGTGTGTGTGTGTGTGTGTGTGTGTGTGTGTGTGTGTGTGTGTGTGTGTGTGTGTGTGAGAGAGAGAGAGAGAGAGAGAGAGATTATTATGTGACTCTTTATTAACTTATGGTATAATCAATTAATTTATAGGTATGTAGGTAGTGTTTGGGGGAAGATAGCAATGTTCAAAATTTGACAGCGACAGTATGAGGATTATGTTCAAAGTAGACAGATTCATTGTGCACACCAGTATTTGGCATTGACTGTTGAGCCAGGCCACTAAATTACCGTGATTTACATCCTCTCAAATGCTCTGTCAGTCCAAGGTGTAGGGGGTTTGGGGTTGGAGATTCAACATTTTGAAAAACAAGTTAATTTGATCTATAAGTAATCAATAAATATAAAGAGTTTTTTTTTTTTAATTAATGTGATATTATGTAGTGAGTTTAGTGAAAGAGAAGAACATTTTTCTAAAGAGTGTTGTAGAATAAAGAATGTTGTATTGATAATAAGAAGCTCTTAAAACAATTCAAGTATAATAATGCATGGAGTGTTCGAGGCTCTATAGTGCTCAGGAAGTAAATTAAGTTTAATGAATCATATCCCTCTTTAAGCTTTTTAGTCAGATCACAAGTACATTTAGCATATTAGGTTGTCCTTATCCCTGCAAACATCTCCCACTCTCAAAAATGGATCCCACTTTTATTTTATATGATATATATAAAAATTAAAAAAAAAAAAAGAAAAACTAAAAAAAAGTACAGATTTGCAGGCAGCCATGCTGCCTTGCAATACTAAAGTACAAAGAAGGCTGCCGAATAGAAGGCTGCCATTCGGCAGCCTTCTTTGTACTTTGCAAACTTGCAAAAGATGCAAGTTTGCATTACACATCATATAACAAAAAAAAATAATAATAATAAAAAATAATTCCATGTGACATGCCAAATAAGATTGCAAATGGGTACACTTGCAGGGGTAACTTCAGCCTTAGCCATCAAGTTCTAAAGTTACCTTAGGGAGTATTTTAACAGCTTCTTCTCTATCTCAAATTGTTAATAATAGGATCAAGAGTTGTCGAATTGTAATTGTAAGTTATGCAATAGTTGAACTGATTGTGATTATAAAGATAAGATTATGCGTGTTGAATGTTTGTAAGCGATATATACAAATTTCTAAATTACTTATTTTCTTTCTATAACCGCAAATAAAATGTTGTTACAAAGTATTAATGAACTCTAATTATTGAGTTTAATTTACTTCTAGTTGTTACTCTTAAAGTTTAACTCTTATGAAAGTCTAATCTAAATCTCTTTAATAGAGTATTACACCACGTGATTTGTACACAAATTATATCGTGGACCAGGATTTACTATGCGCATTGTGGATCATGGTCCATATAATGTACCATAGTTAACCTAGTACGTATCTTAATTTAACTGATTATGTACTTATAAATAAACCGAAGATAGCTAATATGTCATCTGCAATATGTATACATATATAATTTGTTAACTGAAGGTATATACTATCTTTAACTGTTTGGACATGATCCACAATTTGCGCTTGGTCCACGATATAATGGTTGTGATTTGTATAATTGTATTAATCCGCTAGAAGGGAACAAAGAGCAACCAACACATCACTGGAAGCACGCTTAAATTAGGTGGAAACTTAAAAGCAAGCAGACCATATTAGTAAGGATTTGGGTTTATGGGACCCTTTCAGATCATCATATATAGTAAGTACTTTGAGTAGATAAGAATGTCATCAAGGTTTGGATTTTAATGAGTGTTACCCTTCATTTGTCCATCATTGACATGCTTCACCTCCATCTCTAGGTTACATGCTTGGATCAAACCATGTGGGATGTAAATCATGTGTCATGTTTTGTTCTATTATGAAAATAATAAAATCAAGAAAATGATAATTATACTATCAACGAGTAAATTTTTTATTAAAGATGAGTTGGGAGAAAGCACGAAAGATTATAACACAAGATGCTAGAAGGTATAACAAAAACAGATGGACTTATTCAAAGCAAAGAACTGTCTCAAAAGAAGACAAAATAAAAGTCATAATCCTTATCACCAACTCTACTAGCAACAACATATACCAAGATGTTATGAAAATTTTATCAACAATTTTATCGAAAATAACGCATATTAAATATAATGAAAACGATCATGACAAGCTATTGTATCACTTTAGAGTTTTGTATAAAAATTTAAATGTAACCCTTTATGATTTGTGAACAAAGACACTAAAATGGTATCAGAGCAAGTAAATGAATGAACATAGATAGTTTCTCTATTTTTTTTTAATTATTATTTGTTTTTTTTTTTCAATTTATTTCTTTATTTGTTTAAATTCTCTTTATTCAACGGACCTCTTCGTAGTTTAAATATATAAATTTCTGAATTTTATCATCTTTATAATGAATATATTCCAATATGGTTTTGTTTTATTATGAAATTAAGATCAAGAGAATGATAAGCACAATATCAATGAGTAAAATTTTCATTACATATCTAATAGAATGGGACTTTCATAAATTTTGCATTGAACTAGATTTTGAAATTGTTGTTGAGGTAATGAATGAGAGTTCTGAGCAGGGGAAACTCTTTCCTCCGTAATTATGGACTGCAAATTCCTTGCTAAAAGTTATGATTGCGTGGTGTTCACTCACGTGCTGAGTGTCTCCCCGTAAACAATCCGATCGCCTCTCTCTCCCCGTAAACAATCCGATCGCCTCTCTCTCTTCGTAAACAATCCGGCCGATCGACGCCATGTCTTCCAATTCCTCTGAGCGTTCCATCTCTGCCGGTGGCACTCCCTCTCCGACCACTAACCAAAATACCCTCTCCGGTGCCCATCATTTCATATCGATAAAACTTACATACCGTAACTATCTTTTCTGGAGAACTCAATTAGTTCCCTTCTTGCGTGGTCAGGACCTCATGGGGTATGTGGATGGCGAGTTTCCATGTCCACCACCAATGATTGATGCCGCTCCGGTAACAGGCAAATCCACGACATCCACCTCCACTCCGGCTCCTAATCCGGCTTATAAAGCCTGGATCAAATAGGACCAGACGTTGCTGTCTCTTCTCATCTCATCCCTCTCGGATGAGGTGATGCATCTTGCGGTTGGCAAATCCACCTCTAAAGATGTTTGGGAATCCATTAGCGCGGGACTCGGCAGTTCAACCCGTGCACGAACTCTTGGCCTACTCGGTCAGTTTCATGGTCTGCGACAGGGAGGCAGCAGCTCATCTGATTATCTTGGGCGTGCGCAATTGTTGGTGGAGGATCTCGCGCAGGCTGGCAGACCAATCTCACTCGACGAACAGAATATGTTCGTCTTCCGGGGGTTGCGCCCGAAATACCGGGCGATGGCTTCTTCGTTGACGGCAGCCGGGAACGCGGTCACCATTCCACAAATTGCGGACTTCCTCCGCGCACAGGAGTTTATTCATGCGGACGACTACCCGGCGTCTGGTGATCATGCAACTCCAACGGCGTTCTATGCTGGTAGAGGTGGTAACGGAGGCCGGAATGGTTCTGGCAGTCACAATTCCGGACGCAATGGAGGACGCGGCAGAGGAGGCTCCGGTGGTCGCGGGCGTAACGGCAGAGGTGGCGCGCCTCGTTGCCAAATATGCAGGCCTCAAAGACACACGGCTGCTTTCTGCTATAAGCGTTACGCTCCGCAGCAGTCTCCGCAAGCAAACATGGTGGTTCCGGGTGAAGAAGAGGCGGCTGCCACATCGGCTTCCGGGTGGTTTCCTGATACGGGCGCTACTGCTCATGCCACGCCGGACGCGTCTATGCTGACCCAATCTGATGAATACACTGGTGGTGATATTCTGCATGTTGGGAACGGCGCAGGTTTGGCGATCTCACGAGTTGGCCATGCTTTTATACCATCTGTGTCTAAACCACTCAGTTTAACAAATGTCCTATATGTTCCTAATCTTTCGGTCCCATTACTTTCTGTTTATCGTTTAACAAATGATAATCGTGTTTTTGTTGAGTTTCATAAAAATTGTTTCATTGTGAAGGATTCGGTCACTCAGGCAGTTCTGCTTAAAGGGTCCACAGAGGGCGGTCTATACAAGCTTCCTATTTCCCAGTCGCATTTTGCTTTTCTCACATCCCGTGCTACACCGGTAGTCTGGCACCGCAGGTTGGGCCATCCCCATGCGCATGTCCAGAATCAAGTCTTACAGTTGTGTCCAGTCACACCAAATAAAACCTCACCGGGCGGGTTGTGCACCTCGTGTCAGCTTGGAAAATCGTCTAGATTTCCATTAAATAGAGTTCCTTTATCAAGTAGCAATGTGCTAGATTTAATTTATACGGACATATGGGGTCCGTCACCTGTAATCTCTACTAGTGGATTTCGTTACTTTCTGCTTTTTGTAGATGATTATTCTCGCTTTTGTTGGTTTTATCCCTTACGGGTAAAATCTGATATATATAAAAATTTCGAGTCGTTTCGAGTCATGGTAGAACGCCAATTTTCGCGTTCTATCAAATCTGTTCAATCTGACTTAGGTGGGGAGTACCGTAAATTACATGACACATTCGAAAAATTGGGTATTGTTCACCGTCAGTCTTGTGCGTACACGCACGAGCAAAACGGTAGAGTCGAAAGAAAGAACCGTCACATAGTAGAAACAGGGTTGGCCTTATTGGCTGAAGGCTGTGTCCCACAACAATATTGGGACTACGCCTTTGAAACAGCAACAAGCCTAATTAATTATTTACCAACTCCTGTACTCAATTCTGAAAGTCCATACAGTCGTCTCTATAAAACTCAACCACCATACACTTTTCTCCGTATCTTCGGGTGTCGGTGTTATCCCTATCTTAGGCCCTACAATCGGCATAAGATAGATTATCGCTCGGCACCCTGTGTCTTCCTAGGTTACCCGTCTTCCTTTAGGGGGTATAGATGCATGGATTTAACAAGTGGGAAAGTCTATATCTGTCGTCATGTACGATTTGATGAGACTGTTTTTCCTTTTTCAGAATTGACAGCTCAGAATACAAATACACCGGAACCACCGGCCTTGCCTTGGGCAATTGGCCCCGTTGTATCACACCAGCCTCCCGTACCTGTCAATGACTCCGGTTTACACAGGCCACCGAGTCCAATACCCTTGGCACAGGAGGCAACCCCCTTAGCTATTGAAGCACCAGTTAGAGTCGTGGCTCGCAGAAAGCGGGCTGCACGGACCGAGCCTCAAGATCGAGGGCATACAATGAGGCTTCGACATATGACCCGAGGCACTGGCGAAGGTTTTCAAGCTCTCAGTGTAACCACTGATCCCATCTGTTATTCACAGGCAGTTGGGCACTCTGAATGGCGTGATGCGATGGACCAGGAGTTCAATGCCCTGTTACATAACAATACTTTGGCTCTTGTTCCACCCAAACTAGACATGAACATCATCGGGTGCAAATGGGTCTTCCGTACCAAACGCACCACCGATGGTTCAATCGAGCGATACAAAGCTCGTCTTGTGGCGAAAGGGTTCAATCAGGTGGCTGGAGAAGACTTCTTCGACACCTTTAGCCCGGTAGTCAAGCCGACTACAGTCAGGCTACTGTTTTCCCTAGCTGTCTCACGCAGCTGGACTCTGAGGCAACTCGATGTCCACAATGCCTTCCTGAATGGGCACTTAGCGGAAACAGTATATATGAAGCAACCTCCTGGGTATGAAGATCCGACACACCCAGATCACGTGTGTCATCTACAAAGGTCTTTGTATGGGCTTAAGCAAGCTCCACGGGCCTGGTTCAAGAGATTACATGACTACTTACTTTCTGCAGGTTTTTCATCATCCAAGACGGATGTTTCCCTATTTCATTACTCCATGGCTGACTCACGAGTATACTTGTTAGTATACGTCGACGATATTATTATGATGGGCAATAATCCGTCTCTTATCACTTCTCTGCTAGGATCGTCTATCATCGACATTCAAGATTCGGGATCTTGGAACGCCCGGGTTCTTCCTTGGGATTGAGACTGTCAAAACTGACACTGATCTCATGCTATCCCAGCGCAGGTACATGAAGGACATTCTGAGTCGAGCTGGTATGACTGACTGTAAGCCGTTAGCCACTCCGGCTGCAGTTACTCAGCCTGTCTCGTCTACTGCTGAGCCACATGATAATCCAACCCAGTATCGTCGTGTGGTGGGTGCTTTACAGTACTTAACTATCACACGGCCAGACTTATCTTTTGCTGTGAATCGGCTGTGCCAGTTTATGCACACACCAACAGCTGATCATTGGGGGTTGGTTAAGAGGGTACTCCGGTATATCAAGGGTACTCTAGACTACGGCTTACGACTCACTGTCTCCGAGTCCTCTTCTCTACATGCTTACTCCGACTCAGATTGGGCAGGCTGCCCTCTTGACAGAAAGAGCACTGGTGGCTACGCAGTGTTTTTGGGATCCAATCTAATCTCATGGTTATCCAGGAAGCAGCGCACAGTAGCTCGTTCATCGACTGAAGCGGAGTACAAAGCCTTAGCGGATGTGGCAGCTGAAGTTACTTGGGTTGTGTCGTTACTCCAGGAACTTGGGTTACACACTAGCGTTCCGCCGACCCTCTGGTGTGATAATCTAGGCGCGACTTATATGTGTGCTAACCCAGTTTTTCACGCCAGGACCAAACATGTGGAGATAGATTTTCATTTCGTCCGCGACAAGGTAGCTTCCGGAGAGTTAACGGTTAACTATGTCTCCACAAAAGACCAGCTAGCAGATATCTTCACAAAGCCGCAACCAGGGCCGCGCTTTGCAGCGCTATGTGACAAGCTCAATGTTGTGGCATACCACCCTTGTGCTTGAGGGGGTGTGTTAGCAATATTATTATTTGTCACTTTAATATTTTCTGTTATGTTCACTAGTCTTTACAGTAGGCCTAGTCTTGTGTTGGTTTCCTAGTTGATAGGAGTTGTTAGACTATTAGTATTGTAATCTCTATCTTAATTGTTTGTTGAATGAAATTCAAATTATCTCATCCTGAGGGAGGGAACAAATGTGCGGATTATATTATCTAGTCAATTTTTGGACAAACAATCACTTGGGAGCTAAGATTTTAGAAGATTCACCTGACGTAATAAATGAGTTTCTTCTAGTTGATGCAGGAAAAGCAAGATTTAGAAGGATTAGATAGTCGTCGCCGAAACGGTATGTTGCTCACCAAAAAAAAAAAAATCTAAATTTTATTGAAGAAAAAATAAAATAAAATGAAAATTATGACCAATTTGTTTATATAAAATAACAATCATCAGGTTGAATATATGTATCACTTTTAGTATAAAATTAAAAAAATAATAATAAGTAAGAATACATATAATATAAGATAAGATAAGGTTATGTGATGTGATGAGTTTTGCTTCTTATGGTTTGGTAAGTGCTTCTGAAAAGATCTCTTTCCCCTTCCAGAATGTCCACAAATTGATACGACATAAAAATCAATCACTTATGGGCATGATTTTAATTTGTTTTTATTATATTTATTTATTTTATTATAAATGTGTAAAATATCTTACAATCATTTATTATAACCAGGTAATTATTCTTAATAAAGTACTCCGTAGTATATTTATGATATAAAATATTACATAACTAAGCGTAGGGCAAAGGGAACGCATGAATTCAGGTTCGCGGAGGTGGTTTTTGGTCTTAAAATTATAGAGAGTTTGTAATTTACATTTACGAAAATTAAAACAACAAATCAGAGTGGCGCAGCGGAAGCGTGATGGGCCCATAACCCATAGGTCCCAAGATCGAAACTTGGCTCTGATATTCTTTTTTACACTGGCCCTGTTGCACCCTTTTAACATCCTACCAGAACCAAGTGTTCATTGCAAACAAGCACCATATGATATCCATCTCATTCCTGTAAGTTCCATCTATGACCACTCAATTAACCATCTAGAATTAGGGTTCATTATAGTGACTACAAAAAAGGGGAAAACCAGTAAAGGCACTGTGATATCCATTCATCACAAGTTAAATTACATTGCATGAACTCTTCGGTTAAGTTCAGTGTATCACAATTCATTTACAAATGAACCAAGATCAGATCAAGTCTTTCCACAAGAACTGGGGCCAAGCTGTTATTGCAAATCGATGTGCCTCGTCATAGACCAATGCCTGTCCTCTATCAATATTTACGCTATGGGTTTTGTTTGACAATCAAAACTTACCACGAGCTTGTTGTAACCTTCTAAGTTGCATTGTAATGAATGAATTGGAGTAAATTCATATCTGCCTTGACATTTAATATGGAATCTTTGAAGTGTGTAGGCACATTAAATCACACAGCACCACATACAGATCCTGACATTACAAGTTCCAAAAACAACAAATAAAACATTATTTCATATGAATAAATCAATGCAGTCAATGAGAATGTGTCTTATGATTGGGTTCTACATGGGCACAACAGTAATAATATCGGTTCCATATAGGGAAAGCGGTAGATAAGTATTTTATATGCATTCACCCTTGCTGGGGCAGCATTCTTATTTGGATAAGTTTACCTATAAAATTTGATGTTTAATGAATTTATAACTTCTGAGCAAAGATGGCACAAGGAAAAGCCTATATGTAGGGGAAATTGGTACGGTATTTAGCTAACATGAAAAATAGACAAGGTTGACCACTCCAAATACTAAATCGTGGGTGAAAGAGCAAGGGGAATATCAAATGTGCATGACGAAAAGAGAAAGGCAGACCTGATGACCAGGATGAACAGCAAAATTTCCCTTCATCAACATGTTTAACATTAAGTCCAATGAACCAGGACCCAGCACTCACATCATCATGGGCATATATTCGAAGGATTGATCTATAAATCAAGGACAGAGGAATCCATAATTCGTCTTCAATTGATACATATGCAAAGGATAAAAGGCATACCGAATGCTATCACCTGTTGATGGAAATAAACTGAGCTAAAGCCTTTGATATGGCAAATATTTCACCTGAAGCATGCCTGATATACCTGTATGTAGAAAGGTTCACAAACATGTAACGAGACGAAAATAAAGAACTATATTTGTCTTCTATATGAAATTTAGACATCATTCATCTTTTGAACAAAAATAAAAATCGGAAATTTAGACAGTACTCACGATTTTCCATCACCAAATTTCCACCAATCTGGTTCATACCATTTGTGCCCTCTGTAGAATGGGTAAGGTAAAACATTGGTCTCACTAAATACATTAATGCCAAACCAGATATCAAGACAAAACTCACGGTTTAGAGAAAACTTCCCCAGACTTCATACACCCAATGTAAGCATGAGGCTTATCCATATGACTGGCTAGCACCGCACCAACAGCATCTGCAAAAATATGAGAGAGACTAATGATTAGAAGAAAAAAATTATTAGAGCATTGCCTATGCAATATCTGACTTATTCAATTCTAGAATCTTTCAAATCATATTCAGTCAAATATGCCTCATGTTTAGAGCACAAAAAATTTTAAAAAGTCTATCTGTGAAGATAATTTCCCCATTAAATATCTAACATTTTCAATTCTAGAATCCTTCATATCATATTCAATCAGATATGCTAAAACATGTATAGAGCTGAAAAAAGGTTCAACAACATTCACCTCTTCGAAGTTGAGCAAAACAAACTCTAGGGGAATATGCAATTTCTTAAAGAAGCAATTTTATATTTAAGGCTACCATTCTAAAAAGAATGTTACAATAAAGGGTACAACTTCATCTAGAAGCTTAAATACTATTCCTCCAAAAGTCTAAGTCCTAAGACATCTGAAGTTATAAAAGTTCAATAGTTGAGCAAATTTTCTTATTTGCAGGTTTTGTTTATCCAACTCTTCCTGGTTGAAAGAACATATAAAGACTTTACACAATAAAAACAACTTCGTAAACAAAATGAGCATTTCAAGTGTATAAACAGTAAATACTCTTTGTGATATAGCTTTTCATTTCATTAGTAAACCTTGAGCAGAATTGCAGACAGGAAATAATAATAGACGATGACTTTTGTTAGTGTAGTATATGAACTACAACATACCAAGATTAATAAAGACATCATCATTGACCTTAGCATAGAACTCAGCTTCCCAGTTCTCCACAGCTTGAATGAAGAATAACTTTGTCTTCTTGGTTTGCTCTTCGGGGGACTCCACATGATCATTCTGCTCCGCAACAGTAATATTCAATTATCTATTATTTTGAATGTTTTGGTTTCAAAACCCATTAAAGATATCTTGGGGGACTGCTTGGCATAGAATGCAGACACAAAAGTTCACTTGGTAAAAAAAAAAAATAATAATAATAATAATAATAGGAGGTTTTGATAGAACTTTTTAGTTTATAAGACCATTGGCAGACAACAAGGTGATACTATGTTAAAATCTAAGATTGACCTAGGCCAAATTCCAATAAATTAGCTAATCTAACTCATGACCTTATAAACCCATATATTTCTCACTTATTTTTTAATGTGAGACTCTTAAAAATTATTATTATTATTATTATTATTATTATTATTATTATTATTATTTCTAAAATTTCACAACACCACCTAACATTTGTAAACTTGCAAATGTTCACCTTTCCAAATCGCGCCCAATTTATTTATTTATTTTTTTTTTATATTTACATGTTTTTATTATTTTATTGTTACTATATTATGTAAACTTTTTTTTAAAAAAAGTATTTACTTTAAAATTTATATTTTGCATTTTTGTTTGTATTTATTTTACATGAATATTTGCATGTGTGTGTGTGTGTGTGTGTGTATTGTTTAATTTTTATATAATTGAAATTAATTCAAAATAATTTTAAATACTATATTAATAAATAATTGCATAACTTTTTCATTGGTTTATACATTCAATGCAAACAAATTAAATTCATCGTACAATTAATCACTTAATAATTTCTTCATTTTCTTCTCGTGCAATTCTTTGGGATTTCATTCATTGTATCAATTTGAATATTAACTTATTTTCTGATCTTTTTCTTTTTGTTGACTACGCTTTTATTTTATACTTCATTACATCTACCTTTTTCAAGACGTTGGTAATTGTTTCCTTTTTCCCCTAAGTGACACTCCCACACTTCAGTCTTCACTAACTTACGAACATGTACTTGATGATGATGATATGTATTTACCTAGTATTCCTAATTCACTTTGAATCCTTATCCTGCTAAATCAACATCGATGACCCTCTCTTCTTGTTTACAACATTTCTCTTCCTTCTTTAGTGCTTCCCAAACATGCAAAAATATGAATTTTTCTTACTCAATCACATGATATAGTTCCATGACTATTTTTTTTTATCAGTTTCATTTAAATCACTCTCCCTCCCATGTAAAATTTGTTCATAATACCCCACCAACTTCGGAACTACATGAGATAATTTGCCCCAATGATTTTGCACTACTTGTTTATTTCTTTTTGCTTGCTCACTCAAATAACGAAAATTGTTATAAAATTCTTCAAGGCATCTTTAGAAATTGTTGTCGGTTTGATCATTTCCAACTACAACATCTTTACTAATGTTGAGTTTACGTAACAACATATTATCTTTGACTATCCGTCAAGTTGTTAGGATGCTTGTAATTAGTGTTTGCTTATGTGTTGGCATTTCTTGAGCGTAATATTTAGAAAATTCAGAGACGGGTATATTACTTATTGGAGTAGGGATAATACTCCCATATTTGTTTGATGATTGTTGACCAACAGTAGTAGAAATTAGACATGATGGATTATAGATTGAAAAACAATGGTACATACTAGGTAAATATGAATAATTGGCACGACTCATTCTAGAAAGAAAATAAAAATTGATTGGGGGTCATGGATTTTGATTGACTTCATCATAATCATTAGATGAAAATTTTAAGAAATCGAAGAATGGATCGAACAGTGGACACGAAAGATCCATTCTTAAGTTAGTAAAGTTAAGAATGATAATGGATTGAATGTTCTTAGTTGCCAAAATTTGCATTTACTTACCAATAGTTATAGACTATATTCATATGCAAAGTTATTCCCTATAGAACTATCAACTATCTCTACCAAAATTTACATGCTTGGTATTCTCTACAGTATTATTCTCCACTAATATTCCCTGCCAATATTCATAACCTTTATCTAATGATCATGATGAAGCCAATAGAGCATGCAAATATTAATAGATAATAGTGACTAGAGGTGGTTGGGAAAACTGTAGACAAGGTCCGCTTGCACTAAGTAAAGCAAGATAGGCTGACCTACGCCTACCACACTACTAAACTATGTCCTGTCATCATGACACTAGCAGTAGTCTTTAGTATAAATAAGACCTCCCTCCAGTAACTTAGATCAACTATAACTTGTACTATCTTAACACAGTAAATTTGATGATAAAGATAGTTTCTTATCATTAGACCAACTATCATTTCTTTTTGGAATAAGCAATGTCAATTATCCATATTTATCTAGTATGTACCACTATTTGTCCCCAACCTATCATCTATCATATTCAATTTCTACTATTGTTGGTCAACAATCATTGAACCAATATTGGAATACTCCCCCTACTCCTGTAAGTAATGTACCCGTGCCAGAAATTCCTGAATGTTCCACTCAAGAAATGTTAACACAGCAGCAAAAACCATTACAAGCATCCTGAAAACTCAATTGATAACCAAGGATGATATGTTGCTATGTATTGCATGACTCAATATTAATAAAAATGCTATAGTTAGAAAGGATCAAACAGAACAGATAATACTCTAGTGAAGCATTGAGGAATTTTATAACAATTTCCATGACTTGAGTGAGCAAGCAAAATAAAATAAACATGCAGCGCAAATCGTTGGGCAAATTATATCATGCAGTTTTAAAGTTCACAGGGTGTTTTGAACAAATTTTACATCTAAGTGAGCAGTTTAAATGAAGTTGACAAAAAACAACAGAGCCATAAAAAGAAATGGTGTAACCAAGAAGGCAAGATCATCAATGATGGCCTAGCCAAAGATAAGGGTCCAAATCAAACTAAAAGTACTAAGTCAAGTAAATATACATCATTATCATCAAATATATATTCGCAAGCCAGTGAAGTCCCTAAATGTGGGAGTATCTATCCCTCATCTCATGGGAAGGGATGCTTGTAACGGTAAAAGGAAACAGTTACCAACATCTACAAATTTGGAAGAACAAATTGAAAGGCAATTTACATAGAGATGGAAAATGTAGATGTCATGAAGAAGAAGAAACAAAAAACTTTTAAAAAAAAGCGTATTAAGCAAAAAAAAAGGGTTAATTATCAAGTTGATTCAACTAGATACATCAACCATGAATGAAACCCAACAAAATTGTACAAGAAGCAAATGAAGAAATTATTAAGTGATTAATTGTATGATGAAATTAATCTATATGCATTGAATTTATGAATCAATGAAAAAAATTGCAATTATTTATTAATACATTATTTAAAATTATTTTGAAACAATTTCAACTATATCAAAGATAAAAATATATATACAAATATTTATGTAAAATAAATTTTAAAAAAAATGCAAAAATACAAATTTTAAAGTAAACAAATATTTTTTTGTAATTCAATACTCCGTAATAATTTATTTTTAATTTACATAATACAATAACAATAAAATAATAACATATTTAAATATAATAAATAAATAAATAATAGAGCACCATTTGGCAAGGTGAGGCCAAAAAGGCTAACATTTGCAATTTGGATTGCAAATGTCAGTTGGTGGGTGTTGTATTATTTAAAATAAAAAATAAAAAATCTTGCTTGGCTTTGCCATACAAGAATGCCATGGTCTAAGAACACTAAGCCACAAAACATAGCAGGTTGAAATTGCACATACAAGAATAATGAAGTCATTGGTGTGCCTATTTTCATCCTCAATGTCCCTATCTGAATGGTCTCCACGATTTGCACTGTACGAAGAACAAAATAAATTAAATAAAATACTTCAAGGAAACATCAATTTCCATCTTAAAGATACAGTATTCTTAACTCTGTCTGTTTAGATCATTTCATAACAGATACCTTCTTCCTATGACGAATCGTACAACTATACCATTTTCCTCCTCCAGTTTTTTTAGAGCACTGCCTGCATAAAATAACATATAATGAGGGGGATACAGAATTGATGAACTTAGCCAATAAAACTGGATCTTTTCAAATGTTTGCTTCGACAAATGTCAAGACTGTCAACTATCATTCTATCAATGAGATAAATGCCTCAACCTTATTCCTTAACCACATGTTGCAGTCTTGCAGAGATAGACGACTATACCACTTAAGATTACACATCAATTAGAGAACAAATATGCTTTATGCATCAACTGCAGTGGCTGGACTTTTATCTCCTAAAGGATTATCAAAGGAATACAAGGCACAAGGTATAAGTGCTGTACCAGTTGGCATCCAAGCTTTACGAATTGCTTCTCTGTTTTTCCTGCGGTCAAACTCTGTAATGATCCCTAAAACCGCCAGAAGTTTTTTCTTTGAATGATTCCCACTATTATCTGGGACACGATTTGACACAAAACCTTCTTGCTTAGCTTTTTCAAGCTCCATATGAAGTGCACCTAGCCTCTTCTGTTGTTCCCTGGCACAAAAAATATTATTTCCCCAACTATAATACTCTATAGTATGAGTCCCAAAGAATCCCCAACAATTTAAAACAGCAATTCACTAAAAATTTTACCTGCAAGCAATGAGTTTCAAAGTATCATCTACAGAAATAGCTGAATGGCCCTGAAAAGGAATGACAGCCGCATTATTTGAATTGCCAAAACAAATTATCAAATTTATACAGTCAATCCCCACAGAAATATTGCCTTATTGGAAATACTAATCTGAATATCTGATTGGATGCAGAGAAATAAACATGGTCAAAATAGTAGTTTTATCTACACAAATAAATGTAAAACACTAGTATATTACTATTAATAAGTGACAACAACGGATTATCATCATAGAACACAAAATATCTTCACCAAAAAATTTATACTCAGTAAAAGTGATACCTGACCAGTTCTCCTGTCTAGCTCCGTAATAAGATAAACCCTACTCTCCGCGTCCTGCCACAATCTATCCACACCACATTTCCACAAATCAATCGCCTTAGAAGTAAACAAAATCATAGTGTCCATACATACATACATGTGCGTACAATGCCTATGTGTGTATAGAACAGAGAGAGGGAGAGGGAGCTGACCGGCCGGCGACATAAAGAGAAGCCATAGCGGCAAACATAGAGAGCATGAGAAATGAAATTCGAGATCCGAAACTGGGGCCGGAATAGACCCGACTAGTGGATCCCCGGCCGGCCATTGCAATCCCCGGCGACGTCGTTTTAGCCTTCAATCTTCCTTAACGGCACCAGAATTCGATATTTTCCGATCCGGAATCAGCTTTAAAGTGGAGACGTGAGGAGAAGGAACAATGAGATTGAGAAGTTGGACCAACAGGCGAGTAGTGTAAACTGTACAGTAAACAGTAAACACTGACTGTAGCATACTACCAACTTTTACACAAAATCTGAATGTAAACAATTATATTGAGATCTATATGAAAAAAATAGCTTCTCAATATCTGCTATATCAAAAGTAAAATTTAAAAAGTAAGAATTTATAATACATGTAATAGAACACGCCAGAATGCACCTTTCTGCAGCTTGCGATTTTTATAATTACGGAGTATTTGAATTCAAATAATTTTTAGACTTAATGAACTAATACAATGTAATAGAATCAGTAACATTAAATAAAATAACATTTTTAGCCCCTCAATATTAATCATATTATAGACTTACTTTTTAAATTAATTTATGATGCAGATTTAATCCTTCAAATTTGATCTGTTAATAATTAGTAGTGGCAAATTATGCTATGGATCCGTGTCTATCATGTGCATGGTAGACATGTTGTACATTCATAATTTTTATACTATAATTTCATGATTTATAAACTGTAGATTTATAAAATTTATAATGTAGATTTATAATTTCTATACTGCACATTCATAATTTCTGTACTGTAGATTCATAATTTTTGTAATGTAGATTCATAATTTCTAAACTGTATAGTTATTAAATTATGAACACATAGTTATCAAATTATAAATCTACAGTACAGAAATTATGAACGTGCAGCATATAAATTATGAATTTACATTATAAATTTGAATCTACAGTATAAAAATTATGAATCTACAGTATAGAAATTATGAATTTATAATACATAAATTATGAATGTGCAGTATAGAAATTATGAATCTACAATATAGAAAGTATGAATGTGCAGTATAGAAATTATGAATTTACATTATAAATTTTATGAATTTACAGTATACAAATTTTGAATATACAGTATAGAAATTATGAATCTATAGTATAAAAACTATGAATGTACAGCGTGTCCACCATGCACATGGTGAACACGGGTCTAGGGCATAACGCTCTCGGAGTAGGGCAAATTATGTTGTGCATCTGTATGCACCATGCATGGTGCATACAGATGCAAAAACGACGTCGTTTTGCATCAAAACGCGCGTCCTACTTAAAAAAAAAAAAGTTTCGATTCCCAGCAACAACATTAGGTTATTCATTTTTTAGTTCATTTATTCTGGATTTTTAGTTGTGAAATTCTGGATGTATAGTTATGCAATTCTGGATGTGTATTTATGAAGTTATGGATGTGTAGTTATACAATTCTGGATTTATAGTTATGAAGTTACGGATGTGTAGTTATGCAATTCTGGATGTATAGTTATGAAGTTATGGATGTGTAGTTATGCAATCCTGGATTTATAGTTATAAAATTATGGATGTGTGGTTATGTAATTCTGAATGTATAGTTATGAAATTATGGATGTGTAGTTATGCAATTCTGATTTTTTTTTTAAAAGTTAGACATCAAAACGGCGTCATTTTTGCATCCGAATGTACCATACATGGTACATACGGATGCACAACATAACGCTCCCTCGGAGTAGTAGATTTGGTTCTCAAGTATTGAATCTATCACTTTAATAATAACTGAGAAATAAATATATACTATAGTCATGATAATTGATGGGCCTAAGGTCACGGGCTTATTGGGTTGGGTTGTTAATTTGGAGCTGAGTAATTGAAGACTTGGGGATCAAATTACATGGAGAAGGGATTTGGGCAATTTATATCTTACACCACGGCGGGCGTTGCATTATGCGCCCAGGTGCAAAACGACGTCGTTTTAAATTTTTTTTTGAAATTTCCTGTCTCAGTGAATGGCAGTGATTTTTTTCTTTAAAAAAAAAACCCGCTGTTCAAAAATGTACATAATGTTATACTAGAATACACATAATTGTATACATGAATGTACATAATTATATAACGAAATATACATACTACATAATACACATCAATTCTTAACATAATACACACAAATTTTTTGATTCGGATGTACATAATTGTATAAAAAGAATGTACATAATTGTATAAAAAATGTACATAACTGTATGAACCAATACACATAACTGTATGAACAATACACATAACTGTGTGAACAAATACACATAATCCCAACAACTTCCTACCGCGCCTCCCAAAACGACGTCGTTTTGGGAGGCGCGCGGCGCACAGTGCTATGTGCGCCGTGGTGTAGGGTATAACGATTGAGGGATTTGGGGGATCATGAGTTTTGGGCTTTGGGTTGCTAATATGGAGTTGGGTAATCGAAGACTTGGGGATCAAATTGCAAGGAGAAGGAATTTGGGGGATCAAGAGGTAAAATGGAAGAGGGGCTAAAATAGTAATTTTTTCATTTTTAAAATTTTATCAATTTGATTCTCTAAGGGTTTAATTGATGAAATTTTAAACAATTCGAGAATCAAATTAATTGAAATTAAAAATTAAGAACTATATTGACATTTAAAAAATAATTAAGGGACCAAATTTACGATTTCCCTTTGAATTTTTATTATTATTATTATTATTTTTGTTCTTTTCTCTTTCATTTTCCATTCTAGAAAAACAAAAGTAAGATTTCATATACAAAGGTTTGTTTGGTTAACAACGTTTTGACATAATACTAATAATAACAATAACAATAATAATAATAATAATAATAATAATAATAATAATAATAATAATTTTTTGATCCTATTAGCGAAACACATAAAATTAATCTAAACGTTGCTCTAATTAGAGTTCCAAGTTTGTAGTTTTGAATTTTATGCAAAATACCCATATTGTTGCAAAAAGGATTCAACAAGAAAGAAGAACAAGAAAGTCTTTCATTATATATTTTCTCAAACATTTACCGAGCAGTAACAATATTAGTAATTGAGCAATTGAGCAGTACTATTCATTGATCAACGCTTTAAAATAGGCTGGAATACAAATATTATTCACTGATCAAAGCCTTAAAATAGACTGGAATACAATTACAGAAACAAAGTCAACAACTTTGTAAATCTGCTAGAAAATAAGGTTACTAAAGAATAGGAACTAATCTATGATTAGTTCAGAAAATGAAAAAGAAAATATTTGAATAAAGAAAACCAGAAAATTATTCTAACACATGCTAATGTGGGACAATATTGGATGAGAATCTCTTTACAAAAAGTTGATATGATTTTTATTCGTTTCCAGAGTTTTCTTTATTATTGATGGGAAAAAGAGTTAAATAGGTCACTCAACTGCATATTAAATTATAATTAGGTCATCAAATTTAAAAATATACAATTAGATCTCTGATCAACAAAAAAAATCATGTAATTAGACCCAAAATAACTTGTTTAACTAAAACTATGCTTACATGGCGATTACCGATTTTAAAAATAATTTTAAATAAAATAATTAATTACAATTAAAAAAAAAAAAAAAAAAACAGAACTGTCTTCGTCTCCACGGCCGGAGACGAAGACCTTCGTCTCCATGGCCAGGAGAAGAAGGCTTCGTCTCCCTGACCATGGAGATTGGAGACGATGGTCTCTTCGTCTCCATGGCCGGTGGTCTCCAGCTATGGAGCTGGTTGTGGAGACGATTGTGGAGATGAAGACAACAGTTCTGTTTTTTTTTTTAATAAAATTTATTTATTTATTTATAATTGGTAACCGCCACGTCAAGAGATAATTTTGGATCTAATTATATGATTTTGTGTTGTTTAAGGACTTAATTACATATTTTTTGAGTTTGATAACCTAATTGCAGTTTAGTGTGTAATTGAGTAACCTATTTATTGGTTTTAATAGTTTTCCTATGAACTTTTTCGTTGTTATATTTGATTTTTCCTGTAGTGATATATTTAAGTAATAGAAACCCTTTTTATTTCTTCCATGTGAGACAAAGAGTACGGAAAGTAAAGATTTTACTAAACTTCAAAACTTCTTTTACATTACGAATACATTGCGGTGGTGCAATGTTTAATTATTTAAGAGTGTGTTTGGTTCATGGGTTAGACAGAAGGAATATGAATGAAAATCATACACATTGTTTGGTTGACAACTTTTAAAAATACATATATAGGATTCAATTATCTTTATAATTAAAAAACTCATTACCTAATTTAAACCCGATATCATTCCATTAATTCAATCTAATCTTTCCCCATTTCATCGCATCTGCATTTCGTCGCATCCTCACTATATAAGATTAGTACTTTTAGATTTTTGTTTTAATTTTTTATTCATAGGTGCTTTGATGTTATCATATTAATTAGGACATTATATTATTATTATTATTATATTATATATCAAACAATGTTATAATAATATTATTATTATAATTATTAAACCAAGTAGTTAGTTAATTGGTTAAAAATAGTGGGAGTAATTATAGGTGCAGTACATGGCCATGATGTTAGCTGTACATGGAGCATTAACTCCTTTATTTTAGCATTTGAATTATCTTATCTAGTATAAATAGATTTGTTATTCAAACATTTCTAATCATTAATAAAATTATCTATTCCTCTCTCTCTCTTCTCAATATATAAATATAATATATAGATATATTATATTTAATATATATTATAGATATATTATATTATATTTAATATATATTATATTAAATATATTATATTTAATATATCTAACATTTGGTATCAGAGCCAGTCAACCTTTCAACCCCGAGGTATTTTTCATAGTGAATTATGGCCACAAATTTCAATATTGTATGGTCGGGTCCCAAATTGGACGGGAACCTCGATTACAATTATTGGCAAATTATGATGTCCACACACTTGCAAGCTCAAAATCTTTGGAGCTTTGTTGATCCCGGTCTACCCGAAGGAGCTGATGCAGGCGCTATACGGCGAGATAAATTGGCCTTGGGTCAGATTCACCAAGGTGTTCATTATTCCATTTTTGGGCAATTAGCTCGTGCTCAAACAGCAAAACAAGCTTGGGACATCTTAAAGGTATCACACAAAGGAGTTGATCGGGCGCAGAAGTCTAAGTTGCAGTCGTTGAGAAGGTTGTACGATAATTGTGAGATGACCTCTACAGAAACAGTAGATGCGTATTTCACTCGTCTTATTGATATGGTGAATAAGATGAGGTTATACAGAGATACAATTGAAGATGGTGCAGTGGTTGAGAAAGTTCTTCGAACTATGCCGATGAAGTATGACCATGTGGTGGCTTCGATCACAGAGTCACACAAAACTGAGCTCTTATCAATTGCAGAGCTGAAAGGTATGGTAGAAAGTCATATTGACAGGATTGCGTCAAAATCGGAACCACTAGCAGAAGAAGCTTTGAAGAGCCAAGTCACCCTTAATGTAACTGGCACTAATCAAAGAGGTGGAGGATCTGGTAGAGGTCGTGGAAGAGGAAGAGGAGGTTCTGGTGGAAGAGGTCGTGGTAACTTCAACCAAGGAGGAGGACGTGGTAACTCCAACCAAGGAAGAGGTGGAGGTAATACCAAACAAGGTAAATTTCCATTTCATTGCTACAATTGTGGCAAGTATGGACACAAGATTGCAGATTGTTGGTATAATGAGGACAACAATCATAGAAATCAAGCAAACATTGCTGAAAATACTGCTGAAAAGTCTGGTGAGAGTTCTGAAACCTTACTTTTTGCCAGCAATAGTTTTTCTACAGATAAGAACATATGGTTCTTGGATACTGGGTGTAGTAACCATATGTGTGGGAAGAAAGAATTGTTTTCCGAACTAGATGAATCAGTCCGGTCTGAAGTAACGTTTGGCAATAAGTCAAAGGTGCCAATTTTGGGAAAAGGTAAAATCTCTGTTCAGTTGAAGGATGGTACTCACAATTTTATATCCGATATGTTCTATGTTCCTGAACTACACCAAAATTTGTTGAGTTTGGGTCAGTTGTCAGAAAAAGGATATAAGATACATATTGCTCAAGGGTGTTGTACCATTGAAGATGCTAAAGGAGTTTTGATTGCAAAGGTAAATATGTCCCAAAATCGACTATTTCCTTTGAAAATTAAGCATACTCTCCTTGATTGCTTTAATTCTGAAGTTTGTAATGATAATTGGTTATGGCATATGCGGTTTGGGCATTTCCATTTCTCTGGGTTAAACTATCTTGCGAGAAAGGAACTTGTTTCTGATTTACCTGTTGTGAATGTCCCTGATCGTATATGTGAGATTTGTGTGATTGGGAAGAAGCATAGAGATCCCTTTCCCGTGGGCAAGTCAAGGAGAGCTACAAAACAGTTGGAGATTGTTCACTCAGACCTGTGTTCGTTGGAGGTTCCCTCACATGGAGGTTGTAAGTACTTTATTACTTTCATTGATGATTTCAGTAGAAAAACATGGGTTTACTTTCTGAAGCAAAAGTCTGAAGCATGTGATGTTTTCAAACAATTTAAGGCTTTTGTTGAAAAGCAGAGTGATTATGAAATTAAAATCTTGAGAACTGATAGAGGTACAGAATATATTGCCTGTGATGATTTTCTGAAAAAGAAGGGTATTCAACATCAGATGACAGCTAGATACACTCCACAACAAAACGGAGTGGCTGAGAGGAAGAATAGGTCTATCATGGATATGGTAAGGTGCATGTTGAAATCCAAGGATCTGCCTAAACCTTTTTGGGCAGAAGCTGTTGCTTGTGCTGTCTATGTGTTGAATAGGTGTCCAACTAAGAGTGTCCGGGATAAGACACCCGAAGAAGCTTGGAGTGGGAGAAAACCCTCTATCAAATATCTCAAGGTTTTTGGATGTTTGGCATATGCACATGTGCCAGATCCGTTGAGAAAGAAGTTGGATGATAAAGGTGAGAAGTGCATATTCATTGGTTATAGTGACGCTTCAAAGGCTTATAAACTCTACAATCCTGAAACTAAAAAGGTTGTTATAAGTCGTGATGTCACTTTTGATGAATATGGTGTCTGGGATTGGTTAGCTAAAGATGAAAGTTCAGTTGTTATTCCTGCTGTTGAAAATATTGTTGAAGAGCAACTGATTCCAGATAATGTTCAGTCTCCTTCACAGCCAGAGTCGTCAGTTCGACGATCTCAGCGCGAGCGCCACTTACCAGCTCGCTTGCAGGATTATGTTTTGGGTCATGATAATGACCTGTCTGATGAAGAGATTGTTCAATTTGCTCTCTTTGCAGATTGTGATCCTTTAACTTTTGAGGAGGCTGCTACAGAAACTCATTGGCTTAAGGCGATGGATGAGGAGATACGTGCCATTGAAAAGAATGGTACCTGGGAGTTAACAGATTTACCTCCTGGGAAGAAGCCAATTGGAGTAAAGTGGGTTTACAGAACGAAATACAAGTCAGTATATCCAACTTGAAGACGAAGACATTTCTTAAATTGAAGAAGGAAATTGGGATGACCAATATATCCAACTTGGTTTAAAGGAGGCAATGTTATAATAATATTATTATTATAATTATTAAACCAAGTAGTTAGTTAATTGGTTAAAAATAGTGGGAGTAATTATAGGTGCAGTACATGGCCATGATGTTAGCTGTACATGGAGCATTAACTCCTTTATTTTAGCATTTGAATTATCTTATCTAGTATAAATAGATTTGTTATTCAAGCATTTCTAATCATCAATAAAATTATCTATTCCTCTCTCTCTCTTCTCAATATATAAATATAATATATAGATATATTATATTTAATATATATTATAGATATATTATATTATATTTAATATATATTATATTAAATATATTATATTTAATATATCTAACAAACAACAATATTGTTAATCATTCTAATTCTAACTTACTACCAAAACACGCCCTAAGTTCTTATTAAACTTTTTCAAGACGATTTGTACATATATAGTAAGTTGCTTGAATTTTATGTAAGGTAGTTGAGATAATACAAATGAATTGAACATTGATCTACATGGCTTTGTACCCTTAAATTATTTTATTATTTTGAATATGACCACAAGTTTTTTTTTTTTTTTTTTTTTTTTTTAATGCTACTGACTCTATTACATTGTAGTATCTGTTCAAATATGATGTAAAGTTCAAATTAATTATCGATATTACGGGTCACTCTTTTGTGGTTGGTAATATGGATTCTAACCTAGAAAAGTCGTCAGAAAATTCGGACAGCCAATCTGACGATTAAGGATCGGTGGCAATTTCCGACCACCTGGTGGTAGAACATTTTTTTAATATACTATAGTCTATAGTTGCTAGAAAATTAAGTCTTTTTACTAAGGTAATGAAGTTTCCGACTACCACTAACGTAGTTAGAAAAGTTGAAAAAATAATGTTATACAAGAGCGGGGTTAATTCAATGCACACCCTCAAATAATAACTACGAGCTTCCGGCCTCATCAACCTTTTATTTTTTTATTAAAAAAAAAAAAAATCTCCACCTTTAAGATGGTTAAAATACACAAATTTCCAGCAGTTAGTAAACTAATAGGTTCTAGTTTGCTTTCCGGTCACGTACCATGCATGGTTCCAACAAACCAAATTGAAAGATAATTGGCAACCAATTCTACTTTGTAGATTATAAAAAGTTTCGCAACCTGCCAAGTTAGTCGGATAGTTAGCTTGCTAATCACAATATTCTAAGTTCAACTTTCCATAAGAGTTATTTATATCTTGACTTGAATCGATTAGCTATAGACAACCTAAGTTAGTTTACCTACTTTGGTCATTTTTCAGTTAGTCATAAGACGATTTCCACTCAAATTGCATATTCAAGTTGAGACCGCAAGCTTTTTCGTAATCAAAAGGTTATATAAATGTTAGGTTGAAAATCATTTTCATAGAAAATAAAATAAAATAGATCCAAATCATACTGTACGTACGTGATCAAAACAATTACTATAAGGATATTCTAGATTCCTCATAGTACAGTACGTTATAACTTTTTTACTGTATATAATTGTATACGACAATGATAGTGGCGTGACTTAGATTTCATTATTCATTTATTATAGTACATGCAAGTAAATCCAAATTCTGCAGGGACTATGAAAACAAGTTGTGAAGAACTGTTTGTAGACAAAATATTCACAAATCTTATGAAAGATCAGTGACAAATGAAAATGGCTAAAGGTGTAGACAAATTTTTTTTTTTTTTTTTTGTTACACAAATAGCATAAGAAGACAAAAAATGTACAATGAACTATGTTCAAACCTATGACCTCTCATTTGAAAAAGATACAACTATGACACTTGATCACAAGTTCTTTGGCTACTTTTAAAAGTTAAAACTTATAAAAAACCATAAAACATAAGAGATTAAGGTTCCTTAGGAGAAGCTCAAAGATCTTTACAATAAGGATGTTACAATTGTATGACGACAATGATAGTGGCGTGACTTAACATTTCATTATACATGTAGTACATGCATGTTGCATGAATGCACGTTATACAACTTTGATGTTTATGAATGGTCTCAATCGGCTGCTTGCTCGTGACAGAAACAATGTGGCAACAAGAAGAATTACAGTGGCACTATGATAATTTTGCGTAGGCTCAAAGCTTAAGATGCGTAATTTTAAAGCTTAAGGTGTGTAAGTTCAAAGTTTAAGGTGCGTAAGTTCAAAGCTTAAGGTACGTAACTTTATAGCGTTAAGTGTCTAAGTTTAAACCGTAAAGTGCGTAAGTTTATAACTTAAGATGCATGCGTAAGTTTATAGTTTAAGAGTATGTATGTTTAAAGTTTAAGGTGCGTCAGTTTGACGCTTAAGGTATATCAGTTAACATTTAAGGTCATCAATTTGACACTTAAAATGCATCAATTCTACATTTAAAGTAATGTAAGGTGCGTCAATTCTTGCATTTCCAGTTTCTCCCTTCTTTTACTTTCTCTCTCTACTCTTTGCATTATTCTCACATAGGTCATAGGATAACACTAGAATTATCCTAAAAGATTGAATTACTATAATAGGCTGAATTTACAACAGTTATTGCATTTTTATTTTTATTTTTGAATTTTGATAGTTTGTTTGAGATTTTTAAAATTGAAGGACAATCGATCACCCACTATGGAAGTAGTCTACGTAATTATATACCAAATTAAAAAAAAAAATGTTTAGTTGTCCTTTTTCCGACAATATATCAACCATTAAGCTGTCGTTTAATTAAAGTGAATAACTCTGCAAATTATAGCGCGCAGATTACTCGGCAAGGACAAAAAATATATATATACAATTACAATCTTTTAAAGGAAAATACTATATCCATGCTCATTTTTATTTCCATTAATCTCTTTTACAAATCATTGATGTAGACATTTTTATGGGAATGCACATAATAAAAATATCTAATTTTTATTTGACACACCATGGAATAAAAGTAGAGGACTAAAATTTGAGAGTACATGTAGTAAAATTCCTTTTCTAAAAGTAGATAATCATGTAAACAGAACTTCATGCATTTATAATATATTTAATTAAAGTTTATATGACATATTATTAGTTTTCAAAAAAAAAAGAATTATTATTATTATTATTATTATTATTATTATTGTTGTTATTGTTGTTGTTGTTATTGTTGTTGTTTATAATTTATTACTAGTTTTTTACGCGCATTGCGCGATTGGGATAATGCCCAATATTTTTTTTTATATAAGTACTTTAATGTATATCAAGGCAAGATTATTTTGGAATTGTTCATGCATAGATAATTGAATGTTGAATTTGCGTATTTAAATAGGTAATTCTAAATTTACAAATGCAAGATAATATAGTCAAGATTGATTATAATTCTCAATAAAATAATTATATAGGTATTGGTTGAAACAAAATACGAGACATAAGGGAGTGCAAATAAAAATTAGGGCATAAAATATTAAATATATACTAATATTGAAGAGCTAACTGCTGATTGCCAAACAAAGACATTGCGAGGTAGTTTTCCACTTCAATTTGTTGTGTGATTTGAATACTCTTTTTTTGTCAATAAAGTCCCGAAGTAATTAATATGATTGGTTTAATTATATATATTTTTTATTTTTTAAAAACAATTATTATTATTATTATTATTATTATTATTATTATTATTATTATTATTATTATTATTATTATTATTATTATTAAATATATGTATACCTTTAAGTCATTTTACATGTTAATCTAAACATCTAATTTTTTCAAATATCTTTTTACCAACCGTTGATATAATTCGCTGGTCAAATCCGCTAATATAATCCGCTAAAGATAACCGCTAACTGCTGATTGTCAAACAAGGACATTGCGAGATAATTCTCACTTCAATTTGTTGTGTGATTTGAATACACGCTTTGTCAACAAATCCCTTAAGTAGTTAATATGATTGACTTTATTAATTATATTTTTAAAATTTTTCATGATATTAATAAAATACTTGGTAAATAAATATATTGCATTATTTTGTATTATAACTTTGATATTTAATTAAAAAAAATAGTGCACAAAAAAGATAATAGACAATGTAGTGAATATAATCAATTGATGAATTTGAATGTAAAGAATTTTTACATTAAAAAGAAATAAAGACAATATAACTAATAAAATTATTTTTATTAATTAATTTATTGATAATGAATAATTTTTTTAAATAAAGACATTGTAGGAACAATGTAGTGAATATAATCAATTGATGAATTTGCATTCAAAAAAATAATCAATTGATGAATTTGAATGTAAAGAATTTGTATATTCGAGAAAAATAAAGACAATATAACTAATGAAATTATTTCTCTTATTTAATTTATTGATAATGAATAATTTTTTTTGAATAAAGACATTGTAGACACATAATTCTAAATTAAAGAAATGCATATGTATTATTTTTTGTTGCAGCTACCAAATTATTATTTAATTTAATAAGAGTAAAATAGAATATTAATTATGCCAACTTTGATTGGGATGTGGTTCGAACCTAAGACCTTTCTTATTGAAATCAATAAGTTAACGGTGAACTAACATAAATTAACAGAAAAGATAATATTTAACAGAAAAGTTAACAGATAATCATATTCATTAAGGATAAATTAGGAAATCTTAATGGAAAAATTAAAATCTGATCAATCTGAGCCATTCATTTGATTAAAAAATTTGACCGCCATTTTTTATACTCATTATAGGCCTAACTTTCTTGGGCTCTTATTAGTATAGTAGATTTATATAAATTTGAATTCTAAATTCTAAACCCTTATTGCTCGTGTCAAGTCTAGTCGATGAAGTAAATTGCAGGATGTGTTTCAATTGGTTTATCAGCCATATTCCAATATATATATATATATATATATATATATATATATATATATATATATATATATATATATATATATATATAATATTACCCAAATAGTTGAAAATAGTTGAATTTGGACTGTTTTAAAAATAAAAAATATAATTTACCCAAAAAAAAAAATCAATTCGAACTGACAGCGGTTCAAATCGGAATTGCCGATTCTGGAGCCGAAATCGGAACAAAAAAAAAAGATTCCGATTTCAGTTTGCCATTTTCCAGAATCCTGAATTGTCGGTTCAGAACCGAAACCAAATTGTGGTCACGCCTACTAACATAAGGTTGGACTAAAATTTCGACGTCCGGCGAACGCAGTTCGCCAGTCGCCATTGAAGAAAAAGACAACCAGCGGTCGCCTTCCCTAGGGGAGAAAGCAACCATTTCGGTCATCTTCTTCATTGGAAAAGGTGACCAGACTAGTCCCCAACGATCGGCTAATTGTTTTTTTTTTCTTTAATGGCGGCGGCGAACAATGGTCAACGGTAGTTAACATTAGTCAACAACAATAATTTTATTGGTAACCTATTGATTATTGATAAATTGGACTTATTTGACTAATTTTAAGAAATTCGAGTGTTTGATTGCACTTTTTAAAGTTTAGAAACTTAATTGCACTTTTGTGTAAAGTTCAATGACTTATTTGACGTTTTCTTTTTTTTTTTTTTTTTTTTTTTTTTTTTTTTTTTGATATACTACTTAAAAATGAACATTCAGTAAATTAAAAAAAAAATAATCCTTCAACATACTAAAAATAAATATTTATTAATAATTCAACTTGCAATCATGCAATGTGGACAAATGATTAGGGGTGTCAAGTAGACGAAACTCACGAACTAACCTGCCCGGCTACCCCTCTCCTCGATTAGGTGGGTTAGGGTCATTGGAAATAGGGATCTCGAAAACACAGGCTTGACCCGCAGCCTACGGGCCAGGCCATGCTTAAATTAGAAAAAAAAAAAGATTTAATACTACACAAATAGAAGGCTGTGTGCCTGTGTCTAGTCATCTACTGACCTGGGTATACATGCATATATGTTTGTATATATTTTGGAGTTCTACTATGAGAATTCTCAAATTTTACTGTATCAATATACTATCTGATGCGATAAATATGGATAGGATATTTTTATTTTGTGAATTCAGAGAAAATTATCTATATTCAAGATTTGTACGAAAGAATAAAAATTGAGAGTAAAATTTGAAATACAATTAGTATTTTCCTACATTTTGCACCTTTTCATTTCCTCACACCTCAAACTGGTCTTTCCTTACATAATTAACCTTCTAAGAATTCATTCAAACCCCACTATTATTTCTCTCTAAGATTTTCAACATTTGCAAGTGATGAGTCTGTCATGCATGTGATCGTGTCAAAGTCACCTGTACAACTCACTGTACTGCGTCCAAGAAAAGGTGCAAGAATGTTTTTTTTTTTTTTTTTTTTTTTTTTTTCTTTTTGAAAACAAGAAAAACTACTTCCATTAATAGCTATCAAACAAGAGAGCACTATAGAAGAAAGCGGGAGAGTTAATAAACCACTCCATACCGAAATATTCCAATTACAATTTAGAATCGAAACCCGATATTTAAAGTTTATTAAAATCGCGAACCGGAACGGACGGTTCATATTCCGAACTGAAAAAATAAAATACATTTATTGTTGAATTTAGACTATTTTAAAATAAAAAACAAAAATTTAAAATAAAGACGGTTCAAAATCGCGAACCGGATCTGGAAACCCCGGTTCACGGTTCAACCGTTCAGGATCCAATTTGTTTGATTCATAATTTTAATAAATTGAAATCCAAATGTTGGGTTATAGATCTGAATCATAACCGAAATTTTTTAATTCGATTGTTTTAGTATCTGGTTCAGTTCGAACCGAACTGTATCCCTACGTATACGCAATAATTTGTTGGAGAAGTAAAATAAATAAAATATTTACTTTATGGGTAGAAATGTCAATTTAATATATTAGGGGGAAAAACCACCACTTTTAAAATAATTGAGGGGCTAATGTGCTTACCTAAATAATTGAGGGAGAAAAAGTGCTATAAGTAAGCAACTCAGGGGGAAAAAGTGACACTTTCCCAATAATTTAATTAAGGATGATTATTTGTAATTTGTAATACTATATATATATATATATATATATATATATATATATATATATATATATATATATATATATATTGATTTAATTTAAATGATTTAATGATTTAATTTAATTAAGGATGATCTAATTTAATTAAGGATGATTATTTGTAACACTAAATATATATGCTGATTTAATTTAAATTATTTAATTAAAGATGATTTAATTTAATTAAGAATGATCATTTGTAATATTAAATTATAGGGTAATTTAATTTAAATAATTTAATTTAAAATATTATTATACTATAATAACGAATTATTATTACTATAATAATAATTACTATAATAATAATAATACTAATAATATTAGGAGTAGAAAAAGTAAAAAAAAAGAAATGAAAATGGGATTCAGTTAATAATAATAATAGTAATAATAAGGTTAATTAGCAGTAAAAAAAAAAGGAAAATATAAAAGGAGAGTAATACTAATAATTTGTTAGGAGTAAAAGTAGGAAAAATAGAAAAGAAAACGAAATTCAAATAAATATACAATAATTTTGGATATAAATTATTAGCTTAAAAGGAAAATATAAAAGGAGATTAATACTAATAATTTGTTAACAGTAAAAAAAAAAAAGCATAGAAAAGGAAACCAAATTAACTAAAAAGGAAAATCCTACCAAAAATCAGTAATTAATAATAATTAATTTCTATAATTTCTATAAAATCAATACGTAACTAATTATATGGAGAGGATAAATAATTATTGGGTAAGTAATTATTTAGATAAGTGCTGACATATTTGCCCGATTGATTTAATTAAGATTGGTTTAATTTAAATAATTTAATTAAGGATGATTTAATTTAATTAAGGATGATTATTTGTAATTTGTAATACTAAATATATATATATATATATATATATATATATATATATATATATATATATATATATATATATATATATATATATATATATATAGATTGATTTAATTTAAATGATTTAATGATTTAATTTAATTAAGAATGATCTAATTTAATTAAGGATGATTATTTGTAACACTAAATATATATGCTGATTTAATTTAAATTATTTAATTAAAGATGATTTAATTTAATTAAGGATGATCATTTGTAATATTAAATTATAGGGTAATTTAATTTAAATAATTTAATTTAAAATATTATACTATAATAACGAATTATTATTACTATAATAATAATTACTATAATAATAATACTAATAATATTAGGAGTAGAAAAAGAAAAAAAAAAGAAATGAAAATGGGATTCAGTTAATAATAATAATAGTAATAATAATGTTAATTAGCAGTAAAAAAAAAAGGAAAATATAAAAGGGGAGTAATACTAATAATTTGTTAGGAGTAAAAGTAGGAAAAATAGAAAAGGAAACGAAATTCAAATAAAGGGAAAATGACACTTTCTCCCCCTGAGTTATATACCTATAGCATTTTTTCTCCCTAAATTATTGAAGTGGCTGTTTTTCCCCTTGAAATGTTGAATGGACATATTTACCCTTAAACTAAATATTTAATTTATTTTTTTCTCCAACAAATTATGACCATAATTTGGTTCAAACCAAACAAACACTATAGCAACCAAACCGAAATATTCTACTTACAATTTAGAATCGAAATTTGATATTTAGAGTTTATTAAAATCATGAACCGGAACGGACGGTTCATGTTCCGAACTGAAAAAATAAAATATATTTATTGTTGAATTTAGACTATTTTAAAATAAAAAATAAAATTTTAAAATAAAGACGGTTCAAAATCGCGAATCGGATCCGGAACCGCCGGTTCACGGTTCAAGATTCAATTTTTTTGATACATAATTTTAATAAATTGACATTTAAATATTAGGTTCTAGATCTGAATTATAACCGGAAATTATTAATTCGATTGCTTTAGTATCCGGTTCAATTCAAACCGAACCGTGGTCATCCCTACGTATACGCAATAATTTGTTGGAGTAGTAAAATAAATAAAATGTTTACTTTAAGGGTATAAATGTCAATTTAATATATCAGTGGGGAAAAAGCACCACTTTTAGAATAATTGAGGGGGCTAATGTGCTTACCTAAATAATTGAGGGAGAAAAAGTGCTATAAGTATATAACTCAGAGATAAAAAGTGCCATTTTCCCTCAAATAAATGTACAATAATTTTGGATATAAATTATTAGCTTAAAAGGAAAATATAAAAGGAGATTAATACTAATAATTTGTTAACAGTAAAAAAAGCATAGAAAAGGAAACCAAATTAACTAAAAAGGAAAATCCTACCAAAAATCAGTAATTAATAATAATTAATTTCTATAAAATCAATACGTAACTAATTATATGGAGAGGATAAATAATTATTGGGTAAGTAATTATTTAGATAAGTGCTGACATATTTTCTTTTATGGAAATATTTTTTTTCATTATTTAGCCAGCATAATATGAGTGAAATAAAAATAGTAATTATATGGAAAGGATTGTCACTAATTATGGAAAGGATTGCCCGCCAGAACAATATGAGTCAAATAAAAATTGGAGCATAATCAATAGGTAAATAATGGCATATTAATTGGATTACCTAATAATAATAATAATAATAATAATAATAATAATAATAACAATAATAATAATTATTATTATTATTATTATAATAGATAGATAGATAGATGGTATTACAGAAATCCCCTACGTTTTGGGAGGAATTTTTGTGCCAACCATGTTGCTTTAATATATATATATATATATATATATATATATATATATATATATATATATATATTAAGAATTAAGATTAGATTAAGATTAAGATACTAGTTGGCGTTGAAAAAATTATTCCAATAAAATATATTATTAAAAAACTTCTCTATATTTTTAAACATTTTCCATTTGAACAAATTTTTCTTTATTCAAAATTTTCTTCTTCTTTTTGAAAAAAAAAAAACAAAAACTTTCTAACAAAATACATGATTGTAGTTTCGAAAAAAGAAAAGAAGAAAGCGGGAAGAAACACAATTCTTTTAGTGGAATCCAACGAATCAATGATTACCTACCTTTACTAATTAAACATATAATATAGTGTACGGCCATTATTATATATGATAATATCCATTAATTAATTAATTAATTAATTATTGCCTGTACAGATTCAACAACCAACAATGTTCACTGTGGTCTGCACTTTGCATGCAGGTTTTATAAACGCCAGTAGTTTCTTGGTAAGCTTGGATCGTATAGTCTTCTTAAGAAACTCAAAAAGAAGATGTTTCTAGCAGAAGATTTGCTTTGCAAACCCCATGTCTTCATGTGATTTATCATTTATTTAAGGAATTTAAAGAAGTAAGTTATGTAATCTTCTTCTTTTTATTTGTATATCTTTCTCTGAATGAATTTTACATGGTTATTTTGAGCTAAAATTCATTCTTCTTGTAAAAATGGCTCCATGATGACAGTTTTTAAGATCAGAAAGCTAATAAATTAAAAGTATTTGTTGTTTATTTATATTTCTTGGATCTGTAACTAATCATTATATATACATGGTGGATATTAGTTGGATACTCACTTAATCAGAAATGTTGATAAGCAATATAATCTGCAAACTTCTTTCACCAAATTTCTAATGGTTAGTTTTTCACTAGAGTTTCAAGAATCTGAAAATATTAGTTTTGTTACTGGCAGAGAAAACCATGGATCCGTGGCAAGTTTTCTGCGGAGAAAAGGCGTGTATCTGCATCGGCCACATACTCATCATTTCTGCAAATGTTTTGCTTCTGTTATTTCTTGCATATCTCCACTCTCGAAAGCTTTCGTCGAGAAAGAATGTGGTGTCGTCTGCAAGCAACTCCTCCAGATTATTGCTGGTGTGTTGCTGCAGTTTGAATGGCGGTTTGGGTGCGGGTTACTTTTGCTTGGCGGTTTGGAAAGTCGTCGAGAATTCGAGTGTTTTGCCTCTGCATTCATGGTTAGTGTTGGTGTTACAAGGATTCACAATGCTGTTTCTGGGGTTGTCTGTCAGCAAGAAGCAGCAGACCACCTTAATTTCCTCAGTGGTGAAAGTGTGCTTTTTGGAGGCCTTAGTGGTTGGATTTCTCTGCTTCTTGTCTATCTGGGAACTGATTCTGAACAAAGTTGTGTATGTTGAATCAGTTCTCAACGTTTTATCGCTTCCCGGGATGGTTCTTCTGCTCATCTGTGCATACAAGGAGCAAAGGGTATCAGATGATTGTTACTACGAAGCACTTGAAGAACAACAGAATGTGACTGGATTTGCTAAAGCCGGGTTTCTAAGCAAGATGGCGTTTTGCTGGTTAAGCCCAGTGTTGAAGAAAGGCAAGGAGAGAACTCTAGGCGATCGAGACATCCCGGAGTTGAGACCAGATGACCGGGCCGGGACATTGCACTGTTTGTTTAAGGAGCAAATGAACAGACAGAAACAGGCTAATAATCATCCTAGTTGTCGTCGGGGTTCTGTTTTCTGGTCGATAGTTGCCAGCCAACGGAGAGGTGTTCTTGTTTCGGGAGCATTTGCACTTGTTAAGATCCTGACAGTGTCCACAGGGCCAATTTTTCTTTATGAATTCATAGAAGTTGCAAATGGGAGAGGGGCCTTTGAATATGAAGGCTATGCTCTCACTGCAGGGATTCTTCTTGCAAAATGCCTAGAATCACTGGCAGAAAGGCAATGGTTTTTCAGGACTAGACTGATTGGGCTGCAAGTAAGATCACTGTTAACTGCAGCCATCTATGAGAAGCAACTGAGCCTTTCGAGCACCACTAAGACCACTCATTTGCCCGGGGAAATAATGAACTATGCCACAGTTGATGCTTACAAAATCGGGGAGTTCCCGTTTTGGTTCCACCAGATATGGACAACAGGCATCCAGATTTGTTTCGGACTAGGTACCATGTACTATGCTGTCGGGCTGGCAACGATCCCGGCTGTGGTGTTGGTCGTACTGAGCGTTCTGGTGAATTCCCCGGTGGCCAAATTGCAGCACAAGTATTTGACAGAGCTTATGGTAACACAGGACAGAATGCTGAGGGCTATAACAGAAGCACTGACAAGTATGAAAGTCTTAAAGCTCTATGCTTGGGAAATGCATTTCAAGAATGGAATAGAAAGGCTGAGAGAAGAAGAGTTTAAATGGCTAAAATTGGTTCAAGTTCAGAAGGGCTATTACATGGTTCTGTTCTGGTCATCTCCCATCATTGTTTCAGCAGTCACATTCTGGGCTTGCTACGTTCTCCGAATCCCTCTCAACGCTAGCAATGTCTTCACGTTTCTCGCCACTTTTCGGATCATCCAGGAGCCTATAAGGTCAGTCCCTGATGTCCTCGGAGTATTCATCGAAGCCAAGGTCTCGTTCACCCGGATTCTCAAGTTTCTCGAGGCACCCGAGTTACAACACAAAAGGCACAACGAGAACAAATATCGTGATGATCAAGAACCAGACTACTCGGTACTCGTGGAATGCAACAGAATCTCTTGGCAAGACTGTCCTGGAACAGCAACACTACAAGGCATAACTCTTTGTGTTAAACCTGGCCAGAAGGTAGCCATCTGCGGAGAGGTTGGCTCGGGCAAATCAACTCTAATCGCAGCAATTCTCGGAGAAGTTCCATTTCTTGATGGCACTGTAAGTTCCATTCCAAGATCACTTAAATAGTTAATCAAACAACAAAAGTTGGCTCTTAAGTTTTCTGCAAGATTTCAGGTTCAAGTTCATGGGAAGCTCACATATGTGTCTCAAAATGCATGGATCCAAACCGGGACGATTCAAGAAAACATTCTATTTGGTTCCATCATGGATCAGCTAAAATACGACGAGGTAATTAAGAGGTCTTCTCTGGAGAAGGACCTTCAAAGGCTTCCTTTTGGCGACCAAACAGTGATAGGCGAACGAGGAGTTAATCTAAGCGGGGGGCAGAAGCAGAGAGTTCAGCTGGCACGCGCATTATATCAGGATGCAGACATCTATCTACTCGATGATCCATTCAGCGCTGTCGATGCACACACCGCGACAAGTTTATTCAACGTAGTAACACTCAATCCTTAACGAAAACAAACAAACTGTTTCCATTTTCTGCAAGCTAAAATGGATTGTTTTTTGTCAGGAATATGTAATGGGAGCTCTTTCAAGAAAGACAGTCTTACTAGTAACTCATCAAGTCGACTTCCTTCCAGCGTTCGATTCTATTTTGGTCAGTGTTAAGAGTCCCATATTGATAAAATAAGAGAGAACATATAGGTTCATAAGGCCATGGGTTAGACTAGCTAATTTTGGCACATGTGCTTTATAGTCTAGTTGAGTGACTCTACTCCAATCTTTATTTATAACAGTCAGTTTCTGATGAAAGTTCACTTTTTTTTCACAGTTAATGTCTGAAGGGAAGATCTTAAAAGCAGACACCTATGATCAGTTACTCATCTCTTGTCAAGAATTTCATAGCCTTGTCTGTGCACACAGAGAGACAGCAAAATCTGAGACGAACGGAGGGTATAGTACACGAAAGAAACCCATAAACCGCGAAGAAGAAAGCATTCAAAACATGATTTCAGAAGATGAGCAAATAGAATCTACAGGGGAGCAGTTGATCAAGCAAGAAGAAAGAGAAACAGGAAACACTGGTCTTAAGCCTTATAAGCAGTACCTAGGCGAAAGCCATGGCTTCTTTTACCTCTTAGTAGCGATCATCGCCCACTTGGCCTACATGGTGGGGCAGCTGGAGCAGAATCTATGGCTAGCAGCCGATTTGCAGAACCCCGAGATGAGCAAATTCAACCTTATACTCATATACTCAGCCATAGGATTTGGTATGTCATTGACCTTGTTCCTTAGATCATATGCTATAATTTCCTTAGGCTTAAGGAGATCAAAATCCATATTTGCTAAGCTAATGGCCTCTCTTATTCGAGCACCGATGTCTTTCTACGATTCCACCCCTCTCGGGAGAATACTCAGCCGGGTAAGAATCTAGGAACCAGCAGCATTGCCATAATATTGCAACTTAGTATGGACTAAGAATGTTGTGTCACAGGTATCATTGGATCTTAGCGTTGTGGACCTCGATTTGTCTTTTAGGTTCAGTCAAGCTGTTTCGGTCACCCTGACAACATATTTTAGCTTGGGAGCATTGGCTGCTCTTACCTGGCCAATCTTAATAGTCATCATTCCAACGGTTTATGTCACAATCCTCTTACAGGTAGTGTACTAAGCTAGACACTATATATGCTTGGCTAAATCTCGGGTAAAGTTTTATAAAACCGTTGCTCTTTGTAGAGATTCTACTTTGCAACTGCGAAAGAGCTGATGAGGATCGACGGGACAACCAAGTCTTCGGTGGCTAGCCATCTGGCTGAATCCGTTGCAGGAGCAACAACGATTAGAGCATTCGGGGAGGAGGAAAGATTCTGCTCACAACATATGCACCTTATTGACAAGAATGCAAGTTCAACTTTCCACAGCTTTTCAGCCACCGAATGGCTGATCCAACGCCTTGAAATGATATGCGCGGTTGTGCTATCATCCTCGGCTTTAGCCATGACTTTACTCCCTTTCGAAGCTTCTAAATCAGGCAAGTTGCAAACTTTGCCTACATTCAGTTACTTTTTTTTTAGTACTACTGACTCTGTTACAATGCAGTATCTGTTCAGTAACTTAACTGAAGCAGAATCATGTTATGGTTGCAGGATACATTGGCATGGCTCTATCGTACGCTCTCTCGTTGAACGTAAGCCTGGTTTATGCAGTCCAGAATCAGTGCATGCTAGAGAATTCAATTGTATCAGTGGAAAGGCTAGAACAGTACATGAATATTCCCAGTGAGGCCCCAGAAATAATAGAAGGCAATCGACCTGCACCCGAATGGCCTTCCATTGGTAAAGTGGAGATTCATGATCTCAAGGTTAGTCATTAGTATCCACAAAACTATAATATGCTGTTTTTGCTCTTGATCGGATCAAAAAAAACAAAAAAAAAAGATATGATTTCAGGTGAGATATCGAGACAATTCGCCTCTGGTTCTCCAAGGCATTAGCTGCACATTTGAAGGAGGCTACAAAGTTGGCATTGTAGGCAGGACAGGAAGTGGGAAAACAACTCTCATCAGTGCCCTCTTTCGCCTCGTGGAGCCTACCGAGGGCAAGATCATCATAGACGGTCTAAACATCTCTGCACTCGGGATCCATGACCTCCGCTCATCCCTGGCAATCATCCCACAAGACCCAACGCTCTTCACCGGGACAATCAGACACAACCTAGACCCCTTGTCAGACCACACTGATGACCAAATTTGGGAGGTTCTTGGAAAATGTCACCTCAGAGATGCAGTTCAACAGAAGGATGCTGGACTCGACTCTCCAGGTAAGACTAAGGTTCATACACAAACTCTTTAAAACCAAGAATCTCAGCATCCTCAGACTTAGGAAATAGGAATATAATGAATCAAACAGTGCTACAAGATGGATCAAACTGGAGCATGGGACAACGGCAGCTATTCTGCCTAGGACGGGCGCTGCTAAAACGAAGGAAGATCCTAGTCCTAGATGAAGCTACTGCATCAATAGACAACACAACTGATTCGATAATCCAGAAAACGATAAGGACAGAGTTTGCAGATTGCACTGTGATCACAGTAGCTCATAGAATACCTACTGTCATGGACTGCACAATGGTTCTTGCTATAAGTGATGGTAAATAATAAGCTATAAGACCTGACATTATTTCTTTTGTTAACATTTGTTTTTTGTCCCCACAAAACATTATTAAGGTTTCTGTGACATTTTCAGGGAAGCTGGTGGAGTATGACAGACCAATGAAGCTTATAAATGAAGAAGGGTCATTGTTTGGGCAGCTTGTTAAGGAGTACTGGTCTCGTTCTGGAAACATGTAGGCCAAAACAGCAAAAATTAGAAATGCAGTACAAACAACAAATGGTGTGCCTAAATATTTGAGTTTTGATTTTGAAAGGGTATTCAATATACAATATTATTCTTTGGTTATAATAGAATCTTGTATGGGTTTTTGACATTCAACAATAATGTGGTTCACCAAAACCACATTTTCAAACAAATAATATCCTCCTTTTTGCTATAAAAGAAAAGGATCTTTTTTAGTAAATAGAAATGGTAAAAATGATACATCTTATAGCCGAGGCGCCCCTAGTTCGAGGCGATTTCAGCACTAGGCGGCTTTTAGTTCACTGGCCAACTAGTCGGGCGACTAGGCGTCGAGTTGAGAACCTAACTCCGCCTAGTTGGGTCTAAGTTCGCTTAGTTGGCGCCCAACTCCGCCGAGTGATATTTTTTGTCTGCTCGATTGCTGTTCTTCTATATTCCTCCAGCCATGTATTAAACTAACCATCTAACATATATAGTTGATTAGTTTGTGGGATTATAATAATCTAACAACTCACAGTCCTGAGTGGGAAAAGTGAAGACCGATATACTCGAATTACTCGACTGCCTAGGAGGCGCTCTGGGCGCCCGACTAGCGCCTAGCGCCTTCTGCAACATTGTAGTGATATCTTTAAATATATTTTTACAGGGAAGTATGCAGGAATGGAAATGAAGTACAGGTTGTAGTTGCATTGAAAGCTAGAGTATCTGATCTAATGAATACTTGAATTATCGATGACTGGTGCAGGATGAGTTCTTGTGACCATAGCTCGAGGCATTTTAGTGCTGTTATAGATCCAAATGCTCTCCATCAACTCACCCTCCTCTGCTTCTTTCTCCATTTCACAATTCTTCTTCGCCTTAACAATCCCATGCAAGAATTTCCCAGCCAGCCCTGCAGCACCCAGCCCAACAACTCCAACACCAAATCCAATCACCCAAAACCCCCACCTACCCTCCACCTTCCTCTTCTTAATCACACAAAAATAATGGCGGCCTTGCAGGTTTCTCGTATAGCACACATTAGGAACCCCCAAACCACTCAGAAACACCACTTTCCCTTTACCATCAAACGTTGCACATATTTTTGTGTTTCCCCGCATCGTCCCAGTTGACACGTTCTTGAACTCAATGGATATAGGCTGTCCCGCTGTGATGTTAAGGTCGAGGCGTGTGAGGTTTTTAAGGTTCAGATGTTTGGACGAGGAATCGTATATCATGAAACCTACGACAGATGTGAGCAGGGAGTACCCTGATGGCACTGACAGATTGAAATACTCAGACGACCAGTTCCCAAGATCGTGGCAAACTATGGCCACCCTTTTAACATACGGCACTGGGAGAGTCTTTGGCGGGATATGAAAGTTGCTGAAATTTGCGCCTTTTCGCCAGAGCGTCTTGCTTCGAAGCCGCACGACTGAGAGCTTCATCCCTGCAAGGCTGGCCGGGAGGGTGGCGTTGTAGAGCGCCCCCGTGCGCGGGCGCCGCTGGTTGACCAGCGCATTGAGGGCGTAGGAGTGAATCAGAAGGTCCAAAGAATCGATGGGGTTGGCAAAGGAAGAGAAATATTGCAGAGAGAGAAAGAGGGAGGTGATGAGACACCAGACTGCAGCATTGGATCCCATTGCAGCAACTGCAAGCTCTTTGAATTGGCTTTCACTGAACTCAAGAATGGTCAAGCTAGTTTTCTACTGCCACTTTTGCTTTTAAACGGCAAGCTAATAAGATTCCAGTTTGGGAGCATTGAGAAGTGGGAAAGGGCGTGGATAAAGCAAAATGGCGGGGGAGGTTGTAAGGCTTTTATGGTGGTTTTTGCAGATTTAATTTGCAGAGTAGAAGAAGTGTAGTGAGGTGTGCTATTTCTTTGGGAGTTGAAAGCTGGTTTTCTCATACAAAGTCGTGCTTTTGTGTTGCTGTTGGCCCTATACTCCCTTTAGCTTCACCTAATTTTATATTAAAGGGGAATAAGGTTTGACCCCCCGAACGTAATCTGAAAATGTAATTATGTCACTGAACGAAAAAAGTGTAATTAGATTGTTGAATATTTTAAAAATGTGCAATTAGGTTACTAAACACTCAAAATGTATGCAATTTCACTAGATAACAAGTTACCATCAATTTTAGTAGGTTACCTGCTTATGTAACAGCTGACTTGGCATTTTTAATAATTTTTAATAAATTTTAATAATAAATTTAAAAAATAATTGAAAAAATTAAATAAAAAATAAAATAAAACTGACGGGATGGCCGGCAGCCACATTTTTTTTTTAATTATTAAAAATTATTTTAAAAAATGCCAACTCAGCTGTCACGTACGCAGGTAATTAACCTGCTAAAATTGATGGTAACCTACTATTAAGTGAAATTGCATACATTTGGGGTGTTCAGTGACCTAATTACACCTTTTTTTTTCGTTCAGTAGCCTAATTGTATTTTCAGATTACGTTCAGTGATCAATTTAAACCTTATTCCTATTAAAGGCAACAACTATTGTATACTCATCCTCTTTTATTTTTATTTTTTTATAAAGAGAATCCGTAGTTACCCAGAAAACAAACTGGTAACTTTATTAGTTACTATAAGTACTGTGTCCAAAACTTTGATGAAATTGTCTCCATATTCATTTTTTTCTCATCTACACAATCGTCACCACACAATAATAACAATGCATGTCATCAAATGTTTATGGGAATAAGGTTCAAATTGGCCACTGAACGTAACCTGAAAATGCAATTAGGCCACTGAACGAAAAAAAAGTGCAATTAGGCCACTGAACACTCCAAAAATGTGCAATTTCACCTGATAGCAGGTTACCCTCAATTTTAACAGGTTATCTGCTTACGTGGCAGCTGAGTTGGCATTTTTAATAAATTTTAAATCATTTTTAATAAATTTTAATAATAAATTTTTATTTAAAAAATTTTTTAAAAAATAAAAACGACTTTATTTTATTTTTTATTTAATTTTTTTCAATTTTTTATAAAATTTATTATTAAAATTAATTATTAAAAATTATTTAAAAATTATTAAAAATGCCAACTCAGCTGCCACGTAAGCAGGTAACCTGCTAAAATTGATGGTAACCTGCTATCCGGTGAAATTGCATACGTTTGGAGAGTTCAGTGGCCTAATTGCACGTTTTTGGAGTGTTCAGTGGCCTAATTGCACTTTCTGTTCGTTCAGTGGCCTAATTGCATTTTCAGGTTACGTTCAGTGGCCAATTTGAACCTTATTCATGGGCATCATCACAATGTTTTGATTCCACCATACATGTTAAACCTTAATTGCAATCACAAAATCTTAGAGCATCCACACTAGTGGATAATATGGGGTTAATGTAAGAAGAAATAACTTGGGTAGGATTATTTATAGATGTGATGTGTGATTAATTATAGAATTATTTCTCCTACAACTGCTACGAGAAGAGAAATATCAGAAAAGATAGGTTGTTGTGCGCGTTTGGCGCACAGCAGCCGCCCACACGGGCGCACCTGACCATGTTTTTTTTTTCTTTTAAATAAAAAAATGAGTTTTTTTTTCTCCACTTTCACATTCTTTTTCCTAATCATTCTTACATAATCCCCCAATTCTTTCCAACCATTGTGGATGCTCTTAGTTTCAATTTCTTAATTTTTTGGGAACCCACTCACACATATAAAGTTCCCTTTGAAAAATAAGGAATAAATTTTATTCTTCTATTGCAAAACGAGATAAATGATATTTATGCTTATATAAATAAAAAGTTGTGACATTTTCTTTTAAAAATATATATAAATCTTTCATTGCATATATCATATGAAAGAAAATCAGTATAGCTAGTCCTTTTGAAAAATCCGCAAGAGTTTAAATAAAACCTCCTCTCTTAATTTGTTATGTATTATTTCATATTAAAGTAAGTTAATTCTAGTATTGAATATTATTATTAGGGTTATTAAATGAAACAACGAATAATATAATGGAAATGTATGAATAGTATGAGAATTGAGAGACAGAGATAATGATTGATTTAGGTTAGTATGATGATAGTGGAGGTGAAGCTATTATGTAATCTGTCGGTTGATGAAGAGGAGACTATCATCAATTCCTTGGACTGCGGGGAGATCGAATTAAAGCATGCTTTGCAGGCTTTGGTTTAATAGTCAAATCTTGAATGAAGAAAAAAAACAAAACAAAAAAAGGTGACAATAATGCATGATTCTCCATCATAACAGTCAACCCCCATACACTCAAATGTTTAATTTGCTAAGTACATATACCCATTTTGGTAGTATCCGAGAGAAGACACTAATCTTCGAACTTCGACAATGACAGTATGAAAATTATGTTTAAAGTGGACAGATTCTTTATGCACACTGATATTGATCCTGTCTGGTGAGCCATTGAGTCATCACGATTATACCCTCTCAAATACTCTATCAGGTCAAAATGTGGGGGTTCTTGGGATTGGAGATTCAACCGTTCGAAAGAATGATAGAATTGAGTTCTAGTATTAATTGATTATTTGTTTCAACAACTACTCATTTCTTTCTTTTTTTCTTTTTTAATCCTTTTTGACCGATTAATATAGGTCATGTGGTGTGTGAATATACTTTCAAGAGTGTGAGTAGTATCTTGACTAGTTGGCAATGCACATTAATTTTATAGTGGAAGATGATATAGCACTTATGACAGGACATTCATATATGGTCATTCTAACTACACTAATGACTATTCACGGTGGATAATGGAGAGCTATGAATTCTCATATAGTAGAATAAAAGTGAAACTCTATATGTAAAATGTGTATTTAATTGTGAGATAATGCTCCGACATATTTACTTTAATTATAACAATGACTTTTTAATGGCTAATTTGGTTAGGGTTAATTATGTGAGCCAAATCTCTATCTGTATTCTGATTAAGTTAAATATTATCTCATCATTTTTTTGATAAATTTTATAACAATAAATATTTTATTTAGAATTATAAGTTTAGACCATTAAATCAACCGATACTTGTACATAACCAATCAAAATGAATGTGTTTTACTTCTTCTAAGCCAATTCTCATGCGCCAAAAGTTTTAGTGGATTGAATAATTGGTTTTGGTGCATTAATTATTATGAGGCCAATTAATATTAGCATAGATTTAGGGTTGAATTGGCAAATCTCAGTATGATTAACACTATCCGTCCTTTATTCTCTGGGGCCTATTCCTACAAATTCAGTGTCAAACACTCATTTCATCTTTCTTTGATGGTTAATTAACCAAACATCACATCTAAGCAACCAATTAAAGAGAACAATCTTTTTTGACTTTGGGAAAAGTCAAACCACCCTGCCTCATATTTGTATAGGCTTTCAATCCTTGCCTATATAGGCAAAACCACAAAGGGATAAAGCCAATTTATTTTGAAATGAAAATAATAAATAAAAAATAAAGAACATTATAGTTATCTACGATGTTAAATAGTAAAACAAATGACTACTATGAATAAAAATAAAATAAAAATTTTATTTTTATAATTACAAGAATCTCTCAACACTTCTTTATTAGTTGATATTCTTGCTATTTTTCATTATAATGCTTTCTAAGCTAAGATATATATATATTTTTTTGAATGCTACTGGCTCTATTACATTGTAGTATATGTTCATATACTTTCTAAGATATATAATAAAAGTGTAGTGATGTTAGCCAATTTTGACTTATTTGACCACTTATTAGGTGTTTGATTTGGTTAAACAATCAATATGCATGTGTGTTTGATTAATTAGCTTTTTGTAACAATTTATTGCTCTAATTAAAAAGCTGCTCAAAGTGTCATATTGTATGTAATCAACTAACATCTAATTTACCAAACACTTTTTTACAATTAGCTAATGCTATCAATTAGTCAAACTCTCTAACCCAATCAGCTAACAACCATTTACCAAACATCTCCCTTAGCATTTATTGTCATCCGATCCAATCTATACACATATTAATCCTCAAATAGAAGAATCCCATAAAAGAGGGAGATCATATAGCTATCAACTAGTCAAACTCTCTAACCCAATCAGCTAACAACCATTTACCAAACATCCCCTTAGCCTTTATTGTCATCCGATCCAATCTATGCACATATTAATCCTCAAATAGAAAAGAGGGAGATCATACACGTCCTTTAAGCTCATACCGTACTCAGAAATACTGACCAGATTAATTTTTTATATGAGAGAGGGTTCAAACTGCCGACCTCTCTTAAGAGATAAGAGTGCACAACCATTCACGCCAACCAAGCTAGTTATCTATACACCTATTAATCTAGCAATACACTCACTCCAAGTGACAATTCCAAGTTTCTAGCCAACAAATACCCACAACCATAAGTATTGCCAAGATATTGTCTGCATGAACACCTCAACTGTTTGTAAAGGTGAAACAAAAGACTAAGGATCAAGTCTCACTAGTGGCAGCACAAACTGTCAGGTCGGGTAATCATGCTGCAAATACACTTTGTATTTTGTATTTTCCTTAAACATACCACTGCATCACATAAGATTCCTTGAGATATATAATACTGTGACATTCCACTCTACCATACAGGAAACAGGATCCGTTTTCTTCAAATCAAAACACACTCATGGGAGAAGCACGTGACTTGCTTTGTCTTTTTGTATTTACAAGGCAAAACCTTAACCTTTGGAAATTCATGAAGATAAGGAGCTATCACCTTAAACTACCCAAACTCCATTCACCACACAACACAACACAAAACAGATTCTTTAAAAGGATGGGGAGTATGAATATGGAAGGAAACAATCTAGAGATATTTGAAGTTGGCCCTTGTGAAAACAGCTACCAGCTTGGGTTCTTGATTGGTCAGAGGTTCTCCAAACTCATAACAAGCAGGTTGGCCACTGACCTCATTCTTCAAAACCAACTCCTCCCCTTTGCTCACTCCCCGCTTTCGACCCCTCTCATCCATTCCTTGACTGAAACCAACCGCAAGGCGTTCCCCGCCTATTGGGATGAGCTCCGGGGAACTTCTGATGGGAGCGGCGTGCCTTTTCTTCAAGTAAACCTCCATTCTGCTGATATATATATAGGCAAATGTTTCAGTGAGACAACATCTTCCCGTGAGACTGTGAGACACAACATGAATGCAAACAATCTACTACAGGAATCACACACTAGGTTGTGTGCACTCATGTTGGGCAAATTGCACACACTCTAGTCTGTGTGCATCCTTGTAGTAGACTTTATGCATTCATGTTGTGTCTTACAGTCTCTTGTCTCATTATATATATATATATGTGTGTGTGGGTGTGTGTGGGTGTGTGTGTGTGTGTGTCAGGATACATGTCACATAACTAATGCAATTCTTCGACTTTCAAGATTTTACTACTCAACTTCAGAAAAGAGATACTTCCATTTATTCGGAACGAGGAAACACAGCCAGAGGATTATAATAATATTAATAATGATGATTGTTCGGACATTCTTGTTGTGAATGACTCCATGGCCATTGCAGCTCACAACGAGGATGCAAATGTTGCACTCGTTGGTCACACGTATGTTTAGAATTAGAGCAATAATTTTATACGACTATGATTGTTCAGAGAAAAGGGAGACCGATTGAGTTTATTGCTGCAGATATTTGATAAAGGCAACGTTATTTGATGGAACAACATTCACTGCATACACCTATGCAGGAGAGCTGCCAAGCTGTGCTTTTGGGTTCAATAACCATGGAGTGGTAAGTAAAAAACTGAGCAATATTTGCATAGTCAAGCGGAGAAGGTAAAAAACATGAGATTGTTATGTATCAGGCATTTACCCTGAATTCGGTGCCCCCAACCGAGGAGGAGATTGTGGCTGGTGGCATCGGAAGGAACTTCATCTCCCGAGACTTGCTTGGATCGAAAAGCATTGATGATGCCCTGACTGTAAGTTGATCCTTTTTTGCACTCTCTAAGACTGCCTTAATCAAGAAAACAAACCGGGGAATCGGGGATTGATAGATACTATGGCTTTTGTGCTCTTCAGAGGATTTCCTCATTAGAAGCATCTGTCGGGCACAGCTATAACTTGATAGATACAAGGACTAGGAAGATTCTGAATGTCGAGACAGCATCGAGGTACAGAGTATCGGTTCTTGAGGTCGGAGAAACGCCATTCTTTCACGCCAATATGTACCTTCATCTTCATGTTAACCAGGCAAGTAACCTTTTCGACCTGGATCAGAAAAAGAAAAAATACGGAGTAATAATAAAATCAAGCAGAGTTAAAAACGTAATAATTGTCACTGAAGCCCATAACTTGTCGACGTTTTGGCTTATTGAAGGCACATGACAAGAACTCACTAAGCAGGCAGAAAAGAGCAGCTTCATTGCCAAAAGGATCAAAAAGCGATTATCTAGAACTCCTGGGAGACATGCATGATAAAAAGTACCCAATTTACATGACAGGTATGCCAAGGAATTATGAGAACTATACCCTCATGATAGCATCACCGTATTAATGATACCTCTTCTGTCGTACTTTCCAGGTCCATTACTTCACACACTTTGCACAGCTGTGATCGACATGGATGAAAGAACCCTGTCAATTATTCAAGGGAACCCAAAGAAGAACGGTCCATCCTATGTCTTTTCAATGTCCTAAGGGCAGCAGCTATAGCTAAGTAAGTGTTGGGTGTTAGTCGGGTAGGCCGAGTTCAGTCCCTGCTCGATTCGAGACGTGACGTTGTGGCTTACCATGGAGGGATGTGGTTAAATGGTTAATGTCCACCTACTTATCACCAATTGATTTTAAGTAGGATATAGCAACCAGATAGCCAAAGAACTCTGTGGTTAAACGTGCTTGACTTACATCAGTCACAGGATGGGTTAAGGAAATTTTATGATATATTGACTGCTGGGTGACCCCCTGGGAAGTAAGCAAAGTATGTGAGGTTAATATTGTGAATGTGAAATGCTTAAGGAAATTTTATGATATATTTCATATGTGAACGGCGAACCTAACTCTCCATGTCAGCACACGATTTACATATTTAACTTAAGAATAACATGCTGAATTGCAGAGAGTACCTTATCTAATATCTACAAAACATTCAACTCAAAGACGAAATTTTTGAACCTTTTAGACGGGAACGTGATTGTTGACCATGTTGCTTCGAATCCATTAGCTTTGCCTTCAAAGTATGCTCTTTCGAATCTGGAGGCAATTTTGAAGAGGATTCGAATTCATTATCACTTGATGGGAGTTTCTCTGTCCATTGCCGTACTGGACTAGCACGACCCCTCCAGTTGGAATTACCAAGCGAAGCTACACCATACTCGTTTTCAGGAGGCATTATTCCACATTCTGACAAGAAATAGTGGCTTCGTATTAAGTCATCGATACTATAGTTTGAGTTTAGTCCGGGAGTTGCACGGGGTTTACTCTTTTTCTCAGAACTACCTTCTTCTGTTATCTTGCATCTATCGGATTTCTTTGAACCGCTTATTTCAGCTAAACTCTCTCGAATTGTTTTCCCCCGTTCCAAATCTTCAACATGGTTCCCGCCTTTACTTACTATCGTCGCTTGTGCCATCTTTTCTTGAAACTTCACCTGCATATTGGATGGACTGCGACCCTTGGCCCTTTCATGAGATCCGAGTTTTTGCATTGTATAGTCTGCCTTCACAATCTCTTCATTTTCCGGGGATTTTAAGTCAACAGCACTTGCTTTGCGTAACTCGAAACAATGTGAATCGCTACCTACAGAAATATCTTCATCGCCCTCGTCTTGAGGAGCACTAACAGCAACGTTCAGAGGGATGGATTCTAGAGAACTTCTACGGTAGGTGGGGAAGTGGGGATTGTTCTTGATTCCATCCCTTTTAATTCGAAGAAATTCGTCTATTTCAGAGCTTAGCTTTTCCACTGTGGGATTTTCTTCTTCTCCTCCACCGTGCTGTGGTTGTAGTTTCATCTGCATCCTTTCATCGAGCCATGATTCCGATATATGAAGAATCAGCCTATCATCATAAGTCCTTCCCGTCCATTCCTTGTCAGATTTCTGTCTCAGAGAATGCAATTCTTGTTCATAGTCGCTAATCCCCCACGCAAACTCATCACAAAGCTCTTCCAGAAGTTTACGAGATTTCCTCTCGCTTTCCACCTCTTTCACAGCATTAGCAAAAGACGTCTTGACTTCCAAAAGCTCACGAGCTAACTTGCGATGCAAGCTCTCCGAGCGTTTCCTTAGCTTCCTCTCGTCATCCAGCTCGTCCCTAACAGACTGCACAGCAGCGTTTATTCGGTCTTGCTCCTTGCTTTTCCTAACCAGTTTGTCTTCACTAATCTGCTTCATTAACTCATCCACTCCCCGTCGATCAGCCTGCTGCTCTTGCAACAACTCTTTGATACGCATATGAGCATGGTCGAGCTCTTTCTTTAGTTTCCTCACGAGTGTCATGTTGGATACGTGTTGCTCTTCCAGGCTCCAGATTCGGTTCAACACCTTAAGCAGCTCTGTTGATGTTCTGAGGCTATAACCACCCTCCCCAATTCTCCCCTTGAAATCTGTAGAACTCGAAGGAGTAATTGCGGGGTTGTAAGGGGCTACCTGCAGCATATAGAAGCGTGTAAAGCTCTACTCAGTTCAACACTACCGTTATCTCGTTCGTTACATTCAGCTCCACTTTGGGCAATGGTCTCGTTATGGTTTAATTGGTATGTAAACTATACAAAATATATAATTACGTTTCCATATTTAAAGAAATCATCCAGACTAGATAAATCTGGGCATACAACAGCTCAATGAAGTAATACGAGAAGTTAAATCAATTGAAGCATGTGCTCCATCTCAACTAAAAGCTTTGCACATTAATGGCTGTATGCTCAATACGCCCCCTCACGTGTGCGGTGGGTTCCAAGCATCTGCTCCATCTCAACTAAAAGCCTAAGCTGACAGTTGGATTGCACATTAATGGCTCAATAAAATCAAGCAGTCAATCCCGGAAAATTGAAATATAAATTTATACCTCCATCGAGCTGTTGAAACTTGCAGGAGATACGGGTTGTATAGCATGGTTACTCCTTTCAACGGGCCGGTGATGCTGCATTAGTGACGCAGCAAGATGCCTCCTCAAACTGCCCACACTTTCTGGCTGCCATTAGTTATTAGCAAATTATCAGAAACCTTGCTGGTTTACACAGTTTGCAAATCGCGGGAAATATATAGATATCCTCAAATCATCGAATAAGGATATCAATCATATTAGGTAGATTATCAACCATGAACAGAGGCAAACATTAAAATGTATGTAATCCATAAACATCAAACAACTTGTTGAGAACCCCCTCAGGTTCATAAAAAAATGAAGCTACAACATTATGGACACCTGGAAACCTAGAATCATTAGATAACATTCATAACTATTCTGAAATTATGCTAAACATTCAGACAACCCAAGGGACAAGTAGAATGGGCATGTATAGCATTATTTCACATGTATAATTGAGGTCCAAATAGTGATATATGATCAACAAAAGAACAAAAAAAACAGATGGGGACAGCAAAAATAAATAAGTCCAAAAACAGAAGCAGAAAATCAAACCATAAACAATTTTCACCACCAATAATGAAGCAAATTGAGTAAACAAACACCATAAATGGAGAAAAAGAAGGGTGATAATAGAAATTTAGAACCATAAGCACAATAAAGAGCATAAAGATTCAAACTTTACCAGTTCAGGCAAAATTGGAGAAGGATCAGGGGGATCAAGCTGTGTGTTCTCCTCATGGCGGTGGCGGTGGGGGCGGCGAAGCCTTGCAAGGGGGGGAACACCCACACCCTGTTGCATTTTAGAAAGAGGCAGCTTATAGTGATGGAGCTCCCAAAGGGTGGCAGCAAGTTTTCTTGAAGATACAAAAGGGGCTCCAGTAATATGAGGTTCTTGATCTTGTTGATGGTGGTGTTGAAGGTGGTAGAGCCTCCAAAAGGGTATGACTGGAGTGGAGTGACCCCCTCTTTTCCCAACTTTCTTCAACTTTTCCCCCAAATTTTCTTGCTTTTCTGCTGGCCCTTCCCCACACTGCTCTCCCCTTTTCTGAGCTTTCACCCTTTTCCTCATCATCATCCTCTGCCTAGATTACAAAATTGTTTTTTTTTTTTTCTTCTTCTTCTTCTCTCTCCACATCACCAACAACCCCCATCCCATCTCATCATTTGAGGCTAACTTGCAGTACTGATAGCGGACCGTATTGCATCTTTTCCGTGATTCGCGAAATTCATGGCACAGAATAAAACAGGAAAAGATTAATACGGAAGTAGTAGGAGTATATAATAAAGAGTATTTATTCAAGAAAATGATTCTCCTTTCGAGGGCCTGGCATAGAAAGAAACTAGAAAGTCCATATTCCATTTCAGAGGTCACAGGTGGGGGTCTAATTTTGAGTAAGCAGTACATGGGCCCTTTGGACAGGCGTAGACGCCATAGTTTACTTTGCCAGTTCTCTCTCATCCCTGTAGATTTTCAAAATTTATCCACCCACATTGCTCACCGTGCATTAATCATCATATCCTTCAACATTTGTGCATCCACGATGACTCAATGGTTCAGCAAACAGAGCTAAATGTTGGTACGCACAAAAAATCTGTCCACTTTGAATATAATTTTCACACTGTCGTCGAAATTCGAACTTTGATCTCTTCTTCTAAATACTTTCCATTAAAGCATTTAGCTAAGCCCGTGCGAGTTATTCTTTTTTTTTTTAGAAACATAAGAGAATGTTATTCTAAGAATTGCATTTCTATGGTTTTCAAAAAAAAATGCATTTCAATCTTATGATTCACGAAATAATTCAAGAAATAAATTTGTAGACACTTAAATTTTGATAAATATTGATTATTTATCAATATTTATATATTTGAATATATTTGAAATATTTTGGATAATATTGATATTATCTAATTTGTTAATTAGATAATATCAAAAGAGTTTGAGCTTATCAAAACTCTCTATCCTACAGCTATAAATAGGGCATTTTATTTCTATGTAATCACACAAATCCTAGGAAGAATCATGTAAACATCTAGAAATATATATATTATTTAGAGATCACAATGAAAATGTGATCCTGAAAGTAAAAGCCCCTCCTCCTCTATATGTTGATGCATGTTGATCCAAACTTTTATTGAAGATCAAGCCATTTGAACCCGGAGGCCCTTCAAGAAGAACAAGCTATATATACAAGCCCTTCTTTGAAGATCAAGCCACTTGAAACCCGGAGGCCCTTCAATGGTGGAGTGTTCAAGGCATCCAATTGAAGAATCAGAGGACATCCCAGAGACTTGTACTCACACCTCATTGATACTTAATATGTAACCGGAACTTTGAATTACTAAATATATATTCAATTTTCTTTGTTTACAAATTGGCACGCCCGGTGGGACAGCTCTGCCTCTCATCTCTTCATAGGCACTTTCAACCGGTATGGGGGCAAACCCCATATGAAATTTGAAATGGAGGAGGCTAAATGATACTCCTTGGCACGAGTTAAAACGGCCTTATATCTTTCAAGGCTCCTTGGCACGAGTTGAAACGACCTTATATCTTTAAGTTGTAGTGTCGAGACTTTCTTGCACTACATACTTTCAAGTTTTATATGCTCTCAAGTGGTGTACAAGCAAGTCTCGAGGGGGCATTTGTAGACACTTAAATTTTGATAAATATTGATTATTTATCAATATTAGTATATTTGAATATATTTGAAATATTTTGGATAATATTGATATTATCTAATTTGTTAATTAGATAATATCAAAAGAGTTTGAGCTTATCAAAACTCTCTATCCTACAACTATAAATAGTGCATTTCATTTCTATGTAATGACACACATCCTAGGAAAAGTGATGTAAACATCTAGAAAAATATTATTCAGGATCACAATAAAAATGTGATACTGAAAGTAGAAGTCTCTCCTCCATAATGATCATGCCTATGCCTATTGATCCAAACCTCCATTAAAGATCAAGCCATTTGAACCCGGAGGCCCTTCAAGAAGAACAAGCTATATATACAAGCCCTTCTTTGAAGATCAAGCCACTTGAAACCCGGAGGCCCTTCAATGGTGGAGTGTTCAAGGCACCAATTGAAGAATCAGAGGATATCCAGAGACATGTACCCTCCAGAGACATGTACCCACACCGCATTGATACTTGATATGTAAACCAGAACTTTTAATTTCTAAATATATATTCAATTTTCTTTGTTTACAAAATTATATTCTTGAGTTTATTTATTTATTTATTTATTTTGAAAAGGAAGTAAGAGCTTTTATTAAATTAAATGTTCAATACATAGCGGAATTGAAGAAATCCAAATGAGGGAAGATATTGTTACAGGCCCCCTGACAGTCTGATAAAAACGCAACTTTAGTAATACCAATCTCTTTAATCCAAGACATGGCTTCTCGGATAGCGATCACTTCCGCTAACATAACATCATTGTGTAGTAATTTATTTTATTCTTGGGTATGAGCCTATTCTCCTTTCAAGGGAAATAGTTATTTTGAGAGAGCCTTGGTATCGGGTTATTCTTAAGTTTTCATATATATATATATATATATAAAATTCTAAGATGTCGATCGACACTCATAACTCTTACACACAGTACTACTTCAAAGTCTGAAAGTCAAATTAAAGCATGTGTTCCATCTTAATTAAAAAGCTAAGCTCATAGCATGTGCCACACTATTTTCCCAACAGTTAAGAGCAATTCACATCAGCTACTACAATCATGTCTATTGCATGTTGTGCCCAAACCAGATTCTAATTTGCCCAAAGTAGAACCTCTGAACGGGATCAACTACGAGAAGCCAAAAAAGCTGAAGCTATTCAACCTAAAAAAAATAGGAATAAGGGTCAAATAGGCCATCGAACTGCACACGATAAAACAATTAGGCCATTGAACTTAAAAAACCAACAATTAGGTCCCTAAACTAATCAATTTTAAACAATTCTTCCAATTTAAAAGTTTCCAACCGGTCAACAGGTCATCTCCCAAATTAATTATTTTTTTAAAAAAAATAAATTTTAAAAATTAATTATTTATAAATTAAATATAAATATTAAAAAAAAAAAAAAAAAAAAACTGGAATCCAGCCGGAGACAACCGTCTCCGGCTGGAACCAGGTTTTTTTTTTTTTTTTTTTTTTAAATAATTAATTTTTAAAATTTAAATTTTAAAAAATAATTAATTTGGAAGGATGACTTGTTGACCTGTTGGAAACCTTCAAATTGGAAGAATTGTTTGAAATTGATTAGTTTAGGGACCCAATTGTTGGTTTTTTAAGTTCAGTGGTCTAATTGTTTTATTGTGTGCAGTTCGATGGCCTATTTGACCCTTATTCCAAAAAAATATAATTAACTGGATAAGTAAAATTCGTTCAATCTATCAAAAAAAGAAAAAATAAAAAACTTATAATAAAGGGAAAATGGCACTTTTTCCCCCTGAGTTATATATCTATAGCATCTTTTCCCCTTAAATTATTGAAGTGGCTGTTTTTCCCCCTGAAATGTTAAATGGACATATTTATCCTTAAACTAAATATTTAATTTATTTTTTTTCCAACAAATTATGACCATAATTCGGTTCAAACTAAACAAATACTATAGCAACCAAACCGAAATATTCCAATTACAATTTAGAATCGAAATTCGATATTTAGAGTTTATTAAAATCGTGAACCGGAACAGACGGTTCATGTTCCGAATGAACTGAAAAAATAAAATGCATTTATTGTTGAATTTAGACTATTTTAAAATAAAAAATAAAATTTTAAAATAAAGACGGTTCAATCGCGAATCAAATCCGGAACCGCCGGTTCACGGTTCAAGATTCAATTTTTTTGATACATAATTTTAATAAATTGACATTTAAATATTGGGTTCTAGATCTGAATTATAACCGTAAACTATTAATTCGATTGCTTTAGTATCCGGTTCAATTCAAACCGAACCGTGGTCATCCCTACGTATACGCAATAATTAGTTGGAGTAATAAAATAAATAAAATGTTTACTTTAAGGGTATAAATGTCAATTTAATATATTAGGGGGAAAATGCACCACTTTTAGAATAATTGAGGGGGCTAATGTGCTTACCTAAATAATTGAGGGGAAAAAAGTGCTATAAGTATATAACTCAGGGGTAAAAAGTGCCATTTTCCCTATAATAAAATTGTATCCTAGCCTTAAATTCCAACCACCATTCATCTCTGAATCGTCGGACCAAAAGATGGCTTTAATTCCTTGTACCAAGGTGGCAAGCGGCACCCCAATTCAAGGTAAGGATAAAAGACCACAAACATTATTATTGAGAAAGTCAATGGCATGGGATCACAAATGATAATGCATTAAGAGCATCTTTATCAGTTGGAGATATTAGGGGTAGAATATAAGAGTGATTAGCAAAGTGAAAATGGGAAGGAAGAAAAAAAAAACTAAATTTTAAAATTAAAAAAAATAATACTTTATGATTGTTAGGCGTGCCTGATGCCACCGCGGGGCGCAATGGTGACAGTCACGCGTGGCTGTCACTATTGGTATAAATTGTGGTGGGTCCCACAAATTCTGAATTATCCCAACCCTTTGTAGGAACAATTCAATTTTCTCTCACATACACCTCTCTCCTCCATGTAAGCTCTATATTTCTTAAAAGTTATGCATGCTTCCCAAATTCTCCTTTGATGTAAATGCTCTTCGTCCACTCATAAAAAGTAGGCAAACCATCAACTAGGTAAATCATGATTTTCATATTTGAACCACAAATGTGTAATTAATAACTAATGAACTTTTCTATTTTTTAAAAGCATAAAAATAAAGAATACAATGACTTATACATTTTTACAATTTTAATTAAAAAATAAAGAATGGATAATGAAAACTCGATAACGGGAGCCTAAAATCTTTAGATATATTTATTTTTTCTCAAAGGGAGGGGGAAATGCTTCTACCTTAACATACTAACACCATTGCACGCAACACACCTTCCTCGGAGGAGAGAGCTTAGCCACATCTTGTTGGAAGTTTTAGCATAAAAATAACATTTAAGTGATTATTTTGTGATACAAATATATATAGGGTCCACTTTTGATTTGGGTCATGTCAAAGTGGATTCACACTCTTCGTATTGATACGTTGTACGCTCAAAACGGATAATAGATGAATGAGAAATTAATTATCAAAGTAGATCCATTTAAGTTGGAAAATGAAGGTGGAAAAACTTTGAAAAAACACTTGTCCCTCATCAGTTTGGAAAGTGTATTTGCAGCACTATATATACAAGAGCCGTTTAAAAGGAGGTTGAATTGTATAGTACAGTGACCCTCTCTTGTGTAGAGGGTGCAAATCAAATCTCAATTAGTGATGTAGCCCAACATATGAAGATCCATTAAGAGTACTAATTGGGCCAATCACAAGGCCCAATTCCAAACAATGCCCATTTGCAAAATATGAAGAAGAACTCAAGGCATTTTTTTTTTTATAATTGTTTAAGTGCTGATTTTGGTGATTAAATTAGGCCCAAATCAGCCCTATTATTTTTTGTCATCATTAATTTAAATTGTTTGGCATAAAAGAGAAAACACTAGTTTGTATTTAGAAAGGATTCCTTAAATCCCTTTCTAAATAAAAACTCTATTTACTTGTTTTCTAGATTAGGTTTAGGACTCTTTTCCCCATTGTATTTAGAATTATAATGCTGCCCCTATACCTATAAATAGGGCACATCCATATCAGTTTCGACCAAGCTTTAATTCAATAAAATTCTTAAGTTTTTCTTTACACTTGTGTAAGAAACCTTATGGCTAATTGTGGACTCAATTAGTGGCTAGTCGTGGACTCGACTAGCAAATTGATTCGTGGACTCGAATCAATCTTCCTTTCTTCAACCTTAGATTTAAGTTCGTGGACTCGTTCTTGAATCGAAGGAAACTAGATCTGACTCTAGTTGATTGAAGATTGCATCATCGAGGTACTTGAAGCTACCGTGGGATTCTTCTAAGTCTTTGAGGATTCGAGACAAAGGGTTTCTCATGAGGGTTAAGGTATTTTGATCTATCTCTATCTTTACTTTTTGAGAGCATTCTTGGGACAATACTCCATCTTATTTGAATCTTGGACTAGGTTCATATCAATTAGGTACTGCTTGGTTTGGTTTCAAGCAGTTGCTGATGTGAGAACTTCAAAATTTTTGTTTTGTTCTCTCCATCTCTCTAAACTCTTTTCTTCAAAAAATTCTATCAACACTTTCGTAAAAAGGAACGAAGTGCTCGCCTTCTGTTCTAGTTCGTCGAACTTTTTGTTTGAGTGCTCAAACTTAAAGTCGTGATCCATTTTATCTTGGAAGACTGATGCTATAACGCTTATGACACCCCGTATATTTTATACTAGAATTTCTCACTGTAATTATTTTCTAATATGGAAATTAATATTTTTTTTTGTTGAGCCCAATCTTCCTAGTCTTTTTTATATATATATATATATACTAGTTTTTCTACACGCTTTGCGCGAGTGAGATAATGCCCAATGATTCTTTTTAAATAAGTATTTCAAAGTATATCAATGTAATATTAGGTAAATAAATGTTGAATTTGTTTATTTAAATCAGTAATTTAAAGTATATAAATGTAAGATAATATATGAGAGATTGATTATATATAACTGTCACAAAAATAAATGGAATAAGGTTTAAATTGGCCACTAAACGTAACCTGAAAATGCAATTAGATCACTGAACGAAAAAAGAAGAAGGTGCAATTAGGCCACTGAACACTCCAAATGTATGTAATTTCACCTGATAGGAGGTTACCATCAATTTTAGCAGGTTACCTGCTTACGTGGCAGCTGAGTAGGCATTTTTAATAATTTTTAATAAATTTTAATAATAAATTTTTAAAAATTAAAAAAATTAAAACAAATAAATAAATAAATAAATAAAAACGACAAGGTGGCCGTCGGCTACCCCGTCTATTTTATTTTTATTTTCTTTATTTAAATTTTTTCAATTTTTAAAAAAATTATTATTAAAATTTATTAAAAATTATTTAAAATGCCAACTCAGCTGTCACGTAAGTAGGTAACCTGCTAAAATTGATGGTAACATGCTATCCGGTGAAATTGCATACATTTGGAGTGTTCAGTGGCTTAATTGCACGTTTTTAGAGTGCTCAGTGACATAATTGCATTTTCATGTTACGTTCAACGGCCAATTTGAACCTTATTCCAAAATAAATGTTTGCAACATTGAAATAGCATTGGTCTAAAAGCGATAGTCTAAATAAATACAATTTTTTGTTTAAATTTCTCTAATTCTCGTTTGGGTAGCATTATCATTGTCTTCATCTTCAGTACATGTTTTGGTAGTATGTCATGTGCAATTAGGTTATTGTTGGTAGCATAGAGAGGGATTCATAATGTAATGAGATTATGGTGTAGGAAGCTTTATATTTGCCTTGTTGTGTATATGATTGTGATTTTAGTTGTGCTATGAACTCTTTATCTTACAAGCACATGTTGATATTTGATAGTGGTAGTTTAATTTCCCCTACATGTTTCATGTGTTGTGAGATGTGTGTCATAGGTTATCATGTGAAAGTATTGGAGGTAAAGAATCTTTGAATTGTATAAAATAAATAGGGAAAAGTGTCAAATTGGCCCCCTAAGTCGACCAGGTAGTGCAATTAGGTCCCGTAACTAAAAAAAAGCTTCATTCAGACCCCTAAACCTGTAAAATTGTTCAATTAAGTCCAAAGTGACTTGTTTAACAGGTTAAGTCTTCACATTGTTGACACATGTCATTTTAAAATATATGTTTTTTTTAAATTTTATTTATTTATTTATTTATTAAAATATATATTATATATAAAAAATAAAATAAAAAAAAAAACAAAAAAACAAAGCACTTTTTTTTTTTTTTGAAAACGCACAAAGCTGTTTAAGTGGCTGTGTTTTTTTTTTTGTTTAAAAATTTTATTTTTTAAATATAATATATATTTTAATAAATAAATAATTTAAAAAAAAAAACAAAAAAATTTATTTTAAAATGACACGTATCAACAATATGAAGATTTAACCTATTAAACAAGTCACTTTGGACTTAATTGAACAATTTTACAGGTTTAGGGGATCTGAATGAAGCTTTTTTTTTAGTTAGGGGACCCAATTACACTATCTGGTCAATTTAGGGGGCCAATTTGACACTTTTCCCAAATAAATATAATATAACTAATAAAATTATATCTCTTTTTAATTTTTTTATAACGAATAATTCATTTTAAATAAAGGCATTATAGACATCTAATTCTAAATTAATTAAATGCATATGTATTATTTTTATTGTAGCTACTAATTTATTTTTTAATTTAATAAGAGCAATAAAATGGCCTACATACTTTTCATACACAATAATGAAATCATTGATTTTTTTTATTTCCACTTGTTAAAACAATTTGTTTTGAGAGTTTGTCAATGACAATTACTATCAATAGAGGATGATAATAAATAATTCAAAATATAAAGTTACAATATATATTGTTATAAAAATATAGTAAAAATTAACTTATAAATTTTAATTTTTTAGAAGTTTTCATGCATTGATAAAAAACATAATTAAAATATTAAGTTTTGTTCTCAATAATCAAAATAAGATTAATTAAACGAAAAAATAAACTTAACTTAAATTTATTTTTTTTTAAATGAAAGAAAATCAAATGATTTTCAAAGTTCCTGGTTTATAATCATTGAATGCTATGTATTTAGATGAGCTAATTATTCGACCAAAGTTTATATTAAATGTTATATTATATTTTTTAATACTTTGTAACATATTCATATTATGAATATGTTTAACAATTATGCCAACTATAATTGGGATGTGGTTTAACCCTAAGACCTTTCTTATAGAAATTAATGAGTAAGTTAAGAATAATAAATAGTTAACTGAATATTCCGTTAAGAAAGTTTATACTAACGGAATTTAAGGTTATTTAAAGGAAGAAAATAATATAATAAAGGGTAAATAAAGAAAATTATTAAGAAATACTAAAATTAAAATAATATGAACCATTCATTTTAAGAAACAATTAGGACTGACATTTTTTTATTCCAGTTAAGGGCCTAACATTATTGGCTCTTATTAAAATTGTAGATAGATATATATATATATATATATATATATATATATATATATATATATATTTGGACCTTTCTATGTCTCCCAATAAATATAATATGGACTTTTCTTTATCCTATCTATTTATTTATTTAAATGTGTTCTCTAACCCAACTCTTATATTGTATAGGTACATGGCCAAGACACTGGGCACGTAGTTGGCGACCACCCTTATTTAATATTATTTCTTTTAATTTTTTTTCCTTGTCTTTTTTCTTTCCCATTTTCTTAGATGGCTTATAAAATCTTGTGTAAAAATAAAACTATTGAAGATGCTGTTATAGCATCCATATGTGTTCAGCTTGGTCCAGCCCTCCAAAGGCTTTTGCCTGGATAAAAGTACAGTATTGACACCCACAACAGAGGCTTTAGCAAAAGCCCTTTCAACCAGTGGGTCTCAATCCACTCTACTTTGCTTTAGATATACTTAGATTTCAATATAAATGAAACTATAACACTTCGCACAATGGATGCGTCCGTGATTAAGAAATAAAAGGAGGTGGTTATTATTGGGCCTAATAATCTAATATGTATATTCTCTGTGTATGGGCTTAGGCCCTTAAATTTGTTTTACTATTTCAAAGCAATCATTATACAATGGACCATGGTTGGCAAATTATGCTGTGGACCCGTGTCGACTATGTGCATGGTGGACACGCTGTACATTCATAATTTCTATATTGTAGATTCATAATTTCTATACTGTAGATTCATAAAATTTATAATGTAGATTCATAATTTATGTACTATAGATTCATAATTTCTGTACTGTAGATTCATAATTTCTAAACTGTATAGTTATCAAATTATGAACACATAATTATCAAATTATGAATTTACAGTACAGAAATTATGAATGTGCAGTATAGAAATTATGAATCTACATTATAAATTTTATGAATCTACAGTATAAAAATTATGAATCTACAGTATAGAAATTATGAATCTACAGTACAAAAATTATGAATGTGCAGTATATAAATTATGAACATACAGTACAGAAATTATGAATATGCAGTATAGAAATTATGAAATCTACATTATAAATTTTATGAATCTACAGTATAGAAATTATGAATGTACAGCGTTTCCACCATGCACATGGTGGACACGGGTCCAGGGTATAACGCTCTACCATGGTTTACTTAGACCATCGTCAAAACGGTACCATTTCTTTTTAATGAAAATAAACGACAGTTGTTACTTCTGTTATGGCGTGCTCAACTTTTTTTTTAATTGATGTTGTAATGAAACTACACTGTGTATAAAATGAAACTGCATAATAGATTATAAGCTTGTTGTGGAGTTAAAAAAAAAAAAATTCATATCATCTCATTCATATCTTCATAGGTTATTACATAGTATTAAGTTATTAACTTAACTAGCAACAACACATATGCTCCCAACAAAACCAAAGTCATGTGACATGTTTTAATTGACAATGTATCATGTATCTTAACGAGTAGTATTACAAATTAGTGGGATCAACTAATGTATTGTCACTTAATATTTATAAACTACATCAGAATGGAATTTAGGATGAATAAAACAAACATTTTTCTTTGAATTGTTGCTACTTAATTTTTTTTTTTTTTAACACTTAAATTTAGACACAAGCAAAAACATTCTATCTCAGACACAAAATTTTGAGTGATGAATGATGAATCCATGTTTGTGGAGCTCTGGCTGTTGGGTATATAAATTGGGCCCAAGTTCAGAAAGAAACAAATCAAATGACCACAATTCTTTTTAAAAGTATCAAAAGCCCAAAAGTTTGTTTTTTTCTTTCACTCTCCACTCTTCATTGCATGGTACTTTTTTTTTTTTTTTTTTTTTTTTTGAAACAAAACCACAAAGACTATTATATAATTATTATAGCGTCATTAAATGAGGGATGGTATCAAACCAAAACCAACTGCCCAATAAAACACTAGCGCCTCTAGCTAAAAGATGTGCTATAAAATTGGAAGAACGCTTAACAAAATGAAGGCTCACATTAAAAAATAAAGATAAAAGAGAAACAATATCTCCAAGGATCAAACCATAAGGTGTCATATTATCTTTATTAAGTTGAGTAAGATTTGTTGAGCATCAGTTTCAATCTTTAACTCCATAAAATTGTGCCTCTTAATACAAATCAACGCTTCCCAAACCGCTAAACCTCATACTCCCGTGGTAAGCACATGCCCTCTCTCCCAACAGCTCCAGCTGCCACAAAACTGCCAACACAATCACAGAGCACCCAGCCCATACCCATATTGTTCAATCGTTATGCGTTGGACCCGTGTCCAGCATGCTTGCTGGACACGGGTAATAATGCAGTTAGGCACTGTTATCTTTTTTTTTTTTTTTTTTTTTTTTTTTTTTTTTTTTTTTTTTTTTTAAATTTCAGACTACTTCGTTATAGAAGTATATGTTCATAATTTTATTACTATATGTTAATAACTGTACATTCATAACTCCATAACTGTACATTCATAACTCCATAATTGTACATTCATAATTTTCGAAGCTTTATGTTCACAATTTTAGAGCTCTATGTTCATAATTTTATCACTATATGTTCATAATTGTAAGTCCATAATGCTAGAGCTCTTTGTTCATAATTCGATCAATAACTGTACATTCATAATTTCATATTGTAGATTCATAATCTCATAACTGTACATTCATAACTCCATAACTGTAGATTCATAACTCTATAACTGTACATTCATAACTCCATAACTGTACATTCATAATTTTCGAAGCTCTATATTCACAATTTTAAAGCTCCATGATCATAATTTTATCACTATATATGTTCATAATTGTAAGTTCATAATGTTAGAGCTCTGTGTTCATAATTTCATAATTGCATAACTGTACATTCATAACGGCATAACTGTACATTCATAATCCAAAAAAAAAATAACGCCGTTAACAGCATAACGCGCGCGAATTTTTTTTTTTTTAAAACTAAATGACGTTTTTTTTTTTTTTTTTTTTTTTTTTTTAAAACGACGTCGTTTTGGGCCCGTGTCCACAATTCATTGTGAACACGGGTCCAGGGCATAATTTGCCCATATTGTTCGTATCCTCGCAAACAGCCACATTCACATTTAGTTTTAGCATCCCTTGCGCGGGAACTCGCCAATGTCCATCCATTGCACCCCCTCCCCGGTTATCCCCACTACATGATACTTCTCTTTTTCAATAATTATTCCATGGATCATGACCCACACATTTGTGTAATCATAAATAAAAAGTACATTTTTAATAGAAATAAGGTTCAAATTGGCCACTGAACGTAATTTGAAAATGCAATTAGACCACTGAACGAAAAAAAATGTAATTAGACCACTGAACACTCCAAATGTATGGAATTTCACCGGATAGCAGGTTACCGTCAATTTTAGCAGGTTACCTACTTACGTGACAGTTGAGTTGGCATTCTAAATAATTTTTAATAAATTTTTAAAAAATTAAATAAAAAAATAAAACGACGCCGTCAGCCACCCGTTGTTTTTTTTTTTTTGTTTTTTTTAAATTATTATTAAAATTTATTAAAAATTATTAAAAATGCCAACTCAGCTGCCACGTAAGCATGTAACCTGCTAAAATTGATAGTAATCTGCTATCGGGTGAAATTGCATACATTTGGAGTGTTCAATGGCCTAATTGTACTTTTTTTTTTCGTTCAGTTGCCTAATTACATTTTCAGATTATGTTCTGTGGCAAATTTGAACCTTATTACTTTTTACGGAGTAATATATTAAAAGGAGTAAATTTCAAATTTGGTCTTTGACTATAGGGGTCATGTTAATTACAATCCACGACTTTCAAAAGTGTTAATGTAATACCTTGACTATGTAATTTTTATCAATTTTGATCCCGACCAAATTACTGACTAAATTTCGCCAAAAAATAATTCATCAATTAGTGTTTAATGTGAGAAACAATTGGTAAAAGGGAAGTGATATTTGACTTTTGTTGATAGTTACTGGTTCTATTACATTGTAGAATGTGTTCATATACTTTCTCAACCTACTGAAACACAAAGAACCAATAACGCCTCTACTAAGACTCGAACTCATAATCTTCTAAATGGAAGTCCAACCCGGGTACTATTAGATCACATAGTCCTGGTGATAAACAATTTCGTCTTTGTATGTCTGGTAAAAAAAAGGAAAGTGATATTTGACTTAATGTGAGAAACAATTTCGTCTTTGTATGTCTGGTAAAAAAAAAAAGGAAAGTGATATTTGACCCCAAGTCAATTTCCTCCTCTCTAATCTGCCAAATCGATGGGGAGAAGAGAACTTGCACTCGAAACAATAATACAGAATAATCTGCCAAATCGATTGCAGATTGAAACTGAATTACCTCACTCGATGCTGTGCTGACGAATTTACTTGCTGGTTGAGGAAGAGAGCACGTGGCGAACGGCGGTAGGCGAATATGACGTCGATGAGGGGAGAAATTGGCCAGAGTACACTGAGGTTGAGTGTGCGATAGAATGGAGAATGGAGAATGGAGATGAAAACTCCTAATAAAATCCTAATCCTAATCATATAAATAAAATAAATTTCTATCATCTATGAATTAAACAGGTTGATGGTTACTGTAAACTGTGAAGGCAATGCTTGTGTTTTCATTAATTAGAAGGTTTGAGTGCAAGTTCTGTTTCTTTTTTTACTGTAATCCAATTTATGTTTTATTTTATTGTAAATTGTATTTTGAGATATGAACCATAAAATTATTGTTTCGAGTGCAAGTTCTCTTCTCCCCTTTCGTTATTCTTCATCATTGTTTTTCGTAACTTAGAGCATCCATATTAGTGGAGAATGCACAAATTTTAAGAAAAAGGAAGCTTTATTGGAGAAGAGAGGAGCATGAAAGAGAAAATTGAAGAGCTTCTGCAAGGGAAAGGGAGAATGCAGAAAAGTAGGTTCCACTGGCTAAAAGTTTCAGCCAGCTCATTATTTTTTTGTTTTGTGTTTTTTTTTTTTTTTTTCTCTCATACTTTCTTTCTTAATCACTCTTACATTCTCTCCATAATATCCCCAACTGATATGAATGCTCTTAGGTTTCAATGTGCAAATCGATTTGGCAAGATTAGAGAGGAGGAGGAAATTGACTGGGTCAAATATCACCTTTTTTTTTTTTTTTTACCAAACATACAAAGATGAAATTGCCCCTTAGATTAAACACTAATTGATGAATTAAGTCTTAACGTCAAAATTTGGCCGACAATTTGACCGGAGTGACCAAAATTATAAAAATTGCATAGTCAAAATACTAAATTAACACTTATGAAAGTCGTGGACTACAATTAACAGGACCCCTATAGTCACATGATCAAAATTGAATTTTACTCTATTAAAAGTACATTATCTTAAAGTAATTATTTGAAAATAAATAATTTTTTTATATATTATCAAATAATGTACATTCAATATACAGATAATGTACTTTTAATATATTAAAAATGTATATTGCGTTCATGATCTACAGAACTATGTTGACCATGGTCAACACAATAATTTACCTTTCTCTTTAGCATGATAGTTTTCAATTTTCACCTTTCAGGATTTCTACGTCACCATTATTATTATTATTATTATTATTATTATTATTATTATTATTATTATTATTATTATTATTGTTGTTGTTGTTGTTGTTGTTGTTGTTGTTGTTGTTGTTGTTGTTGTTGTAATTATTAGGGAAAATTACATTTTTCGTCACTAAGTTATATGGTAATTGTAGAATTCGCCCATGAGTGTTGATCATGCTTACTTTTTGTCCATAAGTTATCATTGGCGTTGCACTTTTCGTCCATTTATGCTCATTTTTCGTCCCCGGGTTATACTAAAATTGCAAATTATGTCCCTAATATTTTATTAGTAAATGGACAAAAAATGCAACATCAATAATAACTTAGGGACGAAAAGTGCAATTTTCCATCATTATTATTATTATTATTATTATTATTATTATTATTATTATTAAGATAAGAGATTGTATTCCAACGAGGACCTTTCAAAAAAAAAAAATTATTCCAACGAGGATATATTTTATTTTATTTTTTTTATAAAAACTTTTGAATTGTGACTCGGTAAATTGATTATTATAATTTATGATTTAATAGGTCCTTACTCGTGAGGTGGGTCCATAGAGTCAGGTCAATATGCAACTGTAATACTTATACTAGCAAATGTAATATTAAATCTAGAATAAAATATTTGTTACTTATAATGAAATACATAATACTCTTATATTTTGATGTAAAAGTATTACTTTTATCATCAAAAGTATGGAGTATTATATTTTCATTATAAGAAGTGTTGAATGTAAAAGTATTATTACATTTTTTTTTCATATAAGTAATAAACATTTTATTTCTGATTTAGTATTACATTTGCTAGTATAAGTATTACATTACATCTTGACTTGGCCCATCGCACGGATAAGAATCCGTGAGACGGTGTCACACAAATTTTTTGCTTTTAATATATTTGTAACATATAATTTAGTAGAGTTAATACCATCTGAGGTCTTCCGAGTATAGTGGTTTTGCCACGTTTAGTCCTAAACTTTCAAATTGACCATATATGGTCCTTCGACTTTCAAATTTAACCATTCATGGTCAAAGTTAACCACCTATCGTCCTTCAAGTTTCAAAATTTAACCAGTCGTGGTCCTCTTGAAAGGACCATGGTTGGTTAAAATTTAATAGTTGAAGGACCATGAGTGGTTAACTTGGACCATTACTGGTTAAATTTGAAAGTCGAAGGACCACAGATGGTTAATTTGAAAGTTTAAGACTAAACGTGGCAAAATCGCTATACTCGGAGGACCTCGGATGGTATTAACTCTAATTTAGTATATTTTGTTATAGGGAAAATGGTCAAATACACCCTAGAACTTTATACCAAAAGTCAATTAGGTCCTCAAACTTTTTAAAGTTGCAATTAGCTACATAAACAAGTCAAATTAGTTCATCAAAGGTCATTTACCTGTTAGTGACCTGTAATACCAGGTCACTTAAATTGCTATTATTATTATTATTATTATTATTATTATTATTATTATTATTATTATTATTATTATTATTATTATTATTATTATTATTATTTCAATTTATAATCATGAATATTTTATTTTGGTCTTTATAGTACTTCTCTCTTTCCATTATCATGTAAACCAAATACTAAAATAGAAATTCATAATAATTCTATCTCACCAACTAAATAATAAAATTTAAATTCTTACATTATTCTACATTATTTTTTTTTTCCTAATTCTTTAACTGCAACCAAACGCCTTAATGTTCTATTGATGACATAATAGCTTTTTCAAAAAATCTTCAGGTGACAAAATAAGACATTAACCCGACATCTTAATTAAACTTCTATGCCATGTAATATTCTATTATTTTAGTGAAATAATTCCTGTTTATTAAATCAATTAGCAACTGTGCTTATCAAATTGCTCAGTGCTTAATATATCATTTGTTATTTGGTTTTCAAAAAAACTAATCAAAATTGATGAAATGTCAAACAAATTCGTCATTCCAAAGTCTCATACGCAAAATATAGTATACCAAATGTTAGGAATAACTCATTGTTTTCTAAGATTCCAAGCCGCCCACTTTGCACATGCACCTGCCTAGGAATCAAGGCAACATTCACTTATTTATTCTCAAAAGGTTAAATCCCCAATCCTAAGTGCTCCACGTCCTGACCCGACAAAACATCTGGAATGATGTAAATCATTGTACTCAACTGAACACAAATGCTAGACCTTTGTTTAGTGCGCACAAGGATCCTCCCTCACTTTGAGAAATTGCTCTCACACTATCGCTGATGAGACTCGATCCCTGGTCACTGTTCTATACTTCAACTTGTTTTTATTTTTTATTTTTTATTTTTAATAAATATTTTGAAAGTCATGTTGCATATTTAACACTGCGGATGATAGTCTGATAGGTGGAAAAATTCTCAAGTTGATAACATAAAAAATTAAAGTCAACTATTTATCCAAACAGTCATATACTAAATTAAATGCATTATTGTACATGAGTAGATCACTTAAATCTTTATCCAATAATCAGACACAACTTATATAAGTGATACGGACTACTGCGTTAAATATTCGTCGTCACAACTCTTGATTGCCTGATTGGGTTGTAACTATCTTTTTGGGTTAAACTAATGCAATTAACACCTTTTGACCAATAATAGTCTTTTAATTAATATCAAATTAGCAGTCACATACGATATATGTCACCTCATATATCTATCCTATAATCCTATATTCATCGTCCGCATATAATAAGCCAATTCATCATTACATTTTTAAAGTTAGGAATGTAATGGGGAAAAATTGAAAAAGTTTAACTAAATGTGGTAATGTCATAATGATCGATGATTAAAATTGAATTTCTTCTCTAAAATACTATACAGCAAAAAGTTACACTTTTTTCTACTAATGGCGTGTTTAAAAAGTAGGAAAATGAATTCTAGAAAATGAGTAATTTTCCAGAAAACATTTTCATTCCCGTGTTTGGTTGCGTTCTAGAAAATTATCTTGGTGTATTTTGTTCATTTTCTAGAAAATGAGCATAATTATATTTAATTTTAAATATTTAAAATATACAATGGTGGTGGGTGGCAGCAACAGAGGGTGATTTGGCTGCTCCACTACTGCGAATGGAAAATGGACATTTTTTCCTACTAAAGGTGTGTTTAGAAAGCAGGAAAATGACTTCTAGAAAATGAGTAATTTTTCAGAAAACATTTTCATTCTAGTGTTTGGTTGCGGTCTAGAAAATTGTCTTGGTGTGTTTGGTTCATTTTTTTTTTTGAAAATGAGCATAATTTTATTTAATTTTAAATATTTAAAAGGGAAAATTGCATTTTTCGTCCCTAAGTTATAGGGTAATTGTAGAATTTGTCCCTGAGTGTTGGTCATGCTCAATTTTCGTCCCTAAGTTATCATTGGTGTTGCACTTTTCGTCCCTGAGTTATAGAGTAATTGTAGAATTTGTCCCCAAGTGTTGTTTATGCTCACTTTGCGACCCTAAGTTATCATTTGCGTTGCACTTTTCGTCCCTGAGTTATACTAAAATTGCAATTTTCGTCCCTAATCACTACTACATAAATGGTATACTACGTCACTTAATAGACGGATGTTTTTTAAATAACCACCGCTGTATATATTTTGTTATACTACGTCATTTAATAGACAACGGGTTTTTAAATAACCGCCGTATATAACTTAATTAATTTTTTTTACGTCATACACTTTAAATAACCACCGGCGGTGTTTTTACACATACACGACAGTTTTCGAAGTGTCGCGCGTGTAAGTGACTGCCATTGTAAATATACACTTTCTACGACGGTTTTGAAAATCGTCGTGTATGTTAACTATATACGGTGGTTAAAAAACTGTCGTGTATGTCGTCAACTATATAGGTAGTTATTTAAACAACCGTCGTCTATTAAGTGACGTAGTATAAGTGTATAACACAATATATTAGACAACGGTTATTTAAAAAGTGACGTAGTATACCATTTATGTAGTAGTGATTATGTGCGAAATTTGCAATTTTAGTATAACTCAGGGACGAAAAGTGCAACGTCAATGATAACTTAGGGACGGAAAGTGAACATGACCAACACTTAGGGATGAATCCTACAATTACCTTATAACTTAGGGCCGAAAAGTGCAACGCCAATGATAACTTAGGGACAAAAAGTGAGCATGACCAACACTTAGGGACGAATTCTACAATTACCATATAACTTAGGGATGAAAAGTGTAATTTTCCCTATTTAAAATATACAATGGTGATCGGTGGCAGCGGCGGAATGTGATTGGCTGCTCCACTACTGCAAACGGAAAATGAGATTTCACACTTGATAGATCAGGATCACCATGACTTGATCATGGTCGAACTCTCCCATGTTCTAGAAAACACTTAGTTTCCTATCTCAAAATTAAAATTCTCAACCCTATATTTCATTCGGTATGCAATGGCCTTAAATAGCCATTAACAAGATTACAACCACGAGATAATTATTAAGAATATGATAAACTAATCCTAACCAACCAACTAAGATAAACATAAATAATAATATCATTCTAACAAACTAAATCTAAAATAATTTTAAGATAATCATCTTAATTAATTAATAAAACTAATTCTAAAATATTCTAACAGTTTATGTTGCCACAACAAGTAATGTTGACAAGTATTTGTTACTTATAAAGTAAAATGCAATTAATACTTTTAAATCAAAATGTAAAAGTATTACATTTTCTGATAACTAATAAATATTTTATTCATTATTAGCATTACATTTTCCAGTATTATATTTGATCTTGACTTGACTCGTCTCACGAACAATAATTTGTAAGACGATATCACACAAATTTTTGCCAATAATTAAAAGCTTGACCTACAAAAAGAAAAGAAAAAAAAAAAAGTGACGCGGACGACACTTCATCCAAATGCGTGTGGAGGTTGAAAGTCTAGTCTCGAATATATTAAGGACGTTTTATACTTTTATTAGGCTTGTGAAAACGGAGAAAATTATGTGCAAATGGAGAAAGAGGCAAAAGAAGTTTTACGGACGACATCGGTTGCTCATTGTGTTGTGATGCGGCGGATGATATTGAAAACGACCTTAAATGATGTCCCTTTGCATGAGTGCTCTAGAAAAGCTTATTGCCAAATAAAGGAATGGGTGATTATGGATCAGTTGAAACTGAACCGGACATTGTAGTAGTCGAATTGAAATCAAAATTGTAAGAATGATTTTGGTTAAGGTTCAGAATCGAAATCCAAAAGATTTTAGTTTCGATTTATTAAAATTAAAAACTAAAATTGTCGATTTTGGTTCAAAATTGTTAGTTCCGGCTCTAAATCATAACAAAATAAAATAAAATTATTTTAGTAAAATTAAGTGCAAAATTTAAATTATTTTAATTTTTTAAGTTTAATTTTAAAGTTTGAATATTTGATATAACTAATCTTTTTTAAAAAAAGATATAACTATTTTTGAAAATTTTCAGAATAAAAAAATTAATAGTTGAATTTAGACTATTTTAAAAATAGAAAGAATTAAAAAAAAAAATGTTCGGGTTTCAAAACTGAAATCTTCTTTAAAAAGTTTGATTCTGATTTATCATTTTACTAAATCATGAACGGATAATTTGAAATTAAAATACAACCGTGCTTATATCTAAATAGATCGAGGTTGTAAGTTATAACCACACCAACTTTAGCAAATGGTGGGACGATAATATGGTTGACTCTCAAAAGACGAATGGAGTTGACCTTTGGGATACAACCAGGATCCAATGATTCGATTGAATTGAAATCAAGTTCATTAGGTTAACAGTAAAAAACCTGAGAAAAAACCCACTTGTCCATCCATTTCTAAATAAGAAACAATATTACAATAACATGATTCGACTCATTTATGTATATTAACAAAGCAAAGTTCTATAAGTTATCTTTTTCATTTATTATTTATTTTTATAGTAATGAGAAAAATTCGCATCCACTATTTGAAAGTATGTACAGAGTAAACTTTGTTTTGTGACCCTAGTCAAGAAAGGACCATAAATAGATAAACCAACCTAGGTAGCACCACAAATTATTTTGTGGACCCAGACATGTTCACAATTTACATATTAAATGTTCACAATTTACATTTTAAAAATTCACAATTTGTGACCGAACGTTACGAGTGCAAGCCAAGATGATTGGATGTACATTGACATGGACGCTACCTTCACCAGCCCGACTAAAATCACAGGGTGTGGAGGGGTTATGCGTAGCCAGCATGGCCACTGGGTTGGCGGTTTTAGTTGTCTCTCTCGCACATGCAATGCAATAGAAGGAGAGCTTGCTGCTATTCTTAAAGCTATGCAATGGGCGTGGGAAAAGGGTGTAAGAAAAGTCCATCTTTTCAGTGATTCCCTGTATGCTATTAACTGGATAAGAGGCGGCCCTGAACCTTTGGGACTGTGTGGCGACGTTACTAGGTTGTGCAAAGTTGGCTCTCGAAAGATTGGGAGCTTAGACTCGAGCACACACGCCCCGTGAGTTTAACCAATTGACGGACTGGCTTGCTAAAATTGCCCTGAATAGACGATGCGAGTGGATTGAGTTTCACACACCTCCGGCGGAGATGAGAGCCATCCTGAGAGAGGATTGCGTCAGGTCTTTTGCTTTCGAGAGTAGCAACTGACCTCTAGGGTCACCGCCTCTCCCCATTCCAAAAAAAAAAAACCTATATATGTAAATGATTACCTTGTTTTGTATTCACAAGTTCATTTCACTGCAGTCACACAATATTAACATATTAAGATTTGTTTTCAAAAAAAAAAAAAAAAAAAACAGATTAGAATATGATGACCCTATATTGTATTCACAAATTTCATTTTCAGTTGTTATGTGTTTTGACTTAGAAACACAGTTTATATTCTAGACCCAGGCGTATAGACTGGACGGTGTTCAACAGAACACTAACAAAGGAAGAAGTACAACAAGCAGTTTTTGACATGAAGCCGTTCAAGGCCCCGGGCCCGGATGGCCTCCCAGCGGGTTTTTATCAACACATGTGGGACGTGACCGGAGATAGTATATTCAACTTAGTTAGACATGCAATTCACACCGGCGATCTCCCCGAAGGCCTAAATGACACTCTTGTTGCGCTCATTCCGAAAGTCCGGGGGCCAGACACGATTAAACAATTTCGTCCTATTAGCTTGTGCAATGTGAGTTATAAAATTCTGACAAAAACGATTACTAACAGACTTAAATATATTCTTCCTCAGGTTATTGGACCGCACCAAAGCTCTTTTGTCCCAGGGAGGCAGATCTCGGATAATGTCATTGTGTATCAGGAAATTATGCACAGCATGAAGGAAGCATGCGGCAAAAAGGGATACATGGCCTTAAAGCTCGACCTGGAAAAAGCTTACGACAAACTTTCGTGGGACTTCATTAAGGATACGTTGCTGCACGCCGGCTTTAATGATATGTGGGTAAACATTATTATGACATGTGTTACTTCGTCCAGACTAGCAGTCATATGGAATGGAGAACGTCTAGATTACTTCAAGCCCGAAAGAGGAATAAGGCAAGGTGACGCCATGTCCCCAGCGATTTTCGTTCTCTGTATGGAAAGGCTTAGCCATTTAATTCTATCCCAGGTAACAGCCCGAAACTGGAAAGGTATCCAATTGGCTCCAGGGGGACCGATTTTGTCGCACCTGTGCTTCGCCGATGACATGGTCCTCTTTACCGAGGCTTCAGAAGATCAGGTGGACGTGGTACAACGGTGTTTAGATTGCTTTTGCAGGGCTTCGGGGCAGAAGATAAGCCTCAACAAGTCACAAATTCATTTCTCCAAGAACACTCCACCCGGTTTGGCTGCTACGATTGCCGCAAAGTTGGGTATTGAAGAGACTAAGGACCTAGGGAGGTACTTGGGTGTACCTTCTATCCATGGTCGGATTACTTGTAACACATATGCAAGTCTTTTGGAGCGAATTGCCAATAGGCTAGAAGGTTGGAAAGCCAAAACTCTGTCTTTAGCTGGGAGAGTTACGTTAGCAAAATCGGTTCTGAATGCTATCCCAGTGTACACCATGCAGACGGTGGCACTCCCGAAAGGTGTTTGTGCAGAAATTGAAAAGAGGACTCGGCGTTTCATATGGGGCAAAAATGAACAGACAGGAGGGAACAAATTAAGCCTTGTAAACTGGGAGCTGGTCACCACGGGGAAAGCGAAGGGCGGGCTTGGCCTAAGGAAACTACATGAGATGAACAATGCGTGTATGGCTAAGCTATGTTGGCGCTACCGGACGGAAGCTTCAGCACTGTGGGCAAGGACCCTGGCCTCCAAGTACAATCACAGGGTGGGAGCTACCATGGACGTCTTAAGCCGGCGTAAAATCTCAAACGTGTGGCGTGGTATGTGCAATGCCAATGGGATTTTGGAGAAGGGTGTAATGCATATCGTCCGGGATGGCGCTTCTACGCGGTTCTGGATGGACGTATGGCTATCTTCCGTTTCTTTGTACGAGAAGCTGCTTCGACCCTTGAGCCTCCCGGAGCTTTACGCATCCGTCGACGAGTACTGGGATCATTACAGGGGATGGAAATGGGAGAAGCTCGAGCGGTTTTTACCTCGGGAAGACTTGGAGGCTTTGGCTGCTTTTGGGCTTACGGAAGCGGGAAATCCTGACGAGTGGGGATGGAAATTAGACCCTCGTGGTCGCTTTTCTGTAAAGTCCGCCTATAGTTTGATAGACCCCTCACATGAAGGGGGCTCGGACAACATCTGGAGGGTCATTTGGACCTTAAGGGTGCCAGCTAGGATCTCCATGTTTATTTGGCTAGTGAGACATGAGAAGATTTTGGCAAATTTCGAACGTGTGAGACGTCATATAGCTACTTCTGACGTTTGTTTTCTTTGCGCAGGTAAAAGGGAGGACCTAAATCACCTTTTCAGGGAATGTAAAGCGGCCAGGCCCATCTGGGAAGACTCGTTGCATTGGCGTTTAAGAGAGAAGCTGCGGACCATGGACTGGACAGAATGGTTTACGGCTAATCTTAGGGGAGACGCGAAGGAGGGGTTTGCAGATGATTGGCCCGAGATTTTTTGCATAAGACTTTGGTGTTTATGGAAATGGCGGAATGAGGAGGTCTTCAACGAAATGAGCACGCCGATTGATCAGAGGCTAGCTTGGCTGCGCAAATATGATAAGGAGGTGCTGGGGGCTTTCAAAGCGAAAAAAATGGCAAGACGTGGGCAACACATCTACGTGGACACCTGTATTTCTTGGACTAAGCCGCCACCAGGATGGCTCAAGCTTAATGTGGACGGCAGCTATAGGAGTAATGGCTCAGCTAGCTGTAGAGGAGTGCTGCGAGACGAACATGGGGACTGGTGTAAAGGATTTGCATACAACATTGGAAGATGCTCGGCGGAAGCTGCAGAGGCGTGGGGTGTGCTACAAGGGCTGCGGATGGCGAAGGACTTCGGAGCCTCGAGGATTATCGTTGAGTGTGATTCCAAGACTACGGTGGAAAGTTTGTGTGAGAAAGAAGGATGGAGAAGCCAATGCCATAACATTGGCAGGCTCTGCATTCGAGAAGCTCTGGGCCTGATGGAAGTGCGATACACTCATGTGTTTAGAGAACAGAACCGGGTAGCAGATAAGCTTGCGACTATGGACGAAGGGGGTGGTTTTGGTTTACGTTATTATGACTCACCTCCGCATGCGATCTTTGAGTTGTTATCTTTGGACAAAGTTGGCGCGTCCTCCTCCCGTAGAGTTCACAGGGCTTCTTACGCCCAAAGGGTGTTGTAATCTTTGTCTTTTCCGGGTATCCCCCTCAGCTCCGATATAAAAAAAAAAAATAGTTTATATTCTAGAAGTTCAGAATTTCAATACTAAAAATACACAATTTATAAATCGTTTAGGACCAGGGTCCATGGTATAACAACTCAGGTTGCATATAGTTGACCGGCTTAAATCAAGAAGGCCAATAGACCGGCCTCTCCCTTGCTAAGAGTTGAATTTATAAGTTGTAACCTTGTGATTATCAAGTCAACCGTTTGACCGCATGGGAAAAATATGAGTTATGGCAGAAAATTTCTCCAAGCTTATGTAAACTTTTTTATTTTATTTTATTTTATGCAGTTAATGAAAAGAACATCAACGAACTAGGTCAAATCCTTATCTAGAGTCTAGACATGTAAAAGAATGCAGCATATCCAATTACATCAAATTTAGTCATATATTTGACTTATTAACCACAATGTTCCAAATATAATTTTAGGTAAGGGCTATTTATTAAACTTTCGATTTATTATGGACAACCTAAATTAATTTATTTTTTTATGATCCGTTGTGAGTCACAAAACAGACTTGACCCAAAATATACATAAAACAATATGATAGAAACTTTTTTATAAATCAAAGAATGTAGGAAGCACAATAAAGCTAAGCATAATAATTAATATATAAGTGTATAAAGTGATTGTGGGGACTAAATCAATAATTAAGTTAGTTGAAGATGATGCTCCATAATTGTAGAAGGTCAATCATGTTAGTAATATAATAATAATTGTAATTAGTTTATATTATATAGTTTGTAATAGTGGTAAAGATTTAGCCTAACTAACTATAGCCTATAGAATAGGAGAATATTGTATAGGACTCTCATTCTCTCTCTGTAATTCATTCAGTTCTGAATATCGTAATCTCATCTGGTATCAGTTGCGATAGGTTAGATCTTTTGTTTAATCTTTTCTCGCAAATTCAGTTGTCGACAAACTCCTCTGAACGCACAATCACCACCACCTCCGTGGCCACTCCGGCCACCAACAACTCCCTCACGGGAAGACTTTGTGATGTAATGTTTATATACATTTATCTCCGTTGTTATGAACACATGGACAAAATACTATGACCTACTACATAGTATTAAAAATTGATCGATATAATTTGCTTATAGTTTAGTGTTTATGTATATATGATTTAAATTTATAAAAATATAGAAGAAACATTATGAATATAGTACATAATGGATACTGTTAAACACGATCTACTAATTGGTGTTGTCATGACGTAATATAAAATAATATCATTTTGGACTAAGATTCACCATGCGAGGTGACCATATACTTTGCGGATCATGTAAGATCATTTTCTGATTGCAAGATAATTTTACAAACAAATAGATACCCAGAGTATCGGGTTACCGATCCACAGGGAAGCGGGGCGTATCAAGCACTAGCTACTAATCTATTCATGAGAAGTTAATCCTAGCGAAAATGATAATTGATTGATTGTAAAAGTAAACTAATTAAAAGAGAACAAGGTGAGCAAGTTGATGAAAACAATAGAGTAAAAGTGGGATTTCTGGGGTTCAAGTGCTTAATCACCTAGTGCCAATCTAAAGTGCAACATTTAATTCGGGTTCAAACAAGTGTGAGAATGCATACAAGGGAAGGAATTACTACCATAATTTCAACCTAAAATAATGCGAGTGGATATTCATTCACATGATATAAACACTCAAACAATTCAAGAACAAGCATTCAAGATAAATCCTTAACTAGTATGCCATCTCCCAATGTGTAATAGTTAAGTGCAATTGTGGGTGCTCTAAAATATGCCCTAACTCCCATTAAGACATAAAGATAGCAATGAAACAAGTAATTTAAGCCTTTAATTACTAGCATCAATAAAATAGAACACAATTGCAACACAAGTCTAAAAACCCAAATGTAAATTTATTAATGATATAAGAACTAGGCACATAGGTTCATAATCACTTTTACCTAAAAATTCCTAAGATGTTTTAGTCACTCATGGCTAAAACAGCATTTATTACAATAATATCAAAGAGTTCACAAGCAACAAAGAAAGTAAAAGAAAAGAGAAAGAAATTCACTCGAATCTTCCTAGCTTTTCTCCTTCTTCAAAGGTAACTTGAAGCTCTTTGTGTGATATCTTCTTCTCCAATCGTAGCTCTCACTCTTTTTGTCTCAAAAAACGCAGCTTTCCAGGATAGGGTTTGTAAGAAAAGGATGTTATATATAATGGGACAAAAGATGGGGCAAAATAGACAATTTTTCGCACCAGAAAATCGTAGATCTGGAACTCTCGACGCGTCGAGTCATTTTGACACAAAAATCTCGGCCATACTGCCTATTTTCGACGCTTCGAGAATCTCCCTATGACGCAGGTTCATTTTGTAGGTTGATTTTGACCATTTTCCCTTCTGATCTAGACTTTTATGTCTTCGTAAGTGTTGGAGCCCTTTAAGTATTCTTTTCGATGGCGCAAGAATAACTTCATTTGGATATTCCTAGGCTGAGATATGGTCCAAACACTGAACTTTCGCCAATTTGTGAGAGAATTTTTACTTCTTGCTCTTTTTCTCCACTCTTGTCTTGCTTTTCCCAAATGATCAAGACCATTGAAGACACCACTCTTTGGCTCCCTTTGAAGTAATTTTAACCACCTCTTTAACTTCACCTTGGTTCCAATTAACTCTAGATTCATTCAAAATGCGCCGAAAGACATACAATTGTCTTCAATTCAACAATTTATGTGCTTAAAATGAAGACACACTTGGCATTAAACCAATACATCTTTCATTCAAAATGAGTCTATATATGAAGTAGAAATATAGACATAAATACACTTATAATTTTCCCACTGAATTAAAAATTTGGATTGAGTGGGAACATTTGAAAGGATGTTTGGAGGCAAATTCTCCAATACACCCTATTATACGGAGTAATTAATAATAATATAATTGTAATTAACATATATTAAATTATTTTTTAAACTTAAAGTTAGCTACTTCCTCCATTTGTATTTGAGAGCATGTGGCTCCCCTCCGCATACTTGGGCGATGTGGTGTCACATCTCTCAAGTTTACACTGTTTTTTTTTTTTTTTTAAATAATTTTTATAACAATTATTTTTTTGATATAATTAATTACGTTACTCCGTATTAATACTACATTGTAACAAAATTAATAGTACTAAAAAAATAAGTTACTCCGTATTATTTGTTAGAAAAATAGCATTAAAATGACATTTTAAGTGGCTATTTTGTGGTACAATTATCGGTGAGGTCCACTTCTGATTTGGGTTGGGTCAAAGTGGATTCAGGTTCTTCGTAGTGAGACGAAGAGATTAATATATTGTACGCTCAAAACGGATAATGAGTGAATGAGATATTGATTCTCAAAGTAGACCCGTTGAGTTAGAAAAATTAAGGGAAAAAGTGAGCTTTTGTCCCACATTGGTTTGGGAAGAGGATTTGCCCCACTATTTATACGAGAGTCTTTTAAAGACTTATTTAATGTATAGCATAGAGGTTCTCTCTCGCGCGCAAGGGGAAGGGGGTGGGTGCAAATCAAATCCCAAAATGAGTTTGAAGAGGCTAGATTCAAGTCTGAGCTTGTGTGGGGCACGAATGTCGTCCGGAAATTGGCTGGCCTAGCGGGCTAAGTTATGCCAACTTTCGGTATCATTTTTCCAACACAAGTAGTCACTTGGGTTCGGCCAAGAGCGAGATGAGCTCGGGTCCAGGCCGAACTGAACTACAGTTTCGGCCCTTGGGATGCCGAGGCTGAAACTTAGCCAGTCTGGGTTCGGCCGAACCATGACTGAATGCCAACAAACAAATGTGGGATTAAATTCTTCAGTTACGGATTTAATTTTCAATTAACTCCAATTTCAATTTTGAATTTAAATCCTGGGTAATGGCTTGCTGTTTCAGATGTTACAAAGCCAAGTTTAATGGCCTTGTTTAATGCTATTAAGGTCCTTCGTCCCTATATAAGAAGGCGCATCAGAATTTTTCGAACAAGAGAGAACAAGAAGTATATCTCCACTCTTGCACGGTTTTAGCTCCAAAAATCTCTGCTTCTATTCCTTTCTTTGCCTAACTGAGTTCAAGGCTTTTGCTCTAGTTCGCCGAGTTCGTTTGTTTGGGTGCTCAAACGTCGAACCGTAGCATGTTTTATCCTGAGAAACCTAGGCCACAATGCTCCTAGCACTTTTGGGAGGTGGCAAATAAGGTTTTAAGGAAAGAGTGATCTCTTGACTCGCGCTAAAAACCCTATACCCAAACACGAGCCATCTCTTTCTTCTTTCGATTTGGATTATGCTTCTAAGTAAAAATCCTCTCTCTTTATTTGATATTGTCATTGGATTGGAATTATAATCTGAGGGTTATAAATTCCAATTTTGGTTGATATATATTGATATATCTTTTTCCATAGATATATTTGTATATATAACCTTTGGGTCCGTTTTATATATATTTGTGTGTGTATATATATTTCCGATATATATCCAATAATATTTTATATATTTTTGTGTGTATATATAAATATTATTTTGGGATATTAAATCGATTTGGTTAATTATCACCCACATTATTTATAAAAGTAAATAAATAAAATATAAAAATATATTAAATTTATTATATTATAAATGAAAATTAATTTATTTTTGTTTATTTGTTGCATGGGACCTTCTAAATAAAATAAATGCATTAATATAAAAAATTAGTATTTTTATAAATATACTTATTGGTCATTTAATCTTTCTATCAAACCGTCATTGTTGTTTTCTCAAGTAAACATTTTTCATATTAACTTATAATTCCAATTGTTCTAATTGTCACTCTTTCAATCAGATTGTAATTGCTATATATATAATCGTTCCAATTATAGCATTCTTCCAAGTTCCAAACGGAGCCTTAGTCAACATAAAGATATTGCAACTGTATTAATTGATGAAATATATATATTTAATTTAGAGTTAATACCCAAAATTGTCCTCGACTATAGTGGTTTTTTTCAATTTCGTCCTAAACGACTTTGGTGACCTAATATCGTCCCAAACTTTTGTGTTTCGCACAATTTAGTCCTCCATTTGTTATTCCGTCAAATTGGTGTTAAATTAAGGGACAATTCAGTAATGTCAATATTGATCTCTCTTTACTTTCAACTTGTGAAGTGTGAAATTCCTCTTTCTTGTACGAATTACACGCAGAATTACTCCCGGACCTGCAAATCAAATTTTATATTAGCAGTTTTAGGAGTAATTCTGGGAGTAATTCGTAAAAAAAAAAAAAAAAGGATTTCGCAGTTCACATGTCTATGAGTAAAGAGATGCCAATATTAAAATTACTGAATTCTCTATTTATTTAAAACCAAATGGATAGAATAAAAAATGAGGGACTAAATTTAGCAAAAACACAAAAGTCTGGAACTAAATTGAGCGAAACACAAAAGTCTGGGACGATATTAGGTCACTAAAGTTGTTTAGGACGAAATTGAGAAAAACCACTATAGTCGAGGACGATTTTGGGTATTAACTCATTTAATCCAATATATTTTAACCCAATATTCTTATCTTTAGCTTTTCTTTTCCCAAAAGAAATATTATTATTTTTCTTAGTTGACGTACTCTAAAGAATTTTGTACGGTGTATCGTTTTAATTAGTCCGCTTAGGTTGTGACATACTGCTTATTTCATTATCCTCTCATTCTGCATTATCTTGTTATAAACATTTTCATTTGTACAAAAATGTGTTGGATACATGTCACTTTGTCCATGTCTTTTTAATTTAGACTTTCACATAATATGATGTCAATTGATTAATGATGCCTTTAATATAATAAATATTTCACAATAATAATTTACGATACTATTCAATCATGAACTAATACCCCTAAAAAAGACCACATTATAATCTCATTTGATGAGGAAAGTATTGTTCTAAGCTAATGAACTTACATGATTGGGAAAGTATTGGTCCATTTTATTGGAAAAGTATTGGTCCAATTGGGGTGTCTATTTTTATTTCTAAAGAAGAAGGAAGCTAGAGCAAAATAAACAAAGAAAATGCTACCAATGGACTTCAAATCTTAGACCTCTAGCATAACAACACAAGATCCCAACGACCAAGCTACCATGCATATAATAAGGTAGGACGTTTTATTTACCCGTATGAAAATCGTTGACATCCAAGTAATGGGGACACATGTACGGCTAAGATTGAAGGCAAATTGATGTCGTACATTTGCCAACCATCTAAAAGGCTCTCTACACTATATAAGGCACTAAGGCACCATTGCCACCACTTAAAGGATCCTCCATTGAATCACTTAATCCCCCCTAATCCAATGGTATGGGTTCCTAACCTTCAACCCATACACCAGGGTTTGATTCGTATCCTAGTAGCTACAGTATTATTCTTAGTCCATTACTTGGGCTATGGGTTAGTATCTCGGGCTTTGTATGTACTCTTTTGGGCCTAGCGCCCCGGGTAATAATCCTACTATTTTCCTATCCACGTTCTGTACTTACATACCCTGTTTACGGTGGCCTCGGTCTCGACAAAACAATCATTGGCGCCGTCTATGGGGAACGCTACGAAAAGCATGCGTGCTTTGCTCGCGTGCGTGTGTGGAAGGTCGGGATCAAAGTGTTTATACTTTTAGGGAGCCGAGATGGAAGGTCGAGATCAGATTGTTTATACTTTCTTTACTCGTCAAAAAACAACCAAAGAAAGTGGGAGACTTGTGATGGAGACATAGGACCCCGACAGCCTAATTTTATTGGAAAAGTCTTAGCCCAAGGGGGTGTTCATTTTTATTGCCAAGGAAAAAATGAGGCATGGAGCAAAATAAACAAATGATGTGTTGCCAGAGGGTATGGACTCAAGACTTTTAGTATAACAACACAAGTAAACCACCCAAGCTACTCAAGATTTCATGTATAAGATGGTATGATGTTGTATTTACCCGTGTGAAGATTATTGGCATCTAGGTAGTGGGGGGACATGTGTGTGACCAAGAATGAAACGTACATTTGTCGAGCATCTAGAGGGGCCTCTACACTATAAATAGGCACCATTTTATCCCCTTAAGGATCACCCTTTGATTCACTCAATCCCCCTTGGTCCAATGGCTTGAGGTCTTAATATTTAGCTCATATACATATCTCAGACTTTGTATGTACTCTTTTGGGCTTAGCACCCCTCGAGCAATAATACTACTATTCTCCTACCCCATTCTGTACTTACATACTTGATTTATAATGAACTCGGCCCCTACAAAACCATCATCATTAAAAGTACTCTTAACAAAGCCATCATCATTAAAAGTCCTCCTAATAAGATTTAAATCTATAACCAAGCGTTTTGACCTTACACATTATACTACAATAATTTTGATTATATATGAGTATAGGAATTGAAATAATGGATGAGTTTGAACTATTCATACCTTAAAAATAGGAATTAAAATAGTTATTTTCCCTTTAAAATTTTCATCTTAATTTTTACTTTAGAAATGGAAAATAAATATTTTTATATTCTCAAATTAAATTGATTGATCCATGAATTAAAAAGTGAATACACTTAAAATAAAATATTATAAACATATCAATTACTGCCATGATGTTGATATTAAGAGATACATTTAAGAGAAAAATGTAACATCACTCGGAGGAGGTCGAAAAGCATTAAGCAAAGAACATCGCTAGCTAGTCAAAACAAATAATCAAAACACAATATTTTATTTTATTGAAAACAAACACAATATTTAATAGTCATGAAAAATTATGAGACAGTATCCGATCTCTCATACTTTAAAATATTCTTTTATAACTGAATCCCAAAACACAGTTAACAATTTAACAAAAATCTTCTTGTAAATAATTTGGCATCGTCAAACATATTTCCTGACAATCTAATATCAACACGTTAGTCATATTTATATAGACATATTGAATATAGTTTTATAACACCTAACATCATATTTTCTAACAAATTAAATTAACAATCTAACATTATATTTTAAATTTTCTACAAGTTACAACCTAAGTTGAAATCAAGACATTTATATTTTAGAAGTATAAATAAATATAAAATCATCAATAAGGTAATAGATAACAAACACTGAAATTCATATATTTAGAAGCAAGTAATAATCTATAAGGAAAATAAAATATTTCTATATGTTTCGACAAATAAGCCGTGAACCAAAACAAAATCAAAATTAATTTCAATAGTTTGGAAGTCCAAAAAATTTAATACTAGCCGTCACACATTCAAAAGCAAATTCTAATATCAAATTAAAAAAAAAAAAAAAAAAAAAAAAAACTAACAAACAATCAATATATCTAAAAAAAAATCAGTGGTAGAGATAGAAGTAGGGTTGGAAAATGCCGAAAAAGCTTGTGGTACGCACTACGCGAAACGCGATCCACTCAGCACCATTTTTAGCGGATAGTCTTCAAGTCTTGAGCTTTTCCTTCACTCCATATAATGTCGTGTCTAATCAATCATGTAATCTAGCTTTGATCTTCCAAAAATATTATTTACGAATCCATCATGATGGCCTAGATTTGGAGGCCCAGAGCACCATTATCAATGATTTTTTTTTTGGTTGAATTTTGTTAGACTTAAAATAATTAGAAGTGATTTTTTGTTGATGTGGTGCATAATTTTTTCTTAAATTTTACCTCGTGCAAGTTTTGATTTTTAATAGGTCCCAATCAATAGATAAATGGCAGCAAAGCATTGAAATTGTGTGCGTTGGGCGCACAATCAGCACCCAAGCAGGCGGGCGCGTGTACCTACTGGCGCGTCTGGTACAAACAATTTTGTTTTTAAAAAAACTTTTCAGCATTCCTGTCAGAATTTTGGTTATATTTTTATTTATTTTATTTCCTTTTTCCTTCTCCACTTTGTTTCCTCTCTCGGTCTCTGCTCTCCTTGTTAGCACATAAATTAAAAAATCTTGAAAAATACAACACTAATATAGATTTTCTTAGAGGAAGTTTAGATAAGGGACTACCTTAAACTTTTAAATTCTATATCTATAGTTGACACATTCTGTATTTGCAATTGATAGTTTCTATATCTGTAGTTATCATATTATGTGATAGCAATTATCAAGTTATTTATTTACATGTACATAAACTATTAACTGTAAGTACAAAATATGTTAACTGAAGGTACATAAAATACATTGTGAACCCTCGTCTATGCTATAACAATTGATAGTATTAATTGTGATTAATGTATATGTGTCATAAATGGAATTGCTAGAGAGACACAAGTAGTGAGAAGTGGCATTACGTACCTCTGTAGATTTTAGTTTATAACTTTATTTGAATGTAAATAATAATAATTATCATTATTAAAATAATTAATATTATATAAGAAAAAAAAACAAATTTTCTTTTTTTTTTTTTACTTTAAGTCAAATAGAAAAAAGACGTTTTGTTTATGACTTTCAACCAAACATAGACATTGAAAATATTTTAATTTTCATAAATGAGATCATTTTAAGTTTTCAAACTGGGACTAAGATAAAAGCTCATTAAATTACTCACGTTTTTTTTTTTTTGCTCACGATACCATGGTCAACCTGTACGATTCATTGCCAGCCTATCATCTGTCAATACATATCAAGAAGATTATAAACCAAATCCCAAAAATTCTCGCGCTCACTCAACCATTTAACTTCTAATTTAGAGTCACTCTTTATCATCACACGAAAAGAACTATTCTACCACCAAACCACTATTATTTTATCACATCCAAAGTCATATCTTAACAGGATATTATATTATCCCTACTGTACTGTTACTATTATCATGACAAACTTTTACTAATGAATTATCTTGTCTTTTGATTTGAGTGTTTCGGAGAGAAAATTGTACACGAGTGGTGGAGAATACAGCTTGACGTACGTGGTGTAATTTGTAATTATATATGAATATATGATGGAGTGATGTCCGCATGTCCCCCACCTGTTGTGAACTATTGCTATTAATTATTCTTCTAAATGGCTGAACCCCAACCCTAAGGGCCCCACACCCCGACTCGACAGAACATTTGGGAGGATGTAAATCATGGTGATTCAACTGAATATGAACCACAGAGGCTAGACCGGTGCTCACTGCGCACAAGAAGCCCCTTTCACTTTGAGAGGTAACTCTCACACTGGCATTGGTGAGACTCGATCCCTGGTCATTCTTCGGTTCTTCCAAAGTTTCACCTCTATTAATTATTGTTATTATTATATTAGGTATTAGATATTAGATATAATGTAATTCATCAATTATAATTATTTCTGTTATTGCTATTATAATTATTAGTATTATTTTCATATTTCAACTTGACCCAATGAGCTGTTAACAAATTAAATATGAAATTATTGTTATAAGCTAATGAACTTACATGATTTATTTTTTTGTCGGTTAGCCGACCAAAACAAATTAAACCATTATTATTGTTGTTGTTGAGGAAGTACATGACTTGTTTTTTGAATTTTTGTGGTTCTGTTCTTATAAATAAATGAGGTCATACTAAAAGTATAAGTGTAATTTTTAAAATCAAATCATAAGAATCTTACGAGTTAATACCCAACATAGTCATCGATTATAGTAATTTTACTCAATTTAGTTCTAAGTGACTTTTTGTACTCAATTGATAAGAAAAGACTTCTTGCTTCTGCGAGATTGACGGATTTACAGTGTATCACTATTTTCTGTGGTTTAAATAACAGTGACAGTGAAGAGCAGCCAAAGGGAGCTGAGGAAAATTAGGATATATAATTAATAATTAATCCGATAAAAAATAAAAGGGAAATAAAATTACCATGTTAACCTTGTTATTAACAATCAACAAACGGAATTCTTAACAAAGGATTAAAGTGTGTAAACCAATTAAAGTCGAGTATTAAATAGAGTACAAAAAGCCACTTAAGACTAAATTGAGTAAAACCACTACGGCCGAGGACTCTATTGGGTATTAACTCGAATCCTACTAACTTACTATCTCCAAAGTCCAAACAAACAAAAAAATAAAAAAATAAAAAAACATCTTGAAACTACTTAGCTAGAGACTACCTGCTAGGTTGCTGCTACCGTTTTCAATGCAAGTAGAACGATAGTGGGGAAGAATCAATTTCTTAGGCGGTATTGGTGGTGAACTGGTGAATGGTACAAGTTTCAATTTATCTGTACATATTAAGAGCTTGAGACATCATCTATGCCGTTGGGAAACATAATGATTTTGGCATGCGGTATACTCAATTAATTAGGTTCTAATTATTAGGAGAGAGAAGTGATTTAGGGAAAAAATTGATGAGCTTCAGGATTAATTGTAGATAAATTTTTTTTTTTAAATAACTAGGTCAAAAATAAATATTGGACTCTCTAAAAATTCAGGCCATGTGCATAAACACTCTAAAATCCGGTCTTGAAGAGGAACAGACTCTAGGTTCAAAGTCCATTGAACCTGGAGAATAGAGGTTCAAAGATTGATTAGGTCCCAAAGATGATAAGAACCCATGTGCAAGGTTTGGGGGCTTATGGAAGAAAGGAAGAGAGTTAAATTGTGAATTGAGTTAATAATCAAAGTTTAGAGGGTTAGGACACAAAGATTGAAAGCATTGAGTTGGGGCAGCGGGCACATTTTTAAGCCACGTGGCGTGCATAGGCGAAGGGTGGGGTGGCAGTCGCATTGTGATGGTGGGACATGTGTGTAATATGAGATTTATGGGATTTGTCGTTTTCTTGTTTCTTGGTATTTTTGGCCATTTTTTCAGAGAACATCATCTTCTCAATGAGCACGTACTTAACTTTCTTGATCTATTGTCCTCTTTTCTTTTTGGAAAACTTGCATAATAACCCATGAACCTAGATTTGAACCCAATTTTCAAAATTATTTTTACGGACTAAAATAACACATGCATGATCCGACATAACATCTTATTTCTTAATATTTGTGTTCAATGTCTATTTTATCTTGACAATCTAATTTCACGATAGGTATGATATGATATGATCATTAATTATTATTGTTGTTGTTGCTGGTGCTGCGCTACTAACAGTGAGGTTATGGAATTGAGAAATGTGTTTCACGATGACTACTCAAGAGGTCAAGAATTGCGTGCGTACACGCACGCGCGCGCGCGCGCGCACACACACACATATATATATGCTAACAATTCAATAAGAACCATTTTCCAATGAGTACTTATGAACTAATCTAAGCCATATAAAAATCAAGATCAAGGGCAGTGGCGGAGCCAGGATTTTTCTTCAGTGGGGGCAAAGAAGCAAAGGGAAAATAAATTCAAAAATGTTCAAATACAATAAGATTGTTAAAATACAAAATACATTATAAATTACAATACAATGTTTATGATCAACTACGGGATAATATTCATCTACGCTCTCTCATATTTTGAAATCGCTGTAGAACTGCTTAATTTGAAACTTAATCAAAAATATATTTTTCAACATACGACACTAAGCAACCATTTCAACATACGGCAAATTAGTAATTAACTATGGATAATCTACAGTTAGTAATTAGTAATTAACATATTAGTAATTCACATAACTCAGCAATTAGAGCAATTGTTAACAGTAATTAATTTGATAAAATAATTCAAATAGAAAATACATTATAAATTACACATCTCATTATTAATATAAAAAAAGATATATATATATATATATATATATATATATATATATATATATATATATATATATATATATATATATTAAAAATCATATGAAAGTCGAAAACAGCAACAGGGATTATAAAACCATAAGAAGCAGTTGAAATTCAAAAACAGCAACAAACCATATGAAAGTCGAAAACAGCAACAGTGATTATAAAACCATAAAGAAGCAGTTGAAATTCAAAAAGAACGTCAATTAGTAGTCCAACCTCAATCAAATACACACACACACACACACGCACGCACGCACACACACACACACACACACACAATGAATCAGGTGCGAAGCTTCTCCCAGGTTAAACGTGCGAATTAATCACAATATTTGATCTTGCCAAAATCAACATTCCAGAATGAAGAACAATTTAAAAAATGTGGTGGCATTATGGTCATTTTGCATAAGGTCATTACTTAAAGTGCGTAAGTTTATAGTTTAAGGTGCATAAGTATATAGCGTTAGGTGCGTAAGGTCACAACTTAAAGTGCGTAAGGTCACAACTTAAAGTGCGTAAGTTTATAGTTTAAGGTGCATAAGTTTATAGCGTTAGGTGCGTAAGGTCACAACTTAAAGTGCGTAATTTTATAGCTTAAGGTGCGTCACTTTTTAGTTTAAGGTGCATCAGTTTAACTCTTAAGGTGAGTAAGTTTAAAGTTTAAGGTGCGTAAGTTCAAATCTTTAAGGTGTGTAAGTTTATAGTTTAAGGTGTGTAAGTTTATAGCGGTTAGGTGCGAAAGGTCACAACTTAAGGTGCGTAAGTCTAAAACTTATGGTGTGTAATTTTATATCTTAAGATACGTAAGTTTATAGCATATGGTGCGTGCATATGTATGTTTAAAGCTTAAGGTGCGTCACTTTCTAGTTTAAGGTGCATCAGTTTAACTCTTAAGATGCATATGTTTAAAGCTTAGGTACATTATTTTTCAGCTTAAGGTGCATAAGTTCGAAGCTTAAGTTGCGTCAGTTCGAAGCTTAAGTTGTGTCAGTTCGAAACACTTGACCATTTGCATCCATGTTGCCAGAAAGCGTATTTAAAAAAAAAAAAAAATTCTTTCAGTTTGAATCGTTGATCTAGATTAGATCAACGGTACGGTTCAGATCTCACCCCATTTTTCAACGGGAGAAGCTTCGCGCGTGAACCATCACACACACACACACACACACACACACACACACACACACACACACACACACACACACACACACACACACACACACACACACACACACATATATATATATATATATATATATATATATATATATATATATATATATATATATATATATATATTAGGTGTGGTCATATGGTCAATTACATGCCATTAGATTAGATAGATCCCATGAATCACATTAATCAAGATTCTTCCAGTATTTTCGCGCACGTTCTCCTACCCAGCGAACTGCAAGGGTAAACTCGTCATAGGGCACCGGAATAGGGAAAATCGCATTGTTGTGTGTTTTATTTGTGTAATTGGTGCATTATTAGCCTTACTCTGGTGTATTTGTAGATTCTCATTGGTGCCAAGTTCAAGTGCGGCAACGCCTTCCCGTGTGGTCAGTGCTGCCGCACCAATTGTTATACAAATATACACCATCCATGTTATGAAATGCACAGCAAAAAACATACACAAATTAGGTACGCATTACCAACAACGCGTCATTAGATATGAATAAATACACCGTACAGTGTCCGAGAATACACCATTGATGTGTTTCATTGTGGTGTATTTTATTACACTATTGGTGCATGTTGTCAACACTGTTGGTGTATTTCTGAAACCCAACCGCTATAAATGGGCACTGTAATTACCATAACACCCTCCACTTACCAAAATACGCTAAAATCCTCAGTAATTAGCCACTGCCGTTAGATTAAACTGATTCAACGACACAAATACGACCACACCGCCACAGCTAATGACATGATCACATATGAGTTCTCTTCGATATATATATATATATATATATATATATATATATATATATATATATATATATATATATATATATATATATATATGTATATGTATGTATGTATATGTATATGTATGTATGTATGCATGCATGCATGCATGTACGCATGTACGCATGTATTGTAAATGATTTTGCATTCAAATAAATAAATAAAAATATGACACTGGATTGAATCCTTGTTATGTAATGGTCGGCCAATAATTCAATAAAATATGTCTAATAAAATTTTACGAAATTGATAAAGTATGTAACATATTGATAGTTTGATACGATATCATTATGGTTAATTTTAATTAGAAATAATATCGAGCGAGGTATTTAAAATCTTTTTTTTTTTTTTTTTTTGAAAACCTTAAAAGTCTTTTCATATTAATTAAATGTTTAAAACTTCTTATCCAAATTATTTTAACAAATTGGATTATTGGTCAGAAGAATCTTAGGGGCATTTGGTTTAAACTATCGTCTAAAATTGAACCTAGGTAATGTGAATATTATAATGTTACATAATCATACTTAATTTAGGTTATGTAATTATTATTATGATAATTTTATATTATTGTCACATCAGATTTGAGGTAATATTCTAAATTAATCAAATTATCTTTATCCCTTTATGTATTCTTTTCAATATTTTTAATTTTGTCCTTAATTATTAATTATCCCTTATATACAATTACATATATAAAATAAAGGAAAATTATATTCACCCCTCCTAAATTTCTCCTAATATTTTACCTCCATGATGCATTGATGTGGCTTATATATATTAGGTGTCATGGATTGGTGGACCCTACACACTTTTTTTTTCCGGGGGAGGGGGGTGAAAGGGAGGGACCTGACGTGTCCCGAGATAAAAGGAAGTTAACGCAATCTACTTGTAGCCACATTGTGAGTATCCCGATCGAGCAACACTCTCAACTTGTCCGGTGGATGATCCAGAATCGAAGTGCTCTACAGTCTCGATTGTCCCAGGTTGACTAAGAAGCCGAAGCACTGATTACCTTTCCGATAAATAATTCAATTAAATTGTATTACATCGGTAGAGGAAATTGGAAAGAAAATTTTTAAGAAGAGTACCTAGCTGACGTACATAGGATGAAAGCTCAAGTGTGAACGCCATCACTAGCATTTGCTCTAAAATAAATATATGTATATATCATACACATTCGATAAACCAAAAGCCCCATGGTTTTCAAAAAAAAAAAAAAAAAAAAAAAAAAAAAAAAACCAAAAGCCCCCTACACTTATCCAACCATTTTAAATTTAGTAATTAGTAATTGAATATAAAACATTTATTCCTTGTATGTGACAATTATATTCAATTATAATATCTTATAAAAAAAATTGACCTAACCTAATTTTGTTGAGTGGGCTATTAATCCACATACAAATTAGTTTAAAAATTAAACATCAATATCATTTTTGAAAACATTATATATATATATATATATATATATATATATATATATATATATATATATATATATATATAGAGAGAGAGAGAGAGAGAGTAGAGTTCAGGTGCAGCCTTAGTCTCTCGTGCGGTCATGCGTATATATTAGAACCGTAAGATAAGTTAGTGAGATCAAACGGCATATATATATATATATATATATATATATATATATATATATATATATATATATATATATATATATATATATAAATAAAAGACGAGTTCAGGTGCAGCAGTGTCTTACGGTGCGGCGGTGCGGCAACACCAATAGTTCAACAAATATATACCATCAACGTTAGGAAAATACACCACACAAAACAGAGTAAACAGAGCCCCGCATCACCAAACACACACCATTAGGTGTGAGTAAAAATACCATACACTGTTCGGAAATACACCATTGGGGACGGTGAGTTATATGGTGTATTTTTTTGAGTCTGTTGTGTATTTTGTGATGTTTTATTGCATTTCACTGTGGTGTGTTTTCTTACACTGTTGGTGCATATTGTTAACACTGTTGGTGTATTCTGGAATTCCGCCGCACGGGAAGACCCCGCCGCATTTGAACTTTATTCTATATATATATATATATATATATATATATATATATATATATATATATATATATATATATATATATATATATATATATAGGCTTCGGATCCCATGAGGTCACTTAGATGGGTGAGATAATGGGGCCTCATCTCATCCATTAAATCATAACATATCAAAGGGTGAGATTGAAAGAGATTTATTTTCCATCTATGGTAGTAGTATATGCATAAGGGTGTATAAGTAATTGTAATATTAGAGCTATATATAGTTAGGAATAGATTGGAATATATTCCATGCTAAGGATCAACTAATTATGGTGTTGAATAATATATTTACGGTTATAAATTGTTGTTGATAGAGTGTGAATTGTATTTAAACATTTGTACTTAGCAATAGTGTTTTGCAGTGGGATATCTCCTCAACAATGAAGGTGCAACCGGAAAGAGGTATGTGCAACCTTAATAGAAGTGTGTTATGGGTTATGTTCTGTCTGTGCAGTCATTTAGTTAAGTCGGTGCGTTGCGTTAAGAACCCAACGCACAAACCCAAAAACTAAACCGAACAAACGTCAGACCTACTAGAATTCAGTGTAAATTTTAAACCCAAAAAAAAAACAAAAAACAAAAAAAAAACACACCCCTTGTAAACCCCAATCGCACAGACCATAACAACAAAAAGCACCAATTAAATATATAAAATAACAACACACCAACAGTTAATAGATCATAACATGTTACAATTAAAATACACATACCAAAATTGCTTTACGTAAAAAAACAAAAACCAAGCTATAAAAATATGGTAAAAGTTTGCCTCAATTCTAGTTGACAGTCCAAATAAGAGATATTTGGCCTGAAAACTTGTCAACCTATTTGTGACCCAACGCACAAGCCGAACACATAAAATGCACACAGAAAAACTTCATAACACAACGCAAACTTCTATTCAATAATTTTTAAATTGAATAACGGAATCAACATGCAACAAAAACCACAACCATACCGCTGATTGATCATACCCGTCATAACAAAGAATTTAAGCCAAACGCACACATGGAAAAACAAATTGCACACACAGCATAACAAAGAATTGAAGCCAAATGCACACACGGGAAAACAAATTGCACACACCCAATACAATACCATAATTAAGTAGTGCACAAGCCCATAAAATCTGCTAATTAATTATTACACCCTAATTAAGACACTACCAAAAAGACAACACCCCCACATGCAAATAAATCACATGCACAAGGCATTATATTCAGCCAAATCTAATCCACCCAAAAACCCAAATAAACGCACCAGATCAAGCCTCACCACCTCGCCTGACAAAGGTAACCTCACCGGATCCAAACTCTATATATATATATATATATATATATATATATATATATATATATATATATATATATATATATATAGAATTAGAATCATATAAGAATCCATCTTTAGGTGAGAACTTAGGAACTAATCTTAGCCTTTTATCTTGATCAATCAATGGTCCATATTTTTAGTAGTCTTAATAAGTTATTTAATGTTATTTTACGCTGGAACAATTTTATTAAAGGTAATTAGGGATAGTTTAGGTTTTTAACAAGGCGTGTGGTGTTTCAGCGTTATTCTCGGTATTCTCTCTTAGTAAGTCGCTAGTTTCAAATTCATTCGGACTCTTGGATTGCTCGACTGCTACGGACCATTCCCGCTATCCTCTCGATCGTTTCATTTCTTCTGTACTAAGGTAGATGGCCGGAATCCCAAACGCTTCTGTTTGGCCACAAGGGCGTCCGTTTGAGGTTGGTTTTTCTTTTTTCTTTTTTTTTTCTAAAAAAATTTTTTTCCTTTGCATTTTAATGCATTCCATGCGCTATTCGGTTGTGGGTGTGTAGATGTGTATGGTGTCGATGTTGCTTGTGGCCTGCAGTAATGGCAGATTTTTCTTTCTTGTTTTTTTTTTTTTTTTCATATGTTTCCCTTTCGATTTTTGCTTCTTAGAGTTATTTGCCATTTTTTTTTTGCTTTTGTTGTGGTTTGAATTTCATTGTGCTATTCGGTTTTGTTGATGGGTAGTTGTGTAGGGGTTTTGGTCTTGTTTGTGGCCGAAATCTATGGCGTCTGTTGGTGTTTTTACAAGTAGTGGGTGACTATTAATTTTCTTAAGATAGGCTTTGGTGAATTAAAGCATTAGATTTGGGAAGGGGGTATGTTATGTTTCAAATACCCATCATGTGTTCGACATAATTCCTTAGAGAGATTATTAGTTTTGATGCTTGATATTTTTCTGTATTTGAATCTGATAACTGTGTTTTCATTTTTCATACACAAATTAATTATGCACGTTATGGCACACACAGACTAACCTATGTGCACACCCTAGTTTGTCACATCAACCTGGTTTAGGCTTTGTTTGCTTATTTTGAGTTATTGTTGTAATGTATTGTTCAGGGGAGCAGCCTCATGTTGAGGTTGGTGGGCAATCAGGGACGCAAGCTACGGATGGTGGCCTTGCTCGGCGTAGGAGGCCTCTAGCATGACGTAGCCAAGAACATCCGTAGCGCAGTTGAATACTATGCGACGGATTATCAATGTTGGGTACATGTGCTCATTTCAAGATCATTCGTAGCTACGTGTGCTCATTTGGAGCTAGTTGATCAGTACTTTACTTTAGTTCACTTGGGTAAATTTATGTATTCTGATTATGATATTTGATAGCTAATCCTTAGTTGATTTACACTTTTAATTTGTTTTTCGTTAGTTCATCCAAACGCTCCTTGCGTACATTATGGCACTCTCATGTTCTATGTTATGGCACCGTCATCTTGATCCAAGTGCACACAGAAGTGTAAAACATCATTTTTACACGCCAGTTCAAGGTCAAATTAGTTCTACACATTATGACATACACAGATCCACATAAGTGTTGCCCTTTCTGTATGTTATGGCACGCTCATATTATACGTTATGGCTACATCATTCTTTTGCAAGTGAACAAAGAAGTGTATAAAATCATCATGGTTTATGTGTATTCAATCTATTACAATCTTAATATATAATGACCGTATGGCACTCAACGAACAACATAAGTGCATGCCAGTACAAGACTAGAATAATTTTACACATTATGGCTCACCGAGATCAACATAAGTGCACGCGAGAACATGGTCCAATTAATATTACACATTATGGCACACATGGTGTAACACACATGCACACCAATTTCTTGTATGCCTTTTCATGCAGAAACTCAACACGCCCAGTATGGCACACACAAGGAAACCAAGTGCACACCATAGTGCATCACCTCATCCTAGTTTTTGAGGCTACAATCTGTTAGTACCACTGTACATTTTGGCACACACAGTATAACTTAGGGGCACACCAACTTTAATTTCATCTTTCCTATCGTTATGGCACAACCATTTTCATGAAAGTGCACACCACATGAGAAAAGCATTTCGTAATCAATTAACCAAACTTCTCATATATTCAAAATGCCCATAATAGCGTCTAGGAGAAATGGATACCAAAAGGAGAGTTTTGAAGTTCTCAAATAACCACTAAAGAAGAGTTTTTAAGCTCTAAAAACTTTAGGACCAATCGAGGTGCATGAGCTCAAGGCTTCCTTGGCCATTGTGGCACATTCATTACCCCATAAGTGCACACACGAAATTCACGACTACAGAGAAGGGGATGTGTGAATGTACACAGGGTCCTGTGGCTTGTGCGGCACACTCATTACCCCATATGAACTAGGTGGATGTGGCAGGAGGGCTTGCGCATTGTGTGCCATTATATGCAGAATTAGTGTGTGTCTGAAAAGACGGTTAACATTGGGGTGTGCACTTAGATTGTGTTGTTTGTGCCGTATGTGCACTGCCCCGTAAACGTGGGTGCACACAGTAACATATGCCGAGGCTAGTGTGTGCACTTCAGCATTGTAGGGGTGCCGTTTAGTAGGGCGAACACAGTTGGGGAGGGCATGAACATTACTGTTGCCGCATGCGATTCCACACATTGTTATGGGATTTAAACGGGCCTATTAGTGCATGATTACACACTCTATTACCTGTCCCTATGAATTTAAATTATGAACACAACCATGGTTACGTATTCAAATATAGAACTTATTGTCATGGTATTCTGTTGCCAATATTCCGACCGGGGAAAACAATTGGTCCACGCCGTTGGCTGCTTCAGGATGCACACGTTTGGTAGAGATTCATAGGCGTTGGTCGGAGAGGTCCCTGTCGCAGTGGTGTCGTTCGCGGAATAGCATAAAGAATAGAGTCCTGAATCATCTACTTCTCCTATATTCTTGGGATAATTTCAAATACAATATTAATTATTAATTATTGGGTGCTGAAAATTACCCTAGTATCCCTTGAAATTACGTATACTAATGGTCTCCTTATTACTAATTAATTAATATAAACCATTGATTGAATGGAATTCAAAGGCTTAGATTAGTTCTTATGTTCCTACCTAAACATGAGTTCTCACTTGAAGCCCTCCCTATATATATATATATATATATATATATATATATATATATATATATATATATATATATATATATATATATATATATATATATATACACACACACACACATACATCGTATTACTAAATTCTAAATTAAATCTTTAAAAGAAATTCACACATATAAAATTGTACTTGAACATTATAATTGTAACTAATAGCTAATTATTCATGAGTGTTTGACTTTTTTTTTGGATAGGATAATATAATTTGATATAATTATCACATAATACAAAGATGTAGTATTAAATCAATAAAATTTTTTTGAGAGGAATTAAATCAATAAATTTTAAATGTTTGTATATAATTATTATTAATAACAAAAAATTAAGTTTTTGTTATCAACAAGTCTAAAAATTATTGTTAATTTTTATATATTCATATTAAAGAAAAATAAAATAAAATAAAAGCGAACATGGATCACGTATTCGCTTGTCTCATCCAACCTTCGTTGCATATATAATTGATGTGAGACTTTGAAAAATAAATAATGATATGAAACATTACAATGTATAAAAATAAAAGAAAACTACAAAGTCAACTGCAAATTAACATATTATTGGTCAATATATAATTCAACTCAAAGACTCATTGCCTGATTGGAGTGATTGGCACGTTTTATTCAACTCTTTTCCCTTAATGGGTAGAGTCTCTAGCGCCTAAATTTGGCATCTTCGTTTATTTATGAATAAAATTAGATTTAGGGGTGTTTGGTAAATAACTGTTAGTTGATTGTGTTAGTAGGTTTGACTAATTGATAACATTAACTGATTGTAAAAAAAAAAAGTGTTTGGTAAATTAGTTGTTATTACCTGATAGCTAATTACATACAAAATGATTTTCTAAAAAGTGTTTGGATGATACCTCAAATTGGATAGGTGAAGATTGATTGTGATGGATGTAAGAACCCTAGTCTCCAAATAGTGAGGTGTGAAAGATTCATTCGAGATGAAGTTAGCAATTGATTAGTGGGATTCATAAAAAAAATCCTTGGAGACTGTAAAGTGGATGAGGTAGGGGTTTGGGCTACCTTACAAGGTCCGAGGTTAGCATGGGAGAAAGGATATTATTAGGTAGTGGTTGAATCTGATTTAAAGAAAGTGATTGTTTGGTTAAAGGGTGGTAGTAACTCATAGAGTTCTAATCAAAATTTGATAGATGCATGCCATCAAGAGACAAGGAAGCCACGAAAAATTACATTTTGGATCAGAACCCTAGGTTAGAGTCCTAGGATGTATGTTAAGAGCTGACTTTAAGATCAGAGTTTAGGTTGGAACCTTAGGATTTGAATCTTAAGATGTTAAGGAGCAAACTTGGTGGTTATTGTACTATAGAGACATAGTGCAATCCTTCACGCATTGTGAAGAAACGTGAATTAGACTTGGTTAACAGCTGAACCATTATAAAAATTTCTCTCTCGACATAGGTCCATGGATCGTAAGCCAGTCCTCATCGGAAGGAAACAGTCTTTTGGCGCCTCTCATTGATTTTCTAGTGAATCTCTAAGGCTGGTTCAAAATGCTATTAAATATCTAAAGATCATTGGGGCTTTGAATGAGAATGAAAATCTCATTGATTTAGGTCTGAGTTTTGTTCAGTGCCATCACTTTATGTGGGAGAAAACATGTTAATTAGAAATATAATAGAGCATCAACAAATATCTTGCCCAGTCTCTCAATTCTTTTACTACAAGGTTTGAAGGGCAGTCATTGATCGAGGCTTATCCTCAAAATTAGTTTTTTACGCGCATTGCGCGATTGGGATAATGCCCAATATTTTTTTTAAGCAAGATTATATTGAAATTGTTCATGCATTGATAATCGAATGTTAAATTTGCGTATTTAAATAAGCAATTCTAAGTTTACAAATGCAAAATAATATAGTCAAGATTGATTATAATTGTCATTAAAATAATTGTATAGGTATGGTTGAAACCAAATACGGAACATAAGGGAGAACAAATAAAAATTAGGGCATAAAATATTAAATATATACTAATATTGAAGAGCTAACTGCTGATTGTCAAACAAGGACATTGCTTGCGAGATAATTTTCCACTTCAATTTGTTGTGTGATTTGAATACTCTTTTTGTCAATAAATCCCCCAAGCTAAGTAGTTAATATGATTGGCTTAACTATATATTTTTCATTTTTTTTTATTTTTTAAAGCAATTATTATTATTATTATTATTATTATTATTATAATAATAATAATAATAATAATAATAATAATAATAATAATAATAATAATAATAATAATTATTATTATTATTATTATTATTATTATTATTATTATTATTATTATTATTATTATTATTATTATTATTATTATTATTATTATTATTATTATACCCTTAGGTCATTTTACATGTTAATCTATACAACTAATTTTTTGTAAATATGTTTTTACCAATCGTTGATATAATTCGCTGGTCAAATTCGCTAATATAATCCGCTAACGCTAACCGCTAATAGATGATTGTCAAACAAAGACATTACGCGGTAGTTCTCACTTCAATTTGTTGTGTGATTTGAATACTCTCTTTGTCAACAAATCCCTCAAGTAGTTAATATGATTGACTTTATTAATTATATATTTTTTAACTTTTTCATGGTATTAATAAAATACTTGGTAAATAAATATATACCATTATTTTCTATTATAACTTTGATATTTAATTAAAAATAGTGCACAAAAAAGATAATAGACAATGTAGTGATATATATCAATTGATGAATTTGAATGTAAAAAATTTTTACATTGGAGAAATGTAAAGACAATATAACTAATAAAATTATTTCTCTTAATTAATTTATTGATAATGAATATTTTTTTTTTTAAAATAAAGACATTGTAGGGACAATGTAGCGAACATAATCAATTGATGAATTTGAATGTAAAGAATTTTTATATTGGAGAAAAATAAATACAATATAACTAATGAAATTATTTCTCTTATTTAATGTAAAGACATTGTAGACACATAATTCTAAATAAAGAAATGCATATGTATTATTTTTTGTTGTAGCTACTAAATTATTATTTTAATTTAATAAGAGTAAAATAGAGTACTAATTATGCCAACTTTGATTGGGATGAGGTTCGAACCTAAGACCTTTCTTATTGAAATCAATGAGTAAGTTAACGGTGAACTAACATAAGTTAACGGAAAAGATAATATTTAACGGATAATCATATTCATTAAGGATAAATTAAGAAATTTTAAGGAAAAATTAAAATCTGATCAATCTGAGCCATTCATTTGATTAAAAAATTTGACCGCCATTTTTTCTACCCATTATAGGCCCAACACTCTTGGGCTCTTATTAGTATAGTAGATATGGAAATGGTCTTATCCAAAAGTAAATGGGATGTGCATTGCTTTGATGAGGAGTTCTACTACATGAACTTCCAAATTTTACTCCCTCAAATTTACTCCCTATTTGGCAGACACTGATGTGCTATTTTTTTCATGTGAGCCCCTGTAAATGTGTCTATATCAAAAATTTAAATATAGGAATAAAAGTTGGAAGTAAAGAATATGAGTACATATAGACTATGTTTGACAAATATAGCTGAAAAGGTAGTTGAAAGCTGAAAAGTAGCTGAAAGCTAGAAGCTAAAAGCTTAAGAGATGTTAACTAGTGATTATGCTATAAAGTGTTTGGTAAAATTAACTTTTTTGATAAGTTAATAAATGTAAAAAAACTAAAAAAGATAATTTCAAAAAATTTAAATGATGTCATTATTATATTGTTTTTATATTATTAAATATATGAGATATATTTAATTTATAAAAAAGGTTTTTGTTTTTATAATATATATGAGATATATATTAAATTAAAATAAATGGACAAAAAAGTTAATTGGTAAGGATAAATTATATCATTTATTTATGAACGGACGATTGAAGTTAAACTTTAAAAGAGTTGCGGGGCAATGAAGAGTTGGGAAAAAGGATGAATACAAATATAAGAGAAGGGAAAATGCCAAGAGTTTTAATTGAAAACGCTAAAAAAAATGTCATTTATTTAAAATAATAAGGATAATAAATGATATAAAAAAAAAGTTAGTAAACTCATAGCTTATTTTTGAAACGCTACTTAAAAATAACTTTTCAAAATAAGTTTTTATTTTAAGCTATTAGTTTATTTTAAAAATATTATCAAACATAACTTATAACTTATTAGTAGTTTAAAATAAGTTATAAGCTCTCAAATAAGTTCTGTCAAATAGAGGCATAATATTTTCAGAAATCTGTCGTTGACACCTAAGAAAGAGCTAGCTTAGTACTCTTTTTTGGGTCCCCTATACGGAATTATGGAGTTACTTTTTGTCCCAAAAATAAATGTGGCTTCGCTGGCTTGGTTTGGTCAACATAGTTCATTTTCAATTTATTAATCTTTTAAAGAGTTGTAATTTTGACTTTGACTCTTGAGCCAAGAGGGGTTTTATGTAATTTTAAAAATTGAGAATGATATTATAAATTTAAAATTAAAAATTTAAAATAAAAATTTATTTAAATTAAATAGAATATGACTCAATAATGGATAGAGTGCGTAAGTGGTAAATTATATCTGCACTAGGGCTCACAATGCATTGTGCACTCTGGTCAAAATGACGTCGTTTCTCGTTTGTGCCGTTAATTTTATTTATTTATTTTTTAAATCACATATTTCGTATGTACATAATTGTATAGTAGAATACACATAAACTCTTAACATAATACACATAATTTTACATAATACATAATATACATAAACTCTTAACATAATACACATAAACTCTTAATATAATACACATAAATTCAAGTGTTAAAAAAAAAAAAAATTGTAATGGGATTGGACGGATGAAACGGTGCCCGTCACATCAACTCACCACCAACTTATAAAAACGTCATCGTTTTGAGTGAGGATGCATAATGTATCGTGCGCCCTGGTGCACGATATAACGATTGGTGCGTAATTGGCATTGGCTTAATTTTATAATCTTGATAACTTCAGTGAATCCCACATTTAAAAATTAAAAAGTAAACATAAGATTTAGCGCTACTTCAAATTTTACTGTATCCCACATTGACCATCAATGGAAATTTAGGTCAAAATATGAGTTTTAATTAAACATGCACTACCAATAGCCTTGTGGTCTAGTGACACCAAATTGTTTCTTGATATGGGAGGTTGTGAATTTAAGACTTAGTGACAGTATTGACTACTCTAAAATTATGTCTTAATTGAAACTTCATGACACATTGTTATGTTATTAGACTATTTTTTTTTAATATTTAATTACTGTATGCACACTTTTTATTATAATAATTATTCCCAATAACTTATTTATGGACTAAATAATGAACTCAATATTTTCAGTAAATTTTTTTCATAAAATTTAAATTTAAACCTCATAGATGTAAAAAATAAATAAATAAATAAATAAATAAAATCATAATAGTAAAAGTAATAATGCCAGCAAGTACTGTTGGCTGTCACAATCAATCTCCCAATGAAAATAATGTAAGTTTTTTTCCCGTAGGGGTATTTAATAATTACTTGGGAGTCGGGGGAGAAAAAGGGTAAAAATTAAAGGATCAAACATTGATCTCATGATGTGTTGGGGTGGCTGGAAACTGGAAACTGGAAAGTGAGGATAAATAAATTATGGGAAAAGAATATATATAAATTTTGAAAGCTAGAATATATATAAATATTTGTATTTGGATGGGTGGAATTGAACTGAAAGGAATGTAGGAAAGCGATCGAGTGTGGAATAATATGCACTTTTTTTTTAGAATAAAAATGTTATTTAGATTACATTATTTTATCATTTATTTTAATTTTTATTAATTGTCATATAGTAATTTGTTTCAAAAACATTTTATGTAGCCTTTATTTTAGAAAAAATGAGAGAAGAATTAACTTAGAGTTTGGTTTGAGAAATAGGTTGTGAATGAAATAACATTTCACAAAACAGTTTTCTTCCCTATTTGATTTATTTATTTTATCATGTAGAATAAAATATATGAAATTGGCTAATTCATTTACGATGGGAATAACAATTCCTAACAATCCATGGTACACACACAAAAACAGTGTGCATGGAATATTTATATTCAAGCCCGACCCTTATGAAGGGGCAAATTACAGTCCATACAGCTATGTAGATAACTGTCTAAAATAACTACGCTGAATTTTATGAGTTAGAATAATTTACACTATGTGTTAGAATAATGTACATTATGTGTTAATAATGAAACTTCTCGGTAAGATAATGTATATTATGTGTTAGTATAATGTACTTTATGTGTTAGAATAATGTACATTATGAGTTAGAATAAGAAACTTATGGGGTAAGATAATGTACATTATGTGTTAAAACTTAGAATAATGTACTTTATGTGTTAGATAATGTACATTATGAGTTATAAAAATGTATATTACAGCGAGTCGCGTGGAAAAATTTATGTAATATGATATTGTTTTAGACTATGGTCTACAAAGCTGTGTTTGCTATGAAGGAGCACAAAATGGACAAGGAAAGAGGCCATGGTGAACCGTTATTATTAAATGAATAGGTGTAAGCTTTATTGTTGGGCTATATATTTATATTGTCTAACCTAATCACTTCAAAAGATAAACCTTGAAGCGAATTATAGACCCTAGATCGAAACGATGACATACAGAATTTATATTTGTTATTAGGCATTATAAATGGTAAGAATATATTTAGCGTGATTATTGTGCATATTTTTAGGGATTGAGTTCCGATCCTTACCTTAGTTAGTGTATAGCTTCTTGTATAAATATGTATGTTCCTTGGTCTGAGATATATGAAAATATGTATAGAGTTCTTCTGTTCACATGGTATCAGAGCCTATTGTGCCCACTTTGTGTTCACCCGGTTATGGGTATGGTATTGGTAGCGTCCAAGCTTTCGTAAGCACGCTTGTTTGGTCCACTTTGGTGGCGTCTAGAGCTTCCGTTTCAGGTGAGGCCCGATCCAATTTCAAGTGGTCAACCGGTAAGATTCCAAATGGCCTGGTTGTCCACTTTAGGGGGAGTTTTGAGAGTCCCACATTGATAAAAATAAGAGAGAATATATGAGTTTATAAAGCCATGAGTTAGACTAGCTAATTGGTTGGATTCAAGTTTTTAGTGTCATTTGGTCCATGTGCATTATATCCTAGTTGAGTGACCCTAATCCAATCTTAGTTTATAATATGGTATCAAGAGCTCTAGGTTTGAAGAAAAAATCATGTTTTTTTTTCTTCTGCGCTCAAAGCAGAAGTTTGGGTCAGGGGTTTCACCGGTCGTTTGTTGTCACCGCCGGCACCAGTGGAGTCGCCGGTCGCTGATTGGTCGATCTACCAAGTTCGGGGAGTTTTTGCCCAGAGCGTGACCCTCATGCGCCGCCACCATAATTCACCGATATCCCCATGCGCTGGTGCGTGAGCCCTACTTCGTTGCTTATTCATGAAAGATATCTAGTGTCGATTGATGTAACTTTTCATGAAAATGTTCCCTTTTCACATCCTTCAACTTCTGAAAGCCACGGGGACGATGATGATGTTCTCATCTACACGATTACCACCACATCCGCTTCTTTCCCTACTTTACGACCACCAATCACTCAGGTCTATTCTCGGAAGCAACATTCTGTCCCTTTAGAAATAGTTACTCCCAACTCGGATGCTTCTTTGGCTCCTAACATAATGCACGTCTAATGTCCTGAGCTGGCTTCTTCGTCGGGTGATCTAGATGACTTGTCAATAACTCGTCGCAAAGGTAAAAGATCCTGTACTTATCCTGTTTTATCTTTTGTCTCTTATACTCACTTACCTCCTATTTCCTGCTCTTTCATTGTTTCTCTTGACTCCATACAAACTCCTAAAACTATAAAACAAGTCTTGTCCCACTCTAGTTAGTGTAACACTATGATTGAGGAAATGAATGCCTTAGATTTCAATGGTACATGGCACATGGTAAATTTACCTGCAGGGAAGAAGGCCATTGGGTGGAAATGCGTATTTGCGGTGAAGGTTAACCCTGATGGGTCAGTAGCTCGATTGAAAGCTCGTCTAGTTGCAAAAAGGGTATGCTCAAACCTATGGTATTGATTACAAATACATATTCCCATGTTTCAAAATTGACTTCTGTCAAGCTGCTCATTTCTCTAGCTACTACGTATGATTGGCCCTTACATCAATTAGGCATTAAGAATGCTTTTTTACATGGTGACCTTCACGAAGATGTCTACAAGAAGCAACCATCTGGGTTTGTTGCTCAGTGGGAGTATGGTAAAGTTTGTTGCCTTCGCAAATCTGTATATGGCCTAAAGCATAACCCTTGTGCATGGTTTGGGAAATTCAGTCAAGCGATAGAAATGTTTGGCATGTTGAAAGGGAAAGTCTAATTACTCGGTTTTTTATAAACATTCTAAAATAGGTACTATCTTATTAGTGGAGAATAGTGGTCTATGTGGATGACATTGTCATCACTAGTAGCGACACCGCTAGTATTGTATCTCTTAAGAACTTTCTTCATAGTCAATTTCAGACTAAAGATCTTGGTACATCAAAGTATTTTTTGGGTTTCGAGTTAATACGGAGTAAGAAAGGTATATTTCTCTCCCAAAGAAAATATGTACTTGATTTATTGACAGAATTAGGGAAACTGGAAGTTAAGCCATGCAATACTCCAATGATCCCTAATTCACAATTGACGCTAGAGGGGGAGCCATTTGATGATCCAGAAAGATATAGGCGATTGGTTGGTAAGCTAAACTACCTAATTGTAACCCGTCCTGATATCGCATACTCAGTCAGTATTGTAAGTCAATTTATGGCTTCTCCAACTGTTGACCATTGGAGAGCTGTTGAACAAATCTTGAACCATTTGAAAGGGACTCCAAGACGTGAAATTGTTTATTAAAACTATGGACATATGAAGGTTGAGTGCTTTGCAGACGCAGACTATGCTGATATATGGAAAATATGAGATCTACAATCGAATTTTGTGTCTTCTTTGGTGGGAATTTGATCTCGTGGAAAAAGCAAGAAGTAGGATGTTGTCTGACGATCAAGTGCAGATGCAGAGTATAGAGCAATGGCACAAGCAACCTGTGAAATCTTGTGGATATATCACATTATGAATAAAGTAGGTTTCAAGGTTTATATTCCTACGAAGCTATGGGGTGACAAACTGACAATCATGCAGCTCTCCATATTGCAGCCAATCTTGTCTTCTATGAATGAACCAAGGACATCGAAGTTGATTGTTACTACATTCGTGAAAAGATACAACGGGACTTAATATCTACAGGATTTGTGACGCAAGAGAACAATTAGTAGATCTTTTTACAAAAGCCATGAATGAGTCTCGTATAGATTACTTATGTAACAAGTTGGACATGATCAATATGACAATATCTATGCTCCAACTTGAGGGGGAGTGTTAGGCATGATAAATTGTAGGAATATATCTAGCATGATTATTGTGCATATTCACAGGGATTGGGTTCCGATCCTTACCTTTTTTTGTGTATAGCTTCTTGTATAAATATGTATGTTCTTTAGTTTAAGATATATGAAAATATGTATAGAGTTCTTCTGTTCACACTCGTAAAGTACAGAATTTCATAACACAAAGCACAAAAGTCACAACACAAGACATATACATATGTTATATATTTACTTATTTTTCAAATTTGATTTAGATATATAATTTGTGTTTATAGGCACAGAATTTCACAACACAAACACACAAATTCATAACATAAGACACAATTACTAATTTGTTTCAGGTACATAATTCATACTCTTAAAATACAGAATTCATACTCTTAAGATACAGAATTTTATAACACAAGACACAAAAACTCACTACATAAGACACATACACATGCACAGGGTCCACAGTGCACGATGAAGTGGTGAACCTTGGTCGATGGTATTATGATTGCTAATAAGTGGCCACTGCCTAAAAGGACTATATCTTTAGCAAATAAATATTTAAGAACTTCAATTATTATAAGAAAATTGTTAGATATAAATGGTCTAATTATACTGAATAATAGTATACGAGAAATCTGATCTCGTATGAGCGAAAGCGGTAGCCGTGTTGATCTCCAGTCACAGTTGATGTTCTTGTTGTGTTGTCCCTTGAACGGTAGACCGTTAGTCATATTTTGCCTCATACTAGACTCGGAACCCTAGATGGTGTATTGATGTCTACTGAGCAGTATGAGTACCGTAATTGAATGTGTTGTCTAATCAATGATCCTGTATCCCATCAATCTAGATTTATATTAGGCACAAAGTTTGATTGACTAACCATTTCTAGTTATTCAGTCCAACCAGACCACTTAAGTCTAGTCAACTTACACCACTTAATTAAGGTCCTAATATATAATATATATTATTAGGAAAAATTTTTGTGACAAAATCTTTTAGAGAGTATCATATTTATACCATTAGACTAAATAACTATTAACTTTTATTAATATATTTGTACAAATAAATAAATGAATAATTAATTAAACAACGAAGGCTATCAGCAAATAGTTAAAAGTTAAAAACTAATTAATTTAACATCTTTCCAAACATTGTCTTAATGCGCCTTAAAGTAGTATTTTCCTACTTTAATGATGTGAAACCTCAAGGCCTTTGTGCAATGTCATGAAGTCAGGACATTATATTGACTAAAAAAGATCATGATTTAAACTTTACTAGAAGCAACCATGCATTACTATTTATTTTCTCTTTTTTCTTTTTTAAATATTATTGACTTCATTACAATGTAGTAATGTCCATACATACTTTATTAAAAAAAAAAAAAAAAAAAAAAAAAAAAAAAAAAAAAAAAGAAGAAGAAGAAGAAGAAGAAGAAGAAGAAAGTAGCTAATACCCCGTAAACAATACAAATTGTTGTTGTTGTTGTTGTTGTTATTATTATTATTATTATTATTATTATTATTATTATTATATTATTATTATTATTATTATTATTATTATTATTATTATTATTATTATTATTATTATTATTATTATTATTATTATTATTAGAAGAGTTAATATATAATATCTACAATGGTCCTTTGAGTATTGTGTTTTTACCAACAAACGTCCTCCGAGTATCAAAAAGTGACCACCCGTAGTCTTCCGTTAGCAAATGTGTGAAAGTGGCATTAAACTGAAGGGTAAACTGAGTGAGCCGTAAATGTAACACCACTTCTATGCCTTTGCTAACGGATAACCACATGTGGTCATTTTTTTTATACTCGAAAGACATTTATTAGTCACTTTTTGATACTCAGAAGACGTTTGTTGGTCATTTTATACTCAGAGAACGTTTGCTGGTAAAAGCGCAATACACGAAAAACCATTGTAGGTATTATTATTATTATTATTATTATTATTATTATTATTATTATTATTATTATTTTGGGTCACGAGAGAAATTCATAATCACCATGCGATAATAAGACTTTATGAGACGAATTTAACTGAGAAATTGTTGAGAAGAATCAAACGTGTGAACTTCTAGTATTAAAGTCATACTTTGCTCGGTGCACGTACACCCAATTCAACTTCTTCGGGGTACAATACAAGTATTATATTATTGCATATACATATGACTTTTTATTTTTATTTATTTATTTATTTACTTTACGAGGTGATAACAAATTATTAGTTAGTAAAAACAATCAATTGTTTTTTTAAGAAAAACTTTTCAGTGAATCAAGAGGGACGAATGTTTGTATAAATATAATTTCATCTCAAAACCCACAACATTTTTTTAAACAAAACAATGTCACATGGTGAAATCAATCTCTTTGATCTTCCATCAGTTCCATGTCTCATCCGTCTTGGCTTTCTAGCAAAAATTGTTAATTCTCACTCATTTAGTTGTATTTTGCCAACCGTTCGATCTGTAGCTTTTTTATTTATTTATTTTTTTTTATTTTTTTTAATTTACTTCTTGTTTTATACTTGAAAAAATGTTTTGACATACGTGAATTTGAATGTGTTGGTTTACTTATTGATTATTGTAGAGATTTATTAGTAATTTGTTGGTATAATATACTATGTTATATACTCATTGATCATTGTTTTGAATGAAAAAAAAAAAAAAAAAAAAAACAATCGGTATATTAGTAAAAAAATATATACAAGTATTTAATACATGTAAACATGACTCAAAACTTTTTAGTCGTTAGAGCATCCTCATTCGTAGTTTTTGGTGAGGTTTTGAGAAAACATAACTTATGTGGATGAGATAGGGTGAGGAGAGAGAGGAAAAAAAAAATCTTCTTGCAACAACTTGATTTTTGGCAGACTTGTGGGACCCATTGGTTTTTCTAATTTTTGCGCCTGGGTCGCGTGAAGCGCAACCCAGCGCACAGTCGGGCGCGTGCAGTCGCGTTACTGACGCTTCGCTGATTTTTTTTTTTTTTTGAATCTTTGAGTTGAGTCTACCTATCAAACTTATAGATGAAATATGTAATTATTTAAAACTTTGTAAGCAATATTATACAACACATAAATTAAACTATATTCTTCAGTATCAAATTTCAAAATCAAAATCGGGCATAGGAATAAAATCTTAACTCAAATAAACTATTTTTGATTAAAATTAAGGAATATGCAAAAAGGGCATGTTTTAGTTACAAAAAGAGTATAAAGGCAAGAGAATGGACATCTCATTCTTGATACAAAGTAGGGGATGAGACACTTAATTCACTTACTTTTTCTATTCTCATTCCGAATAGCAATAAATAAATAAACAAACACTGCCTGTAACTTTTATTCTTATTCATAGGTTCTAATATAAACCGATGAACCAAACTTGCCCTAAAATAATTTCTTACGGAGTAATAAAAAATAGGCATAAGTGTCAAATAGGCCCATCTATTACTGCGAAGTGCTTAATTTTCACCACGAATTAAATTAAGTGTCAAATAAATCCATTTACGAGTTAAATTTGTTCAATTAATTTTTTTTTACAGGTTAATAACAGGTTACTTATTTAATTATTAAAATAAATAAATAAATAAATAAATAAAATAAAAATTTAAAAAAAAATATATATATATATAGCTACCGGCTGTCCAGCCGGTGGCTGCCATTTCAAAGACAACCGTGGCTGTATTCTTTTTTTTTTTTTTTAATAATTTTTAAATTATTTTTTTTAATAATTGAATTGGTAACCTGTAAAAAAAAGTCAATTACCTGCAAAAAAAGCTAATTGAACAAATTTAGTAGGTAAGTGTAGTTAATTAGCCTTTAATTTAGTTCATGGTGGGAATTAAGCACTTGACAATAGTACATGGACCTATTTAACACTTCTCCCTAAAAAATAACTAATCACCCTGAAAAAGAAGGCTATACAATATAACCTTTTGTAAGGTTTAAACGAATAATTAAGAATTTTAATCCTAAGACGCTTACCACTTAGACAAGGTCGTAAGTTCAAATCTTAAGATTCTAGTCACTTAGGCGAGACCATTTGGAAACCTCAGTTAAATTTTAACCACCAAATTAATTTTACTTTTATCATATTCTCATAGCTAAAAAGACTCTCTTTACTATTAGGTATAATTTCTGATAATAGATAATTTTAATGAATTACTCTGCATTTATGTGGTAAACACAGTTGTTTTGTCTACAATATAAACAGATGAAAATATTATTATGTTATTTTAAGTTGTAACTGTATCAAAACGTAAATGTACGTGGATAAGTCCAAAATCAAAAACATTCGTGAGAATAGGCGGCATATTCTATTGTCTAGCTAATAAATCATTTTATTCCTTGTAATGAGCTATTTCCCTTGCTATTCCACTGGAGTTTGGTATTAAAGTATTTATGATGTTTTAAGAATAGTTTGTTTATATATATATATATATATATATATATATATATATATATATATATAGGGTTAAGTTCCTGTGAGAACAGGTTTTTCCGTGCGGCATACACCATTAGGTATGCATAAATGCACCACACAGTGTTCGAAAATACACCATTATGTGTGGTGTATTTTTTTTGTGTGGTGCATTTTTTGACATTTTATTCTGGTGTATTCTCGAACACTGTATAGTGCATTTATGCATACCCAATGGTGTATGCCGCACTAACCGCATGGGAAGACATGTTCTCACAGGTAGAGCCGTCAAAACGGTCTCGCGAGACGGGACGGGCCAAAACACACCAAAGTCCGTCCTCGTAGCGGGACGGGTTAAAAAGTCCGCCTCTTAGCGGGTTTGGAATGTGGTCGGCCTGCCCCGCCATGCCAAAGCCCGCTGGCAGGGCGGGCTAGCCCACCAATCAATTTTTTCACTGTGTTAATTTTTATTTTTTTTTTAAATCACTGTACAATATCCTTCAAAAAAAAAAAAAAAAAGAATCACTATATAGACGTACAGTACACTAACACAATAACACTACCTAATATTGTATTCCTTTAAATATATAATCCTATAAGTTATAACATAATAACACAATTACACAAACCAAAATAACACAAAAAATAATATGTATTAAATACTAAATATATATGTATTAGCAGGTCGCGGGCTAAACCCGTGACCCAGGCGGGGCGGGCTAAAAAGTCCGCCTCCTGGCGGATCAAAATTTGAAGAACCCGTCCCCTACCTACGGCAGTACGGGACGGGTCGACCCGACGGGTAAAACTCATTTTGACGGCTCTACTCACAGGAACCAATATATATATATATATATATATATATATATATATATATATATATATATATATATATATATATATATATAATTTCAATTTTGGTCCACTGACTATTGGGGTTGTGTTAATTGTAACACTTGATTTTCAAAAATATTAATTAAGTACCTTGACTATGTAATTTTTATCAATTTTGGTCACACCGGCCAAATTACCGGCCAAATGTGACTGGAAAATTTAAAATGAACAATTAGTCTTAAATAGGAGGGGCAAAATTGTCATTTCATGTGACTTTCTCCTTCTTCTTCCATTCCTTGCACCGGCAACGCAATTCCGATGACTTCTTTGAGGTGTTCGGATAATAGGGCGGTCATCCCACTGGCATCCGCCACCCAGTGCAAAGTGCAGAACCCCACCGCAATTCCGCCGCACTGGAACCTGTTCACCTGGACAGCTAACATTGGCTGGGCCGGATCAATGGCGTTAGGGTACGGATCAAGTGGAAGTAGCTGCCGTAGATGTTCCAGCTTCGGGTGCCGCCGAAGAAACTCGGCCAAATCGGTATTTGTAACATTCGCTCAGACGAAAACCGCACCCTCATCGTTGCAGTCGATCTTTAATTCTTCTGGCCAGGGGGTACAAGACGGATAATGTCTTGGAGAGCGATTCCTTAAGCCTATCGTAATCGTGGAGACGAGGCCCGGCGCCAGAGTTGTAGAAGAAAACAAACGGGTGATAAAAATTTCCGACCATCATATCAAGGAGACAAAGCTTGTGGGATCTTAAGGTTTTGGGAGTTGGCGAAGATGGCCTGACTTTCTCTTTCTGATAAACTTCAACTTTCAGAGCCATTATAGTATCAGTATGGGTTTATTTTAAGCTTCCATAATTTCTTTCATTACATGGCCGCTCTAATCTATTTATAAAATGCATAAACGTGAACAAAAAAGTGTTAACAATCATTAACAATAAATAATAAAACGCATATTATATTGAAACACCTCAAAGAAGTCATCGGAATTGCGTTGCCGGTGCAAGGAATGAAAGAAGAAGGAGAAAGTCACATGAAATGACGATTTTGCCCCTCCTATTTAAGACTAATTGTTCATTTTAAATTTTTCGGTCACATTTGGCCGGTAATTTGGCCGGTGTGACCAAAATTGATAAAAATTGCATAGTCAAGGTACTTAATTAATATTTTTGAAAGTCAAGTGTTGCAATTAACACAACCTCAATAGTCAGTGAACCAAAATTGAAATTTTCTCTCTCTCTCTATATATATATATATATATATATATATATATATATATATATAGTAGTATCTTATTCCTTCTTATCTATTATTTTTTAATTTGAATGCTTATTATATTTCTATTTATTAATCCAACTACATACTAGAATATAATTTTTGAAGTCTATTTCTTCCATAAACTAATATTTAAATGAAAATTTTTTTCTTTTACTCACTTATTCCATATTAGGACTCTATGTATTTGAATCATATTATTAACTACCTATCATAGTTTCCATATGATTCTTTTTGTATATATTCCCCCAGTCTGTTGTAAGATAGTTCATTCAATACAATTATATACAGTTCTCATCTTCCAATCCAAATATGATTCATATTCATTCCGTGAATTAAATGTGCTATAATATTGTATTCAATAATAATAAAACTTTTACAGCTTATTTGGTTCATACAAAATTTTAAGAGGGATTGAATTTAAATTCTATGAAAAAGTAATTAAATGGCCATAATATTGATTTATTTTTTAGTTGGTGGAACTGAGTTGTTGGGATTAATTAGTATAAAAACTTAAATTCCTTAACATAATAAGAATATGGCTATGTTTGGCAAATTTAACTGAAAATGTAGCTGAAAGCTGAAAAGCTATAAGCTAGAAGCTGAAAACTGAAGAACGGCTAACTAGCTGATTATGTTTAAAAGTGTTTGATAAAATTAGCTTTTTGATAGGCTGATAAATGTAAAAAGGCTAAAAAGGACATTTTCATAAAATTTAAATGATGTGATTATTATATTGTTTTTATATTATTAAATATATGAGATATATCCCTTCAAAAAAAATATATGAGATATATTTAATTTATAAAAAAAATATTATTTTTAATATATATATATATATATATATATATATATATATATATATATATATATATATATATCTGTGTGTGTGTGTGTGATATATATATATATATATATATATATATATATATATATATATATGTATATATATATATATATATTAAATTAAAACAAAAGAAAAAAGTTTTTAATTGGTAAGGATAAAAGATGTCATTTATTTATGAACGGATGACTGGAGTCAAAACTTTAAGGACTTGTTGGGTGGTGTAGAGTTGCGGAAGATGATGAATAAAAATATAGGAGAAGAAAAAAAGGCCAAAATAGTTTTAATTGGAAAGGATAAAAGATGTCATTTATTTAAAATAATAAGAATAAAGATGGAAAAAAAAAAAGTTAAAGAAGCTCCTAGCTTATTTTTTATACGGAACCTAAGGTAGCTTTTCAAAATAAGTTCTTATTTTAAGCTACTAGCTTATTTTGAAAACAACTAAACAGAGTTTATGACTTATTAGTAGCTTAAAATAAACTATAAGATCCTAAATAAGTTCGGCCAAACAGAGCCTATTTGAGGGTAATATAGAAATTCATATTATATATTTTTCTTTAAAAATATATAAAAAGACTAAGAAATGCATTTTCCTCAAATTTGAAAAATTTATTCTCCTGAAAATAAATTAGGGCATCAATCAACACAATAAAAATTATGTGTTATTTCCCAAATTTAAGGAATAAATTATCTCAAAAACTTATTTTCTACTAACTAAACCGCCATTATTACATCATATCATATATATATGAAAAAAGTTAAGAATTCAGGTACGGAGCCAGAAAATATGTTGAGGGGGGCAAAGAAGTAAGGATGGATTCAATGGCGGATTCAGAAAATTTTTTTAGTGAGGGAAAAAAAATTAAAATAAAAGATAAAGTTTTAAAAAAATGAAATACTTAAAAAGTATAACAATAAATATTGTTGGATATAGCGAAAAATAAAACATATTAAAACTTTATAAAAATATTTATAACAAAATATGAAACATAATTAATTTGATAAAACAATTCGAATATAAAACACATTATAAATTACACATTCCATTATTAATATAAAGAAAGTTATAATGGAAGTTATATATATCATGCCAAAATTTAATTGTGTTAATCAAAAAAGTGAAGAAGACTGTGACATTGTCAATGCAAAGACCCAAACCCAAGCTATTCCGAAACTCATACACATTAGCTACCACCTTGTCTATCACAACTTTTGTTTACATAATCTGTTTTATAATACTTATATGAATAATGTACTATATATACATATTATATACAATATAGGGGAGGGGAGGGGAGGGGTGGGGTGGGGTGAGGAGGGGCAGCTGACCCCCCTGCCCCCCCTCTGGCTCCGTCTATGTAAGAATTGTAGGCACTATTTGGGGTAAGAGATTAATGTTCGAAACTTTGCAATGACAATGTAGAGATTATGTTCAAAGTAGACAGATTTCTTGTGCGCACCAACATTTAGTCATGTTTGCTAAGCTATTGAGTTGCTGTGATGGGGATTCAACCTTTTGGTGTAAGAAAAAAGTTAAGAATTCATTTATTGCAAATAAAATCAGGAAAAAGTTAACAAATATCTCAAGATATTTGTTAATAAATATTAAATGAGGTATTTAAAGAGAAGCTAGGTAGAGTACTTGTTGGCTGTTTTTCTACTGGTGACTCACATAAAGATCACTGTGGTCTATGTACTAGGTTTTTGTTTTTTGTTTATTTTTTTTATTTTAAATTTTCTTTCTTGAGTTTAGTTTACTTTTCTTTTCTTTGTAAAAGTCTTATATCATTAATTAGTATTAGTACTTTTGTATAAAATATATTGTTACGCTTGTTTTAATGCCCTTTTTTTGTTTGAATTAGAAGCCTAGCTTCTTTAATGTTATATACATATGGACAGTGCTGACTTTGTATCCAGTACAACTTAAAAATCTTCACAATTTATTTTGTGGTGATACAAGGTATTTTCAAATGTTTTTAATTAATTTAGAAAATCTAATTTTTATTTTTAAATTAAAAAACAATTGATTTTGAAGAAACTCTTGTTTTTACTTTTGATACAATTAAAAAAATATATATATCCCATTAAGTAAAAATTAAAAAGTCTATCATCATTCTATGGTATAACTTTTCCCCCCAAAGACTTTTGGTAGCTTTCTTGAAAATTTAGAAGGTGAAAAAATTATTTTATATTTGATATAATTTTAAATTAAGAAAGTTTGGGTCAATTGAGACTTGGGAGTCTAAGGAAAGTAAATTTCATTTAAGGAGGATATGATTCGTTTTTGGGTAACTGTGAATTTACCAAATTGATTCAGTTACATATTTATCATTTTGGCTCAGTCTCTTATAAATATAATAAATTTATCTCTCCTCCAATACACATGGTTTATATAAGAAATTAACATATAGGTACATTGTCAATATTCTTGACTAGTATTTTTTTTCTTCCTCCTATCTCAACTATAATCCTCAATAATGATTCATGTCTCTCTCTCTCACTCTTTTTAAAAAAAAAAAAAAATCATTTATTATATTCTGATAGAGTTTCTACATCTTGTTTGTAATCTGATTCCTAGAAAGGATAGTAAGAATACATTATAGATTTTAAAAATTCCCTAAGAAAATTTAAATGAAGTATAATTCTTATGTTTTTATCGTAATACCAAATATATTAATTATTTTTTCTTGTAAAATTATTCTCATCAGGTAAATTTATTAAAAAAAATTTATAAAAATATAATTAATGGAAAAGTACCAAACACATTCTATAAGTAACTATTGTTTCAATAGTTTTCACTTAGACCTTCGACAAAATTTTCTCATAGAGTAGATGTGGACCATGTGGTAGCTAGCTTAGTAGTTGCAATACATTTGGGAAGGAAAATAATGTGTAATCCCATTTTTTAATCGCAATTTTTATTTTCATAAAAAAAAAAATTTGTTGTAGACACTTATATTGAAACCCTACTGCAAAAAATAGTTTATTAATATCTACTATATTAAAAAAAAAAAATTAAAGACTAAGATTTGAAAATTCTTGTAGTAAAACTCTCTGAGAAGTGTTCAAATGTCTGGAATTAAGGATGGCAATGTGCCCCGTCCCTGACGGGGACGGGGATTTAAAAAATTTTCGGGGAACGGGAATGGGGATGGGGAATGTAAACAATTTCCCGTCGACGGGGATGGAGATACCCCGTCCCGTCCCGTCCCGTCCCCGATTAATTTTTATAATTAAATAGATAATAAATAAATAAATAAATAAATAAATATATATATATATATATATATATATATATATATATTAAAACTTCGATTTTATTTTTAAAATTTAAAATTTTAACTAAGAGTTGACGGGATGGGGAATCCCCGTCCTCGCCTAATTCCCCGCGGAGATAGAGATGGGAATTATTTTAAATTTCTCGCCGGGAATAGAGACGGGGTTCGAAATTCAGGGACAGGGACGGGAAGTATACTCCGCGCCCCCGCCCCGCCCCACCCCACCCCGTTACCATCCCTATTTGGAATTCCGACATTGAACGAGAAATGCAAACGTCCAAACAATTGGGCCCATAATTCCAGTAATTGCAATATTTCCATGTTTTTAATGTTTCAAATATTATTTTTTAAAAAAATATTTAATACTTATCCCGTTCCATAAAAAAATTTACATTTTTATTATATATATATATATATATATATATATATATATATATATATATATATATATTACACATCTCTAGGGAGGCAATCTCATAAATTTTTATGTTTATTTTGTTTTATATGGAATGTGATCATAAAATGCTGACATTTGCAAAGAAACATTAAATATAGGACAATGCTAGATGCCCTTATATTTATCACATACAAAATAGTCATTTCCTTAATATGTGACAAGTTCTAATAGGTTGACATTTCAAATAAAAGGGGAAAAAGAGTTAATTCCATTTTGGTCCTAGATTTATATGTGGCAATTCATTTTTTTTTTTCAAAACATCATCTTTTGGTTCTAGCATTATTGTGACATGATCATTTTTTGTCATCCATCAACAAAACCGTTTAAATTCCTTCCGTAAAATACAAGGTCATTTAGGTATTCAATTATGATTTTTTTCAATAAAAATAAAAATAAAAATATATAGAAGGTCAACTAACTTTGTATATATATATAAAAAAAAATCAAAATGTCATTATATTTAATGACATTTCAACGATTTTGTTGATAGAGTACCAAAAATAGTAATGTCACAATAATACTAGGACCTAAAGGGAGTTGTTCTGAAAAATGATTAAAAGTAGACTGACACCTATATATCTAGGATAAAAAAAAATGAAATTAACTCAAGGAAAAAAAAAAAAGAAAAACAAACCTATTAGAACTTGGCAAATAATGAAGTGGCTTTGTTATGAGTGGTAGCTGTAGGGGATTTAACATTTTCCTTTTCTTCACAAAAAAAAAAAAAAAAAAAAAGCATTCTTAAATATATTGAGAAGGAATGGTGTCAATTAGCCGTATGCCTCCTTGTAAGGGTGGGCGTTTCACGATTCGTTTTTTCAGTTTCGATTTCAGTATCGGTATTTCAGTATTAAAAAACGATATCATTCGGTTTAACATTATAATTCAGTTCAGTTTTAGTTTTGTTTAAAGAAGTTCAATTTCGGTACAAAATTAGTTCAATTCGGTATTCGGTTCGATTTAAGAACCTCAATTTTTAACATTTTCTAATTTTCTAAACACACTACCAAACAATACATATTCACATAGTCTAAATCCAAAGTCTAAACATTATATAACAAAATAGCAATCCAAAGTCGAAACACACTACTAAGTACTAATTACCAAACATCATTTGCCTTTTTTTGCCCAACTGACTCTTCAGTTGGCTCACTTGGAATGATTTGTTGACAAGATGAAGAATCATCCATCTGTATAGTTAAGATTTGGAGAACAAGTGTTAAATATTATATAGTTAATTTTTGGACACAATCCATCATTGCTTGGCAAAATAATTTTCAAGTGCACTGGAAATATATTCCAGTACTAGAAAATAATATTCCAGTGCACGGGAAAAGAATTAATTCCAGTGCTTCCAAGCACTGGAAAAACATTTCTAAGCACTAGAAATCAAAATTATAATGATGTTGAAGCAGATTAATTTCATAGAAACATGAAATTAAACTAAAGAAAATACTGAGTATTGTAAGAATAACTCAAGTTAGAGATAATTGTGAAGCATATAATAATTGCGGCAAACAGCAAAACTGCAAAGTATAGAGCAAGTTGTAAAGAAATCAATCAAAAATTGAAGAGAGAGGTCAGTAAGAATATGAACTAAACATCGGGGCAGGCAACAATAGACTTGGATTTACTTCATCATCATCATCATCATCATCATCATCATCATCATCATTATTATTATTTAAAAAATCAAACAGTATTAAGTTCAATTTAAATTTTTACCGAATTATTCAGTATACAAGAATCCATTATCGTTAGTTGTTCAATATATTACCAAACCAAACTAGTTCAATTCGAAAAAATCGTATTGAATTGCCCACCCTTACCTCCTTGTACAACATAAAGCAGTTAAAAAGTGTGAAACTAATATTGACTTTGCAGGTGTACAAGCTCAAAACATATAGTATTCACTTTGGGGGCACCATGTATAAAAGTCATAGATATCAAATATCCATCAACACCTTAAATATTTTCTAAATACATTATCATATTATTAAATTTGACTTTTCTAAATTTATTGATTCTTACAAATTAGTCAAATGTTCCATTGTTTTCTTTAAGTTCTGAAATATGTATCGCTTTTGCATTAAAATGCAACCATTTAATACATTTTTTTAATGACAACAAAAAAATTTGTAATCACTATTGTACATCGGATAAATCACACATTTAATACTTTTTCTTTTAATTGTATTATATATTATCTAAGACAATTAATTTTTCACGATGGTTTTTAGTTAATACTTTGTTCCCAAAAGGTTGAATCTCCAACCCCAAAGGCTTTCCATGCACCGATCCGACAGAACATATGTGAAAATGTAAATTATAGTAACTTAGTTGAACATAAAGGCTAGACTTACGCTTATTACGTACAAGGAGCCCGGCCCCCTCACCACTAGTGAGACTCGATTATCCCAAATTATTTGATCCCAAACTTCACCTCTGTGACCAACTAAGCTGTCCATATGGGCTTAATTAATACTTTGGTTACAGCTAAGACATACACAATTGATGTTATACTTTTGGAGGCTTGAAAAAATTATTGTAAGTAAAATTATAACTCAATTTACTAAAAATATATTTTAAAAAATGGAATAATGTTCCATAGTTACCTAATAAGGCATCACTACTAGATGAGAACTCCCACTTAAAAACTTTTTTTTAATACTTAGATGATCTCAGTTTTGTATTAATCTTAAGCTCATAGGACGCCGTCCTTAGAGCTATGCAGAGGTAAATTGTGAGTCGCACTATCAGCTCATCGATCAGATCCTAGTCTTCATGTGAGCACAAAAGATCCAATACATATCTTCTAGCATCCTTGGGCCTTTTTCCCATACATGCTTCTAGTGCGATTCAAACCTCACACTGTCGCTTTCAATCATGACATTAAGTTAGGCTACGAACCAACTACGCTAAGCCTCGGGGGCAACTTATTTTTAACAATAGGGTAGATCGAGTTTTGATTCTTACCACAAACATTGAGGTTCTTGAGTTGGATTCTTTTTGCCTAGAAGTGTACAATTTAGTATTAAGTTTGTAAACTAAATTAACTCGATTTAACTTCTTATGAACCTAGAGACGGGTTCATGCACAAATTATATCATGGACCAATGTCTATTTTATATTATGGACCTTTAAAACGACATTCGAATTATATACATGCAGTTAAATTTTTTTTTTTGGGTGTACCCATAGTTTTTATAGTCGGATACATTGACTAATCCCTTTGCTGCTTGCAGTTAAATATTACTTACAATAAGTTCATAATTTATTAACTGCATATACATAATATGCTAAATGTAATATATATATATATATATATATATATATATATATATATATATATATATATATATATATATATAATTTATTAATTGAGAGTATATAATATATTGATGTGAGTCTTTTTTTTGAATGCATATTGATGTGAGTCTAATTGTGCATACTTTTAGTATTGGTTTATCTATATTTGTTAGGCTTAGGGTCATGATTTTGGTGATTTAATTACATAATTCTTTATTTTATTATTTAATTATAATTCACATTCTTTTTGAATATTTTACGGTATTTATTAATGTTTTTGAACCATTACAGATTAAAGTTATAAGTAAGGAAAGTCATAGGACAAATTTAAAGTTAAAATGAATCAAAGGACACAAACACAGCAAGTTCGACGCGTCGAAGTCGAGCAGCAAAAGTGCCGCGCTTATTTCCAAAACAAAAGGGAGTAGTGTTGATTTACTAAAGGCGCTGATTTGCTAAATTCCAAAAGAAAGCAATGCTTAATTACAATAAATAAAGATGCCAGCACTAATTTTCAATAAAAGGCGGCAATTCATTATGAAAGATGAGAAATTCCAATTTTGCCCTAGATGTAATTTCAATCCAATTTTACATAAAATTTCTATTTCAACCGGGATTGGTTTTAGGCTTTTAGCTATAAAATCACCTATTCCTCAACTCTAATATTCATTTAGAGATCTTTGGAGACAAGAAGGAGAGAAATCAAGAGCCACAAGTTATCTTGGGAAGCAAGAAGAAGACTAGGGAGATTTGAGAAAATCGTCTAGATCATAATTCCATTAGAGATTCTTGGGTAAAAGTATTTATTAACTTATGTGCCCGAGCTCTCAAATTCTTTAATATATTATTATTTGGGTTTAATACTTGTGTTGCAATTGTGATTTTATTGTTTGATGCTTGTAATTAGTGGTCATAGTTACCTGCTTCGTTTGTTTTCTTTGTGTCACAACGAGAGTTGGACATAATTTAGGGCACACATAATTGCACCTAATTGTTGCACCTTGAGAAATGGTAATTCATTTAGGGAGTTTAATTCTTGATTATTGCACATCGAGAGATGGTAGTAGTTAGGAATTTATGATGCTTGATCTTGTTTTATTGTGTGTTTATCGCACGAGAGTGAAAATTCACTAGTGTTAGTGACTATGAGAGTAGCTCTATACCACATTGTATTCTCACACTCGTATGAACTCAGATTTAATATTACATTAGGTTAGGCACTAGGGGATTAAACATTTAAATCCCAAAAATCTCAATCTCTCTACTTTGTTTTCAAAACCAAATCACTGCTTTATTTTATTTATTTAATGCAATCATCCTAAGTCTATTGTTAGGATTAGCTTTAATGAATAAATTAGTAACTAGTGTTAAATACAATCACTTCCCCATGGATCGATTACCCGATATTCCGAGTATTATTTGTTTGCAAATATACTACAATCATATATTAATGACATGTATAAAATCTAAACAGAATTTACTATGTACATGATGAACCCTGATCTATAATATAACAACAGATTTATGGGTACAAGATATGTTATGGTGGAACTAGGAAACCTGAATTTATTTATAAATAATAATAATAATAATAAATAAATAAATAAACACACACATTAATGACATTATTACATGTTCAATTATTGTTTACGAAAGACCGAGTCGAGGATTTGGGTAAAATGTATGATGTCAGGATGTGTGGACCATTTTATCCTATTGCTACAGTAGTGACAAGTTATGAAAGGGAGGGCATTTTGGGGAGTGGGAGAACGTGGGCGATTCTATATATACGGAGAAATGGAAGGCATTCTCTCCATGAGTCTTCGGTTCATATTTCTCTCTTACCATCTCCATAGCTCCACAATCATATCTCTGAGCATTTTCAGTACCTTTTTCTCTCTCTCTCTCTCGCTCTCATCTTCAGCCCATCCACTGCTTTAAAACCCAAGAATTATATTTCAACTCCAAAAAAAAAAATTAAAAAGAAATAAATTTGCTTTTCTTGATCGTTATATATTTTCTTCTGGGCAACTGAAGGGAGTAAGTGCTGCAGTGAGATCATTCAATTCCCTCATAGATTTTCTCCAACTTCAATTCTCAAGGTTCAGGTCCCTCTCTCTCTCTCTCTCTCTCTCGATGCATATATATTATAAGTTTGGGTTGCAGGGTTACTTGGTAGATGAATATAATAGTGAAAATGTGATTCTGGGGATTTATATTATAAAGAAACTAAAAGAACTGAGGTTTAATGGAGTTGGTAGGTGGTGAGTTTAGAACGATTCTATAGTAATATAGTTGTGTAAGTTTAAAATAACAGATATATATGATCATAATTACGATAAGTCATTAAATAAAAGAGGGCCCAACAAAGTATTTCTGTCTCTGTCAATGTTAGAATTTTAATTTTTCTTTTCAAAATACTGTTTATTAAACTAGTTAGTAAGTCTATGCGGGTACACTTGAAACTCTTTCTTGTCTCAAAAAATTAAATTTCTAATCCTAAGGGCCTCCACACTCTGATCCGATAAAGCATGTGTGAGGATGTAAATCACACTGACTCAATCCACCTTTACTATCCACACAAGAATAAATTAGTATGGGGACTTTAATTAGTAAGTTTAATATGAGCGACATATATGATTAAAGAAAGTATTTTAAGTAAATTTTTAGGCCCAGAGGGGAAGGGAAGGAAAAGATGGTGGCGGCAGCCAGTGAGGGAGGAGACACGTTGTGTCGACTTTTGAGGATGTTTGTTGACACTTATGTGGTCTGCATCTCGCTCACATGTTTTGAAACTGAATATTCAAAAAATCCTACCAGATTCCAATTTGTTTTGTTTCATATAGTTTTCCATCCAAGGTGCAAAAGTTCAAAATTGCCACTCATAATCAATTTACTTCTTTACTACGTAATACTATTTGTATTATTATTATTATTATTATTATTTTATACTATTGCTACTATTTTATCTAATAAACTCATAATAAAAGCAATTACTTTATGAATAATTTACACATATATAATATATTAGTGTTTTTTATGCGCGGTGCGCAAAAATATATGTCTAATATTTATATTTTTAAAAATAATTAACAAATCTTTCTAATTAAAATCTATATGAAATAAAATTTATTTATTATATTAATTCAAATATATAATGACTAGAAATATTATTATCATTAAAGAATATAAGAAAATATATTGTAAATGCATGTACATGGTAACAATAATGAAAAAGGTAATGAAAGTTATAACTCTAAAAGCACAAGGTATAAAATGATTAGCACTAAAAACATTGACATAAATTAGGGATATAACTTTGATCGAGATTTATTATGTTTTTAAATATTTAACCACAATGAATAATACCCTATGTCAAATTATAACTTAATATTACTAATATTTGTTGTTATTAAAAATTTATAAAGGATAATAATACATCCCTTGGTGGACCATGGAATCTTAATTTTTTAAATATTTTTATAAGTATAAAGAACCAGGCCAACATTTTGTAGGATTCTGATGTACTTCTTAATCTTTCAAGCTGTAGTGAACTTTGAATTTTAGTTCTCTCTTTTTTGGTTTTTTTAAAACCATAATAAACAATTAACAACTTTTTATTTTCTCACTTTTTTTTTATGGAATTGATCCCACAGATGTGGCCCAACACGTCAACAAACTTAAAATTTTATTATATATACATCGTAGGGGCAGGGAAATGCGAAGATTCTTAGGATTTAGGGATATTGTATTTTAGTAGATAAAATAAAGTTGACTTTTTAAAACAGTTATGATAGCAACAAAATATTATTTAGGAAAATATATACTTATTATATGCCAAGTGTTAACCGACCTCATCGGTACTAATATGAGGTTATATTGTTTTTTTTTTCTTCCTTCACTAATATATGTTAATTTCAACGTAACGGTGCAAATTAATATCAATATCAAACATATTAAATACGATCATATATTATGCATGCTTTTATTAGATATTATTGACATTTGGTTAGTGAATATTATAAGAATTTTATTAATCTATATAAAGTAATTGTAATAACTTTACCAAAAGGTAAAATTATACTACCCATTAGACCATTAATTAATTAATACACCTCATCAGAGGATGTCAAAGTTTATCCAATCAGTATAAAAGGATTCTTTGCATTCCTTAACCTTGGCAACAAAATTCATTATGTTTGACAATTTTTAATTTTTTTTAATCTACTCTGCAGCAGTTAGAGGAGAGGATCGAGAAATAAGGAATTGGAATTTTGAGGTCAAAATAAAAATGGTTACGAATGGCACAGTTAAATGTAGCCCTATGAAGGCAACCTCTAATGGTTCATTTCAAGGAGACAGTCCCTTAGACTATGCCCTTCCTCTGCTAATTCTGCAGATATGTCTGGTCGTTGTTCTCACCCGAGTGCTCGCCTATATTCTCCGACCACTCAGACAGCCTCGCGTCATTGCTGAGATTATTGTAAGTTGATATATATTTCTTGTTTTTGACTAGTTTTACTTTCAAAGCTAGAAAAATTATTTGCCAGAATTAAGGTCAAATCCAGCACAAGTGACAGATTGAGATCTGAATGGTCAAATTCAGCACTCTAAAATGTGACAGAAATAAACTTATTCCTTGGCTATTAGTTGACATGTTATATGTGTTGTTTTGGCAGGGAGGGGTTTTGCTTGGTCCATCGGCGTTAGGGAGGAACAAAGACTATCTGAATACGGTGTTTCCTCCGAGGAGCCTGACGGTGTTAGATACCTTGGCGAATCTGGGTCTCCTGTTCTTTCTGTTTCTTGTGGGGCTTGAGCTTGATCCCAAGTCGCTTCGTAGAACGGGGAAGCAGGCTTTAAGCATCGCCCTAGCAGGGATCAGCCTTCCATTTGCGTTAGGAGTGGGGACGTCATTTGTGCTCCGAGGAACAATCGCGGAAGGAGTGAAGCAGGGCCCGTTTCTCGTCTTCATGGGGGTGGCACTTTCCATCACAGCATTCCCAGTTTTAGCTCGTATCCTCGCCGAGCTCAAGCTCTTAACCACCGACGTCGGGCGAATGGCCATGTCCGCCGCCGCGGTTAACGACGTGGCGGCGTGGATTCTGCTGGCTCTCGCCATCGCCCTCTCGGGGACAGGCCACTCCCCCCTGGTTTCACTCTGGGTGCTCCTTTGCGGGGCTGGGTTCGTGCTCCTTTGCATACTCATCGCCCCTCCGGCATTCAACTGGATGGCGCGGCGGTGCTCGGAAGGGGAGCCGGTGAATGAGCTATACGTGTGTGCGACACTGGCGGCGGTGTTGGCTGCCGGGTTTGTGACCGACACGATTGGGATTCATGCGTTGTTTGGGGCTTTTGTGGTGGGTGTTCTTGTCCCCAAAGAAGGGCCGCTCGCCGGTGCTCTGGTTGAGAAAGTTGAGGACCTTGTTTCCGGGCTGTTCCTCCCTTTGTACTTCGTGTCCAGTGGGTTGAAGACCGACGTTGCCACCATCCGAGGGGCGCAGTCTTGGGGGCTTCTGGTTTTAGTCATCGTCACGGCGTGTTTCGGAAAGATTGTTGGCACTATTATTGCCTCTGTCCTGTGCAAGATGCCTTTAAATGAGGCTCTAAGTCTCGGCTTCTTGATGAACACCAAAGGTTTAGTGGAGCTCATTGTCCTCAACATTGGAAAAGATAGAGGGGTAAGCTAATAGTTAGTCACGCACTCTTCTGGCAGAACTTATTTATGAGCTTATAGTTTATTTTAAGTTACTAATAAGTTATAAGTTCTGTTTGGTACAGGTGCTGAATGATCAAACGTTTGCTATAATGGTGTTAATGGCTCTGTTCACCACCTTCATCACGACACCATTAGTGATTGCAGTATACAAACCGGCGAAAATGGCGGTGACGGAATACAAGCGGAGATCGGTACAAACCAAGAAGGATTCGAGCGGACAACTCCGAATCTTGGCATGTTTCCACAGCACTCGGAATATCCCTTCGCTCATAAATCTCATCGAGGCTTCTCGGGGCACGGAGAAGAGGGAGCTCAGGGTCTACGCCATGCACCTCATGGAGCTCTCCGAGCGGCCCTCCGCCATTCTGATGTGCCACAAGGCCAGGAAGAACGGGCTGCCGTTCTGGAACAAGGGCGCCATTACCGATTCCAACCAGATCGTCGTCGCTTTCGAGACGTTCGAGCAGCTCAGCAAGGTGTCTATCCGCCCCACCACCGCCATCTCCGCCCTGTCCAGCATGCACGAAGACGTCGCCCAGTGCGCCACGCAGAAGAGGGTGGCCATGGTCATCCTCCCCTTCCATAAGCACCAGAAGCTCGACGGGCATTTCGAGACGACCCGGAACGAATTCCGGCATGTCAACCGGCGCGTGCTCGAGTACGCGCCGTGCTCGGTCGGTATCCTGGTGGACCGAGGGCTGGGCGGAACGTCGCATGTCTCCGCTAGCAACGTTGATTACTCCATCACCGTCTTATACTTCGGCGGCCACGACGACCGTGAAGCGCTCGCCTACGGCGAGCGCATGGCGGAGCATCCCGGTATCAGTTTACAGGTGGCCCGCTTCATATTAGACCCGGAGATCGCCGCGCAAAGCGTCACACTAGACGTGAACCAAGAAACAAGATCCTCGGAGGACGATGAAGGCTTCCTGGCGGACTTCAAGCAGAGAACGATGAAGAACAAATCGGTGAAGTACGTGGAGACGACAGTGAAAAACGGCGCAGAGGCGATCGAAGCGATTAAGGGGTTCAGTCGTTGCAATTTGTTGGTGGTGGGAAGAGTGGCGGAAGGGGAGATAGTGGCGGCGTTGGGGAAGAAGGGTGAGTGCCCGGAATTGGGACCGGTGGGGAGCTTGTTAACTTACCCAGACTTCCCAACAACGGCTTCGGTTCTTGTGGTTCAGCAGTACCGCCCGGAGCTGTCGCTAAACCATTTGAATTCGCTCAAAGATGGAGACTCGACAGAAGGGGATAACTATGATTCAGCTTGAATTGACTTCACTCCCTACACACTACTGTGCTACTGCTCATCTTTCACTAACAAATAAGATGGAGATATATCTGGATGGGCTTTTAATTAACATACACAATATGTATACTTTTAATTGAAAACCAACTAAAGTATCTCAAATCTTTACTTGTTTTTATATGGAAAATGATATTTGTACTCTCATTTTCTACTCCAAATTTTTACTCTCATCACACACAAAATTTTGATGTAGACACTTGTATTGGATCCACATGAAAAAACTTGCTTATCAAAGTCTATCACATCAGGAAGTAAGATTTGGAACTACAGAGTAGAACTCTATATATATATATATATAATAGTGTATTAGTTAGGTCTACTAAAGCATATAATTAATACTATATATACTGGGGTGCCCCCAGCCTGCCCCGCCCTTGGTAATAGATAATGTAAGAAAAATAGTAATGGATGTAGTCGTAGTTGTAGAAAAATGAATAGTAAGATAATAGGTAGTGGGGAGATAAGTCATAGGAATGATAGTAGGATGGTGGGCTGTGATAGACAAATTATATTATAGACCAAAGTTCATTTTACATTATGCACTCATCTTCATTATATTAATATTGCCGGTTCATTAAAAATTCAAATGAATTGAATATGATTTTAGATTCATTATAACAATACTATATGTTTGCTAAACTGACATCAATTGATCAATCATTACTTAAATATATATTATTCAATGTATCGTTTCAATAATTGTGTGATGGATCTATAATAGTGACTTAATGAACCCGCGGTAATGAATTAATAAATTTGCAATAGTGACTAAATAATATACCTAAGATAGTGATTTCATAAATATATAGTAGTAAGTTGATGAAGTTGTAATAGTAACTTCATGAATTTACAAGAGTAAATACCTAAAATGGTCCCTCGACTATAGCTAAATTCACAAATTGGTCCTCAATTTTCAATTTTAACCAATTAAGTCCTTAACTTTGTAATTTTGACACGATTTGGTCCTCCATCTATTTGACCATTTGTTGACCGTGATCGACGATCTCCAGAAGAATCTTCAGCTCTCGTCGGAGCACGTGGAGGCCTCCAGGATGACGTTGCACTGGTTCGGAAACACGTCGTCTTCTTCGCTCTGGTACGAACTCAACAACATTGAATCCAAAGGGATGATGAAGAAAGACGACCGGATTTGGTAGATTGCTTTCGGCAATGGATTAAAATGTAACAGTGCGATCTGAAAATGCAACCGGAACCTTAAAAACCCAACGATGGACCATGAAATTACATATATATTCTCAAAAATCACAGTCAACAAACGGTCAAATAGACAGAGGACCAAATTGTGTTAAAATTGTAAAGTTAAGGACTTAATTGGTTAAAATTGAAAGTCAATGACCAATTTGTGAATTTAGCTATAGTCAAGGTACCATTTTGGTTATTTACTCAATTTACAATAAGATCAACATCTTTGGGTCAAATATCACCGGTAATTAAGGCAATGTCAATGTCTTAATTATGCAATAGCTCTGCCTAAATTATGATTGGCAAACTCTAGTTGCAATACCATTTCATAGGGTTGAAAATGACAAATTATTCTGTGGACACAGGTCCACCTTGCAAGGTGGACCCAGTTCAGACGCTACCACCACCCACCGGAAAACTCATACAGATGAACATAAGAATGTTCAGGCTGGCTCGTAACCTTCAGCTTTGCGTCCTTGAACTTTTCGTCCTCTTCGGGGCCTACCCTCCATGGCTCCATGGGGCCGACGTAAGAAGCTCCTTCTTGCCTCTCGCCATTTTCAAAGCTTCAATTCGGAGAGTGAACAGGGCGAAGAAGACTGATGTGTTAAACCCCAAACTCCCTCCCTGCAATTCCATCCATAAAGATCAAAGTCCACATCCAAAAATTTACATTTATAACAACAAGGGCACTTAAATCATACGGAGTAATTCGCAATCACAAACACAACCCAACAGAGGTTCAAAGAGTGGACTTACGGCTCTCTTTCCTCGAGGACTGCAAATTAGTGAACATCCCTGCAGATCATCCACCAGATTCTTAGCCCTGTCCTTGAAGAGCTGAGCTGGTAAGATGCAGACTTGCCCACGCCACTCTTCAAACCTTTCCCCATCCTTAAAATTGAAGCCTTTACACCTTCAGTCTTAACCTGCAAAACAATATATCATTTAAAAATTCACAAGCACATATCGCAACTCTTGTGATCATATCAAAGATCACGAATTCCCCACAACACTCGAATTCAAATAAACACTTAAATTACAAGCAAAAAATCCGATTTTTGCACACAAAATTGCACCTTTTTTTATAAAAGCTTTTTGAATCAAGTTACAGAAGCCCCTAATTTCAAATCAAACAGCAACTTCACTACAAAAATCCACAAATATTAAGAGAATATTAGAGCAAACAAGTTAAAGCACACACAAGAGACACCAAAAAGCAGGAACTTCTCGTGATATTACACCGGGATTCAAGAAAGAAATGGAATCCGAAAGATCAGGGCTTTTACTACCTGGTAAGAACTGGTGGTGCTGAACAGCGGAGAAAGGCAGAAGAGGGCGGCTTTGGGAGGAGTATAGAGAGAAAGCTGTCAGACGATTTTAAGCCTATGGCCGTTTGGTTGGAAGGAGGGAATTAGGCGCACAAACTGCTGAGGACGTAGAATTATAGGACAAAGCTTCATAAATAACTCCATCCAGGCTTCTTCTCTACCCCAGTTCCTCTCATTGCACCTCGGGTTTTCAAGACTTCGTCCCACTGGCCCACATCTGCCCAGATATTTGACAAAGAAACATATGTTCCAGCTTCACACTGTTCCAGTTCCATAATCTTTTCACCTGCTAGCTTGCCAAGCTGAATTTCACCATGCACCTTGCAAGCAGCAAGTAACGTTGTCCAGACCAAAGCATCAGGTTTTATAGGCATCGTATAAATGAACCTTTCAGCCTCTTTCAGTCTACCTGAACGACCAAGAACATCTACCATGCAGGCATAATGACGGTAATTAGGCTCTATCCCATAATCTTCTTTCATTGAATTCAGGAAGAAATACCCTTCTTCTACCAAACCAGAATGACTACAAGCAGAAAGAAGACCAGAAAATGTCACGGAATCAGGGTTGATGTTACATTTCCTCATGAGCTCGTAAACTTTTAAAGCCTCAACTCCTTTTCCATGTTGAGCATAGCTTACAATCATGGCTGTCCAGCTAATCAAATCGGGATTCCGTATTTGTTTAAATGCCTGGCAGCACTCGTCAATGCTTCCACATTTTGAATACATCATAACCATTGAAGTTCCTACCGAAGAATCTGATTCTAATCCCCATTTTATACTTTGGGCGTGCAGTTGGGTACCAATTCCAGATCGATTCAAATGTGCAGCAGAGCGAACTATAGATGAAATTGTGAAAGCATCGACATGCAAATAATTCATGAGCATTTCATGAAACACTTGAAAGGATTCACCAATATAACCACTTTGAGTGTATCCAGCAATCAAGGAGGAACATGAAAACTTATCTTTATAGGGCATTATAAGGAACAATCTCCTTGCTGAAACTAGATCTCCACACTTTGTGTACATATTCACCAGTGCACTATCAGCAATGACCGACTCATCTATTCTGCATCGAAGAGAAAAGCCATGAATTTCTTTACCGATCTTCAAAGACTGAAGGGTGGAACATGCAGCTAGGACAGCACTTAATGTCATTTCATCAGGCATAATTTTTTCCAAGAGCATCTCTATAAACAACTGAATCGATTTATCTATATAACCATGTTCTGTAAAAGCAGAAATCATTGACGCCCAAGAAACATTATCTTTGCATTCAATAAGTTTAAAAATTGTGTAAGCTTCCAATAAACTATTACAATTGGAATACATTGTGAAAAGGCAGTTGCTCACAATAACATCACAGATTAAGCCAAATTTAAGAGTGTAGCTATGAATCTGCCTTCCTAGGTATAGACAGTTCACAATACCTAACACACTAGAACAACAGAACTCATCAGGCTTCAACCCCTCATGAAACATTCTCTGAAACAAATGGATTGCCATAGAGGGATTCCAGCCTAGTGAACAAGCAGAAATCATATTAGACCACAAGCCTATGTGCTTGAGATCTTCAGTCTCTGCAAAAACCATTTCAGATAAATCACCTGCCCCAATCTTTGAGTACGTATTGATCAAAGAAGTTTTAACCAATGGGTCCTGATAGAATCCAGCTTTAAAGATCAAGGAATGGATTTGCATTGCTTCTATATTCATAACTGGCTTAGGCCGCTTAGCACAAGCTGTGAGCACACTGGAGATGTTATAACTATTTATGTCCACCTCCTTTTTTCTCATTTCATCAAATAACTGAAACACAGAAACATAATCATCATTCTGGACAAAACCATTTATCATAGCTGTCCAAGAAACAACGTTCCGTACTGGCTTCTGAATGAATTCCTTTACAGCCTCATTCATAAACCCACCTTTGGCATACATATCGATTAGAGCGGTCTCCACAAAGTCATCTTTTGCACAACCACATTTTATTGCCCACACATGGAGCATCTTCCCCATCTCAAACTCTTTAACTTGAGCACAAGCTTTTAATACACTTGAGATTGTAACACCATTTGGCATCAAAGATCCAGTGCACATTTGAATAAACTTATCTATAGCAACCCAATATTCTCTATTTTTAACCGCTCCTGATATAATTGTATTCCAACAAATTATATTATCACACTGAAAGTCATAAAAAACCCTTAAAGCATCATCAAACCTACAACTCTTCACAAACAAATCTATCATTCCAGACCTTACATACCCATTTGAAAAGAACCCATTTTTCATTACAAGACCATAAACCTGCTCCCCAAAAGCCACAGATTGCAAAGCTTCACAAGCAGACAGAACTCCTCCATATGTAAACCTATCCATACATATAGCTAACACATGCATCCTACAAAAGTACTCCCATGACTCACTGAACAATAGAGCCTTGTTACAACCCGAAATCATCAGGTTCCAGCAAAACGTATATGGGATAGCCATTTTATCGAACAATTTGACTGCATAGTCTATTCTTGAACACTTGTAGTACCCATCCAACAAATACTTGATAGCTGAGTAATCTTTGTCTAAAATGTGGGCTCTCAGAAAACGAGAGTGCAGAATTTTGGTTTTAGAGAGGGCGAGGTTTGTTGATTTACTGTGTTCTTCGAGGGAGCAACATTGATCGGATACAGCACAGTTTTGTCCATGTTGATCTGAGAAAACAGACGGGGTTTCAAGAGCTATGGCAGAGCATATGAATCTGTGCCCAAAGGCTAAGATTTTTGGTTTATAATTTCTTTTGAGGACGGAACTCATTTGTTGAGATGGGCGCCACATTGCCGGGTTTAGAACTGAATTATGAGTTTTTCGGGTTGAACCCGATAAAAATTCGGGTGAAACCCATATTATGCCCAGGCCTAACTGTAAATAAAGATCCAAATCTGTTACCATCACAATTAATGGTTTCAAATTCTAATTCTATTTTTAATATAAAATGCTTAATGCCCTTACATTTACTACTCACAAACTTGCCACTCCATATAAACATATAAAAAAAATAACTTAGTTACTTAACAACATACATAAATTGATTTTATGTACGGTGTAAGTTAGCAAAGATATTAGTAACTAACTACTTATAAACAGTAATGCCAAAAAAAAAAAAAAAAAAAAAAAAAAAAAAAAAACTACTTATAAACTGTTAATATAATCTAAATTTAGAATAACTTACTAATATATTACATAAATTTATTTTATGTATGGTATAAGTCATCAATTTGATTAATAAATGCACCTCTGGTTTTTTTTTTTTTTTTTTTGCTTTCCTTATTACTCAACAACATACATAAATTGATTTATATGTATGCTGTAAGTTAGCAAATTAATTTTTATATAAATATGTCTAAGCAATTAGTATAATTTAATATTAAAATACACAAATCAATTTATAAATAAAGCATCATACATATGAATATATGATTATTTTTTTAAAGCTAACTACAAACATTGCATCCATATGATTATGTAACAACAACAACAACAACAACAACAACAACAATAATAATAATAATAATAATAATAATAATAATAATAATAATAATAATAATAATAATAATAATAATAATACAGAACTGTTCAATAATAATATACTACAATAGAATTTTTTTTAAAAATGTTATAACATATTTATTTGCCTTCTCTTAAACTTATCAACATACATAAATTGGGATTATCTATATAGTATGATAGCACAATTATTTAAATATCATAATTGCAAAAGAATGCATGATTTCAAGATAAAGTTCAACAATAAATAACTAACTAATTTAAATCTAATCATAGACTTAGCATCAATTTGATTATATAAACAAACTACTAATTAAATTTTAATTATATAGCAAACTATTGTTTTGGCTACTTCAAAAATACATAATTATTTAAAATAGCAATTACACAATAATTTTAGCATGCTTATATATAGCAAATATACAATCTATTTTTGTTTGGAATTATAACTAACCATATACATTATATGTGATTATAACATTTTAAATTAATGATATTTTTAAAAAATTATTACTATATATAATATAATAAAATATAATATAATGGCATCAAAATATACATTCATCATTTGCCCTCACATAGATTTTCAATATTAGCATTTAAGTATAAAATGCAAAGTGGTAGACTAGGGTTCAGTTTATGGTCATTTGCAAAAGCAACAGTGTAATCGTTTTATTAACAAAATCACATGCATTGGATTACTTTTTTCTCTAGATGATCAAAATACTTGATTATTTATCTTGGGAACTAAAAAGTCACCATCTACAACTAACTATATGTCTTATATATAAGTTAGAAGTGCAAGTTTTAGTATTCTTACATATAAGTTAGAACTCCAGGTTTTAGAGTTCAACACTCACATTTTAGATATCAGATAAGAGTTCACAAACAACATTTAATGTTTAGTGTTACACTAGACAGTAATGGTGAAATTAAAAGGATCCACAAGGCAAGAGGAAGGGCAAGTTCATCTATATCAAGTACTTATTAACTTCCTATAGTATCATATTGCATAATTTAACTTTTAAAAATAATTTTTTAAACAGAATTAAACAATGCCACATACAGAAAATTACTCACTTGGAGATGTATCTGGTGCAATCAGTGCAACACCTCACTTGAAGTCCCAGATTTAGTGATAAAGTTCTCATCTGTTCTTGTTAGGCTGGAGAGCCAGTAGAGTACCTAAAAGCATTGTTCAAGGCACTGTTATGCATGTTTAAGTATTGGGTAACTCAAGGAACAAAATCACTTTTTCCCAATACAAAAGATTGAATTGTTGGTTCATTATGGACAATAACTCAACAAGCAAATTAAGCATAAGCTTCAAGCCAGAGCTTTACAAACAGATCACTGACACATGGAAAATGATGAAAAATAAGGAAAATTTAGTGGGATGATCCCACTAAACCAACATCATCGCAGACATGGTTCATGGACTAAACAACAACCATAACAGATGGGAACCTTTTAAATGCTAAATTCTATATCAATTCAATAAACCAAGCAATATGAAAAATTGAAAATTATATTATATAAGTAATAACTTCTTTTTTTTTTAGTGGCAGTTTAGAATTACAACACCAAACGCCGAAAATTTGTAAAAAAAATGAAAAAGAAATTAAACAGAATAAAGTTAAAGATTTTTATATGAAACAAATTCAACCCAAAGGGGAATAACCTAAATTGTAAATACAGCCAAAAAAAATCACAAAATGGTCGATTTCAAGAAGCAATTTACACATATACAAGGAAAAACATAGATAGAAAAGGGGGATTTTATACCTGGTAAGAATCGCTTCTGTACTCGAACTCTTGTGCGGGATACGCCGAGGGCGGAGAGCCGGAGACGCCGAGACTGAGTCACAGAAAAGCTGCGAGACAGAGAGAGACGGTGAGAGGGGTGAGACTGTGAGAGGCGGCGACGGGGACAGAGCGGTGAAGAGGATGAGTGTACTTGTTTTAGTATTTTGCAAAATTAATTAATTTTTTGAATAAGCGTCAAAATAAGCTCTTACAATAGGCGACCATGGCATGTTGGTCACATTTAGCTCGATTGCATCATTTTACATTGTTAAAGAATTCAATTGCATTTGTTTTTTAGTTTAATCGTCTAATAGCATAGTAAGGATCAAACACGATACAAATTAAATAGTCATGCACCTAATTTGTAAATGTTAATAGTTAAGAATCTAATGTGATATAAATTAAATAGTCATGCACTTAATTTGAAAATTTTAATAATCAAAGATTAAAATTAATACATGTATTATAGTGGAGGGTCTAAAAATGGTATTTTCTCTTATTATTATTAGTATAATAATATTATTCTTCCAAAAAGAGGAACCACAAAGGTTAGATCGGTGCTCAATCCCTGATCATTCTTTCAAAGTTTCACCTCTATGACCAGTTGAGCTGCCCATGCGGATTAGTATAATAATATTATTATTATTAGGGAAGTTAAATATCAAATAAAAGTACAAATCATTCAAGATCTCCAAAACTCCTAACCTCAACTTTTGAGAAATCATCATCAAAGACAAATTGTTCTATACTTTCTCAATATCCCACCACCGAGGTTCAATCCTATGACCTCCCTCAAAGGGAGCCACAGATGTGTCATCTGAACACAAGGTATTTGGCATCAATACTCACAATTTGTTTGGGAATTATGTCCAAAGTGACAGATTCCTTGTGTGTACTGACATTAGACCCTGTCTGTTGAGTCATTGATGAGTCACTGTGATTTAATCATCTCAAATGTTTTGTCAAACTTTTAAGGTTGGGAATTCAACCGAGAAGAATAAATCTAGCTACACCTCCTTTGGGTACTGAATATGGAAATAGGAGGAATCTACCTTTTTTTTTTTTTTTGAAAAACAAGAGGAATCTACCCTTTTAGATAAAAGAAAAAGTGTTTTCTTAGTTTAGGGTTCGAGACCTTGATGGAATGGCTCAGTTCATGGCAAGAAAAGGAGAGAAGCTTTCATAGCTAGAGAGCTGAATTACAAAGGTGTGTTCTATAAACTGTAGGCGGGAAAAGAACAAAGCATATACACTTATATACCAGAGATGAACGGTTATAACTAACTAGGGAGAGAAAAGACAAGAAAGCCCTTTAGCTTTATGAACTATAGTATGCTTTCAGCTGCATAATTTGTAGGCTTGACATGATGAATGGCTTCTTCCCACTTATCAGACCTCACTCTACTCTCTACGCCCTATGCAACTATATTCACTCTCACTTTTTGGACTCTCTTTTTAGATACGAAAATTACATGTTTATTCGCACAACATGGGCCATCTCACGGGCGGCGGCGCCATGAACATGTCGTAGCCCATTTGTGGAGACGACCGGGTCACGAGCGTGTTAAGGCCCATGACCGGTCCAGGCCTTCCTCATGTTCATGCGCAAATTATGCTGTGCAACCGAATGCACCATGCGCATGGTGCATACGATACAAAACGATGTCGTTTTGGTTAAAAAACGCGCGTCCCACTTAAAAAAGAAATCAGGTTCGATTCCCGGCAATAGTATTTTTATATATCCATAAATTCATAACTATATATTCACAAATTGATAACTATATATCCACAAATTCATAACTATATATCCACAGTGAATTAATGAAGTAAAAATTCACAATGAATGAACTAAATATCCACAATGATTGAACTAAATATCCACAATGAATGAACTAAATATCCATAAATTCATAACTATATATCCAGAAATTCATAACTATATATCCATAAATTCATAACTATATATCCACAGTAAATGAATGAAGTAAATATCTAGAATGAATTTAATGAACTAAATATCCACAATGAATGAACTAAATATCCAGAAATTCATAACTATATATCCACAATAATGCTATTGCCTAGAATCAAACCTGATTTTTTTTTTAAATGGGACGCACATTTTTAGTCAAAACGACATCGTTTTGCCTTGTATGCACATGCGCATGGTGCATTCGGTTGCATAGCATAACTATTGATGTGCATGTCAACACCCGTGACTAGTGCTGGAAACACGCTATGTCCCTAGCTACTTTGCTCAATTTTGTGCACTTTCTTACCGGGTGAGTTACTACCAAATGACCTTTTGCTTCCTTCTCATGCACTTCTTAGCTCCTAAACTAGTTAATTTTTCTCCAAAATGCTTCATTTTCCTTTGTTATGCAAATGGTTGAAACTATAAGCAAAGACACATTAGTTAGTCCAATTTTTCAATTAAGCACACCATGCATAATACGCACAAAATGGACAAAAATATGGGGTAACATATAGTAAAAAATAAGTGTTATCATTAATATAATAATTTTAATATAATATATATTATGCAATTGCGTTTTATTTATTTACTTATTATTTTTAAAATTAGTTTATTATTATCATCATAATTTTAATATTAAGTACCACTTTTGAACCATTACTTTTACACATCACATGTATAAAGAATAGTAATAATAATAAAATGCAAAACAATTAATGAGAAGTTAAAATTAAACAAACTTTGTGCATTATCATTTAAAATTGATGAATTAGCTAGATGTGCACAACTCTAGTTCTTAAATTCTAAAGTTTATATTTGTTGGGCATCTTTTTTAAGTATTGTTTTGAATGCATGGGGATCTTTTGTCTTAACATTTTTTTTTAAAGTTTCACATCCCAATTTTATTAATATAACCAATTTATGAGGATTTTTTATGTATTGACCATGTGAATTGGTTGACTCCACCTAACGTGAAAAAATGTAATTTATTAATTAATTAAATATAAAAATAACTAATCAAATATTATCCTAGATGAAATATGGATAAGAATGTAACAGTACGTACTCAGGGATCCTTAGTTTTTAATTTTTTATCGTTAAAATATTAAACTTGGGCAAAGTGTATTTTTCCTTGAAACGGGCCATTACAACCCGTACCGAGATCAACCATGACTAAATTTTCAGAATTCAATTTTTTTTTTTTCACTTGAATGAAGTCTTGAAGAGTCGAAATTGAATTAAATACCTACAGTTTAAAGATCTATAAATTTTATTGATTTACCTAGAAAATCTATAAGTAAATAAAGTAACTTCAATATGTATAGATTGTAGTAATTTAATTTAAGAATGATTTATTTTTATTTTTTGTAGTGATCTAAATTACATTGGTATAGAAGACCCAATACTTCAACAGTAGCATAAAAGGGGAGAGTTGCATTGTTAGATTGAATATTTCGTAGTACCATCCGACAGTATAAATAAATGAATGCTAGCTTTGAATTTGTAGATGCAATGTCGGACCAATCATAAGCTTTAATTGCTCCATATTCTTGGTTAGGTACGTTAGGTAATTAGGTTCATGCACGAGATCTATCCACCTTTATAATGGAGTTACTTTTCCCGCACGTAATCCCCTTTTTCTCCTATCCCTAGCTACTTTTCGATTCATTTTATCTTGCGTTAATTGATCATTTGTGTTAAAAGTGATTCTTTCTTTCTTTCTTTCTTTTTCTCAATCAATATGTGTATATCCTATAACTATAATACTTAGAGCTTGTTTGGCATTAAGTTAGCGGATAATGAATAGATGATTGTGTTAGCGGGTTTGATCAACGAATTATATTAGTAGTTTGTAAAAAAAATATTTGATAAAATTAGTTGTTTAATGTTAACGATTAATTTGTAAAAGACAAAATTTAATAATAATAATAACATGTACAACAGCAACAACAACTGAACATTGAAATTTAAATTAAAAGAGGTCGTTGAGCTCCCCATCAGGCTTCTATTAATAAAACAATTTTTTTAAAAAGAATTAAGGGTGTTTTAGGCAAAAGCCTAAAATGCCAATTTGAAACGCTGCAATTTTGACGATTTGGAACAAATTCGTTGCTCCAAATTACCATTTACCAAATAAAATTTTCAATGATAGTCAAAACTCAAAATTAAACTCTAAAAATACCGAATTTTTCAATTACCAAACAAGCACTTAGTGTGTATGTGTGTGCGCGCGCGCGCGCGTGTGTGTGTGTGTGTGTGTGTGTGTGTGTGTATATATATATATATATATATATATATATATATATATATATATATATATATATATAGTAGTTTTTTACGCGCATTGCGCAATTGAGATAATGCCCAATGTTTTTCTTAAATAAGTATTTTAAAGTATATCAAGGCAAGATTATATTAGAATTGTTCATGCATAGATAATTGAATGTTGAATTTGCGTATTTAAATTGGTAATTCTAAGTTTACAAATGCAAGATAATATAGTCAAGATTGATTACAATTGTCAATAAAATAATTGTATGGGTATTATTGAAACCAAATACGGGACATAAGGGAGAGCAAATAAAAATTAAAGCATAAAATATTATATATATATATATATATATATATATATATATATATATATATATATATATATATATATATATATATATATATATATATATATATATATATATATATATATAAGGAAAGGAAGGACAAAACAAGAAAGCGAATTACAATATCAATAATTTCAACGAAAATGAGCAGCTTCATACATTCATGAGGATGGTTAAAGACCTTAAAAAAAAAAAAAAAAAAAAAAATTGTGATAATTTGCTACCTATTTATGCAAAAATTTCTCTCTAAATATGTCTAATTGTGCCTAAAGTCTTTTGAGATTGAATCTTCTTCCCGCAACCGCCCTAATGTTTTATTTAACTATGTACAGGTTGGCTTTGAATTGGTTTATTTTTCTCTTATAATATTAGGATAATCCAGATTAATTTACAAGAAGAAAAATAAACTAAGTCAAAGAAGTAGAAGAATGATTCAGATTCGTAATGTCGTTTTCATCCACTTGAGTTCTTTTTGGAGTTAAAAAAAAAAAAAACAAACAAAACAAAACAAAACAAAAGCAAAGAGTATCAACTTTAATTTAATTGGAATAATATTATATTTATTCTTACTTTTTATTTTATTTTTACCCTAAGAAAAAAAGTGAGTCATAATTTGTATTCATTTCCAGCCATTTCATCTTTCAATCAAATATGAACATGATTATCGTGTCAGAATGTCATAAATTCAAATATTGCCAACATATTTTCAGTTGAGTCCGTCTCACAACCGCACAAGGTTTTCTTAGTGCAGTTTACTTATCATGTATGATTTATGAGTTATTCACGAGTTCAATTCTTATCAATACATTTTTGCTCGAGCTGTTTCACATGGTTTTTCTAATGTAATTGACCTATATGTGTGTTTTGCATGCTATTGAGAAAAAAAAAAAAAATTACTTAGTATATGCTATTTGATGATGACTAACAATACAATTTTTTTCATCACCTAAAAATCTAAATATGGACCTGTGACAATCTCGTCATCTTGCAAAAAATAAAAAATAAAATATGTACATATGAAAGCATTTTACTTTCTAAAGTTACACTAATTATTTTACCAACTATAACGCGTAAAGTGTATTTTCAATCATGACATCTTCCAACAATGGTGGACCACATTTGAACATTCCCCGGTCTCATTTTCATTGAATTTTCTATATGACAATAACAGTACTGACTAGTGAATTATTGCATGTTGTACCTATGGCCAGTCGTTTTGTATAGCCCGATATTTTATAAAACATTTTATTAATCTTGGTATGATGGCATCCCGATTAGGCGATTATCATTTTAAACGGGTGGTCATAGGTCAAATCCCAATAGAAGGTCTTAAATTCTTTGGATTGAAATTGTTTTAAAAAATATAGAACAGATACTACCTCATAAAGAATACTGAACGAATATGATGTATATATTTTATTATTACAAAGTAAAAAGTGATAAATTAAATTTTGAGTAACTTATTTTACTTCAAACCCTAACATTGAAGTAAAAGATTTCTTGTGGGAGTTCATTTACGGTTTTGATTCTATTAAAGAACCCTAATATTGAGTTTGGATATATAATTTTTATATTCTTTTTGTATTTCTAGCTAATTAATATAATTAAGAATGTATAAATTTGTTATTCGTTGTAATTGAGACAAATTAAAATAATAAGCTAAGAGAGAATTTCACTTTAATGTAATAGAAGCCAATGATATGAGTTTTATAGTGACTAAGCGAAGTCATGAAGTTTGAGTACAATTTAGAGGGAAGAAGAAAAAAAAGATCCAAATTATATTTTCATTATTACCCTGATTAATTAAGTATAACTTTTGAAAATTAAAAGTAATTTTTACTAGACTAGTTAACAAAAGGATAATAACTTAAGAATTGAAAGTGGTGACACCTATAATTTTGAAAATAAGAGGTAAATCTGTTATTACTCCACAATTAGAAATCAAAAGTAAACTTTTTTATTTTTGAAATAATAATAATAATTATTATAATTATTTTTATAATTATTGACTGATTGTTTCTATTGATGTTACAGTTGTTTAAGAGAAAAAATAAAAATCAACAACCCCATAGTTGGTAAATCAAAGGATTAGAAAATGTTGTAATGGGTTACCATATAGCATTTATGAATATAATTAGAGCAAATGTCATATGAAGTCCTTTGAGTATAGTGATTTTGTCACGTTTAGTAATAAATTTTTAAATTGACTACACATTGTTTTTCGACTTTTGCATTGTTACTATTCGTGATCCAAGTTAACCATCCATGACTCTTCAACTATAAAATTTTAACCATTCATGGCCCTTTCATGAGAACCACGACTGGTTAAATTTTGAAAGTTGAAGGACCATGGGTGGTTAACTTGTGGATCACGAATGATAACAATTTGAAACTCAAAGAATCACAATGATCAATTTAAAAGTTTAAAACTAAACGTTGCAAAATTACTATACTCAGAAGACTCACATGACATTAACTCATATCAATATATCATTAAGCAATTACCTAATCGAAACTACACTCACCTAACCTCACCAGTCTCCCACCAATATTTTATAGAGAAGGTACAAGAACGAACATGCATGACAGAGACGAGGTTTTGGGGGTTTCAAACTATTATTTTTTAAAAATAAATAAATATTTTTTTTGTTTCAGCTATCACTTTATTCAAAATGTAGGTATATTGTTATCAAGTGCAATATATATACAAGTTGGTAGATCATAATAATTAATCTAAGCTATTAAGCGATCGACTTACATTATTTCAATATAATTTATCTAAGTTCTCATCTTTAATTTCAAACCATTTGACTACTCACTTTCTTGTTACAAATCAATTTATGTGGTTTGAATTCAGAAATAATTTAAAAGTTTATAATTTATGCTAATTGCTCAACTCTTAGACCTGTATGGATATATAGGCCATGAGTAGAAGTGCAAACAAACTAAGCCAAATTTGAACATAGACAAACTTGAGTCATTTGAGTTTGAAATAGTTACAATTACTAAAAATTTAGACTCTAGTTATATTAATGACTAGTTAATTAATTTTTATACGACGGTCTGAACTTAATTCGATTGGTTTGAATTGAGTTCGAGTTCAAGTTTAAACTATAGTGCTACGTGTGTGGGTGGGTGGGGGCTCGCGAACACCTGGACGAGTTATGAATCAAAAAATTAAAATTTAAATTTGAGTTTAAATTTAATTGAATTTAAATCAAATTAAAATTTGACCGAACAATTCACTAATAGCAAACAAATGACTTTGGCCCTGTTGGGTAAAATGGCTGTTAGCTGATAGCTGTTACCTGTTAGCTGATTGTGTTAATTTGAGGGTATAAATAGTTGATAACATTAGCTGATTGTAAAAAAGTGTTTGGTAAATTAGTTGTTAGCTGATAGCTGTTTGGTATAATTTCTTTTCTCAAAAAAGCTAATTGAAAAAGTTGCTTGGAGTAGCTTTTTGAATTTTAGCCTTTTGGAGTTGCAAAAAGCTAATTAACCAAACATTTATATTGATATTTTAACTAAATCAAACAATTAATAGTGGCAAAACAAAAAAAAAAAAAAACAATTAATAGTGGTCAAAGCCAAAATTGGCCTATAGGCCAATTTTTTACCAAACAGGGCCTTTATGTTGTATTGCAAGTTTAATTTGTTTGCAGGCCTTTAGCTCGTGAAGAACAGTAGTGAAGAACCGTAAGAACAAGAAGAAGAGTATAGACAAAATAGAGGGTTTCTTATTCCTTTCAACCACCAACTGATCAGTACATTAGAAGGACATATATATAATAACAATTCTAACGAAATACAATAATAGAGACATAACGGAAATCGTTACACAATAATGTCCACAATCATTACTATTTATAACACTTTACTCATTTTCATCCTTAGCCATGAGACACTCATTGTATCATCAAAGAGAACATGCATGGTAGAGGCCCAAGCACATGCCCCAATCATAATAGACTAATGAAATTGCCACCCACCAATAATCCCAACATGGCAACATCCCTTCTCTCTCTCCCCTCCCACCCTCTTTTTCAATTATATGAAGATACTTTTGTGTTTTATAAATGGATGTTAGACCCTTTTAATTTTATTGGAAGACTTTTACATAAAAGCTATTCATGTTAATGTGACGTATCTTTGCTATCACTTGTCTTCCAACACCATTCATCATAGTGCAAGAGCGATAATTAAGTTATGGTAAAAATCTGTGTGAGATTATTCGAGTTAAGATGAAATGTAATATGTACTTATACTAACAAATGTAATACTGAAGGGATCAGGTGCAGGAATAGCTTCCCGTGCGATTGTGCGATTGGATGCACATTAAGCATTAAACTGACGCACTTTAAGTACACAATAAACGCACATTAACCACACAAACAAAACACCTTAAGAACACAAATCACACACCATAAGAACACCAACCACGCACCTTAAGCACATAACAAAGCACCTTAAGAACACAAATCACGCACCTAAGATTTTAAAAATGATTCACTTTAAGTTTCACATAACTGACGCACCTTAAGCATACAAATCACGCACCTTAAGATGAAAACAACGCACATTAAGAAGGAAACTCACGCACCTAAGTTTCAGCAACTATTCACCTTAAGCACAAAACTCACGCATCTTAAGCACAAAACTAACGCACCTTAAGCACAAAACCCACACACCTTAAGTATAAAACTCACGCACTTTAAGTACAAAACCCACGCACCTTAAGCATAAAACTCACGCACCTTAAGTACAAAACCCACGCACCTTAAGCATAAAACTCACGCACCTTAAGTTTTAACAACTACTACCATTAAGTACACAACCCCACGCACCTTAAGCACAAATCTCACGCACCTTAAGCACGAACTCACGCACCTTATATACAAAACTCACTCATCTTACTCACAAAAATCATGCACCTTACATTTATAATTACGTATATAAAAAGAAACAAACCGAGTTAAATTAGTAGCCACTTGAATTAGTAACCATTACAACCAGATATGGTGTATGTAATTACATCTAATATAAAAGGTATCAATTAATTCACATCTTTAAAAAAAAAAAAAAACAATTAATTCATATCTTAAAATAAGCCCATATAGATACACCAATATGTGCAGTGCTCGTGGGTTGATTGACTTGATTCCAGGACATTATTGATATATATGAGTTGGACTTTTGTTTTAATATGTTTCTTCTTGAAACCTACACATGCATTCCTACACACAATAATACATAGATAATTTGGTAGTAGGTAGATTAGAAAAGTCCAACAATTGGATAGAATAATGGATTGGAATCAACTATTGACTTAATGATCACTGTACAAATGGTATCAACCAAAATATTATTATTATTATTATTATTATTATTATTATTATTATTATTTAGCCTTTCTACGCAATGGCTGTCCATTTCAACTAGCTAACACTACACAAAAGTACAAACACATTGGAAACCGGCCAAATTAGTAAGTTAATTTGGTAACCATATAATCACAAGTTTGACTTTAAATATGGGCAGTTTATTAGCATGCATTTTTTGTTTGAGCCAATTAACTATGAGTAATCTAACCTGTTTATCTCCTTATGGTCCTTTGTCTGCTAGGGTTACAAAGCAGACTTTGAATGGGAGCAGTCTATTGATCTTTTGATTTGAACTGATTAACTATGAGGAATCTAGACTGATTTAGCTCATTATGATTCTTTGTCAGCTAAGATCACAATACAAGATTTACCTAGTGTACATACACTTCCACATACTAGCTAATGTTCCCGCATTCAAAAAAATAAAAAAAATAAAAAAAATACAAACACTCCAACTAGGCAACTCCCAACTCCTATAAAAGGCAACCTGTCTTGGATACTACATTCCTCACACCACACTTCATTAACTACTTACTACTACAAACTTTATACCCTTTCTTTTTAGTGCTAAGAAAATGACAACATCAAGAAATCCCAATATTTTCACTCTTTTTTGCCTCTTTTTCTTCCTAATTTCAGTCTCCTCTACACACCCAATGGGCAGGAAGAAGCCATACAAGCCATGCAAGAACCTAGTCTTGTACTTCCACGACGTCATCTACAACGGCCAAAACGCCGCTAACGCCACCTCCACCATTGTCGGAGCCCCGCAGTGGGGCAACTACACCATCCTCGCCACCCAGTTCCACTTCGGCAACGTCGTCGTTTTCGACGACCCCATCACTTTAGACAACAACTTCCACTCCACGCCGGTGGGGAGGGCCCAAGGGATGTACATGTACGACACCAAGAATACTTACACGGCTTGGCTTGGGTTCTCTTTTGTGCTTAACACTACGGATTCTCAAGGGAGCATAAATTTCATTGGCGCAGACCCATTGATGAATAAGACTAGGGATATATCGGTGGTGGGTGGCACCGGCGACTTCTTCATGCACCGCGGCGTCGCCACCGTCATGACCGACGCCTTTGAAGGCGAGGTTTATTTCAGACTTCGCGTGGATATCAAATTCTACGAGTGCTGGTAGTGAAATATAATTTCATAGTCCACACCCTATAATTGTAAAATAGGGTTTCAATATAATTGCCTTTTTCATATTTATGAAAACAAGTTATATGTATGCGTACGTACGGCACAACTTATGTGGTACAATGTTAGCCTCGTCCGATGACTACCTTTGTATGTCTGTGCCTATTTCTCTGTGTTTTCCAAGGTAACAAAATTTGGAATAAAATTGAAGAGTTACTTTTTTTTTCCCCTCAAAATAATTGTTTCATCTGTTCCTATTTTGATGTAATTAACTGAATTTTACCCTCTTGTGTTCAGATGGCAGGTAGTGACCTCTTCCATGTGGGAAGTTATGAGATCGAACCTTCAGAGATCGAGCCTCAGTGAAGGCGTAAAAAAAATTGAATTTTACCCTTATTAACTTTTCTCCGTTAAGTGGTAATTTTGGTGCTTTAATTGGACTAACAATATATGGGATACCAAGTGGTTTGTGGTTCACTAGTAGTGTGTATATGTTGGGTATCCCTTTCCTTATAATATATATATATATATATATATATATATATATATATATATATATATATATATATATATATATATATATAAATATAATCGCACTCAGATGCGAATGCTTCGCCCAGGCGCGAAATAGGAATGAATTCTGGACGGGAATGAATTCTGTTCGTCCACGTGTAATGGATGAGAAACACTGATTTTTTAAAAAAACGCGGTGGCATTTTCGTAAATAATTGAACATCGAAGTGCAAGTAAAATGTATTACAAGTGCATGTAAATGTATTATAGGTGCAAGTAAAAATTTACACTGAGCATCAATACTTAGTTGCACCTATAGTTCTAAGTAGTTGCACCTATCATTTTAAGTAGTTGCACACATAGTTATAAGTAGTTGCACCTAGGTGTATGAATGTTTGCGAGTGGTTTTCAGAGGTATTACTACCCGCTGAACTCAGATCAATGAATGTTAACAAGGCAAAATTACATGCACTTATAGGTGAAAGTAGTTGCACCTATAGTTATAATAGTTGCACATATAGTTATAAGCACACCCAGGTGCATGAATGTTTGCGGAAAGTGAATGCTAACAAGGCAAAATTACATGCACTTATAGGTGAAAGTAGGTGCACTTGTAAGCGATTTTACTTGCACTTCGATGTTCAATTATTTACGAAAATGCCACCGCGTTTTTTTTTTAAGTTATTAGATCTGGACACGTGTCGCGCGCTGATTCGTTCGCATTTTTCTCCTGAGTACTTATTCGCACCTGAGTGCATCCCTATATATATAATGAAAGTTAAGGACCTAAATTGAGTATTAACTCTAAGATAATACAACTACAGTAATTCCATATTGTGTTTGACGAATATATTGGGAATCGACCCGAGGGCGCGAAGGAAGAACGGGTCCCGGGGCGGCGCCACGTATCCGCCCCGGCCGGGGCCTCGCCACGTGGCCCCCGCACGGGCCACGTTGGAGGCCGGGCCTGCCTCTCCAGGAGGCCGGGCCGGCCTCTCCAGGAGGCCAGGCCGGCCTCTCCAGGAGGCCGGGCCTGCCTCCCCAGGAGGCCGGGCCGACCCCCACATGGGCCCATGATGAGCTCGGCCTGGCCCCCGCAGCGCAGCCCGGTCGCGAGACCGGGCGCGGTCAACTCCAGATCCAACTAACCCCCCGTTCTAGGGGGAGGCGGTTGGGGGGCTTGGCTTGTATAAAAGCCCCCCTCCTTGTCCTAACAAGGGACATGCTATCTACGATCTACTTTACAGACACACTTTGTACTGAAGAATCATTGTAATAGCCAATTCCACGGCATTTAATACAAGGCTACGGTCTCACGGCCTTCGTTATATCGCTCGTATCATTTATTTATTATTTATATTCTCATTCGGGTTAGTTAAGTCGGACCCCCAGTTTAATTAAATCCATCATTGGTGCTCTTGTTGAGAACGGCTGTACAAGCTTGAGCGCTCTCCCCACTATTGTTCATCGACAGCGATGGCACGATCGAGATCCAGCTCTCGTCATACCAATGGTTCCCGCAGCACCCAGCTCGTCGCGAACGGGAACGGCCCCAACGGGGACCCCGCCCCCAGCATCCAACCAGCCGCCTCCGCCAGGTCGGGGGAGGATCTGAGGGCCCAGCTCACCAACCACCGTAGTAGTGGTGCGCCACCAGCACCCCCCGCCGCCCCCGCTCCAGCTCGCGCACTCATCCGGGAAGGGGTGGCGGTCTTCGAACAAGCTTCCACCGCGCTGGCGCGCGTCGCGGCAGGCCTCCGAGCAGAGGAACAAGCCGCCCTAGGCGTCGCCGGGGGGGCGCCGGCGTCACCTCCGCCTCCTCCTACCCGGGGGCGCAGCGGCCCGAGCACCCGACCGCCCCAGGCACCTGTCACCCAGGGGGAGGTCAACTCGCCTCGACCATCGGAGAGGCGGGGAGGAGGGGATTCCCGCCGAGACCGCTTGCGTGATGACGATGGAAGGGCGCCGACCCAAACCAGGCCCGCCCTGGAGAGGTTGGGCGATCGCGTGACAGCCCGAGATAGGTTGGGTCCGAGGCCGGCCAATGGGCTGCCGGCGGCGGAGTCATGCTCCCGCCGGCCGCCGCGACAGGGATCGGTCACCCGGAGGTCGCCGAGCCATGGGCCCCGCGCCCAGCCGCGACACGAGGCAGCCTCGCGCGGGTCGGCAGGTCGGGTCCCCCGACTCCACCCGCGACGCGAGCAGGCCTCCCGGGTCGAACGATCGGGGGAAACGAAAGGTAGAGCTCCGAGCTCCCATCGGGTGGAGGTCGAGAAGCTGCAGAGGAGGATGGACGAGCTCCAACGGAAGATCGATGAGAGGGACGGGTCTCCGGAGCCCCAGGACGTGTTGGCCTCCCCATTCGCGGATACCATCATGGCAGAGCCCCTACCTCGAGACTTTCGCTTTCCCACCATTAAAGCGTACTCGGGGACCACGGACCCACGGGCACACCTGACCAGGTACAGAGCCGCCATGATGATCACCGAGGCGACAGACGCCATCCTGTGTAGGGGGTTCTTCGCCACCCTGGACGGGCAGGCGCATGACTGGTTCGGATCCCTCCCGGCGGGGTCCATCTCCACCTTTGCGGACCTCACCCGGCAGTTCCTATCCCATTTCGCCAACAACATACAACGGAAGAAGCAAATTGCCGACCTGTGTGATTTGAAGCAGGGGAGCTCGGAATCACTAGCCGAGTACCTCAGCAAGTGGAAGAAAGAGGTCATGGGGGTCGCCGACTTTGATGCGAAATCGGCCATGGTAATTTTCCGGAACAACTTGAGGTCGGGCGCTTTTCACCAGGACCTCATCAGGTACCCCCCAGGACCTACACCGACCTGATGGACAAGGCAGCAAGGTACGCTGACGCCGAGGCTGCCGAGAAGAGGAAGAAGGAGCAGGAAGAAGGAAGAGGTCGAAAAGACAAGGCACCCCAGGAGGAGCGCAAGGCGCCCCGACTACACCGACGTGAGTACGCTGAGGGGCCCAGGATGAACCCCACACGCTATCTCACCCCGCTGACACAACCCGTGGGTACTATCTTGGCGCACGCGGAGGACCAGGGAATCGTGGTATTCCCGAAGGAGGAGTGCATGAAGATATCGGCGAGGGGGGACCCCAACAAGTACTGCAGGTTCCACCGGCAGAAAGGACACGATACAGACGAATGCATCCTCCTAAAAAGACAAATCGAACAGCTCATCCAAATGGGCTACCTCGGCCAATTCATTAAGAAGCCCGGCCAGGCGCAGGAACAGGCCCAGGGCCAGAAGCAGGGCAATGTATGGCGGAAGGGGGGTGGCCAGGCGCCATCCACCTCGGCTCCTCCCCGCAAGAGGGACCACCACGACCACAGTTCCGAGGAGGAGGAGAAGACGACGGAGGACTCCCAGCCCCCGAAGAAACGGGCCATCTACGTCATCTTTGAGGGCCCGAGGGAGGGGACTCGCCAGCCGAGCGGAAGAGGTGGGCGAGGAGCTTGTACATGGGGAAGGTCACACGTACCCCCCACGAGAAGAAACCAAAGAGGGAGCCCATCACGTTCACCGACGCCGACCTGCCAGATGGGCCCCTCCCCCACCGAGACGCCCTGGTGGTCAAGCTGGACATCAACAACATGGTGATGCACCGGGTACTCGTAGACACGGGTAGCTCGGTGAACGTCATGTACTACGACACGTTTACCCTGCTGGGACTCTCAAGAGGGCAGCTGGAGCAGGTACGAACCCCCCTATCCGGGTTCACGGGGGACTCAATCGAGACAGAGGGGTCGATCACTTTGAAGGCAGAGATAGGCACCCCACCTCAAACCAGGAGGTGGGAGGTCGAGTTCGTAGTCGTCAAAATCAACTGCGCCCACAACATCATTCTCGGCCGACCCGCCCAAGAGGACCTCAGGTGCGTGATTTCCATGGAGCACCTGTGCCTCAAATTCCCGACACAGGTCGGTGTCGGGGTCGCCCGAGGGGACCAAAAGGTGAGCCGCAGTTGCTACTTGAAGGCGTGCCGCCAAATTGGTCAAAAGGACCGCCAGGTCCACACCAGGACGGCCACGTAAGAGGAGGATCTTGGCATTGCTATTCTAGGAGGAAGACCATTCCCCCCCCCCCCCCCCCAATAATGTCTTGGTGAACAACAATAAGCGGAATAAAGTTTCATGTCACGAAACACGTTGTGAGTAGGACCCTTGTTACGAAGTTGGTTCTCAAAAAAAAAAAATAAAATAAAATAAAATAAAAATCATGAAACAAAGGGGGAACGGGTGCTCACTCATGACTTCCCCCCGCGAACCCTAAGGGGGCACGAGGTCCGACCTCGCGTACCAACCCCGACGGAGGACGCACCCTAAGGGGGCACGAGGGCCGACCTCGCGTACCAACCCCGACGGAAGAGCCCGGTGGCGCAATCCGAAAGGACTTGGCCCGAGCGGCTAACGCGCACCCTAAGGGGGCACGAGGTCTAACCTCGCGTACCAACCCCGACGGAGGAACCGGTGGCTTGGTCCGACAGGACTGGGCCCAAGCGGTTAGGCGCACCCTAAGGGGGCACGAGGTCCAACCTCGCGTACCAACCCCGACGGAAGAGCCCGGTGGCGTAGTCCGGAAGGACTTAGCTCGAGCGGCTGAAGTACCCTAAGGGGGCACGAGGCCGGACCTCGCGTACCAACCCCGACGGAGGAGCCCGAGTGCTTAGGCTCGGAAAAAAAAAAAAAAAAAAAAAAACAGGGGCGGTTTGGAGGACCTCGGCCATAGGCGGAGGTCGAGGTCGGCCCGACCTCGGCGTGGCAGGTCGGCACGCGAGGTCGGCCGACCCCGGGGTCGGCACGGCCTCGGCGGGCGAGGTCGGTGCGACCTCGGCATCGGAGGTCGGCGCGACCTCGGCGCGACCCCGGCAGAGGGGGACGACCGTCGCCGAGGCCGACCCCGGCGTGGCTTGAGCTCGGGAGGTCGGCCGGGGGCCACGAAGGCGCGGCCTGCAGGCCACCCCCATGGCAGCGTCACGGCGACGCCACCGCGCCGGTGCCGTGACGGAGTGACATGGCAGAGATGCGGCGGTCCGTATGCGTCCTAGCAGATGAAGGAGTCATGTTCCGGATGGAGTTCTCGTCATTATCACAAGAAGTGCACTTTGACGTCACCTATAAGGCTGGGACGCGGACATCTCGGGGTCGACATTTTGGAGGGTCGGCCGGAGCATCTACTCTCCTTCACTGACGATTACTCGCAGCTCGGAGAGTGGGGGACTGATGACGCGAGGGCGCGAGGGCGCGAAGCAAGAACGGGTCCCGGGGCGGCGCCACGTACCCGCCCCGGCCGGGGCCTCGCCACGTGGCCCCCGCACGGGCCACGTTGGAGGCCGGGCCGGCCTCTCCAGGAGGCCGGGCCTGCCTCCCAGGAGGCCGGGCCGACCCCCACATGGGCCCATGATGAGCTCGGCCTGGCCCCCGCAGCGCGGCCCGGTCGCGAGACCGGGCGCGGTCAATTCCAGATCCAACTAACCCCCCGTTCTAGGGGGAGGCGGTTGGGGGGCTTGGCTTGTATAAAAACCCCCCTCCTTGTCCTAACAAGGGACATGCTATCTACAATCTACTTTACAGACACACTTTGTACTGAAGAATCATTGTAATAGCCAATTCCACGGCATTTAATACAAGCTACGGTCTCACGGCCTTCGTTATATCGCTCGTATCATTTATTTATTATTTATATTCTCATTCGGGTTAGTTAAGTCGGACCCCCGGTTTAATTAATTCCATCAGTGTTGTTTCATTACTTCTTGGTCATTATTGATTGGATTATGAACTCAACCTGATTCGTTTTAGTTGGCACCTTTGTCAATATAAGTTTATCAAATATAATAATTGGCGGTGGTGATCAAAACGTTAGGTGAATGAAGACAAAAAATTAAAAAAAAATTAAAAAATTTAAAAAATAAAAATAAAGCAAACACGTTTAATTTGTATCCTCAATTATATAATTTGCATTTAATTAGTAGCAAATGTTGTGGTCTTTGGAAAAACACGTGATTTGAAATGCTAAAATGGTCCATGAAAGGCTAGTTCCAATCCAATAAGATAGTGGAGGGATAATCACAGTGACTCAATAGTCTCTTAGGTAGGAGGTCCGGTGCTTGGAGCCTAACACATCTGCAACTGTCAATTTTGCATCATTGTTCACAATTTATCATCTGAATACGGAGTATCAATTGAGTTGTCTATACGGACATGCTAAAATATTTCTTCATCTCATGAATGAATGGGACCGGCTAAAGATTTTTATTTAGTTTTCTGTAAAAAAAAAAATTATAAATTACTTTTAAAAAAATACTTTCGGTAAAAAATTATTATCCCTTTTGGGAAAACGAAGGATAATTTTTCAAGATAGAAAACATATAATTTGAAGTGATTTTTCTAAATTTTGATGGAGGTAGTGAGGGTGGGTGCAGACGTGCAGTGTGAAGATGCTCAAAGTTTTGATTGGAGGTGATTTTTCCAAGTTGACCATGACAATTCAAATCTAGTAGTTATTGACCATGGTTATCTAGAATCCAGATCATAATTATTTTCTTTAAACATATTTATTTTATTTTATTTGTTAAAATATTAAAATAATGAAAGTTGGCAAGCTGATTACCACACATACGCATATTTTGACGTGGCAATATAATACTCACGTTATTGTCACATGCAGTAGGTATATATAATAATTGGATTAACAATATTAGTTTATATCTTAATTTTATCAAATATTCAAATATATGAACTAAATAAATCAAAGTTGAAACCAATAAACTAAACAAGATTAATATATTACGACCACATCTTAGCTACTTTAAGACTTTAACCATTTAAAATTATGATACGTGATTGACCTTTGCTTTTAAAGCGGTAGTAATTGATAAGTTGTCATGTTTAAAGTTACAAAAAAATAACATTACAAATGAAATTTGATTTGTAAATGTAAAAAATTGTGTTAGAGCCCCAAAATAGATATTTAAGTGGGTAGAATATGAATCTCGTATTTAAAGATTACGAGTTAAATTCTTACTAACACCTGTTGGGATCGGTTGAATTTGTTGTACAGGGTCTTTTTAATGTGATTTACCTTTCTTATGTGATTTGAGGACAATTAGTCAATTACATAAGAGTGTGATTTACCCGTGTACAACCTTGAAACTCAAGTAGTGACTATAAGTTTCCCTCATCATCCAAAGAAAATGTGCTAGAATAACATAAATTAATTTCTCCCTATCTACCAAAAAAAATTAAAAAAAAAATTGTTCAATTTCTTTGTAAAACGTTTGTGTGTAACTCAATGGCGAAATCACTATAAGCTAGCACATTGGAATTTATAGACCCAATATATATATATATATATATATATATATATATATATATATATATATATATATAAGTATTGCTATTATTTCAGACAAATAATAAATAGTTTCTATTATTTCATTATTATAAGAGAAAATTATATTTTTCGTCCCTAAATTATACGATAATTGTAAAATTTGTCCCAAAATGTTGGTTGTTTTCACTTTTCGCCCATAAGCTATCATTGGCGTTGCATTTTTTTTTTTTTAAACTTTTTGTGCTTACTTTTCATACCTATGTTATATTAAAGTTGCAAATTTCGTCCCTAATGTTTTGTTAGTAAATGAACGAAAAGTGTAACGCCAATGATAGCTTAGGGACGAAAAGTGAGTATGACAACAATTAGGAACGAATTCTCCAATTATCATATAACTTAGAGAAGAAAAGTGTAATTTTTTATTATTATAATTAATGAAGTTGTGCCAAAATGAGTGGCGTTAGGTTTTTTAAAATTAAATTATTATTGGTATTGCTCCATGCTAGTATTTAGGTCATGACCAATTTGACAAATGATTACTTTAAAACTTATATTTTAATTATCTCAAAGACTTATATTAAAAAAAAAAAAAGTTTTGACAACATCATTAATAAAGGCATACTAATTATACTATGGACCAGGGTACACAGTACATTGTGGATTCTAGTAGATCCTAGTGTATGTATGTCTTATATTATAAGTTTTATATCTTGTGTTATGAAATTTTATACCTTAAGAGTATGAATTTTGTACCTGAAACAAATTTGTAATTAGATCTTATGTTATGAATTTTTATGCCTTGTGTTGTGAAATTCTGTCCCTATAAATATAAATTATGTATCTAAATCAGATTTGAAAAATAAGTAAATATATAACATGTGCATGTGTCTTGTATTGTGATCTTTTTGTATTTTGTGTTATGAAATTCTACACTTTACAAATATAAATTTTATATCTCATCGTTTTGATCCAGGGTCCATATACTATTTGGCAAATTATGCTGTGCATCTGTATGCACCATGCATAGTGTATACGGATGCAAAAACGATATTGTTTTATTAAAAATGCGTGTCTCCCCTTAAAAAAAATCAGGTTCGATTCCCACCAACAACATATGAACTAAAATTCCAGAATCGATGAACTATAATTCCAGAATCTATGAACTAAAATTCCATAATCTAATCTATGAACTAAAAATTCCAAAATGAATGAACTAAAAATTCCAGAATGAATGAACTAAAATTCCAGAATCTATGAACTAAAATTTCATAATCGATGAACTACAATTCCAGAATCGATAAACTATAATTCCATAATCTATGAACTAAAATTCCATAATCTATGAACTAAAATTCCATAATGAATGAACAACATAATGTTGTTGCTGGGAATCGAACCTGATTTTTTTTTTTAAAAGGGAGACGCGTGTTTTTAATAAAATGACGTCGTTTTTGCATCCGTAATGCACAGCATAACTACTCATACTATTTGGCAAATTATGCCCTGGACCCGTGTCCACAATGCATTGTGGACACGAGTCCAAAACGACGTTGTTTTTAAGAAAAACGCGTCATTCCAGTTAAAAAAAAATTGAATTTGTCTCGCCGTTAACGACGTTATTCGTTTGTGCCATTATGAATGTACAGTTATGGAATTATGAATGTACAGTTATGGCATTATGAATGTACAGTTATGACATTATGAATGTAAGTTATAAAATTATAAATACATAATTCTGACATTATTAACTTACAATTATCATATAGTGATAAAATTATGAACATAGAGCTCTAAAATTGTGAACATGGAGCTTCGAAAATTATGATTTTACAGTTATTGAATTATGAATGTACAGTTACGGAATTATGAATGTACAGTTATGCAATTATGAATATACAATTATGGAATTATGAACACAGAGCTCTGACATTATGAACTTACAATATGAACATATAGTGATAAAATTATGAACATAGAGCTCTAAAATTGTGAACAAGAGCTTCGAAAATTATGAAGTTACAGTTATTGAATTATGAATGTACAGTTACGAAATTATGAATGTACAGTTATGGAAGTATGAATGTACAGTTATTGAATTATGAACATAGAGCTCTGACATTATGAACTTACAATTATGAACATATAGTAATAAAATTATGAACATATACTCCTATAACGAATTTGAAATTAAAAAAAAAAAAAAAAAAAAAAAAAAAAAAAAAAAAAGGATAATAGTGCCTAACGGCACTGTTACTGCATGCTAGACACGGGTCCAGAGCATAACGATTGATACTATTTGGTCCCTAGTCTATGATATAAATTGCTCGAAAAATAAACGGCCCAAAAAAAGTAAAAATGTTAGCAATGAGCAAATGCCCAAACATGCATATGCTCTCCAACTTTATAAACGGCCCAAACATGTATCGGTCAATCATTATTACATTGGGCAAATTATGCTGGAACGCAAGATGGACACGATTCTAAAATTGTTCATAATTATGAATATAAAATTTAAAAATTATGAACATAAAATTTTATAATTATGAACATAGAATTTTATAATTGTGAATATAGAATTCAATAATGGTGAATATGAAGTTCAAAAATTATGAACATAGAGTTTTATAATTATGAACATAGAGTTCAGTAATTATGAATATAGAGTTCTGTTGTTTTGAATATAGAGTTCAATAATTGTGAGTATGAAGTTAAAAAACTATGAACACAGAATTTTATAATTATGAACATAGAACCAAGGTGGACACGGTTCCACGGCATAACAATTCGTCAATTCTATTACATGGATCATGGTCTACACAACTGTGTGGACCATATATAAAAAGTACATTTTTAATATACTAAAAATATATTATTTATGTACGTAAAGTATATTTTTTTTAAGTAAGCACCAAGTTACTCCCTTAAGTGGAAGGGGTTGTGGGATCGAGCCTCAATGAAGGCAATATTGGCTATTTGTGCTTCAATTGATTGAGAAAGTAATTATGAGCAAATATTGCATTGTAATAGACTCAGTAGTATTTTTTTTTAAAAGTACATTATTTTATATATCTTGTCAAATAATATACATTCAATACATAAATAATGTACTAGTAAGGCCGCACAACAATAATCAAATTGGCAAACCTGAAACTTGTGCAGAGAAACTGTTGGCAAATGGATAAAACGGCCCAAGCATGTAACGGTCTAATTGGCGCGCAATCACTGATAAGCTTATCTACTTCTATCCCCTGCGCCCACCATTTCCATCACCACGCAGAGAGCAAAACAGAAGGAGATCAAGAATGCTAGGCGTTGCGCTCTCTTCAGAGCGCCCGCTTTTGAGGCCTATGACACCCACCCATGTTCCCCTTCTAAATTTCTCTCATAAATTTGTTAGATTCTTCACCTTTCGATTCCATACAAAATCATCTCGTCCCAATAACACTCTTGCGATCTCCGGGTATGTTTTTGTTTCCAGTTTTCTTGGACTATGAGCAGGATTCTTTAAGTGTACAAAATGTGGGAGATCTTGTTATGTAGTAAAAATCAAATCTTGATATTTGAATGGTTGTGCAGTTAGTTTTAGGTGTTTTAATTTTAAGATAGGATGATATGTAGGAATGTTGTTCATTTCTCTTCTACTTTTATGTTTGAGCAATTGATAGGTGTTCAAGGCAGCTTTGTGGATGCAAATATGATGGATTACGTGGTAATTTCTTCCTCAAGGTATTTAAAGTTATTACTTTAGTTTTGATTGGTTTTCCAATTTGCTGCATTTTCTTCTTGTTCTGGTTTTGCATAAAATTTTATATTTTGTTGCTTAGCATTTTGAAGGATTATATGATTGCCATTTGGAGTTTGTTTCCTGCCTAAAGTGATAATTATCTACATTGTTCTATATGTTCAATCGGACGGATTGAGTAGATAAGTTTTCTCTGCTAATTGCCAAACTTTGAAAGATCTTGGTGTTCTTAGGAAGTCTCACTTGGTTGGTATTCTCATCTAAAAATACGGTTTTTCGTTCAGGAGGTCAAGACCAGTAAGCGTAAATGTTGCTGCACTGCAAGGTTGCCTCATGCTGGGGAAGAATGCAACCTTCCAAGGAAATCTACATTACTGAATAGACCGAGGAAAAATGAAGTTTTAAATATCTCACATGATAACTTTCTTAAATTTGTGTCGATGTCTGGGCTTCTCGCTCTCCTTGGTACTCAAGAAGCGATTGCTGCTTCAGATATTGCTACTGGATTGCAGGCCACGTCCATCTTTGGGGATCTTGGCGATATAAGCACAGGTTTTGCTTCAGTTAGGAAATCTCCGACTTCTCGTTTAGAATCTTGTTTTGCTCATATGAAAACAAAAATTTTCTTGCTTTTATATTTCTCTCGTAAGCCCTACCTAAAATGGATCTCCAATTTAAACGATTCAAAATGATTATGCATTTGGATGAACCTTTTATTTTTGTACTTATGAAATGAGCCTAACAACAAGATGCATTTGAATTTACCAATTTCAAATCCATAAAGTGCAATTTTTTACTGCAATCTAATATATGGTTTTCTTTCCTACTAATCTTTTGAATTTCTCTTTTTATATACAGGCATTCTTGTTGATATTCTTCTCTGAGCTTGGGGACAAAACCTTCTTCATTGCAGTATGAGACTCTTCTATAATAGTATAAAAAGATTTACTTTTTATATTTTTTTTTGAAAAAATTATTCTTAGCGCCACATATTTTTGTTCTAATTCAGTGCCATTCTTCAATCAAATCTTGGATAGTTTGATCATTCGATAATATGAACAGGCTCTTCTAGCTGCTCGGAACTCATCTATCGTCACATTCTTTGGAACTTTTGGTGCACTAGCGTAAGTTGTTTTGCTTCTTCATCTCACATAGCAATGAAGTGAACGAATTTTTATTTTATTTTTAATATTCTCTCAGGGTAATGACGATCATATCTGTTGTCCTTGGGCGTACATTTCACTATGTCGACGATGTCCTCCCATTCAGGTATTGGATAAATTTTAGATGTAAATGCCACTATTAAGGTATCCTGATTGTAGACCTCTCGGATAAATAGATGATTGGAGACACGAACTCTCAATCTACTAAAGCAAACAAAACATCATAAATGCAGGATTGGTGGTACCGATTTGCCTATTGATGATATTGCTGCGGTTATCCTTCTGGTAATTAATTCGTAATGCAATTTTGCACGAGAACCAATCACATGTGCAATGCAGTCCTTATTATGTGTCTGTCTACTTGCAGTTGTATTTTGGTGTTTCGACCTTGCTCGATGCCTCCTCTAGCGATGGCATGAAAGCTGAAGAAGAACAGAAGGAGGTAAACGTTATATGATAATCCAATTAGAATGGTTTCATGTACTTTTAACGGGCTAATGTGGGTCGTTCCTATGCCAGGCTGAGCTGGCTGTTTCAGAGCTTTCGGGAAATGGTGCTGGAATATTGGCTTCTGCTAACACTCTCATTAGCACATTTGTTTTAGTCTTCGTTGCTGAATGGGGTGACAAATCGTTTTTCTCTACAATAGGTGGGACCACAATTCGAACCCATGACCTTTGGCATGACTCTGATACCAAATTGAAGCATGCATCTTAACTAAAAGCCTAAGCTTATAGTTGAATTGCACATTTACGTTTACATGTATTATATGCTCAACAACTACTAACAGAATGCTGTTATTTCAGCTCTTGCTGCAGCCTCTTCGCCTCTTGGAGTAATTGCAGGCGCGCTTGCTGGCCATGGAGTGGCAACTCTGGTACGTTAAACAGATTTCGTACCAAATTTTCATTTGTAGACAGTGATTTAAGAGTTGAAAATGCAATTTTTGTTTCTATTTTGTCTCGGATATCTTTTCTCTTTCTCTCGTTATATCGATCTATCCATGCTACAACATCTTTTAACACGACAATTCGTGCAGCTGGCTGTTCTTGGTGGCTCATTACTCGGGTCATTCTTATCCGAAAAGGTTACCTTCCTATATCTTGAGCATATTTACTTCATGGCAAAGCTAGAGAATTAACGTCTTTTGTTTCAGGTTATTGCATACATTGGCGGTACGCTATTCCTAGTATTTGCTGTGGTAACCTTGGTAGAGATCGTAACCTGAAAAGAGCGGTCGCCCTCTTCGAAATTTGTATTAAGGAGCAGAATTTACTTCCATAGGTTGCTATAGAGCTGAGAGGAATAATTATGAGTGCCATCAGTTTTGAGCTTCCAGGTGATTATTTGTTTCCAATTAGCAGTTTGAAACTGTCCCAGAAATTTCATTAGTTCTTAAATATCATTCAAAACTCAAAGACTATGTAGATTTGGAAGTTGTTTATATGACCAAAGATCCATATTTACTAATGTTGTCATAACAAGCAGTTTAGGATATCATTTCTTTGCATATAAGAAGAGAATCTTGAAAAGGCATATTCTTAGACAGTTGTATTCTATTTGAACTCCAGAAAGCATAAACACCACCATTATCACCATCCTAGAATGGGAAAAGTCACAAAAAGGCAAATCAAAGCAGCTTATTCACTGAATTTCTTTAAAAGAGTTGAAGAATCAAAAAGAGAAAAGAAAAAAAAAAAAAAATAGGGCAACCCCATCCAGATTGGTCAAACTGTTGGCGTGATAACCACGAGGTTACAAGTTCCCGACACCCAGTGAGTGCAGCCTATTAGCCTTCTTGGTTTGTGGTGGCTAGGGTCACAAGGCATCAGAATCTTTTGTCGGCTAGGGTCATAAGGCAGGGTTTACCCCGAGCAGTGACTGTGGGGTTTTCTGGTCACCCAAAAAAAAAAAATCTTAGTTGTCCTAAATATGCAGCTGGTTTCCACTGTGAAATGTGTGTGTGTGTGTGTGCACATCCACCTTGGATCCACTCCAGAGAAAAGGGCTGGGGTGGATGAAGTGAAGTAGCTAATCAGATCAGATCAGATCAGATCTGATATTTCTCCAGCATCATACGATCCCTGGAGGGCAAGAATTATGGATTTGTGCCAACATTCAGTGGTTCATACATCAATGGCATCAAAGAATAGATCCAATTCACTCCAAACCAATAATTCTTTATGCTTTCTTAGCTTTTTCACATCCATCTTAACCCCCGGCCGGCTAATTTTCACCATGTAAATATGATCATGCTCATCAACATCATACTCTCTTTTCCTCTTCTCCCAAATACTGTCTACTGAACCAGTGAGTTAAACCCGTTCGGGCTGATCATACTCTCGACAAGATTAAGAAATTGATATATGTTTACCAGCAAGGTATTAACACAATAAACTGTTCAATTAATCCCATGTTGTCCCTTGTGGCTTGGTTGGGGGGGTCCCCTTTCTCAAGTGCCCATGAAAACAACTCTTTCTGGTTTCAAGAGAACAAACAAAGAACCAACTTTTACTTTAATTAAATGGGACTTAGGAAAGTTATGGTTCTTAGGATATTTTCTTAATTTGAAGGAAAACCACTCCTTTAATCGCAAAGGAGACTGATGGCTTCAAAAAGTCAACTTGGTAGGATGTAATCATTTGGAAAATCTTGCATGGAAATGTGGCAACCTAGTTGTGTAATTGGATGGCTAATTTTCATAGAAAAATCAACTTTATTAAAGCATCACCATTAATCAATTTTTTGTGAGTTTTATTATTATTATTATTATTTGTTTTTTTTAACATTAGGGTGAGATGGAAGAGAGAATATCATATTTTGTTGAGCTTTTTCTTGGTGAGATGGAAGAGAGAGCACCCAGGATGGTATGCATTTCAACTTTCACACATCAACAGCACCTAGAATTGCACAAGTCAGTTGGGCACGTCAAGTGCAATCGTTATATCGTGGATCAGGGTCGATCCAATACACATAATTTGACTTCATAATATACCTACTTCATGTTTATAATGCATAGAATTTATGTTCATAATATACATACACATAAACATGATATAATGAATATGAATTTTGTACATTATGAGCATGATGATATAAATTGCCTATCAAGTGATCGTATGTTGGTGGTCATTCTTTGATCTTTTTCTTAAAGAAAAAATAAACATTCTCTCCGATTTTGAGGAGAAAAAAATCTAATAATTTTTTTTTACTATTTAGAATGTCCTTAAAATGTCAGTTACTTACATGTTATCTTGCTATGCTATTTTAAAAAAATATTATTTTATAGACCAATAACCTTATAGTCTAGTGATACGAAGTGACTCTCCCAAATGAAATGACGTTATTACTACATTGTAATTTGTAACAAAAGAGTCAGTAGTACTCAATATATATATATATATATATATATATATATATATATTAACAACTCAATGGTTCATATTAGCACTTTGACAGGAGACGAAGCTACATATTTGACGAACCACTAGTTAATTTCATTTTTATTTAATTTTCATATTAGGAAAAATAAAATGTTTTTAAATCAATTTTATTGCAAATATAATAAAAATATTGTTTTAAACATCAATTTTGTTTGAGCAACCACATTAGTTAAAGATTTTATTTGTTTTTTGTCATACTCATGTACAGGGATGTTCCATTAAAAATAAGGACTATGTTTAATAGTTTAATTTGGATCTTCATTGTTTTTGTCCCAAGATGCAATCTAAATATAATAAAATAAACTACAAAGACAAAGATAATAATAGAGAGACAAGAATATAGGGGGAGAGAGAGAGAGATTATTTTTTGAAAACGAGCGCAAAGCGGTAATATATTAACTGAGCAAAGCACAAATAGAGTCGAGCGGGATAGAATCCCAATACAACGAAACATTCTAGCTAGAGACCGACGCGGCAAGCGTATGAGCTAAAACATTTGTATGTCTAGGAACGAAATGAATAGAGCAATGCATAAAAGTAGATATGGTGACCCTGCAAAAATCAATGATGAATCCCATATGAGGGAGGAAGCTCGAGCCGGAGGTCAAATAACCCTGTAGTGTAGAACAGTCCGTGAACACCTCGACCGCCAACACATCTCGATCCTTCAACCAAGAGAGAGATTATTTAATATTTAAAGTTCGCTATAATGATAGAGATTTCTATTTATAAAGGTGAGAAACATAATTTTAAAAGACTTTTGGAAGATGAAGATTGAAGTCTAGAAGATCTAGAAAATCTCTATAATTGAGTTCAAATATGAACTTCAAGTTATTGTATTATATGACAAAAATAAAAATGTAATTAATTTTTTTTGTCCAAATATAATGCATAAAAATTTAACAAAGAAAGAATACAATTCAAAAGTTAATTAAAAAGTGTCATTTTTCGTTCATATTTATTTAAATACATAATTATTCACCAAAATTCTGATGTCAATTCATTCTAAAAATTTATTTTTCAATTACAATTAAAATCAATCTATGAATTCAAAATAATAATAATAATAATAATAATAATAATAATAATAATAATAATAATAATAATAATAATAATAATAATAATAATAATAATAATAATTATAAAAATAATAAATTATATCAAAACTATTTAAAAAAAAAAAAAAAAAAAAAAAAAAAAAAAAAACTTGAGACCCCAAAAATTGGAGGCCTTGTGCGGTCCCCCTAAGGCCAGGACCGGCCCTACCCATGTAGAAAAGGGAGGGAGAAGAAGGGAGGAAAGCAAGGAAAAAAACCAAGAACTGACAATCAAAAAGGAAAAAAAAATAAATTAAAAAGACACATATTTATGCACCTAGCGCATGCGCCAGCTAGGCTCAGCAGGTGCACAAAACGCGCACCTGTCAACTTATTTTTTAGAAATAAGTTGCAGCATGGGCCACACAAAAATTTGAATTGCAGGAATAAAAATCTCACAAAAACCACCTCTCCCATTAGTTAAAAATCACATGTTGATTTTTTCTTTCTAACAAATTAAGCAAAAATCAGTGATGTGGTTGCTCTTAACAATAAATAGAAATGTGATGTCATGGACCATTAATTTGTTTTTAAAATATAAAAATTATATTTAAAATGTCAAATAAGCATAATAACCTACAAATAACTATCAAGGGGGTGTTTGGTTGGATGGAAAATATTTTTCATGAAATTTTTTTTCTTAAAAGTGGAGAAAAATGTTGTTTTATGTTGTTTGGTTGGATGAAAAATATTTTCCATTGGAATTTGACTTCCTGAAAGTGAAGGAAAACAAAATCTGAGCAAAAGATTGGTATTTTGTTTTCCAAAGGATTTGAGAAGGAAGTATAACATAATTGGACTATTTTACCCTCATCAAAGTTTATTAATTACACATGTATATATTATCATCACTATGATTGTTAAGGGTATATTGGTCTTTATATTCATAATTTCTTACCATTTCAAACCCACCCAAATAATGAAATTCATATTCTCAGTAATTTCTTTTTCACCAATGAAATTCATTTTTCTAATAATTTGTTTTCCATGTAATTTGAATTCCATTTCCTTCAAATATTTTTCAGCGAACCAGACGGGCTCAGTATAACAGGTCATTTGGGTATAATTACACGATTTTTACTTGTTCAAAAGGTTAATTACACTTTTTTTGTTCAATTTAGTAGCAAGATTGCATTTTTATCTTTTGGCATCCAACTTTGACATTTTTTCATCCAAATTAGCTTACTTGACTTGATTGTGTTATAAATAATATTAAGTGAGGACATTATTGTAACGGTTATAACATCTGTAACATTCAACATTATTATTGTTATTAATATGAGTATATTATATATATGTTGTATCCCCTATTTTGTAAGGAGTTGATGGATTATATTGGAATTCTAACTTTCTCCCTATTGCTTCATTTTTATTTTCGATCTCTACCTTCTATACTACTATTCACTATTTCTATGTTAGAGCTCATAACCTGCTTGCAATTCACCGGTTAGGAGTTAATGGACTAACAGGCACAATACAACGGATTGCGTTTTTTGGTATCAACTGTTATACCATGCATCAAGGTTCATATTGTATTGTGAATCTTGATTAAAAAATTATGTATCTACAGTTAACACATTATGTACCTGTAGTTAACCATTTATGTACTTATAAACAAATTGAAGGCACCTAGCATAATAACCATTTATGTACTTATAAACAAATTGAAGGCACCTAGCATAATAATTACAGAACATGATAACTATAGACACATAAATTATTAACTGTATGTACAGTAAATGTTAACTGCATACACATAACATGTTGATTAACATGTTATGTTCTGCAGTTAACATATTTTATACCTGCAGTTAACAGTTTATGTGTCCATAATTATCATGTTATGCGTCATTAATTACCATGTGACGTGCTTTCAATTTTTTTTTTTTATAGATACATAAACGACTAATTGCACGTACAAAAGGTGTCAACTGCATGCACAGAATCTAATATTATTTTTTAACCAAGATCCACAATGCAATATAGACCATGATCCATGGTATAATTTGCCATTCAGTATTGTGTGTGGCTAATAATTAAAAATAACTTATTAAAATATTCTTAAAATAAATGCACTAAATACGAAGAGGGTAAGATACATGATTAAAATTACTCTCAGACCTGATGGATTAATTAAGTTGAGTGGTCGGAATTAACTAAGTTTTATTAATTAAGAAAATATGTACCAGGACTATGTGGTCTAATGGTATCCGGATTGGACTTCCATTTGGAAGATTGTGATTTCGAGCCTCAGTGGAGGCGTTATTGGCTCTTTGTGTTTCAGTAGGTTGAGAAAGTATATGAATAGATACTACATTATAATAGAGCTAGTAGCATTCAAAAAAAAAAAAGAAAATATGTAAAGACAATGTCGTTTGGACGAACACTCCATACTAAGGGTGAGCAAAATCAACAAAAAATTGATGAAACTGATTGTCGATAACTAATCGATCGAAAATTTCGATTATCAATTATAATCACAAAAATTTTTAGTTATTAACCTTTAAAAACCGCGGCCACCTAATAGTCGATACTATATATATATATATATATATATATATATATATATATATATATATATGGTAAAGGGATAATGCAAATTTGTAAATCCTTGCAAAAGGTGCCGCAGTAGTAGTTGCGGCAAGTTTTGTACCTTTTTTTTTTTTTTTTACTTTTTAATATTTTAATGTAATTAATATAAATTATAATGTTATTTTAATATATTGGGTCCATTTTAGAAAATTGATTGGGTTTGCAGGATGTAGTGTGAATAGTAAATGGTTTGCAAATTAGGTGATGTGGAAGTGAGATCCATATATTTTTTTAGAGTGGGAGAGATTTGCAGGGATAATATTAGTCTAATATTAGTATTTATTGTAGATGGTAAACAATATTGGTTTTTCGATTACTGAAATAACCGATCGAAACCGACGTATTCGGTTTTGGTCGATTATATGTGTATAATCGACATCAATTATGAGAATTTTTTTAAAAAGAAAAAAAAGTAACAAATTTTTCGGTTATTAGTCGATTATTGACGGTAACCGACTAATGCTAACCCGTACTCTCTAGAGTAACCCCACATCCCATTTAACCAAACAACGAAATTTGATATGAAAATATTTACATTACTAAATGGTGGTCTAATTATGTTGCAAATTGCATTTTTTCCTCTTTTTTTTAAAATAAAAAAATAAAATTGCCTTAGTGCCTAATGGTCAACAATTGTATGAAAGAATTTTCAAAAAGAATTAGAAATGGGTTTCAAGAAATCCTAATTCCATACGGCTCCAGCCTCCGGGAAAAGAATTTTCAACAAAGGCGCCGACCATCGTTATACGGAGTAAATTTCTAATTTTGTGGGGTCCATTATCAAATTGGAACATCGCACGACGAACGGTGTCGAGCCGCTGCCAAGTGTCAACTACCAAAGGGTCCCACGTGGGGGCCACTCACTCGCCACCTGTAACCTGACCTTTCCGCTCTTCCAAAACCATGCCGTTGCCCTTTCGCTCACGGCATCGCACTATCGCTGCACAGCGCCACCGCTAGCCTCCGCCGCAATCAGCCGCAAACCGACGAATGTGGTCGCACATTGAACCATCCGGCGAGCCAAAAACTATTCCGATTCCGGCGTAAACGACTCAGGTTCCGTCATCCCATACACTAGTTTTTTTTTGTTCCAATATATATTTAATTAATTCCTCAATTATTTATAATGAAATGACAAATTTAATCTCATAACTTTATGAAATGACAATTATTGGGAACAATCTCATAACTTTAACACAACCTTATGTTGACTACTTAGGCACACTAATGTGTGGATTGTGGGAAGAGCATTATCACAGCGCCACTACTACGCCTCTCTTGTTGAGCATAATTAGCAATTTCGCCAGCTACAACTAATAAGTTGTAATTGTCCTTTAGTAATTAAAAGTAGGTAAACTTAGTGGGTTGACCGTAGAACGAAAGTAGAGACGGGGATTAATCTTCTGAGTATCGGTTAGAGGAATACTCTTGGGTAACCAAAAAAATAAATTAAAAGTAGGTAAACTTGATTCTTGAGCATGTTACACATTAACAGAGTTTACTCAGCAAAATTTTGAATAATGATTGTGGATTTCTTTAATCACAAACAAAAAAGTAAAAGAGAAATAAGTAGACTTTATAATAGATAAGTTAAAAGTAATGACTTAGGTCTTGTTTGGTAAATGGCTGTTAGTTGTTAGCTGATTGGATTGATTAGAGGGTATAACTAGTTGATAACGTTAACTGATTGTAGAAAAATGTTTGGTAAATTAGTTGTTAGCTGATAACTATTTAGTATAATTTCTTTTCTCAAAAAGCTAATTGAAAAAGTTATTTTGAGAAGCTTTTTGAATTTTAGCATTTTGGAGTTACAAAAAGCTAATTAACCAAATACTTATATTGATTTTTTAACTAAGTCAAACAATTAATAGTGATCAAATAATTAGCTAGGCTAACTATTTTACCAAATAGGGCCTTAGTTTTTTAATACCAAATTATTTAAAATGGTAATTTTTGTTTCTATAATATTGTATTGAGAGAACACCAGAGTCCTACAACATGATAAAGAGGGGGGGAAATTTGGGAGATCCTTGTGAATTAATACATTTCTAATTTTCTATGCCTTTTATAACTAATGACAATAGCATGATATTAGGAAAATAATTATTCTTCTAAAAGGTTGAACCCCAACTCTAAGGGCCCCCCGCACCCCGACCCAACAAAGCATCTGAGAGTATGTAAATCATGGTAACTCAACAGAACATGAACCACAGAGGCTAGACTTTTGCTTACTGTGCACAAAGAATCCCCTCACTTTGAGAGGTTGTTCCCACACTACCGCTGGTGAGACTCGATACCTGGTCTACTCATAATTATGTATAGTAAATCATGTATAATTATTTTTATCAATCTTTTCAATTAGTCAGTATCACACAAAACTTTAATTTTCTATAATTATTTATCTGATCTTAATCTCAACAACATGATTAATCATTTAATCGGGATCTCATAATTATAGCATGTAATATTTCACTCTTCTAATTTTAATAGCATGATGATTATGGTATAATTACTTTCCTCTCCATAAGTAGACCAAAGCAATAGGAAAACCATCAAACTCGTATAGTCGTATCAATATATAAAACATAGCATTTTAGAAGTTAGAGCTAGTTTCTAATAATTTATTCTGATTTTATCCTTACAAATATCTTTTTTTTTTCTCCAATTGTTTACCAATTCCAATAAAGCATAAAGCATGCATATTCTTTTAAATTATTTTATATTAAAATGTTTGTTTCTTATCAAAGCTAACACTTTCATTCAATTAGCTTATAAGTTATAACTAGCAACAATTATACCTAATTTCCTAGCTAATTGCACCAACCATTACCTTAGTAATAGGCTAATAGCTTATCATGAAATAGTTTAATTTATACTAAAAAGGAAATTGTTCACCAAATAACACTAACATGAAAAAGGCTAAGGAATGTTTACGCAATTAGCTGATTGTGTAAGTTGTATTATATTGGTCATCAAGTAATATTTGTGCTTTGTATGAAAGTATTTGATAAATTACATGTTTGCAATCAACATGTAACATGTAAAATGACTTTAAAAGATATTAGTTTATTATTTTATTTATTAAATTATACTTAAATTATTTTTTGTTTTAAATATAAATTTAAAAATAAGTTTATTATTATTATTATTTTAACAATTATTTTTGTTTTTATTAATGACAATAAAAATTCAACATTTTAAATGTAAAATTTGAACAAAAATTTAATAAACATAAACATCACAATAATCAATAACTATTAAGGGTAAATTGAATTTTTGAAAAGAAAATTCAATCAAATAATACCAAAAAATTACTCCAAATAGCTTTAAGATAAACTAACAAGTTATTTACTAAACACTTACTTTAATTGTTTGACTTTGTTAAATAAGTCAAAATTGGTTAATAAACGATTTACCAACAACCTTGTAACTGTTTTATAAGGTATAAGCTAGTTTATTGGATGAGCCAAACATACTTTAAAATAATGAATAAATTTTATGTGGGGCAATCTCACCGTGAGACATATAATATTTTTTAGTTAAAACATAATATTTTTATGAGAGTTAATACTCAAAATGGTCCTCAACTATAATGGTTTTTCTTAATTTCGTCCTAAACGACTTTGGTGACCTAATGTAGTTCCAGACTTTTGTGTTTTTGCTCAATTTAGTCACCCGTTTGTTATTTTGTCAAATTTGTGTTAAATAAATGAACAATTCAGTAAGCTCAATATTGGCATCTCTTTACTCCTAGACCTGCGAAGTGCGAAATCCCTCATTCTTTTACGAATTACTCCTAGAATTACTCCGAAACCTGCAAATATAAAATTTGATTTGTCTACTAGCTTGTTTATTTATTCTTTGGGCCAGTTTCTTGGGCTTTGTACGTACTTTATTGGGCCCCACACCCCCGACAATAAAATTATTGTTGTCCTACCGTATTTCGTGTTTCAATACTCGGTTTATGGTGGACTCGGTCCCGATAAAACCATCATTGACACCGTCTGTGGGGAACGCTACGAAAAACATGTGTTCATAGTCTCTACCCGTTCTACCTTTCTCTTTACGCAACCAAACCCCGAGATACGTCAAAATGGTCAGATCTCAAAGTGGATATTCACCAAGCCCATGTGGGCCCGAAAAGAATGTACAGAATCTGGGAACGAAGGTGGATCCCACCCCCACCCCCCCACCCCCCCTTTGGAGCTAGGAGTGCTCCAGTCGGTGTCGCCCTCAAAGGGGTTGGTATGGGGGTCAAGAGGGCCCACTCGACCCCGCTAGTAGTAGAAGCCACCCCTACATATCACGGGGTCGCCAAAATCATAGGTGGGCCCCCGAGAAGGAATTCCATAGCCTTATTCCCTGGTAAATCAGGCACGAAACATGGCTTGCCCCAAGCTGAGCATAGTGTGGGTGGTAGGGGAGCTGCCCCAGCACCCCAGGACCGAGGATCAAAATGGGCCGTAGGAAATAAAAGGAGGGAAATCCTATAGAGGGCCCCCTGGCTTGCCAACGAGTCTGAATGCGAGAACACTTACCGCACCCTAATGGTGGAGGAACCTCATAGTAGATGCGTAGGTCGTTTCCAGACAAGAGTAACCCCTCCTGGTGGATGGGGAAAAAGGATAGATGCCAAAATCGCAGAATTACTCCAATGTAAAGAGCGAGGTAACCTCCCAGAGATGCCTAAGATCACAATTATCCCGCCCTTCACCCAAAGGATTATGGAAAAATCCATTCCTTCCAATTTCAAACCCCCAAGTATTAAGCGATTTCACAGCTTGGGTGACCCTCAGGAACACATCATTGCCTATCAGGCCACCATGATGCTAATGGGGTCCTCAGAAGCCATGATGTGTAGAGCCTTCTTTTCAACCTTATCGGGCCAAGCCCAACGTTGGTTCACAAGTCTTAAGCGAAACACCATTGATTTTTTCCGTGACCTGGCTGTAAAGCTCATCACTTATTTCATGAGAGGAAAGAAGAGTCGGAAACACTTTACGCATCTCACCATTGTGAAACAACGCGTAGGGGAATCGACGAACTTCTTAATCCGCTGGCGAGCGGAAGAAGTAGACGTAGATGATGTCGATGACAAGTCGGGCATCATTATGTTTGTGGACGCCATGAGGGTTGGGGACCTTTATAAAAGTCTGAGATGTAAAACCCCGAGCACCTACGCCGCTCTTATGGCGAAAGCTAACAGATATGCAGAAGTAGAAGAAGTGAATCGGCTCAAGGGGTATGGAGAAGAAGTCCCCTCGAAAAAACCCCGAGCTGAGGAGTCGACTAAGGGAAAGAGGACAAACCCACAGGTAGAAAAGAACTCTATAGAAAGAGGAAAAACCATGGTAGATGTCGGTTCCTAGAATCTGATAGGAATACACATGGCACCCCCTCCGTGGGTACCTCGTCCCCTCGTGAGGCACCACCCATGATTCCCCTCACCCCCCCCCCCCCCTCAAAGCACAATCTAGTGAAATACTCGCATACACCGAGGAGTGTCAAATGGTCAAGGCCTCTGACCAGCACGCCCGGGACATTGTCGTTTCACCGTCGATATGGGCATAACACATATGAATGCCACGCCTGGATGAAGGAAATTGAGGCCCTCATTCAATCAGGTCAGTTGGGAAATTTCATCGATTGGAATAGAATGCACCTAGGTAATGTATAGAAAAGGGAAACAACCGAACGCTTCGGTCACCCAAATCTCCCCAAGAAAATGCCTGGGAAGGAAACCGAAGACAAAGGTAAACGCCTAGTGATAAATGTGATTTTTGGAGGATGGCCCTTCGTAGAAGACGAAAAGGAGTATGTGGGATATGTGGAAGAGACACATGTCTCAAAAAAGCAACAACGGGAGACTATCACTTTTTTCGGACAGTGACCTCCCGAGACGCATGGTTATCTCGATGGGAATAAATGGGACGCTGGTAAAATGAGTTCTAGTAGACATAAGGAGCAGCGCAAATGTTATGTATCACGATGTATTTGTGAAGTTGAGATTCGCTCAGGATCAACTCCGACCGATTAGAACTCCACTTGTCGGATTCACCAGGGACATCATCGAAACTGAAGGGACCATACGGTTACTCGTGGAGTTAGGTACTCCCCCGAACATGTGAGAAGTAGAAATGGATTCCGTGGTGGTGAGAATAGCATGCGCTCATAACATCATCCTAGGAAGGCCAGGGTTGGTAGACATCGAAGGAATCCTATCAATGGAACATCTGTGCTTAAAATTCCACACTCCCAAGGGGGTCGGAACAGTGCGCGGAGACCAACACTTGGCCAGTGAATGCTATCGGTGGGTTTGCCATAAAATGGGAGAAGAACAACTACCCGTACATACTATAGAAAAGGGGATGGAGAAAGAACAATTGAGGAAGGGCTCGGAACTAGCTGTAGAGTAAGAGTAAATAACGCTGGACCCATCTCGCCCGGACCGACGAGTAAAGATAAGAAATGGGCTCGTAGGAGATTTGCGTGAGGAAATTATCCAAGTCCTAAGGAAATACGCGATAGTGTTTGCATGGGGACGTGAAGATATGTCAGGAGTAGGTCGATCTGTAATCACGCACAGGTTGGCGGTGGACCCCACACATAGACATGTTAAGTAGAAACGCCAATATCTATCCGCCGAACGAAGGGCATTCGTAAAGAAGGAAGGTGAGATGTTGCTATCCATCGACCACATAAGGGAGGCAATGTACCCAGAATGGTTGGCCAACGTGGTCTTAGCCCCAAAACCCCGACCTGGCAAATGTGCATCGATTACGCTGATCCCAACAAAGCATACCCCAAGATCCGTTCCCATTGCCACATACCGATCAGCTAGTGGGTGAAACGACCGGGTGCGAACTTTTAAGTTTCATGGACTCTTTCAAAGGATATCACAAGATTTTCATGACAGAGGAAGACGAAGAAAAAACAGCCTTCGTGACCCCGGATGGAGTATATTGCCATCGAGTGATGGCTTTCAGGCTAAAAACATTTAGGAGCTACCTTCACGCGAATGGTTGTTGAGATATTCAAGGATTTATTGGGGAACATCATGGAAGCATACGTTGATGACATGCTCGTCAAAAGCAAAGAAGCAGAAACCCATCCGGAGCACTTAGGACGATGTTTTGAGGTCATGAAACAACACAATCTGCGCCTGAATCCGAAGAAATGCGTGTTTGCGATGAAAGGATGAAAATTCTTGGGCTTCATGGTAACTCACAGAGGGATAGAGGTTAACCCCGAGAAAGCCCAGAACATCTTGAACATGCAACCCCCTACGTCGGTCAAGGACATATAGAGATTGAATGAGAGGTTGGCGGCTCTAAGCCGTTTTATGTCCAAACTAGCAGATAGATCCTTACCCTTATTTCAAGTGATGAAAATGCGGGAAGGCTTTGCATGAAATTTCGAGTGTCAAGAAGCGTTAGATCATTTCAAAGCTTATCTAGCCTCCGCGCCCGTCTTGTAAAAAAAAAAAAAAAAGGAAGTTCTGTATGTTTATCTAGGAATAGCTCTGATGGTTGTGAGCTCGGTTCTCTTACGAGAAGAAGCTGATATAAAAAAAAAAACCCATCTATTATGTATGCCGGGCCTTACATTATGCAGAGTTAAGGTACACACCCTTGGAGAAGACGGTATACACACTAATACGGACAACTACAAAATTGGTGTATTATTTACAGGCCCACCATGTAGTAGTTTTGACGGATCAACCCTTGGCTCTATCATGAGCAAGCCGGTATCATCCGGGCGAATGGTGAAATGAGCCATCGAGCTTACCTAATACAACCGCGAGTACACACCACAATAATTGGGCCAAAGTGATTAGTACATTTAACACATCTTCGTGTAGGTAAATTATTAGATAAAAACTAGTATTTTCGCCCGTGCGATGCACGAAATAGGTTTGTTGTAATATATTAAGAATGTTTGGATCGATATATAATTATTTAAATTAGAACGTCAAATATTATATAGTGCAAGTGAAGATACGGTTTGGATCATTTATGTGTTTTGATGTTATCATTGCTTGAATTTAAGCAAATAATTGCTTAAATTAATAGCTAATGTGTAGATATACGCATGCAGTGCTATAACTTTGGAGATTTTATTTATCATTGTTTAATATATATTTTTATAAATTAGGCAAATGTGCTCGTTCTCTAGCAACTCAGTTATATGAATGAATTTTTATCTTAATTCATTTGTATGGAAGATATATATATGTATATAGCAATTTTGTCATTTAAAAAAACATAATATCAACGATTTTATTTAGACATTATTGAAACCTCTTTGTAGACGACATTGGTAGTAGCAACACAATCTTGTCCATCATCGTCTAGAGCTAACACCTTCAATTGATCAGGATGGGTGACTCGGGTCAAAATATATAATGGTAGAATATTAGTCTATTAGCGGTCCTTTTATATTTTAAGTGAATTAGTAATATCGATTCATTTTCAACCAATTATTCTTTTTTTTATTATTATTTTTAGTCAATTAGAATATCATATGCAGTGATATTTTTACTTAATTTCTATTCCATTTTTAATTGATGATATATAATATTATTATTGAAATATTTCCGTTCCATTTTTAATTTACCTTTACTATTGTTTAAAATATGAATTTACTATTTATGATGTAGAATATTATTATTAAAATATTTCCCGTTCAATTTTAGTTTTCCTTCCATTTTTAATTAAAATGCAATGATCTAACCATTTATTATTTTTTTTTCATATTAGTCAATTATGAATCATTTTTTATTTGTAGTCAACTATTAATATTTATTTCCTTTTATATTTTCAGTCAATTAGTAATATCGTATTCATTTTCAACCAATTATTTCTTTTTTATTTTTAGTCAATTAGTCAATTAGCCAATTAAAATATCAGATGCAGTGATATTTTTATCCAATTTTTGTTTCATTTTTAATTGATGATGTAGAATATTATTATTGAAATATTTCTGTTTCATTTTTAATTTACCTTTACTATTGTTTAAAATATGTCTTTACTATTAATGATGTAGAATATTATTATTGAAATATTTTCTTTCCATTTTTCATTTACATTTACTTGATTATGTAGAATATTATTATTGAAATATTTCATTCTATTGTTTGAAATTGTGAAAGATTTATGACATAATTGTGATTTGATGTATTATAATGTGTAATATTATTGTGAAAAATTTAAATGTAATGATCTGACCATTTTCTTTTCTATTTTAGTCAATTATGGATCATTTTTTATTTTCAGACAATTATTAATATTCGAGAAAATTACACTTTTGGTCCTATAACTATAGAAGGGATGATAATTTCACTTTTAAAACTACCAATTTAGTCCTTTAACTATGTTTTTTTTCACACATTTGGTCCTTCCGGCCAAATCACCGATGGATTTTGGCCGAAAAAAACACAATTCTTTGTTTATTAAATATTTGGGGGGGGGGGGGGGGGGGGGGTCCATTTATGTTTGAGAAAAAAAGGGGAAAACGCGATTCTTCACACGTATTTCCCGGTGGTTGTAGCCGACACCGTCAATATCTCTGATCTCCTTATATTCAGATTCCGGCACGCGAAATTTCATAACCCCTCACAGATCTGCAATGGACCGTCGAATTCGTCGAGGGTGCGCACTTCGTGATCCGCCTGAAGAGCTGCTTCGACAGATACTTAACCTCCGCCGACGAGCAGCAAAAATAAACCCCGCGAAACCCAGATCATAAAACCCGAAAATATTCCTTTCTTGACTACAAAACAAACACACAGAAAAAAAAAAAAAGGAAAAAGAAGGAGAATTTATTCTTGAACTTTTAGTTTACGGTTAACAATTGATAATTTGAGGTTGTTAACGTTATTCCATGCATCATCAAATTAACTAAATAGATTTTTATTTTGATCCTCCAGAATCCAGATTGAAACTATAGCCCCCACCGTCAAAGAACACCAGCTTGTTCCTCTCCCCTTCAACTGACCCTCCGGTGACGTCGTCGTCGAGACGTTCCGGCCTCTCCCGCCGCCCCGGCAGCCACCGCTGCTCTGGTGACCGCCAAGGCTTCTGCGTTTTTGAAGCCTTTCCTGTTCTATGTTTTTGAAGCCTCTCCTATTCTACGTTTTTGAAGCTCTTCCCCCTTTTTTCTCAAACATAAATTGACCATTTTACCCCCCAAATATTTAATAAACAAAGGATTGTGTTTTTCCAGCCAAAATTCACCGGTGATTTGGCCGGAAGGACCAAATGTGTGAAAAAAACACAGTTAAAGGGCTAAATTGGTAGTTTTAAAAGTCATGAACTGAAATTACCACCCCACATATAGTCATAGGACCAAAAGTGTAATTTTCTCTTAATATTCATTTCTTTTTTTTCAATTAACCTAATTTTTGTTTCTTTTTCTATCTTTAATTTTCTGTCAATTATTAATATTCATTTCTTTTTTTAATTTACCTAATTTTCATTCCATTTTTAATTGATGATGTAGAATATTATTGTGAAATATTTTTGTTTTTTTAATTTCCATCCTTTTTTTTTTTAATTTACCTGTATTATTTACTATTGTTTAGACGGGAAATCAAGTAAATAAAATTTTGTTTTTAATTATAGTATAGATTTTTTCTTCTTTTTATTTATTTATTATTATTTGGGCGGGAAAGTAAGGAATGAGGTTTTTTTTTAATAATAATAGTATAGATTGATAATCCTTTTATATTTTCCTATTTAACTGATTATTATTAGTATTAATTAGTGAATTTCGTTTCTTTATTCATTTTTAGTGAATTAAGGATCCTTTTTTATTTTTCTATTTTACTTCTAACCTTTAATTTTACTGATTATTATTAGTATTAATTAATCAGTGAATTTCGTTTTCTTTTATATTTTTCGTAAATTAAGAATTTTTTTTATTTTTTAAATTTTTTGGTAAGAATTTTTTTTTTTTTTTTTACTGTTATCCTTATTATGACCTTTTTTTAACAACCTTTCGTTTCATTTTTCATTTTTATTGAATTAAGAATCCTTTTTTATTTTCCAATTTTACTGATTATTATTAGTATTAATCAGTGAATTCAGTTTCTTTTTTCCATTTGTAGTGAATTAAGGACCCTTTTTTATTTTTCTATTTTACTGCTAACTTTTGTAATGATTATTATTAATATTAATTAATCAGTGAATTCCGTTTTCTTTTCTATTTCTCATGAATTAAAAATCTTTTTTTTTTTTGGTAAGATTTTCTTTTTTTACTATTATCCTTATTATGACCCCTTTTTTTTTCCAGAAAATTAAGAAATTAGCTTTGTAGTCAATGTTACCAGGGTCTCCATCAACGCCCAATCAGTTGGATCCAGCGGCACTAAAAATACTTCAAGCTACAATTGCAAAATAATAATAATAATAATCTTGAAAACTGTAAAAAAATACTTACGTTTTCATGAGTGCAACACCAAGATATTATTCCACAGAGCGAACATGAAGAAAGAAACAGTGTAAAAGGAAAAATTATTATTTCCAAAATCACCAATCCATTGTATTTATACGTAGAAAATATGAGAATTATAAACTTGTATACTTTTTCAAAAAGGAAAGGTGTAATTATGTAATATTATTAATTAATAAATTTTAATTAATTTCTATTTTACATTTGCTTACCAAATAGATTTTACTACAAAAGTTTGAGCGGGAAAATAAAATAGGAGAATTTTGTTTATATATATATATATATATATATATATATATATATATATAGATAAAATTTATTCAATACATATCTTTAAATAGTAATGGTAACTTTCTTGGTGACTAAAAAAATTTAAATTTTAAATAACTTAATACATTGGTGTCTTACAAATTAAATTAAAAAATATTTGGACATTTTGGTCAGTCCCCATATGCGCCGCCTCGTCATTATTCGTCCATCAGTTAATTTCCAATTTCCACTCTCAGCTTCTCACGCGCCTTACACTTACAGCGACGCACATTATATACACACGCACACATACATATACATAAGCACGCCTATCTCTTTCTCGTCGTAATAGCCTCATATTTCTGTCTTTCTCGTCGCCGGTGCTTCAAAGCCCTAGCTTGCCTTGTCTCTCTTCATACTTCACAGACACACATGTAATAGTACAAACAGATACAAGCATACGTTTCACTCTCCAGGAATTGTTGTGCTGCTCCTTTGATAATCGAATCGAAAAGGTACTCTCCTGGATCTATCGTCTATGTTTCGAGCTTTTAATCTGTTCAATTTCATGCTCGGTGACATTTCATATATTTGTTTTAAACCTCATTTCATTGAATTCGAAATGAAGTTTTGATTTGTTTGTTGAGAATTCCGAGTTTTAGCTGAATCTGATTGAAGTCTCACCATACTGAATCCGACAATTCTTCTGCCTGATGTTATTACCGGAAACTCTATATTTGTGTGAATTGTTACCAAAAGATGTTGGATGTTGATTTTCAAGTTTGTTTTATTGCTTTCGAGTGTTTTTTTTATAGCTATACTTCAATATATGAAACTTGTTGTTTAATTATTTTTCCATCGATTTTAAACTTTCATTCATCATTTGATATCTGATTTTATTCATGTACTTTTCTCTTTTCAAATATTCTTTCGAATCATATGTATGTGTTAAACTGAAAAGAGGTGTCAAACAAGGAACTAACCTAGATAAATTATTTTCTGCATTGGATGTGCTGTGAATTCGTTTGATATAGTTTTTTAGACGCACATATTAATATACTATACATAATTATGAAGTGAGATTTATAGCTACATCTTTTACGCAACTAATCATTACATATTTACATCCATAACTGCTTGAAGTTATAGGGGCTGTCAATGTGTATTTGAGGTTCCTTTTATATCTATAAGATGAGACTATGACCTTATTTTCCATGTTTAAGTTTTATTATTAGTGTTTTGGATTCATTGTCTTCACATGTTCAGAAAGAATGATACTAAGATGCAATTCCCTTTCTTTTGAAGATTTTTGAGACCTTGATTAACCCTCTGACAAATGCTTATTGACTTAAAATTTATAATGCAGGATGATTATTTGTCATGGTATGGTAACAAAGATTGTGAGTTTGCCTATGTTTTTCATCGGGTCCCCGTATTGATCACTAGAATTTGGGATTAAGTTTCCACAGCAAATGGATCGGAAAGATACTTCGGGGTTTGTAAGTGGGGGTGGGGTGAACTAGCCCAAAGACATCTAACCATAGTTTTGTTACTAACTTAAAAAAAAAACAAAAAAAAAAAAACCGGAAGTCAGGCTGATTGTTCTTTTTGCCCTTGAGATTTGGTCAAGAGTGTAGAATCTTGGCCAACCTGTTATGGACCCCATTTTCCATGGTTTAGGTTATGCTGCAAACCTGTCCTCAAATGCATTTAAGAATCTGGGCAATCCAATTCAATTTGGAGGGGCTGAAGGTGTAGGCGTAGGCGGTAATTGTGCAGATACCACCTTGCGACTTGATTCCTTTAGTTCTTCAGCCCTTTCTATTCCTTCTTCAAAGGGAATCAAAAGAAAATGGAGCTCCATTGATGGATCTATAAATCAGCAAGCTGGGTCCTCTTTGTGTCTCCACCTAGGCCATTCATCTAGTTCATCGGACAGCAAGGGGAGCTCAGCAACTGGATGCACCTCAAATTCTTCGGCGAAAGAAACTGACGAGGAGTCCTCAATGGACCTAGAACTGGATTTCACTCTCCATCTGGGCAATGAAAAGTCACTGAGCCTGAAAAAGTCTCCCACATCTGAGAAAGGACTGGATGTTCTTCCCAAGGTTGATCTGGAACTGAGCCTTTTTAGTGCGCATGCTGAATCTGAGATTACTATAGTGAATCCAAGCTCCTCGTTGCAAACTGCTATGAATGTACCACAGACTATATCTGAAGCTTTCCAATTTGACGAAGGATCAGTCTCATCTTGGAGAAGTGGCAGCCTTCAGAGTTCCTTAAACACACCTCATAATGCAGGGGCTAGTTTCTCCCTCAATCAGGATGCAAGACAAGCCAGGCCAACTCCAATCTCTCCCAACCAATCTTTTAGTGTGATAACAAATTCAAAAAGCTCAGTCACCTGTACTTCCGGGATAACAAAACAACAGCAGCAACGTAGTAATAGTACCAAACAATGTCAGTTCCAGGGGTGTCTAAAAGGAGCAAGAGGTGCTTCTGGCTTCTGCATTGCCCATGGAGGTGGTCGGAGGTGTCAAAAACATGGCTGCCATAAAGGAGCTGAGGGTCGTACTGCATTCTGCAAGGCCCATGGTGGTGGTCGACGATGTGAATTCCTAGGATGTACCAAGAGTGCAGAAGGACGTACTGATTTCTGTATAGCACATGGTGGTGGACGGCGTTGTAGTCATGAGGGTTGTACCCGTGCTGCCAGAGGGAAATCTGGGTTGTGCATTCGACATGGTGGAGGCAAGAGATGCCAGAAAGAGAACTGTACAAAGAGTGCTGAGGGACTTTCTGGTCTATGCATTTCACATGGAGGTGGTCGGCGATGTCAGTACTCCCAATGCACTAAAGGGGCACAAGGAAGCACAATGTTCTGCAAGGCGCATGGTGGTGGTAAACGTTGCACTTTTGAAGGCTGTACAAAGGGTGCAGAGGGTAGCACATCATTTTGCAAGGGCCATGGTGGAGGGAAAAGATGTTCATTCCAAGGAGGTGGGATTTGCACAAAAAGTGTGCATGGAGGGACCCTTTTCTGTGTAGCGCATGGGGGTGGTAAGAGATGTGCTGTGCCTGAGTGTACAAAGAGTGCAAGGGGCCGAACTGATTTCTGTGTGCGTCATGGTGGGGGCAAGAGATGCCAGTTTGAAGGTTGTGGAAAAAGTGCTCAGGGAAGCACTGATTTTTGCAAGGCACATGGTGGAGGGAAAAGATGCTATTGGGGCCAGCCTAGTTCTGAATTTGGCAAAGGTGAAATTCCTTGTAATTCATTTGCCAGGGGAAAGACAGGGCTTTGTGCATCTCATGGTGCTCTGGTTCAGGATAAACGGGTTCATGGTGGAGCTACCCTCGGAGTTGTAGTCCAGGAGATAACACCAAAGAGAACTGAGAATATGAAAGAGATTGACACTACAGAGGACATGGATGCTGATAGCATGACTGTGGAAAGAAGTGTTGTAACATCTGCAAATGGTTCTGATTGGAAATATATCAGTTTTAAACAAGCTACCATGCCAATTCTAGGCAGTCCTCCATCTATTCCAGTTACAATTCCTGAAGGAAGGGTTCATGGAGGAAGCTTATTGTCAATGCTAGCAAGTAATTCTGACCCTTCCTTAAGCAGTAGCAGGGGCACGGAGAATCCATCTGAGCCCAGGAAAGCTTATATTACACACCAAAGCTGGATGTAAGAAAGAAGACCTATCCCGCTACACTTGAGGCCAGTGTGTGTATTTCCTCAATTTCCAGTTATGCAGTCTACTGAATTAATGTGTACTTGCTTTTCTAGTTTGTTTGGTGAGGAAATGCGCTCACTTGTCAAGTGAGTGATAGAGGACTTGGCATTTGATTACTATTTTGTATGTGTGGCAATAAGTATTAACTAGGAATAGTTAGTCATATGAATGTGGGTCATTGATATTTTCCTGTGTACATAGGAAGCTTGTCCTTTGTTAGCTTATGATCATGTGAATATTTCATGTACTGTGACAACTAGTTAAATAAAACTATTGCATTGCTGTATACAACTCTCTTGGGCTTTTATTTATTTATTATTTTTTCATTGATTAAGACTGAGTGCTAACTGGAAAGCATCTATACATGATTACATGTGCTTGCAGTTTGTTATCCTTCCCTATGATATACCAGTTTCTGGCATTCCACCTTGCTGATTGCCTGATTAAATTGCCATCTCATAACATCCCACCATGAGACAATTTGAAGAATCTCCTTAGGTACTGTTTCAATTGTGTTTAGAAATCGAAACAAGTGTAAAGATCAAAAGGAAGAACCGAAGAACAAGAACATAGGATTTTTCGTGGTTCAGCAAAGTGCCTAAATGTCTGCCCTCTTGAACTATATTGCGTTGGTAATCTCTTATAAGATGACTCTTTAAAGCATCAACTTGATTTTTTGTTTTTATTTTCTTTCAATGGATTGGGGTGAAAATTCAAGCTTAGAACAACTTTGCCACTTAGTTATCATTCTTGTTGCACATACAAGGAAAACAAATAATTTATTTTGGAAATAAAAAATCTACATTTCAGAGTGCATTATTTCAATAAGCAAAATGATTGGAATGGAAGTGTTGTGGGAACACCTTGACTTGTTTTCTGTTTTCCTGGTAAAAAAATGGTCTTTCTTCTTATAGCCCCTCAGGTTTGAACTTTGCCATCTTGGAGAGCTGATCTACAGCTTCAACTAAGTGATCAAGCCGAGCTTCAAGCTCAATAATCAAGGATGCAAATGTGATAGTGCTCTGGAGTCCCTTCATCTTGGGTTTATAATTTACAGATATAGTTCCCTTGTCTTCATATGCGTCAACTTCCCTCGACAGCCAAGAGTACAGCCTTCTTTGTTGCTTCTTCATCAGTTCATGGTATGCCTGTTCATTTGTTACTGCTGCAGGCATTTCTAATGGCAGGGAAGGAATGTCAAAGTTCTCTTCTAACATGCTGTCTTCGAGATCAGCCAAGTGAGTTGAGATCTCATCAAGGTTAGTTGAAGAGATTTGAGATAATTTTTGCTGTTGCTCAGGTGAGTTGCTGTCACATGTTTCATTTCTCGGTATAAGGAAACATGAATGCCTATCTATTGCTCTCTGCAGTCTTTCAGTCGAGGCGTGAACCTTAGCTAGAAGACAGCCTTTAAGGCTTTGTTGCATGCTTGATATATCTTCGCCCAAAGCGCGAACTAGCTCTACAGCCTGAGCTGCTGCTTCCTGAATCTCTTTCTGTAGTGTGATCCTTAGATTATATGGAGCCTGCAATATTTTAAGGTCAGTTATTCTTCAAACACTCGTAGACCATATATTATTGTGCATTGATGAAGGCAATTCTCATCTACAACTGGTTCCTAAAAAAAACAGTTAGAGAGTATATATAGAACTGATAGGGAGACCTGGATTTCCGAATGAAGTACACCATGAAGGGCCATGACTTCATAGGCACAGTATCGCAAAACTGCACTAACTTTAACATATTCTGACCATGGATAAAAGACATGGCAGAACCTCCCATGTGGTGGCTCCCATTTCGCGGAGTTAGCCTTGTCAATAGAGAAAAAACATATCATTGTTAGTTGTTGTTCATTTGCTGTTGATCACCCCATGAAGATATGCCAAAATTCGTGATCAAATGAAAATGACTAGTACCAAAGTTTCAATCTTTGTTGCAGAGTTCAACGTGTCACGACAATTCTTGATTGCAGGCTCATCTGAGACAGTCTTTGTGAACTTGAGGTAACTCAGCCCATCATCTTCTAAATACTTTCTAACACATTCTGAAAATTTTCCAGATAGCTTATGGTCACTAATTATCTTGGAAAAATACAGTAATTTTGTTTGTCCTTTTGTTGTCTTTACCTTCAAGTGAGTCAGCCACTGTATTGAAACTGGAAACAAGTTCGTTATGTAACTGCTCTCCAGCCCATATTGGACAAACTAGTACATTCACCAGGACTGCTACAATTGCTCCAATGGCAATGGAGTAAAGTCTATCCATGGAAGTTTTTATCGGGTTTCCCATCTGATATCCAGAAACAATGATCAAACAGTAGGTGAAAAGTGCAACCCGAAAACCATATTCGTATGGCACTAGGGATGGCCACAGCTTCATGAACGTTGTGATAGTCCCTGCATCAAGGCCAAACTAAGCATTACTCCGAAAATATTTCCTTCTTCCTTGGTTTCTAATTATCTACTTTCAGGGATTTAGGTCACTTACCAATGAAAAAGATGCTGGTGCCTATGATAACAGGCTCAGCAACAGGGCCACTTCTTGAAGCTATTTCAGCAATGGCAGTGGCTAATACTCCAGCAATCAGACTTCCAACTGCCCGGTTGAATCCTCGATTAAATGTGGCACCTTAGAAGTACATGAAGGTGAGATAAATGAAGTTAATCACTGCAATTCTCAAATATATGGATTTTATTTTTTTCAGATACTTTTCCATTTCAGCATTTAATTTGATAAATTTCTGAGTGGGCAGTGGGGTTAATTACATACCAACAGTGTATTCGAACATCATACCAACAGTGAGGATAGACCATATAGCATTGGCACCAAACACTTGATAGGGAGCTGGAAACAATATCAGAAGTGAAACAAGCAGAACAGCTAGGCCAACTTTTAGGGAGAAAACCACTCTACTTGTGTCCTCTTTGCAGAAGCCTGAAACACGAGAAAACCACCCTTTGCATGGGAAGATAATCTTCGATATCTTCTCTGCAATTGAAGCCGGGATAATATTGATCTCAATACTACTACCCTTTTTTCCATTCATTCTCCAATCTAAAAACCTGCACTTTTTTTAGAGTTCAACCCAATGGAAAAATGAGAATGGAAAGGGGAGAGTTGGAATGAGTGGGTGATGCAAGTAGAGGGGAGAAAGCATCTATCTAGCTTTAGCTATGGAGGAGAGGTGGATATATGAGGGAAACAGAATGAGACTTCAATAATGGAAAGGGAAGATTGAAGCCAAAATTCGGATAAAATATGCTTTAACCTCAATAATGCAGACATGGACAGAGAATCATTAGAACATAAAAGATGATATGCCGATGGAATATGTAGTTTAGTCCCTCAGTTTTTTTGGCAATGTAATCTTGTACGTGTTCTCAGATAGGAAAGATGCATTCTCGCCCGTTGGGAACAAAAGTAATGCAAAAAGTAAGTAATTAGACAGAAATGAGAATTAGTTGACAATTTTGGTTTATTTGACCAATATTAGCTGTTTGACTTGGTTAAACAATACTATGGTTGCAAAAATCGCGCCTAGGCGCCCGGCTGCCACCGCGAAGAAGGCCAGAATCGGCCTCCTCCAATGCACTATGGTTTTCTTGATTATGAATATTTACTAAACCATGCATTTTCTAATGCATTAATATTAAGTATAAATTCCAAATGCATATAGATTAAATTCCACTTTCTAAAATTACATCGAACTCCTCTATATGCTTTTCTGGAAAATATTTAAGTATGGAGTTTCTATGTTACCCTAATATAATAGAAGTTTCTTTTTATATACAATTGGATAAAAGAAGGGAGACAAATTTCGAATAAATATTTTTTAAAAAGAAAAAAGTGTCAAATGATTCACTAAGTTGAATGAATAGTACAATTAAGCTCCCTAATTGAAAAAAATAAATAAAATAAAAAATTATAATGAGGTATTTTAAATTATTAAAAAAATACAATTATGTCATCTTTCACCTCAGAGACTCTTCGCACGTGAATCATTCTCTCTCTCTCTCTCTCTCTCTATATATATATATATATATATTATCCACTTTAAATAGATACGGATTGAACCGGAACAAATTTAAAGAATTTGACAAATCCTTGCCCCACCACTAATACATACTAATGGTCACTGTATTTTTTAATATTGTAAATTTTGTTGATATATTATATTTTATATCAAGAAAATTAATAATTATATATGTATACACCAAGACAGTTACACGCACACTTCTTCGATAACAAAAATAATTTTGCGCGTAGATATATACAATATATATAATATGACTTACGCAACCATCAATCAGCGTTTGTAGTCCAACGGTTAGGATAATTGCCTTCCAAGCAATAGACCCGGGTTCGACTCCCGGCAAACGCAGATTATTTTGTAAATATAAAAAAAATTCGTTGATGGACCATTTTTATTCCGAAAATAATGGAAGGAAAAGAAAAAACATGTGGCGTTGCCGTCAACCAAATGCAGGCACCTCTCTCTTGAGAGTTGAGATTCAGATTGGGAGAGTACAAAATCTAAAAAGAGATTATTTTAGGGAATATTAGAATTGTTTGGTTAAAATTGAAGCATGCATGTAATATATATAAATATGTTTGATTTAGGGGTTATTTTTATGTTATAATAATTTTTTTTTATTTTAATATCTTTTATATATTTTCATGTATTTCATAACTATAAGATTAAAATAATCAAATAAGACAGTTATAACATATATAAGTATATTATTTAAAAATAATTAATTAAGAGTTTGAACTTGAAAAACATAAATACTTTATAATCTAACATGACATAATAAGAAATAAAATAAAATATATAATTACAAAATAATTAAATATGCATGATATGTATAATAAGATAACATAAAATATATATTTCATAATAATTAAAATTAAAATGACATAAGTAGTAAATATGCATGGGAATATCATAATACTTAAGAGTTGTGAGGGAATCACATTTTCTTCAAAATCTTATGTGGATGGCATGTTGCATTCTTAGGGGAAAGTTAAAATCCCTTACAAAAGTAAGATAGTTTGAATCAAACATGAGATATAACATTTCAAAACTCACATTCCCTTGGTTATATTATATATAACTTGAACCAAACACACTAATGTAAACGGAAGTTGAATGTTTGATGTGGTTATTGGATAGGAAAATAGTACTCCTACTCCCAAATTCTAATCCCAACTTTTACTTTCTCATAAAATTTTGATGTTGACATTTTCATTGGGACTCACAGGATGAAGATAACTAATCATCAATTGTCACATTGGGAGTAAACGTGATGGAGTGGAAATAGGGAGTATATGTAGTAGAACTCTATTGGATATATGGTTGATGATTTTTCCATTTGAAAATGGATAAGGCTAAAGAATGACGGGGCGTAAAGGGATCGTAAGTGGTGAACCGGATTGAAAGTGAAAGTCATCAAAAATTGACAGAATGCTCTCGAAACCAATTCACTTGAGTGAAACAGATGAGAGTGAAATTTCGTGTGTAAGGGGTGAACCATCCCGGAAAGGATGGGGTTTGCAAGATGATGTGAAAAATGTGATTTTTTTTTTTGCTTGCCAAGTGTGTTGCAAGCTTGCAATACCCTTAAAAAGCTACTAGCTGTCATTTGGTAGCTTTTGTATTTTTAAAAATTATTATTATTATTATTATTATTATTATTATTATTATTATTATTATTATTATTTATTGAAAGTGAGACTATTTTTTAAAGTGAGAGAGTATTGTAGGGATAAGATAAGGATACCTAACATAACTTAAATTGGAGCAGATGTCTGCGTTGGAGGCGGGCATAGCGCCCAACAAGCGTGTAAAGTGTGAATCTCACGCGTCTCTTGAAGTATCAACCATCGATCACTCTCATTATTTAAGCTTGCAAAATCTAACTTGGTAAAAGACCCCACAAAAATGTTTGGCACTTTGACGTGCTCATGTAGGTGTGATTGTGTGAATGGGATGATGTGGTCTCTTCACCTTAATAAGATATCTTAGATTGAGAAAACTCATGATTAGATTCGACCAATGTATCTTATAATTTACAAATACTATGATCATGGTATACAAAAAGTCATTAAAAAAAATTAATTGCCACCCCACCCCAATTACTCCCAAAAAAATAGAGAAAAGGGTCAAATATGCCCCTAAACTTTACCCCAAAGGTCAATTAGGCCCTTAAACTTTACAAAAGTGCAATTAAACCCTCAAACATGTCAAATTGGATCAATAAAGCCCAAAAATTTATAAATGACCTGTTATTACAGGTCATTTCAATTCCAGCAACGAATTCCGGCCATCGGCCAAAAAATCCGATTACCGGCGACGAAATCTGACTATCCGGTTGTCTTCTCCGGTAGAAATTTCCTCCATGAGAAATGCGACTCGTCTGCCTCCTTTTGCTTCGCATCTTCAGCCCCAAATACAGGAGATACAAGAACATGCTCAGAACAATCCCGACATTCGCACAGAAAATGCTCCCAGCAGCCTACGATGTTAGTTTTCGACTACTGCATACATTACTGGTCTCATAGAATTGAAGATTTTTTGTCTTAATGTTGTAATGCTACTTGTTAGTTAGTTGTTTCATCTGCTTTATTTGCAGCGTTTGATGTAAAGAATCTAAGGTCTTTCAAGTTAGAAGAGAGTGAATCAGTTAGCAGGTAAATACCAGCAAATTTTGTGGGTACTTCTTGATCGACACAAATACTAAAATAGAATGCATATATCCCGCAGGCCATCATTTGAAAGAGCTGCTACGAGAGGCATTCCCCCAGGAGGATGCTTGGGGGGGGGGGAGACAGCGGAAGCAGATAGTGATCTGTCATTTGTGAGCTCCGGCAGCAGGCCAAGCGGTGATCGGATGTCGTCTTTTCTCAATGATACGGTGGAATCTGGAAAAACTCCACGCCTATCATCAAAGCTCAGATGGTAGCTTTGGCTCTGGGTGTTTGGGAAAAGAAAATAACAAACTCTTTCCACTGGAGAAGATGATTGGACGGCCAGATTTTGTCGTCGATGATCGAATTTTTTTGTCGGTGGCCAGAATTCGTCGCCGGAATTGAAATGACCTGTAGTAACAGGTCATTTATCATTTTTGGGCTTCATTGACCCAATTTGACATGTTTAAAGGTTTAATTGCACTTTTATAAAGTTTAAGGACCTAATTGACCTTTGGAGTAAAGTTTAGGGACCTATTTGACCATTTTCTCAAAAAAATAATAATAAAAAATTGCGGACCCTCCATATAGCACAAAACATGGGGTTTGTAAGGTTGAGTTGAGCAGGATGAGACAATAGCTAAAGTTGCTTTAGACCAAATTAAAAGTGGCGTCTTAGCTTAGCTTATAGATATGTGTGAACATGTTTGGAGATTAGACATTGTTTAGTTTGGTAATTTACGGCTGATTGGCCAAAAAGTAATTGAGAATGGAATTTGGTGCTTTCTAATTAAAGATAATCTTGAAGATATGTGTTGTCAGTGGGATAGCTACACTTATCTTTTGAGAGTTATTAGACCATATGAGCTCTGCCCTTCTTGCTAGCTAGGTTATTGTTACTAGTAATAGATGCCAACAATTTCTTACCTCAATTAGTTTTCCACATCATTATTATTTAAGACAAGATGACAAGAATTAATGGGAATCAAAATGTATATTAAGAAATGGTGGGCTAGGAGGCCAATAATTACAAGGATAGCCTACAAGCAAGCTACCATGGGAACATAAAATAGAGTTTCATGGGTGGAGTTCTCTAAGAAGACGAGAGTCTATGATCTCAATCAAAGATGATCCTCAGCTCTTCGAGACCTATTTTTATACTAAGGGTAATCTTAGACTATATCCCCGTACTCATTGGGCTTCGTTGTCTACGACTTGTCTAGCATACTAAAGGAATATTAGATATACAATTATGCACTGTTATGAGTTTAAGGCTATCATTATTTCTGTAATATTTTCACTTTCAAAGGTGAATCCTACTTTCACATCATCAAATTTGTAAATTTTTTATTATTTTATTTACATTTCTGTAATACTCTTTTACTTTCAAAAGTGGTCAACTACCTTGCATTTTATATTATAAATATAATAATAAAGTAATAATAAATAAAAAAAATAAAAGTCAATTACTAACTTGCTATTATAGCAAACTTGCAAGCCACATAAACTAACAAAATAAAACAAAAAATGAAAATAAAAATCTATATTACCTTCCCCATCATCCTGAAAGAGGTTGACTCGCTAAGATAGGGATAGCCTAAAGCCCGCGCTCAGCCCAACGAGCACGATGCCTATCAGGCTCACTTTTTGGATCCTCTTTGAGCCATGTTGGACTCCTCTGTCTCTTAAGTATAAGCCCATGTATGTATATTATCCATTTATCCAACACACGTATATAGGAGTAGGATCAAATGAGAACATGATTCTCCTCTGAAAAGTGAAGATTAATCTCAACCGTCTATCATGATTCTTCAATGATCGAAAGTTTTGGTAAAAGAACATGGATTCTATTTTATAATTATTTAAAAATGGTAAGAACAAGTTTTCTTTTATAATTATTTGAAAATTTAATAATGATAAGATCTTAACCTTTGATTTATCAATATGGAGGGTGCGGATGTATTCACATTTTTTTTTTTTTTACATGGAGAGATGTTTCTCACATGAGTAGCGAATAACCGTTAGGGTTGTGTGCAATTCAAGTTTCAACGTAACGCTTGTGTTGTAGCTTTCTCTAGGTCTGGGCATTTTGATGCTTAGCTGCAATGGAGCATTTTTACTTTAATTTGCTATACATTTTGGGTATGCCATAAACATTACGGCACTGTACTGTTTGGATGTTTATTTACTAGCGGGCATTCACATTATTTAATGTGAAGCATATCAGAAAAGTGTCATTCTTCACATTATTTATTATCATCTTTTTTCTTTTTTACAAAAATATAATTCATTTCCTCTCTAATTTTCATCTTATTCTTTTCTTACAAATTAAAATTATAATTCATTTAGTCTTTAATTCTCTCATTCTAACCAAACACAAAGTAAAAGTTTGAGAAAGAAGCAACCCAACTATTCGAGCTCATATTTAAGTAAAGTCAATGGCATATATGCAAAGCCTGACATGAGCATAGGTGTGCTCAACTAACCCACACAACTATACTATGAATTGGTATGGGGTGGAGAATTTGGTTGGTAATTGTATGTAAGAGCATGAATATCCGTGGATATTTAGGAGTTATTGGAACAGTGATTGGTTAGGTGGTGGAGAGAGAGTGTAAGAAAAAAATTTCAGGAGTTTCAAATGCAAGTTATTGAAACAATACGCGAGAATGTAAAAGGAAACACTGTTGTGTGCGTTTCGCGCACAGTAAAGCCAAAGCTGGGTGCATGGTGCGTCAGGCGTGCCTGGCAGACTTAATTTTTTTAATAAAAAAAATCAGTTTTGCTTTATTATTATTATTTTGTTCCCCTCCAATATTCTCTTTCTTAATCCACTTACAACAACTTCTCAAAAATCGCAAAAAAAAAAACTCTATCATTGTGGATGCTCTAAGATGATAATTATATTTAGACCTATAATTATCTATAATCAACTCAACCTTTTGCCTTCTCCGATGAAGGAGAAGGGTCAACTTCTTCGTGGGTGCCTGGAGAAGGAACACCAAACCAGTTGGTCTGCCTTCTCCTTCGTCAGAGAAGGCAACCAAACGACATCGACAACCGTTTCGTCGGTATTTTTTCCCGGAATATGGTCAGAATCTTGTCAGAGGTTCACCGGAACATTAGTGACCTGTAATTACATGCCACCAACTAGTTTTGAGGGTTCAATAATGGTCTAAAATAGTAATATGTTTAAACGCTTAATTACAACCTTTGAAAATTTAAAGATTTAATTGATTTTTTGAGTAATGTTCATGGCTCTATTTAAGAGTTATTACCATCTGAGGTCCTTCGAGTATAGTGGTTTTGCCACGCTTAGTCCTAAACTTTCAAATTGACCATTTGTGATCCTTCGACTTTCAAATTTAACCATTCGTGGTCCAAGTTAACCACTCATGGTCCTCCAACTTTCGAAATTTAACCAACTATAGTCCTTTCAAGAGGACCACGAGTGGTTAAATTTTAAAAGTTGAAGGACCATGGGTAGTTAACTTGGACCACGAATGGTTAAATTGGAAAGTCGAAGGACCACAAATGGTCAATTTGAAAGTTTAGGACTAAACGTGACAAAACCACTATACTCGGAGGATCCCATGTGGCATTAACTCCTCTATTTAACCTCTCCCCCTTTAATTTGTGAGAAAAGAACATATACTAGTCCATAGCAATTATTACACTTTGAAACTATAAGATTGCAAATACAAATTTGTGAAGAAAAGTGGTTGGGAAATGGTAATGGGGTGAATCACATCCATTGAAGTAGAAACTAGAAAGTACCTCTTGGTGGGACCCTTGTAAGGTAACTCCGTATTTACCCAACACCCTACCTTCTGAGTGTTCACATTCAACATTCAACTTCATCTTTCAGACAATTATGACCTCCTATCTGGGAAACTCACATTATGCCCCACTCCCATCTTAACTGGTCTCATTTGTCAATTCCTCTCTTTTCATTTCACTTATGCCCTCTAAGTTTTTTGTAGTTCCTAATGTAACCCTTCTACTTTTAGACAATCTCGTTTTCATTTGATTTATGTAACTAATCAACATTTTTAAAGATATTTAATTTACCTTTTGGCTCTTAAATTTTATAGGAATGAGGTAGAATTGGTTAAAAAAAAAAAAAAACTAAATTTGGAACTATAATTTAGATCATGCTATAGCTATCAAAATCTTTCACTATTTAACGTGACAAATGACAATATAAATAGGTTCATCTATTAATACAGAGTGTGGTTGACAAATTCATGAGTAATCAATGAATTTAAAAAAAAAAAAAGTTTTATTGTCATGTGTGATGCAAAACTTTGGTCCACATAACCCTATCCTTATTATTATGAAAGTGAAGAGAAAAATATAGGGACCACTCCAAGTGAATTGGTCAAGTAGTAATCACAATGCTTTAAGTTTGACTTTTGATAAGTTTTGTTTATTGATCGTCTTAATTTAGATTCATTTACTTCTTTTTGGTTCTTTACCAGCTAAGATTATGGGTAAGTTTTATCAAAAGTAAACCTTTAAATAGTTGTTGCGGACTTTTATGTAAATCAAAGAACTTATTAATTTAAAAATAAATTTGAAAATGTTCCTCCTATGTAGTCTTAAACTAGATTAGGAATTAAATAAACTTTTATCAAAATTTACTTTTTCAGCTAAGCTATCTTGATTGTGACTGAATTTCAAGGTAACCAATTTTGGACTATCATAAGATTAATGATAGTTATGAACTTATGATGCAATAAATGCCTATTTTAATGTGGATATGGAAAACGAACAACATTGGAACTAAAAGGACTGGAGGATGGGCGATGTCAAATTTTATGGTACAGTTGATGTATATATATGGTTCAGATCTAGTGCGAAGCAGGTCCCGGGTGAAATATGCAGTAAGATATGAACCGTTAATCAAATTTAGATCAACGGTTCAAATTAATGATTTTTTTTTAAAAAAAATGCACGTTCTGAAAGCTGGTAGAAGCAAAGTGTAAAAATGGCGCACCTTAAGTGTTACAAAGATGCACCGTAAGTGATGGAATAACATATCTTTAAGTGTTAAAATGACACACCTTAAATGTTAAAATTGCACACCTTAAGCTTTGAAAAGACGCACATTAAGCTTCACAATGACACACCTTATGTTTCAACAATAACTAGGGATGTGCAATCGGTTAACCGAATCGTTTTAACCGAAGCTTTTAAAGGTTTAACCCTTAACCGAACCGAACATTGTATTACTGAATTAAAACTATAGTTTTAAATCTTTAAAATAATATCTATAATAATAAATTCAATTAAAATAATACATATAATAATAAATCCATAAGAAAATATAAAACACAATACCATAACAACACTACAAACATAAAAGCACAAATTATAAAGTCCAAACACACACACACACACACACACACACACACACACACACACACACACACACACACACACACACACACACACACACACACACACACACATATATATATATATATATATATATATATATATATATATATATATATATATATTTATTTATTTATTTATTTAAAATATCAGTTAACTGATAGTTTCGAACCGAATTAACCGTTAACCAAATTTTTGAAAATCCTTTAACCATTAACAGAATTGAAATTTTTCGGTTAAAGAATAGTTAACCGAAATTCTTCAGTTTGGTCGGTTAACTGAAGTTTGCACACCCCTAACAATAACACACATTAAGCTTCAGGATGACACACCTTAAGCACATAAAATACGCACATTAAGTTTCAACAGTACCCAAAATGGCTAAATTGTTACCACATTTTTTTAAAACATTGTTCAATCTGGACGGTTGATTTTGAGCATATGCACGGCTATCATCCACCCGCACGTTTCACCTGGACACACCATCCGCATTTGATCTCTATTAAATATATATATATATATATATATATATATATATATATATATATATATATATATATATATATATATATATATATATATATATATATATATATATGCCACTTTGATCGAGACCACCCCTTCCAATGAGTTCGTGTTGACCAAGTCATATCAATTGATCTGTGAATAATGGATGGCTAGGATTTTCTGTGTTTTTTAATTAAATTCATTTTCTTTTGTTATTAATCAGGGGTTGTTTGATAATTTGGCTTTGCATTTAAACTTTATTTAATATTATTTAAAGATAGTCTACATGATTTTAGGGATATATTTTGAGGGTAATGTAGGATTTATCCATTGATCTTTGATTTATGGATGCCTAGAATTTTATGTATTTTTTTAATTGCTAAAACTTTTTTTTTTTTAATGGTGTAGTACAAGAAGCATGTGGTTCTTCCATGTGCAATAGTGTGCACTTATGTGTGCAACTACGTACACTACTGTATGCAACAATGTGCACTTCTTTGTGCAACTATGTACACAACTGGGTGCAACAGTGTATATCCATGCGTGCAATGATACACACTGCAATGTGCAATATTGTACAATTTCATGTGCAACAAGTAGGGGTGTCAAAGTGGGCCGAAGCCCGCGGGTTAGCCTGCACCCGCCCCATCGCCCTGCGATGGGGCGGGTTAGGGGCCGCAAGAAATTAGGCTCGCGTAAATGCGGGCCTAACGGGCATGGCCCGCGGGCTAGGCCATATTTAAAAAATAAATAAATAAATAAATAATATAATATCTTTTTTTTTTAAAACCATATATATAATATCTTAATTCTCAGGCAAGTGTGTAGATCTGACTATCTAAGAGTACGCATAAGGGGAGAAATCCAATAATTCAATAATCATTCGTCAATTCTTAATTCAATAATTCCTAGAGTACGTAGTTCTTCGGCTCTCCCGTCTCCATCCGCCTCCAACTCTATCAAACAATTACTAAAACTAAATCATCAATTCATACATATTTATGAATTACTAAATCGCCTCCAAGTCCAGCAAACATACATATTTATATATGTATTATACACAGACGGGAACTGTAGAGGGAAAATCTGAAGTCGAGAGAGAAATAGAGTGTATTGTTGAACCCTAGCTTTGATCACCCTTCTACAGTTCTGCTCAACGCGCGGTATCGATCTGGGAGATTTGGGTGAGGTTTATGGATTTTATGGAAGTTTCCGGTGCACTGGGGTGTATCATACACCGTGAAGATGCAAAAGAACGATCAATAAATAGTGCCATATTTCAAGCGATTTTAACATGTTTATATACTATTTAATGTTTTTTTTTTAATTTAAGTGATGACCCGCGAGCCAGCCTGCGGGACCCGCAAGCCCGCATGGGGCGGGCTTGGGCTGTATAGTTCCAAGCCTGCGGGCTTCACGGGCCGGCCCGCAAAAGCTCGCCAAATAAAAAGCCCACGGTGGGGCGGGCCTAATGAGGTGGGCCGGCCCGCATTGACACCCCTAGCAACAAGGTACACTTGTGTGTGTGTAGCAACGCACAATTCTGTGTGCAATAGTGTACAATTATGTGAACAAGCTTATTTAGGACGACAACAAGTTTAGAAACAGACGAACCCACAAGCTTGGATCCATCACAAACCTATTGAAAAAAAAACGTATTTTAGCAACGAAGAATAAGAAAAGGCCAAGCAAATTAATTAAAATCGCACAAAATTTGGAATTAGTTAGCATTTAATATTCCTAATGTACCCTTAATCTTGATTAATCACCCAAAAACATGCAAAAAAAAAAAAAAAAACAGGGAATATAATTTTAAAAAATCTTTTATTTTAAGCCAATGTTCTTAACATTTTAATGGATTGGATTTGTCTACAAGCTCATGGAAAGGAATGAATTTATATGATCATGGGTGTGTGTGTGTGTATATATATATATATATATATATATATATATATATATATATAGAGAGAGAGAGAGAGAGAGTTCATGTGTTTAATTAAGATTTTTAAAAATTTAGGGAACTAATTGTTATTGCATATATAATTTGAGAGCCTATTTGGTTCTTTTCTCTTTAACTATATTGAAGTACATATGTTTAGATGTCAAATTGTCAATACTCCATTAATTTGTCTGATTTAATTGAAAAAGAAAAAGAAAAAGAAAAAAAAGACTTGTTACACATTTTTGTTTTTTTTGGTATGTTTTAGTAATTGGATTGTTATTCGGGTCACGGGTGCCATGCGAAGCAAATGATAAGCCTAAAAAATTAAGTTAAACGAGTTTAGACATGAAAGTAAAATGTATAGTGTTTAAGCACAAAGAAAATATTTGTAAGTTGAGGAAGAAAATATTTGTAGAGTTTTGCCAAACAAAAAGTAACTAAAGCACTTTTGATCCCTTGACTATTATAACTAAAGTATTTTTGATCCTTGATTATTGCTTTTTTCAATTTAGTTACATGATTTTTTAATTAGTATCACTTTTGATTTTCCGATCCAATTTTCCGACCACATATTACTGAAATTCCTACCGAAAAAATAATGTGTTGTAATTAAAAAGGTATTTTAATTTGGTCCTTTCAAATTTATTTCATTTTCCTCTTTTATTTTTGAGAAAATAGCACTTTTTCCCCCTGAGTTATATACTTATAGTGCTTTTCCCCCCTCAATTATTCAAGTGGCTGTTTTTCCCCCTAAAATGTTAAATGGACATATTTACCCTTAAAATAAATATTTTTATTTATTTTTCTTCTCCAACAAATTATGACCATAATTTGGTTCAAACCAAATAAACACTATAACAACCAAACCGAAATATTCCAATTACAATTTAGAATCAAAACTCGATATTTAGAGTTTATTAAAATCCCGAAACGGACGGTTCATGTTCTGAACTGAAGAAATAAAATACATTTATTGTTGAATTTAGACTATTTTTAAAATAAAAATAAAAATTTTAAAATAAAAACGGTTCAAAATCGCGAATCGGGTCCGGAACCGCCGGTTCAGGGTCAGGATCCAATTTTTTTGATTCATAATTTTAATAAATTGAAATCCAAATATTGGATTCTAGATCTGAATCATAACCGGAAACTTTTAATTCGATTGCTATAGTGTCCGATTCAGTTCGAACCGAATCGTGGTCATCCCTACGTATACGCAATAATTTGTTGGAGAAGTAAAATAAATAAAATGTTTATTTTAAGGGTATAAATGTCAATTTAATATATTAGGGGGAAAAAACACCACTTTTAGAATAATTGAAGGGGCTAATGTGCTTACCTAAATAATTGAGGGGGGAAAAGTGCTATAAGTATATAACTCAGGGGGAAAAAGTGTCATTTTCCCTTTATTTTTTATGCCACGAAAATATTGTCACGGTGATTCTACCAGATTTTGTAGTTGTGTAATTGAATTCCTCTTCTTCTAGAGCTATTTGACAAGTTTTAATTATAATTTTTAACCTCTATTTTAAAACCATAAGTGGGTTAGCATGTTTTAGTAACTATTTGACATTTGGATTAGATAACTTGGAAGAAATTGCTTAGTGTGCTGACAAAGTTGTTTAGGTGTGATGACAAAGTTGAGGAAGAAGAAAAAAATAAAAGAGAAAAATGGAATAAATTTGAAAGGACCAAAATATCATTCTAATTATAATACAATATTTTTTCGGTTGAAATTTTAGTAATATGTGACTGGAAAATTAGATCAGATGACCAAAAATAATACTAGTTAAAAAGTCATGCACTTAAACTGAAAAAAAAAAAAACAATAGTCAAGGACTAAAAGTTCTTCAGTTATGATAATTAAGGGACAAAAATGATATTTACTCAAAAAAAAATGTCTATAAATTTTTTTTTAATCAAATACTCATATTAATTATTTAATCAAAGTTAAATAATTAAATAATTTAATATTAACTGATAAATTAACTAGGTTACGAAAGAGCCTTATACACACAATAAAACAAGTGGCAGCTACACAAAGTTAGAAGTTGAATTCCGTTTGCATACAAGAATTGATGGGAGTTTTTTTGTTTTTTTTTGTTTTTTTTTTTTTTTTTTGTTTTTTAATTTGAAATAGATGGGAGTTGAATTTACATTACGAGAATGGTGTTATAAGCGGCGAGTACAGTGGAGCTTTTAATGTTGTTTTGCCTCGGGAAGGTAATCATTCCACCAAACCCTCCTTCCCATTTTCATCTTCTCCCAATTTCAACTTGTAACGTAAGGTCAAACACAAAAAAATGTAAAAACTCTTGTGCAAAGAAATTCTCTATATTCTGACCTAATAAAATTATAGAAAAATAAACCAAGGTAATTATAAAACTCGTTAAATGGAAAGACCAATATTTAGGGTGTGTTTGATTATAAATTTTTTTTATCTTATTATGAATTTTGATACTTATTATTATGTTTGTTTGTCTACTTTTGTTACTATTTCCATTACAATTTCAACGTTACAAAGAATCATTTTTATAAAAAGATTAAACTCTCAAACTAAGATTATTAAATTTTAATTTTGTATCCTTACCTACAATTTATCATAAGAAACACTTAAACTATAGATATTTTGCTTATTTTGTTATTGGCGTCCCTGCAAACGGGACAAGCACTGCCACTGTACCCATTTTTATTTACTGTAGAAGTGGTCCCCACCTGGCACCTATTAGTCTGCACTCTGCTACCACCGTGCATGTCTGCCACGTGACTTTTTTTCCCTGTTTTCCTATTTACATTTTGATATCTAATCTTACTTTCTAAATTTTACTCCTTGATATGGTGAATTCTGATAAGTTATTTTTTTTATATAAGTCTCAATACAAGTGTCTATATCAAAATTTTGTATTTGTAAGCATAAGTTGGGAGTAAAAAAAAAAAGTACATGTATTTTTTAAATTTTATTCCATAATGTGACAGACATTAATAAATTATCTTTTTTAAGATAAGTCTCAATATAAATGTTTATATCAAAATTTTGTATTTAAAATAAAAATTGAGAATAAAAAATAAAAGTATACATAATATTTTCCATACATTTTGCACTACACCTGCACCACCCCCTCTCAATAAGGCAATGAGTTGCCCCCGGACCACAAGTCTAAACACCAAAATTACTATGTAGTGTATTATAAATCATGATTTACTAATTGAATTGAATTTAGAAGATGGTCTCCAAAACATAGATTAACTATTGAAAGGTGAAATATTTGACTCTACTAGCTAATACTTAGCTTGTGACTTGAAAATGTGAGTTCACTCCAGACTCCCTTATAAGATTGTGAATAAAATAAATCATGATGATTTAATAGATAGACGAAGGTTACACTTGTTGTAATTAAGGAATTTTGCTCATTTTGAGATGTTACTCTCGCATTGTCACAGGTAAAATTCAACTTTTAACCTTTTGTGATAAATTTTTATTTTTATAACCAGTTGAGTTATCCACTTAGCGCACAGTCAACTATTTAGGGGGTGTTTGATTGGGAGGAAGGTATTAAGAAGGAAAGGAATTGCAATTCGGTGGAAAAAGAATAAGGTAGGAATAATGTAGGAATTCAAATTACATTGTTTGGTAGAAAGGAATAAAATTATTGAGAAAGAGAAAGAAAGGTGGTATAAAGACTAAAATATACTTGTCTAATAATAATGATAATAACAATCAACAAGAATATTTTTATCATTTTTTCCTTTCTCACAACCATTGAATTGCAATTCAACAAAAGGATCCCTCCAACCAAACACGGTAATTGAAGTTTTCTATTGAATTACAATTCTACCAAAACACCACATTACCCATTTAGTCAGCTCAAGAGCGGGGAGTTAGGAGGCATCGAGGTTAGAAACAGCTTTTTAATAAAGCAATGAGTTAAAGACGCTTGAATTTACAGTCCCTCTCTGCTACAGCCCACCATCCCCACTTTAACCTCTCCCTATCAACTTCAAAACTTTACACATAAGTCATACAGAAACAAGGAAACAGAACAAAAACAGGATACGAAACCCACGAAAAATGTATATATATATCCTAAGGATAATTCTATTTGCACCACCTAATTTGCTATATACACCACTTATTTAATAGGGATAATAACTTTATAGGTGGTGCAAATAGAAAAGTCTACCATCACCAAATATGGTCAAATATTAATATTTATTATTTATTTTTTTAACTATTAAAATATTAATAAAAAAAAAAAAAGATGAACCTGTCACTTTCTCCGGTGAGAAGGCGACCCACTAGGCTGCCTTCTCACGGGAGGAGGTGATTTTTTTTAATGTTTTAATTAATTAAATTTTGAATTAACAAATTATTAATTGCAAGTTTGACTAGGTGGTGCAAATAGCAAAATGTATTCCCATTTGTCTATTTACACCATATATTAATTAATAAAAGTTTTCACCTTTTTACACTTTCAAAGATGATTATTTATGTCCATTTTTAGTCAAAGGGTGGTGCAAGTAACAACATTTTATCCTAATAAGAGCCCAATAAAGTTTATCGTATAACGGAAACTAAAAAAGGTTAGCTTTTCTCCTGCAAATGTGCTTTTAGGTGGGATCACTTCTGGGGAGAAGGGGGAAAAGTTGCACAAATTTCTCCTAGGCGTAAATAACCGAGTTTTTCGCACTTTTGGTCTCACGACTATAGTGACACTATTAGGATTGATTAACGACTTTCAAATCTTGTAATCACGGTCCACGATCATTGTTTTTTTTTTGCAAAAATAGTCCTTCCGACCCATTTTTCGTCAATTTCTCACCGGAGTATGAGCCATTTCCAACAAAACGGGCAGGAAAATGGATCGAAAGGACCATTTTTGCAACAAAATAATAATAATAATAATAATAATAGTTGTGGACCGAGATTGCAAGGTTTGAAAGTCGTGGATCAATGCTGATAATACCACTATAGTCATAAGACAAAAAATGCGAAAAACTCTAAATAGCCTTTATTTTGTTTTGTTTTTTTTTTTTTTTATTGACATAATTTATTTTCCCCCTTTTCCCTCTTCTGACTTCCTTCTATTTCCTACATGACTTGCAAAAAATACACAAATAAGAAAGTACTTGTTTAGTATATTTTATTTTTATTTTAAAATATTAAGAAGTATTTTTGGGAAATTGACAGAATTAAGCATGTCATGCGTGCCCAGATGGCGCGTGCACTGCATGCACCATCTAGGCGTGTAATGCAGCCTCTTTTTTTCACTGCTTTTCACTCTCTTCTCTAGTCATGTAATCTTGATAAAAATCATGAAAAAGAACTCATGGTTGTTGAAGATACTCTTAGAGTTTTATTTTACTAACTTTCTTGGATTTCAATAAGCACATTTTACGTTTGAAACAAACAATATTAAGAATTAATTCTCAACAATGGCATTGGCTAGTGAGGTTGTTAATCGGTCATATATTGATTTAATTATTCAAGATTGTATTTTCATTATTCTTCCAAAAGGCTGAACCCCAACCCTAAATGTCCCCACACTCCGACCCGACAGAGCATTTGGGAGGATTGTATTTCCATTATTAGTACAATAAATGGTTGTGTTATTCGCTATATTCGAAGGGAGAGGAACTGCTTAGCCCATGCTTTGGCCAAAACGGTGGAGGCCAGGGAGAGGTATACTGAGTGGAATAATGTACTTCCTAATTGTCAAGCACCTTGTGTTTAGATGTCATTTAGTGACCTCTCCCATGTGGGAGATCATAAGATCAAGTCTCAGTGGAAGCGTTGTTGACTCTTTGAGCTTCATTTGATTGAGAGAGTATAGTTGAACAGATACTACAATGTAATAGAGGCAGTTGCGTTCAAAAAATATATATGTCTCCTAATTTTCTTGTCTCTTTGCTTGCCTAGCTAATATCTAGGGTTTTTTTTTTTTTCTTCTTCTTTTTTTTTTTTTTGGTTCTACGTGAAAAAGAATTAATTTTGAAAATAATATTATAATTTTAAAAGAATTTTTTTTTTTTCGTATCTTTCAAACTAAGAATAGTTCCATACTTCAATTTCCTGATTTGGTGGGAAAACAGTAGGCGCACCATCTTTTTAAAATTTGTTACACATATTGTTGTTTTGTCACATCATTACCTTATATTTAAAGCATATATACAAAATATGTTAGCGAAAATATATTGGATGTAAAGAAAACACAGGGAAAACCAAAATTAAGAATTTTAGAAGTGTATCATATACGCTTTCATATAACTTTTTAATCACATTGTATTAGTAACATGAGTTTAAGATAAAATTTGTAAAATACAAGAAGTTGACAAATTTCTCAAGTTGTGATGAGTTAATAATTCAATAAAGAAAGGAAAAAATAATCTTAAAATTTTCTTGAACTTATACTGCATATACAAACGCTAAATAAAGGCAATAATGTTGGAAAAAAAAAACCCACAATGAAGGTTACGAGAAATTCATAAAATTTTGTTACCTCTGTACTATCTCACAAATAAGAAAATAATTTACATTTAATATTTAAATTGTTCAGATAGATATATAATTAGTGAATTTTTAGATAGTATTTTGGTTTAATTATGGGTTAAGACTTAAGATTGCACTAATTCATAATATTTGGTCTTATTTTGTGAATCTTAAAATTTTAGGGCAAGGATAAAAAAAAAAAGTGAAAGATGTTGGGTGATTTATGAAGACTTTTAAGTTGGCTTTAAAGAGATGGAAGACATGGAATCAGAATTACACATGTTGTACTGCATGGGCATATGGGAGAAGCTCATAAAAGTAAATAATGAAGAAAACATAATGGCTAATCTTGTAGTGTCACGCCAATAACATTTTGAATAAACAATTTAAGTCTTATATTTAAGGTTCAACCGTTACACTTGTTTCAAATGTCAAAGATCTCATTCTTCCTTGATGGACCTGAACACATTTTGAGTAAGATTAGCTTCGGGAACATGTATATATATATATATATATATATATATCTTGATCATTAGAGACAACAAGTTTTTCATTCCACTCTTACACTTTTAAATTTCTTTTCTTTTCTTTTTGTTTGGAAAACTTAAATGGATGAGTTGTAAACTCATTGTTTATAGCTAAGGATTATTGAAGCTCGGTTCATTTATACAATAGTGAGTTCTTATTATTTTTAATTTCGGCAACGATTGTAGGTATTTATCAATTTCTATTACTAAATTCTGTGATTATTTTAGTATACATGAGATCGACTTGAGTAGTGAGTAGTGACCAATGCTTAATTTGCTAATTGATCAATTGTCATTTAACCTATCGATCTATTATGGTTGTTAATTTAATCTAGTGGTGCTTAGCAATAACCCAGTGTGTATTTGTTAAGGAGTATTTGGTAATCTAATTGTAAAATAAACTCAGTGTGTGTTTGTTCATCAGGATTTGGGTATTTCTTGTTTCTAATGTTATCAATCAATCAATTGGTAAAGGGAAATAACTATAGAAATTTTTTTTTTAAAAAAATAGAGATGAAAATATTTAATTATTTAGAGCATCCTCAATAGATAATAGCATCCACACCTTGTGGATTTTGATGGTTTTTTCAAAAGTTAAAAATTGTGCTTGGTTTTTTAACTGATGTGGAGCATGGTTTTTTCTAATTTATATCTCCTGCACGAGAGAAATTTTTGTGGGGTTCACAATTTGAGAAAGGAAAACAAAAGGAGCTAAGAGTAGCCGTGTGTGGGTGACAGCAAGCGCCTAGTATTGCATGTGCCCGCTGGCGCGTTACCTGCTATTTTTTTTTTTCTGATTTTCTTGTCATATTTTTCTTTTTCCTTTTTTTTTTCTTCTTCTTTTTCTTCCTTTTTTGTTCTCCTTCCTCTCTCTTCTAGTGTCATCTAAAAAATTATGTAAAATCCAGCAATGATATAGAAGCTCTAAGTTTTTGCACAAATTTTTAGATGTCAAGTAGGAGAGAATGAGGGAAGGAAAAAATGAGTATTAAGAATTAAAAAAAAAAAGAAAAAAAAAAAAGGAAATGCTTGGTTAACGCGTCAACAGGCGTGTGGAATGCACGCGCCTGGCTGGGCGCTTCTGGTGCGCCTCACGCACACTAGATGACTTCTATATCTTTTTAAGCGGGGCCCACTATTGAGACAAAAAAACAGTCTCTCCTACAACACCTTCAAATCTTCTCTCTCATATTTTTCTCTCTTCCACATAGGATTGCAAGCCTAAAAAACCTCCCAAAAAACACTCCCCAATAGAGGTTTTGGGATAGTTTTTTTGCACTGCTAAAAACTAATAGAGTGGTTTTTCACAAATTGGGGATGCTTAGTTTTTCCTTGTTTTATTCACCTTCAATGACCTTGGCTTTTGCAGGAGAAAAAAAATATAGGCAGCGTGCTTGGAGCGCACTGCGCGCCCCAGCGGGCGCGTGTTTCCCACACACTCGCTGGGACACTTCAACTGGCAGCCACTCTAAACCCACGACTTTTTTTGGTTTTGTTTTGTTTTTTGTTTTTTGTTTTTTGTTTTTTTTTTTTTAATTTTCAAATTCTTTTTTTTTTCCTTTTCTTTTTTCTTCCCCTTTTCACTATTCCTCTCTCTCCTACTCGGCTTCCTAAAACCAACTAAAAATATTCACTATTGAGGATGCTCTAATGGGGATGCTCTTATATTTTGAATTAAATAATTAGCATCAATATCAATGTCAGCCACCACATATCTTCGTAGACGCCGCTATTTGATAGTTTGCATATCTTCGTAGACGCCACTATTTTCCCAGAAAGTCATGAGGCTAGCTATGGAATTTTTATTAAAGATTCAAACGGGGTGTTTTTTGGAGCGCGCCATGGCCCTATGAACTGTCTAGATGATGCTCACCTCGCGGAATCTATGGCGGTTAAGGAAGTTTTGTCGTGGGCTAAGGATTTGAATCTTACGAAGGTTATAGTGTTTTCAGATTGCTAGACGGTATGCAATTTCTTTAAGAGCTCTTTGCCGGACTTTACTTATACGGGTTGTATTCTGAACAAGTGTCGGAAGATTCAACGAGACTTTGATTCTATGTCTCTTTGTTTTGTGTCTCAATCAGTGAACATAGTCGCTCATACCTTAGCTAGGGCTGCTCGTTCGTATTCTGGTCCTCTTACTTATTGAGGGCTGACAACAAATTTTTTTTAAAAAAAAAACAGAAAAAGTTTAAAAATACGCGCCTATCATACTGGGCGCGATTCTTGCGCTCCACGCGCAATCATCTGACTTTGTTTTCCCTTATCTCTCTTCTGGAGGCCCCCACCAAATCATTCATTGCAGGAGAAAAATCTAATAAAAAATCATTATCCACATTTGATAAAAACTAACCCTCTAGTTTCTTACTGTTTCAAAAACCATAAAAATGCTATTGAGGATGCTCTAAGAATATTTCATTAGAGCAACCTCAATAGCTCTAGTTCTTATGGGGTTTTGAGGTGTCAATTCGAAAAGAGAGGATGACAAGAAAAAAAATTTTAAAAAAGGGTTGACAACAATTTAAAAAAAAATAGAAAAAATTTTAAAATACGTTCCTACTGGACGAGATTCTTGGCTCCACGCTCAACCATCTGTCTTTGTTTTTCCTTTTTTCTCTCCTAACAGGCCCCACACCAAAATCATTCATTGCAGGAGAAAAATTTAACCAAAAATTATTTTCCATTATAAAAACTAACATCTAATTTTTTATTGTTTCAAAAATCATAAAAAATCTCTATTGGGGATGCCCGATGCTCATAGCATGAGGTATTTTATATATATATATATAAAGAAAAGTTACTGTGTAGATATTTTTATAGGGCAATTAATGAGGTATAAAAAGCGGCAAAAAGAAAAACAAAAGAGCATTAAAGAGTTAAAAAAAGAAATTTACCTTACCCCGTTACCCTACTCAACTTCCGCCACCCTCGTTTACTAGTTGCTTGCTACCCTTCTCCGTTTACGGAAGACTGTTCATACCATAATTAGCTTCACCATTTCTCTATTTCTGCGCTTTATTCTCTTCTTATTAAAATTCATCTTTGCACTATACTGGCTCTTCCAACAATGGAGGCTTTCAGCTTGCTCAAGTTCTGGCGCGGTGGTGGTGGTGGTGGAAGCGCCGCCTTCACCGGAGACGCCACCTCCGCTGCTCGTTCTACCGACACCACCACCACCATTCTCACTGCTGTCGCTCCTCATTTCTCCGACTCGGACTCCGACTCTGAAACTGCCTCCGAGGCTGACGGTCCCTTCTTTGACTTGGAGTTCACCGCCGTTCCGGATGAAGAAGATGGAGAGAGCAAGAGTGGTGGGAATGACGGCGGCGGCGGCGGAGGAGGAGGAGGAGGTGATCAGATTAACGGCCTTCAGCATGCAGGGGAAGATGACGGGAGCGAGGCTGATGACTCGGAGAATGAGGAAGGCGAGCTGAATTTGACTTTCTCTACGTCCTCCGCCTCCAGTGTGGACCGTACAGATCCGGACGTCTCGCTCTCTCCGTCGGATGATCTCTTCTTCAAAGGCCGCCTTGTTCCGGTTGAGTCTTCGTCTCTATTGCTGAACGAAACGGAAGCGAATTCGAAATTCCCGGTGTCTCTGGTGAAAACGGCAACCAAGTTCAGAGTCCTGATGTTGAAATTGAAGAAGCCGAAAGCAAATGCAGAGCAGAAACCTGAAAAATCAGAGCCCGACGGAGTGAATCCAGCTAAACCGAAGCCGAGTTCGAGTCCGAAACGAAAGCCTGAGAATGAGAAAGATGAGAGTCAAAGTCGACCGGAGAAGAAGTTTTTCACGGTGAGATTCAAGGTCGAAGAAGTGAATATTAAATCCCTCTTTACCAGGGATAACAGTTCGAAGAACGCCAACAATGGCAAGGCAGCGCAGAAGACGAACGCTGAGGATTCACATTCAAATGTTGATTCGAATTCGAATTCGAGCTCAAGTTCACTTGCGGAAGAGAAGAAATTTTCGAAAGAAATGATGCAGAAATACTTGAAAATGGTGAAGCCATTGTACATCCGTGTCTCGAAGCGGTACGGCGAGAAATTGAGGTTTTCGGGACAGCTGAGCTTATCCGGAGCCGGAGCTAAGGCAGCTCTAGTAGCCTCTCCTCCGCCGCAGCCGACGGCGGAGAAAGGAGAAGCAGAAGCGGCAGAGGTAGCTGAGAAAACGGCGGTTTTGAGCAACGTCAAGAGTCTGAAGCAGGGGAACCTACCGGCGGGACTGCGAGTTGTCCGGAAACATTTAAGTAAAAGCCGATCTGCGCCGTCACCGGTGGTCCCGTCCGGTGAGTTGTCATCTCGACGACGCGACGACTCGCTGTTACAACAACAGGATGGAATTCAAAGCGCCATTTTACACTGCAAGAGATCTTTCAATTCCACCAGAGGTAATCCACTTTAATTAATTTAATTAAATCCCCTGAGGAAATTTCAATTTCACTATATCCAAAAACCAAAACCTATCCGACCATTTTAATTTTTGCGCTAATTATATTGCTCAACAAATGATAAACTTTGATTTTCAGACTCAAATTTGTCCATTTTATCACGCACAACGAGCGATGCATCGCACGAGAAACCCATAAACTTGCTCGCCGTCGCCGATGACTCTTCCTCACCAAAGGGAGCGAAACCCCAAAGCGGTAAATTATCGATTTAGAATATTTTACTGTAGCTAATTACTTTAGTAGGTAAACCTTAGTAAATAGGTAAAACATTATCGCACTCCAGTCTTTAGGGAAGAACTCAATTCAAGAACCAAGCAGTGTTAATCCCTCCCTCCGGACATCTAGGGAAAATCTCCGGCCATTAGGCGGTGGCCGGAAAAAATCGAACTTAGATTCAGTGAATGGATGCTTGTTTAGAAGCTAGCAAATGGTTCTCTTTACAAATGCCAATAAAGTAAAAACTGTGGGCTAGGAGGATGAAGTTTTGATCAAGTCAAATGCTTGTTTATGAGCTATAGGATCAGCCATCCATGAGCTTAGGTAGGGGAAAAAGTTGTTGGGAAGCCATATATTTCCAGTTTGATGCCATAGGTTCTCAACACTGAATGAGTAGTCAATTATGAGATATGCTTTAATCTGCCCTATATATATTAGCTGTGAATGATTATGTGTATCTACTTTGATTCTCTTTTCCTGTAAAAGCTTCATCTTTTGTTCTTTCTATGGGAGATGAAATAGTTGTATCTAAAGTTATATATGTAATAAGTTTGGGAGTGCATAGATTTGTATGGTTGTATGATTGGTGGAGTCTACTTTTGTGTGGAGTTAAGTTTATAGCAATGCAATGATGAACCCCAAGTAGTTGTGGGAGTGATTGCATCTCCAACTGTGGTGGTTTTTGAAAAAAAAAAAAAAGTGATTTTAGTGCACGTGTCCGCTGGGCGGGCAAGTTGCGATGAACGCACAACTCAGGTACCCATTCTTCTCTATGCGGGCCCCACATTTTCAGACCAAGAACCACTCTGATGGTAGAAACTCTATTTCATTTCTCTCTTCCACATCATCTTTGTTTTTTCAAAAACCACTCCAAAATCCATAGATGGAGATGGTGTGTGTTTTCAAGGTGGGAGAAGCCAAGAATTAGCATGCATGATGAGTGTGCTTTTGAGCTTGTCAAAAAGTGTGAAAAAGAATGGAGTCTTTAGTGGTCAACAAATGGGGAAAGTGGTAAACAAAAGATGACTATAAAAACCCGTCTTTTAAGCCCTAACTTTGCTTTTTGTTGTTATTTGTAAAATGGGGAGAACTCAAATTTCATCCCCAATATCCGTTGATGTTTGTAGTTTGTCCAACTTTAGAGTGGAAAGGTGGTGTTTAGTGGGGGATTTGATGTTGATATTGTTGGAGATAGCTTTGTCCTCTTCCTGTGCGGTTGCAACAATTCCTCAATGGCCCCAAAAATTAAAAGAAAAAAAAGATCATGTCCTTTGACTCCACTCTATTCGTACGTAACAATGTTATCCAATTTAGTGTAATGTGACAAACAGTGAATACATGGATTAAGGATGGGATGTGCTCCAATTCTAACATCTAATTCACGGGGTAAAATCATACCAGACAATAATATTTTATAATACAACTAAGTTGACACCTTAAGCAAATGTTTTTTGGGAATATAATCTAAAGACAAGTACAAACTCTAACACACATTTGCTTTTACGGAGGAAATTAAGGGAAAGGAATGACAATTTAATAGGAAAGGAAATAAAGCGAAAATTTAAGCCAAATCGCTTGTGTTCAGATGGCATGTGGTGACCTCTCTTATGTGGGAGGTCATGAGATCGAGTTTTAGTGGAGGCGTTGTTGATTCTTTGAAAGTATATTTGAACATCTACTACAATGTAATAGAGTTGGTAGTATTCAAAACAAAAAAATGTAATAGAGTTGGTAGTATTCAAAACAAAATAATCACATTGACTTAAGTCTAAGACTTAAAAAGTTACTTAGTGGAGGCGTTGTTGATTCTTTGAAAGTATATTTGAACATCTACTACAATGTAATAGAGTTGGTAGTATTCAAAACAAAAAAAAAAAACACAATGTAATAGAGTTGGTAGTATTCAAAACAAAAGAAAAAAACACATTGACTTAAGTTGGGAGTTTGAACCCTCTCTCGTCTAGAAAAATTGCTCATGACACCTCCATGCGCATGGTGCATACGATGCAAAACGATGTCCTTTTGACTAAAAAACACGCGTCCCACTTAAAAAAAAAATCAGGTTCGATTCTCGGCAATAGCATTATTGTGGATATATAGTTATGAATTTCTGGATATATAGTTATTAATTTATGGATATTTAGTTCATTCATTGTAGATATTTACTTCATTCATTCACTGTGGATATATAATTATGAATTTATTGATATATGGTTATGAATTTCTGGATATATAGTTATGAATTTATGGATATTTAGTTCATTCATTGTGGATATTTAGTTCATTCATTGTGGATATTTAGTTCATTCATTCAGTGTGGATATATAATTATGAATTTGTGGATATATAGTTATGAATTTATGGATATATAAAAATGTTATTGCCGGGAATCGAACCTGATTTCTTTTTTAAGTGGGACGCGCGTTTTTTTAACCAAAACGACGTCGTTTTGCATCGTATGCACCGTGCGCAAGGTGCATTCGGTTGCACAGCATAATTTGCGTGACACCTCATGACAAAAAAAAAAAGGATCCGGTGCGAATGGAATTAGTCTTGAGTATGGTACGGACATGCTCAGGACACCTCATTGTTTGACAAAAAAGGAGTTACTTATGATAAAAATTGTAATATATATATACTTATGACCGTAAGACAGTCTCATAAGAGAATTTGTAAAATTTATTATACTAAACATAAAATTATATATAGAATTCTCTTTAATTAGGAAAGAGTGTTCTAATTGTGATGCGGAAAGACAATTGGTATATGGAAAACTGGAAACTCCTTTACATTTTAATGATTTTGAGAATAGGCATCAATGCCGCCATGTCCATTTTTCTTCTTTTTGAAGAAGCACTCAGTTAAATAATAATAATAAATAAATAAAATTAGGAGTTTAGAAGGGAAAGTAATACCAAAACTTAGTATTCCTATTATTAGACAACTTTTTTTTAGGTAGTTTACTATTTTACATTTGTAAACTCTCTAGCTTATATATAGTCCTTTTAAGTCCAAAAAAGAATCCAAGTTCTCTATACAATCTCTCAATTACTGTACTCATTCCTTTAAACAATGTCCCAACAAAACGTTGTTCCAACTATTTTTCCATATGAAATTACTCCAACTCAATCTTCAACCCCATCTGATTCGTTACATATAATCCCATGGATCAAATTACATCGTGTGTTGATCATAGTTATGGTTATAATTGGAATCATTCTTATTGCATGCTTATATCTCAATTATAACCGCGGTAGCAAAAGAAACAACGGAGATTTAGAAGCTGGCCAAGATACTGTTGCACCTATAGCATCAAATGCAGCACCAACGACATCAAATGCAACACCTACAACATCAAATGCATAATCATCTGAGATGATGATTTATTAGCATTTAGGTTACAAAATATATATGTTTAAAGTTTTCTATATTTTTCCGTTTGGATATACTTATTAGTATTTAGTTCGTTAGTATATGTCTATGTTGTCAAACACATTACTTTTAATGCAAGTAAGCTCAATTTTGGCACATAATTACTAGCACCATGATTATTTTTCAGTAATTATGTGAGAATATATACCAAGTATTCAACTTATTATTATTTTTTTTAGTTTTGATGTTGATACTGTTGGGGATAGCTAGCTTGTAGTCCTGTTCCTGTGCGGTTGCAACAATTCCTCAATGGCCCCAAAAATTAAAAGAAAAAAAGATCATGTCTTTTGACTCCATTCTATTCGTACGTAACAATGTTATCCAATTTAGTGTAATGTGAGAAACAGTGAATACATGGATTAAGGATAGGATGTGCTCCAATTCTAACATCTAATTCACGGGGTAAAATCATACGAGACAATATTTTATAATACAACTAAGTTGACACCTTAAGCAAATGTTTTTTGGGAATATAATCTAAAGACAAGTACAAACTCTAACACACATTTTGCTTTTACGGAGGAAATTAAGGGAAAGGAAGGACAATTTAATAGGAAAGGAAATAAAGTGAAAATTTAAGCTAAACACCTTGTGCTCAGATGACATGTGGTGACCTCTTTCATGTGGGAGGTCATGAGATCGAGTCTTAGTGGTGGCGTTGTTGAATCTTTGAAAGTATATTTGAACATCTACTACAATCTAATAGAGTTAGTAGTATTCAAAAGAAAAAAAACCACATTGACTTGTTTGTGACTTAATGGGAACATTGTTCATATTATTTTTGTTTTAGTATTTTGTCGGTTAAAGTACCTGCTAGGTCCCTGTACTATAGCATTTTGTTCATTTTAGTCCTTGTACCTTAATTTTGTTCAATTCAATCCTTATACTTTAAAATTTAGAACAATTAAGGACAAAATTTAACACCGTTTATTTTTTCCGTTAAGTTTTCCCACATGACGTTCGATTTGTCATGTTAGATTTTGTCCAGAAATAATATTGTTTTATGCCACACCACAAAAGTTGACATGGCAATACCATATCACAAAATTTGACATGACAAATCGAACGCCACGTGAGCAAACTTAACAGAAAAAATAAACAGTGTTATGTTTTGTCCTTAATTGTTCTAAATTTTAAAGTACAGGGATTGAATTGAACAAAATTAAGGTACAAGGACTAAAATGAACAAAACGCTACAGTACAAGGACCTAGCAGGTACTTTGACCTATTTTCTCACGATTTTCCTATTTTACCCTTCTTTACTATTATTATTATTATTATTATTATTATTATTATTATTATTATTATTATTATTATTATTATTATTATTATTATTATTATTATTGTTGTTGTTGTTGTTGTTGTTGTTGTTGTTTCCTTGAATATCCCTACATTCTGTTGGTGTAAACTTTAGTAACGGAATATTCAATTAACTATTTATTATTCTTAACATACTCATTGATTTTCAGAAAGAAAGATTTTAGGTTCAAATCACATCCCAATTAGAATTGGCATAATTGTTAAATATATACTACGAATATCTTAGAGTATATTAAAAAAATACAATATAAAATTTAACATTAACTTTGGTCAATTAATTAGCCAAGCTATATACATATCATTCAAAGTTAAGTATCAAAGATTATAAATAATGAACCTTAAAAATCATTTTCTTGCTTTTATATATATATATATATATATATATATATATATATATATATATATATATATATATATATAATCGATCTAGGTTACATTTTTAATTTTTTTTAATTAATCTTCTTTTAATTATTTAAAACAAAACTTAATATTTTAATTATTTGGAATGGTTTAAGTTATTATTGTATTAATAATTTATAATATCTATTAAATATATATGTCCGTAACCAGGTGTCGAAATTGTGTGTTTATATTCATGGTATTTAATATTAATATATTATTCCATTGTGAAATTTTGACACAAACAATGCTCTTAGTCCATCTCGAGACGTATGAGGTTATGATGCAATTTAATACTTATGTTGAAAAATGTAATACTAATCATGAATAAATTATTTGTTACTTATTAAAAAAAGTATAATACTTTTACTGGTAAATGTAATACTAATCATTGATAAATAATTTAATTGTTTAAAAAAAGTTTAATATTTATGATAAAAAAAAAGAAGATACTTTTGATAAATTAAAAAATGTAATATTTTTAAATGAAAATGTAATATAGTTAATACCCAAAATTGTCCTTAACTATAATGATTTTTTTCAATTTCGTCCTAATGTAGTCCAAGACTTTTGTGGTTTTGCTTAATTTAGTCATCTGTCTGTTATTCTGTCCATTTAGTGTTAAATAGAGGGACAATTCAGTAATTTTAATATTGACATTTCTTTACTCCTAGACTTGTGAAGTGCGAAATCTATTTTTCTTTTACGAATTACTCCCAAACCTATGAATATAAAATTTGATTCGCAGATCTAGGAGTAATTCGTAAAAGAAAAAGAGATTTCACACTTTGCATAATTGCATGCTTAGAGTAAAGATAGGTCAATATTGAGATTACTGAATTGTTCCTTTATTTAACACTAATTTGAAATAATAACAAACGGAGGACTAAATTGAGCAAAAACACAAAAGTCTGGGACTACATTAGGTCACCAAAGTCGTTTATGACGAAATTGAGAAAAACCAATATAGTCAAGGACCATTTTGGGTATTAACTTAAATGTAATATTAAGAGTTAAAAAGTTACTTATGATAATCAACTTGGTTGGCGTGAGTGGCTATGCACTCTCATCCCTTAAGAAAGGTCGGGAGTTTGAACCCTCTCTCGTCTTGAAAAATCAATATGGCCAGGGTCAGGAGTTCGAACCCCTCGCGTATGGAACAATCATCTGGCCAGCATTGGGCCGACTTGGTGCGAATGGGAATTTAAGTGACACTTCATTGTCTGACAAAAATGGAGTTACTTATGAATGATGGAAACTCCTTTACATTTTAATGATTTTGAGAATAGGCATCAATGCCGCCATGTCCATTTTTCTTCTTTTTGAAGAAACACTCAGTTAAATAATAATAATAATAATAATAATAATAATAATAATAATAATAATAATAAATAAATAAATAAAATTAGGAGTTTAGAAGGGAAAGTAATACCAAAACTTAGTATTCCAATTATTAGACAACTTTTTTTTTTTAGGTAGTTTACTATCTTACATTTATAAACTCTCTAGCTTATAATATGAAATTACTCCAACTCAATCTTCAACCCCATCTGATTCTTTACATATAATCCCATGGACCAAATTACATCATGTGTTGATCATAGTTATGGTTATAATTGGAATCATTCTTATTGCATGCTTATGTCTCAATTATAAGCGCGGTAGCAAAAGAAACAACGGAGATTTAGAAGCTGGCCAAGATACTGTTGCACCTATAGCATCTAATGCAGCACCAACGACATCAAATGCAACACCTACAACATCGAATGCATAATCATCTGAGATGATGATTTGTTAGCATTTAGGTTACAAAATATATATGTTTAAGGTTTTCTATATTTTTCCTTTCAGATATACTTATTAGTGTTTAGTTCGTTAGTATATGTCTATATTGTCAAACACATTACTTTTTATGCAAGTAAGTTCAATTTTGGCACATAATTACTAGCACCATGATTATTTTTCAGTAATTATAGCGAGAATATATACCAAGTATTTAACTTATTATTATTATTTTTAATTTTGATGTTGATATTGTTGGGGATAGCTTTGTCCTCTTCCTGTGCGGTTGCAACAATTCCTCCATGGCCCCAAAAGTTTTTTTTTAAAAAAAAAATCATGTCTTTTGACTCCACTCTATTCGTACGTAACTATGTTATCCAATTTAGTGTAACGTGACAAACAGTGTTACCATAATTTAAATCCTCCTAAATGCTCTGTCAGGCCGGAGTGTGGGGGCCCTTAGGGTTTGGTTCAGCCTTTTGGAAGAATGGATTAAGGATGGGATGGGCTCCAATTCTAACATCTAATTTACGGGGTAAAATCATACCAGACAATATTTTATAATACAACTAATTTGACACCTTAAGCAAATAATGTTTTGGGAATATAATGTAAAGACAAGGGCATTTAATTTGCTTTTATGAAGAAAATTAAGGGGAAAGGAATTGCAATTTAATAGGAAAGGAAATAAAGTGAAAATTTAAAGTTTTAAACCACATTGATTTGCCAATGACTTTGTGGTTTAGTTGCACGAAGTGACTCTATCAAATAGGAGGTCAATACTACATTATAATATAATCAATAGTACTAAAAAAAAAAAAAACAGTAACTTGTTTGTAAGAATATAATTATTGAGAATTTCAATTCCATGTTTGATATTTATGAGATTTGAAAGAAAATAAGTAGTATAAAGATCAAAATGTTTATATTTATTATATTATTATTTTTTACTAAATAATAATAAGAGTTAATAAAGTTGCAACTCTAATGGGAACAAAAAAATGTTGGTCTAATTATTTATTTAAATGAATTGTTCATATTATTTTTGTTTTAGTATTTTCTTACGATTTTTCCTATTTTACTCTTTATTATTATGATTATTCCCTTGAATATCCCTACATTTTGTCAGTGTAAACTTCAACGAAATATTCAATTAACTATTTATTATTCTTAACTTACTCATTGATTTTCATAAAGAAAGGTCTGATCTTAGGTTCAAACCACATCTCAATTAAGGTTGGCATAATTGTTGGATATATATTATGAATATGTTAGAGTATATTAAAAAAATATACTATAAAATTTAACATGAACTTTGGTCAATAAATTAACCAAACTATATACATATCATTCAACGTTGATTAAGGAGCTCCAAGTTGATTCCATACAGATTGAGTCTGACTGTTTGAACGTAATAGAAAGCATCAAGATTCAGCAGCTCTACTCTTCTTTTGATCTCATCATTAATGATGTTAGAGAACTAGCTAAAGAGTTTATGCGTATTAGCTTTTTGTTTGCTAAGCGGTCTGCGAATAAGGTTGCCCATTTTCTAGCTAGGGAAGCCTTGTTTAAGTCTGACTGTTCGGTTTGCTTTCATTTTCCGTTTTCGTCTGTTGTTTCGGCTATTGCCTTAGACTCTTAATTAATATATTTGTCTTTTCTTTCAAAAAAAAAAAACCATTCAAAGTTGAGCATCAAAGATTACAAATAAGGAACCTTAAATATCATTTTCTTGCTTTATATATATATATATATATATATATATATATATATATATATATATATATATATATATATATATATATATATATATATATATATATATAGTAGATTTCCAATGAGAACATTTGCTTAGGTGAGAACGTGAGAACAAATCATTCTCAATACGCAATCAAGATTCTCAATACATGTACATGGTAATAATAATGTGGAAAGATAACAAAAGTTATAACGGCAGAGATATTTTTGTCCAAAAAATTATGTAATACAATTTTTAAAGCATAAGATACAAAAAATATTAACAGAAAAAATGGATATAAACCAGAGATATAACCTGGATTAAAACTTATTATGTTTTTATATTTTGAGAATAGGCATCAATGCCGCCATGTCCATATTTTCTTCTTTTTGAAGAAGCACTCAGTTAAATAATAATAATAATAATAATAATAATAATAATAATAATTATTATTATTATTATGATTATTATTATTATTATTATTATTATTATTATTATTATTATTATTATTATTATTATGCGTTTAGAAGGGAAAGTAATACCAAAACTTAGTATTCTTATTATTAGGCAATTCTTTTTAGGTAATTTACTATCTTACATTTGTAAACTATCTAGCTTATATATAGTCTATTCAAGTCCAAAAAAAAAAAAAAAAAAAAAGAATATAATCCAAGTTCTCTAATCTCTCAATTACTGTAGTCATACCTTTAAACAATGTCCCAACAAAACGTTGTTCCAACAAATTTTTCCTATGAAATTGCCCCAACTCAATTTTCAACCCCATCTGATTCTTCCCATACAAATTATATAATCCTATGGATCAGTATATGTCTTAAGTTGATCATAATTATTATGCTTATTATATCCTTATATGGCTATTATAAGCGTTGTAGCAAAAGAAACAATGCAGTTTTAGAAGCTGCCCAAGATACTGTTGCACCTACAGCATCAAATGCATAATCATCTGAGATGCATGATTTGTTAGCATTTATGTTACAAAATATATATGTTTAAGATTTTCTATATATTCCCTTTTGGATATATACTTATTAGTGTTTAGTTCGTTAGTATATGTCTCTATGTTGTCAAGCACATTACTTTTTATGCAAGTAAGTTCAATTTTAGCACATAATTACAAGCACCATGATTATTTTTCAGTAATTATAGTGAGAATATATACCAAGTATTTAACTTATTATTATTTTTAATTTTTTTATTATTCTAAACTCTAATAATGATCACAGTAGCGCTCTTCTATGATCCCCAAAACCTTTGCTCTCCCGTGAATCGTAGTAGTCATACCGACGGGCAGTTCGCCGGCGATCAAATCACTGGCCAGCCGCGGCACGCCCATTAAATTCTGGACCATAACGATACCGACGGGTAGTTCGCCGGCGATCAAATCACTGGCCAGCCGCGGCACGCCCATTAAATTCTGGACCATAACGATGACCGTCGCGTTTATTTTCAACGTCCGCCTTGCCCGGGCGTTCCCCGGTGGAACCTGGGCTTCACCCACCACTCTCCCGTCGTACAACAAGCTCATCGTGGCCTCGTCGAACCTGAACTACGCGGCGTTCGGGTTTTTCACCGACACGCCGGCGAACAGAACGTTGGGGTTAAGGTTCCTTGTCGTGAGAGAGCTTAGACCCTCGATCTGGATCGAGTCCATCCTCACCTTAGGATCCTTTACGCGGAAATCCGTGAAAGCTAAAATCAGAATCACCAGAAGTATGATCAAAGTCACCACGCTGCAACACCCGCAACACTTGATGCACTTGCGTCTCCGTCCGGCCGCCGCTTTCGACGTCGTCCGCACGGTGGCTGTGCCCGGAAACAGCCGGTGCTAATGGCTGGACTTGCTCGTGCGCCGGCGATTGTGGAGTGGTTGTAGCCATCATCAACTAATAACTCAACTTTAATTCGGTGATAATCCCCTATACTAATATTTGTGAGTTTGCCAATTACTCTTAAAAAATGACACCCCTATCAGCCATTGATCTGAAATCATGTGGCTTAGATTTTTTGATATAACATTTTGATTAAATTTTTTTTAATTGCCCTCAATTTATAACTAAATTACAAGTTTGCCATATAGCCTACTTTTCTCTTTTTGTCTTCTTTCGAAGACAACCCCACGTGGCTGCTATCATCTTCCCCTTCATTTTTTTTTTTAATTTGTTTTCTTTCTCCAAAACCAGAACCATACATTTCTTCTTCTTTTCCCATTTTTCTTTCTGTAATTACAAGGCTAAGCAAAGCCTCGGTTTTTAGCTCTTGAGACAGCTTCACGGTATAGTTGGTGACCGAAACATCGAGGCAGAGTCGGAAGCTGACACTGGATTGAAGGACGAAGGCGGAGAATGAAACGACTCCGATCAAAACAACGGCAAGGATGATGATGATCTGCCACGACCGGTCTATTGCTTCGATGCCAACCAAGAATTTGCCGGAGACCAAAGCGAATGAAACCAGAACCCAAAGCATTTCCAAATTCCAAGTTCCAGTAAAAACTGATGAAGAGAAAGGCAAGATTGTGAGTCTGTTTTCAAAGCTCTGGATTTGTTGTTTTAGTCACTTTGTAGTATATGGTATAGAATAAAGTATATTTTTAACTATAGATAATTTAAAAACCGAATGCCACAACCTTCAATAACATATTGGCCCCCAAAATTTGTATGTTACTGGCTCTATTACAATGTAGTATCTGTTCATATACTTTCTCAACCTACTGAAACACAAAGAACCAATAACGCCTCCATTGAGGCCCGAACTCATAATAATCTTCCAAATGGAAGTCCAACTCGGATACCATTAGACCACGTAGTCGTGGTCTTTATTGAATTATTGGAGATGAATTCATCCAACCTCACCACAACAAAAAAGGTCTAAATATTATAGTTAAATTGTCTCTTAGAACACTATGCATTTAGTTCTAAGGAAAATAAAATACATTGCAATGGTGGGCTCTCCGCACTAACAAATCCTGGCTCCGCCCTTGAAACTCCGGTAACTGGAAAATATTATTATTTTTTCTAAATATCATAATCAGAAATTGATTTTATGTGTTTCTAACAGTATTTTTTGTGACTTGCGACTCATCAACCTTTACATTCAAAATCACTTATATTTATTGGGGACGAAAAGGTCAATCTTTCATAGAGGGAAGTTCCAAAATTCTCGATCAACACCATACTAATTAAGGCGGCTAGGTATTTAAAAGCCCTTCTCATGCATGTTCCTTCTTAAGATGGTTTGTGCTTTTGCAAAAAAAAAAAAAAAAAAAAAAAAGTTTATTATTCAACTTATTAATTGTGTATATTCTTTGAGTTGAATCATTTTTCCTAGAAAATACCACTGACTGCATGGCAATTGAATCATCAAATTTTCTATGTCAATGTGTTCTGGGTCAGACAAATGGAAAGTGTATTAAATTTAATATATTTATATATGAACACAATCAGATATTCAAATGCCTCACTATCAATAGCAAAATATTCTAAGAATGTTAATAGATTATTATGTAAAAATTGGGAAGCATCGAAGGGGAAGTTGAGGTGGGAAAGGTTGTAAATTAAAGGAGCTAGAAAATTAATAAAAAATGTTGCTAAAAGATCCAAATTTAGAGTTGGATAATGTTGTAATAATGCAACAACAAGACTAAATTAAAGCAAGAGTGTTCGAGGAGAAGCTATTTGAAGACAAGGTTTACGGGAAAGATGAGTTCTTCCATTTCTCCGCCAAGCCAGCTTTAGATGAAATTGATTGTTCTCTTTTAGATCAATCAAAATTGATTGTTCTATTCTAGACCTAAATAATTGATCGGTGCCTAATACAATGGATATGATATTTTGTTATAATAATGTACTATTATGGTTTAATTTGTCATTATCATTTTGGAATTATAATTATATCATGTTGATTATTAAAATTTTTTATATATCATACCATTTAAAAATTAGAAAACATCAATTTATCGTTGGGCATAGCGTTTCGCGCAAAGCATGTGCCTGCAACTAATAATGTAATAGGAGCTAGTATAGGAGCTTATGAACGCGAAGAAGAATAAACAGCTCCGTAAAAAAACTATCTTGCCCTCATGAATAAAAAATTTTAAAAGATTTAAATTTTTTTGGCCAATTTTCACCGGTGATTTTGCCGAAAGTACCAAATATGCTAAAAAACATAGTTAAAGAACTAAATTGTTAATTTTAAAAGTCATGGAGTGAAATTAACAAGCCCCTATAATCATAACACTAAAAATATAATTTGCTCATTTATTAAATTAATAATAGCACATGGCTCGCGCGTTACACTTACTAGTTTTAATGATTTTGAAAATAGGCATCAATGCCGCCATCTCCATTTTTCTTCTTTTCGAAGAAGCACTCAGTTAAATTACTTAAATAATAATAATAATAATAATAATAATAATAATAATAATAATATTATTATTATTATTATTATTATTATTATTTTTTTTTTTCTTGAATATCCCCACATTCTGTCAGTGTAAACTTTAGTAACGGAATATTCAATTAACTATTTATTATTCTTAACATACTCATTGATTTTCAGAAAGAAATATCTTAGGTTCAAATCACATCCCAATTAGAATTGACATAATTGTTAAATATATACTACGAATATGTTAGAGTATATTAAAAAAGTACAATATAAAATTTAACATTAATTTTGGTCAATTAATTAGCTAAGCTATATACATATCATTCAAAGTTAAGTATCAAAGATTATAAATAATGAACCTTAAAAATTATTTTTTTTTTTTGCTTTTATATATATATATATATATATATATATATATATATATATATATATATATATATATATATAAAAGCTAGGTTACATTTTTAATTTTTTTTAATTAATTTTCTTTTAATTATTTAAAACAAGACTTAATATTTTAATTATTTGTTACATTATTTGGAATGGTTTAGGTTATTATTGTATTAATAATTTATAATATTATTAAATATATATGTCCGTAACTAGGTGTCGAAATAGTGTGTTTATATTCATGGTATTTAATATTAATATATTATTCCATTGTGAAATTTTGACATAAACAATGCTCTTAGTCCATCTCGAGACGTATGAGGTTATGATGGAATTTAGCACTTAGGTTGAAAAATGTAATACTAATCATGAATAAATTGTTTGTTACTCATTAAAAAAATATAATACTTTTGATGGTAAATGTAATATTAATCATTGATAAATAATTTAATTGTTTAAAAAAGTTTAATATTTATGATAAAAAAAAAAAAGAAGATACTTTTAATAAATTAAAAAATGTAATATTTTTAAATGAAAATGTAATAGAGTTAATACGCAAAATTGTCCTTGACTATAATGGTTTTTTTCAATTTCGTTCGAATTGACTTTGGTGACCTAATGTAGTCCAAGACTTTTGTGTTTTTGCTCAATTTAGTCATCCGTTTGTTACCAATTTGAGAGAATAACAAACGGAAGATTAAATTGAGCAAAAACCACAAAAGTCTGAGACTACATTAGGTCACCAAAGTCGTTTATGACGAAATTGAGAAAAACCACTATAGTTAAGGACCATTTTGGGTATTAACTTAAATGTAATATTAAGAGTTAAAAAGTTACTTATGATAATCAACTTGGTTGGCGTGAGTGGCTGTGCACTCTCATCCCTTAAGAAAGGTCGGGAGTTTGAACCCTCTCTCATCTGGAAAAATCAATATGGCCAGGGTCAGGAGTTCGAACCCCTCTCATATGGAGAATATGGTACTGGCATGCTCAGGACACCTCATTGTCTGACAAAAAAAGAGTTACTTATGAATGAGGATCCGTAATACAGTCTTATAATTTGTAAAATTTATTATATTAAACATAAAATTATATATAGAATTCTCTTTAATTAGGAAAGAGTGTTCTAATTGTGATGCGGAAAGACAATTGGTATATGGAAAACTGGAAACTCCTTTACATTTTAATGATTTTGAGAATTTTGAAGAAGCACTCAATTAAATAATAATAATAATAATAATAATAATAATAATAATAATAATAAATAAAATTAGGAGTTTAGAAGGGAAAGTAATACCAAAACTTAGTATTCCTATTATTAGACAACTTTATTTTTTAGGTAGTTTACTATCTTACATTTGTAAACTCTCTAGCTTATATATAGTCCTTTCAAGTCCAAAAAGAATCCAAGTTCTCTATCTAATCTCTCAATTACTGTGCTCATTCCTTTAAACAATGTCCCAACAAAACGTTGTTCCAACGATTTTTCCATATGAAATTACCCCAACTCAATCTTCAACCCCATCTGATTCTTCACATATAATCCCATGGATCAAATTACATCGTGTGTTGATCATAATTATGGTTATAATTGGAATCATTCTTATTGCATGCTTATGTCTCAATTATAAGCGCGGTAGCAAAAGAAACAACGGAGATTTAGAAGCTGGTCAAGATACTGTTGCACCTATAGCATCAAATGCAGCACCAACGACATCAAATGCAACACCTACAACATCAAATGCATAGTCATCTGAGATGATGATTTGTTAGCATTTAGGTTACAAAATATATAAGTTTAAGGTTTTCTATATTTTTCCTTTCGGATATACTTATTAGTGTTTAGTTCGTTAGTATATGTCTATGTTGTCAAACACATTACTTTTTATGCAAGTAAGCTCAATTTTGGCACATAATTACTAGCACCATGATTATTTTTCAGTAATTATAGTGAGAATATATATCAAGTATTTAACTTCTTTTCTTTTTTAAATTTTGATGTTGATATTGTTGGGGATAGCTTTGTCCTCTTCCTGCCCCCCCCCCCCCCAAAAAAAAATAAAATAAAAAAATCATGTCTTTTGACTCCACTCTATTCGTACGTAACAATGTTATCCAATTTAGTGTAATGTGACATACATGGATTAAGGATGGGATGGGCTCCAATTCTAACATCTAATTCACGGGGTAAAATCATACCAGACAATATTTTATAGGGAAATTTGTAAAAATGCCCCTTTATAATATGCCAATTATCAATGTCACTCCTAAAATTATGAGTGGTGTAAATATTGCCCTTCAATTATCAAAATGGTGCACATATAGCCTCTCACGTAACGGATCATCAATGCCGCCATCTCTATTTTTTCTTCTTTTCGAAGAAGCACTCAGTTAAATTACTTAAATAATAATAATAATAATAATAATAATAATAATAATAATAATAATAATAATATTATTATTATTATTATTATTATTATTATTATTATTATTATTATTATTATTATTATTATTATTATTATTCTTTATATCGTTATATATAAGAGTCGATAAAGTTAGACCTATAATGGGTATAAAACATATCCGTCAAATTATTAAATAAAATATATAGTTCAGATTGTAAAAATTTTAACTTTTTCTTGAGATTTATAAATTTATCCTTAATTATAGGGAGATGTGTCAAATAGGCCCATCTACTACTACCAAGTGCTCAATTCCCACCACGAACTAAACTAAAGGCTAATTAACCACACTTACCTGCTAAATTTGTTCACTTGACTTTTTTGCAAGTTGCTAACAGGTTACCAATCCAATTATTATTAAAAAACTAATTTTAAAATAATTTTAAAATTAAAAAAAAAAACACGAAATTTCATAGCCAATGCAAGTCGCTGCCATGGCCGAAGAACGCTCCTTATCTCTCTTTTTTCGTTCGTAATCGTTGTTGACTACAGAGGGGAAAACAATTAATTGTGGCTAAAAAGTCATTAGGCTTAATGGACTAAGCTAGTTAAATAATATTAACTTAGGATAAAACCAAAAAAAAAAAAAAAACTAAAAAAAACTAAAAATAATAATAAAAGTCATTAGGCTTGTGAAATTCCATTTTTTTTAATTTTTAATTATTTTTTTAATAATTAGATTAGTAACCTGTTAGCAACCTGCAAAAAAAGTCAATTGAACAAATTTAGCAGGTAAGTGTGGCTAATGAGCCTTTAATTTAGTTCGTGGTAGAAATTGAGCACTTGGTAATAGTAGATTAGCCTATTTGACACTTCTCCCTTAATTATATGATTTTATTCCCTTAAACACCCACACACTGTTAACTTCTTTGTTAAAAATTATATTCTCCGTTAACTTACTCATTAATTTCAATAAGAAATGTCTTAGGTTCAAACATCATCCCAATCAAAGTTGGCATAATTAACTTTCTTAATCTATTTTATTCTTATTAAATCAAATAAATTAGTTGCCACAACAAAAAATAATACATATGCATTTCTTTAATTTAAAATTATGTGTCTATAAGGCCTTTATTCAAAAAAAAAAAATATTCATTATTAATAAATTAAATAAGAGAAATAATTTATTAGTTATATTATTTTTATTTTCTCCCATGCAAAAATTCTTTACATTCAAATTCATCAATGGATTATATTCACTACATTGTCCATTATCTTTTTTTGAAAACCATTGTCCATTATCTTCTTTTTACACTATCTTGTAATTAAATATCAAAGTTATAATACAAAATAATATTATATATTTATTTACCAAGTATTTTAATAAGACCATGAAAATAAATTTAAAAAATAGTTTGAAGCCAATCATATAAATTACTTGGGGGAATTGTTGACCAAGAATATTAAAATAACCCAACAAATTGAAGCGGGAAACTAACTCGTAATATCTTTGGATTACATCATATTTAAAATGTTCAAATTTTTACTACTTTATCTAATCTTATTCCTTAAACTATGGATTTCTATATTCACATTTCACAATAACTCATTCACAATAATGATTGAACCAAATGAACTCCGAACGGACCACCTAAATGACTAATATGTTTTGATGTTGATAATAATATGTAAATGTTAATTATATCATTATCTTACGTAGCTACATTTAAAACTCATTATTAAACTATCAATGTAGGGCAATAGAACATCATAACACATTTGATGCATTGAAAAGATGTCGAAACTACAACCATACTGCAATCAATTTGGCAAACCTATAAAATGAAAAAATTTCAGAATAGCCACCGTTAATTCATTCATTGATGCTCTATGTAAAATACTTATTTTGCATTCATTAAATATATTAGAACTAATATAAATTTACAATTCATTTCATCTACTAGACTCAACCTGCTTAGATTATGGCAAAATCAGCATCAATCTTTACAACAAAATTACTTGGTATATCAAATGTAGTCACTATTTAAAAAAAAAAAAAAGTTTATGCACAAAGTAATTTAACACCAAGGTTAGTATCAATTCAATAAAAAAAAAAATTAAAAACACACGCACACACGCAAAATCAAGTATTACAACTCATTCATATTAATTCTAAAAATATGAACTTAAAAAATAAAATGTGCAAAATGGATATGAAAATTATTGATAAATTGGACACGTTGCAGCATCAGTATTCTAACTACCTGCAGAGTTATTGTTGTTACTATCAAGTAAACAATTTTTTTTTTTTTTTTTAAAAAACAGTTACAGAAGATGAGAATACAAGAGTGTATATCTCAGTATACCTCTAAACACTCCTATATATTAGGATACAATCTCAAACTAATTCTATCACCACATATTAACTAACTATAGGTTATACAAATAATAACATCAATAATAATAATACTCACGCCCATGAACCTTATACAAATATAATAAATATTAATATTTTATTTAATACTTCCACATGAAATATGTAGGAGAAAAATTACCACTACAAAATATCAACAAAGACTTTCAAGATCAAGAATTCATAGTACAACTAAGATCTCAGTCATATACCCAATAAGGAAAATCTACAGCTTCCTACACCATAATCTCATTGTATGACGTTTTCATTTATGCTACCAACAATAACCCAATTGCAAATAACACACTGCCAACAAAAAAAAAAAATGACAAATAGTGAAGATGAAGACAATGACAATGCTACTCAAAAGAGAATTAAGAATACTTAGAAAAATTCAAACTAAAAGTAGTATTTATAAGTAGTATTTATTTAGACTATCGTTTTTAGACTAAGTGTTTAGCCTATCGATTTTACAAAGTTGCAAACATTTATTTCAGTAACAATTATAATGAATCTCCTATATTATATTGCATTCATATACTTTGAGTTACATATTTAAATAAACAAATTCGACATTCAATTACCTATGTATGAATTTCTCCTATATAATCTTGCATTGATATATTTTAAAATACTTATATTTAAATATAATCATTGAGTATTAAACCATTCGCGTAGTGCGCGTGTAAAACTATAGTAATAATAATAATATTAGGAGGAGTGTGGGGGGCCTTTAGAATTGGGGTTCAACCTTTTGAAAGAATAATAATATTAGGAATTTAGAAGGGAAAGTAATACCAAAACTTAATATTCCTATTATTAGGCAACTTTTTTTTTTTTTTTTTTTTTTGGATAGTTTACTATCTTACATTTGTAAACTCTCAAGCTTATATATAGTCCTTTCAAGTCCAAAAAAAAATCCAAATTCTCTAATCTCTCAATTACTGTAGTCATTCCTTTAAACAACGTCCCAACAAAACGTTGTGTCAATGATTTTTCCATATGAAATTGCCCCAACTCAATCTTCAACCCCATTTGATTCTTTCCCAACTCAATCTTCAACCCCATTTGATTCTTTCCCAACTCAATCTTCAACTCCATCTGATTCTTTCCATATAACCCCATGGATCAAATTATATATTGTGTTGATCCTATTTATGGTTATAATTGGGACGATTATTATTGGATACTTATGTTTCAATTGTAAGTGCAGTAACAAAAAAAAGAAATAATAACGCAGATTTAAAAGCTGGCCAAGATACTGCTGCACCTACAACATCAAATGCACCACCTACAACATCGAGTGCACCACCTACAACATCAAATGCATAATCATCTGAGATGATTTGTTAGCATTTATGTTTCAAATATATGTTTAAAGTTCTTTATATTTTCTCTTTTGGATATACTTATTAGTGTTTAGTTCGTTAGTATATGTCTCTATGTTGTCAAACACATTACTTTTTATGCAAGTAAGCTCAACTTTGGCATGTAATTGCTAACACCATGATTATTTTTCAATAATTATAGTGAAAATATATATCAAGTATTTAACTTATTATTTTTTAAATTTTGTATTATATTCTAAACTCTAATGATCAAATTCCAAAATTAGTAATGTAATTTTTACTTAACTCACCCGGCACAAACACATAAAATAAAAGTCAAAATCCTAATAAAAATTGAACCAAACACCTCTCAACCACAAAGAATTACAAACTCTATATGAGGAATTTGGGATCAACAATAGTTTTAATAGCCAGGGCAGGCTAGGCGGCCATGGTTCTAACCAACCTATGGCTGGATTGTCCAATAATTAGCCAGAAGCCATAGCCAATTTGGACACAGTTTGGCCAAAAACCATGCCCAATTCGCAATATAATTATCACGTACCTTATGTCACTGTCTGTCAATGCCAAATATCTTTTCCATATAAAATAATTACTAATTTAAAAATAATATTATATCATCCCAATATGCTAAAATCATTACAATAATAATTTCAAAATAATAAATAAAAAAACACAAATCAATATTGTCTGCCATGACCGGTTCTCTATCCTACAGGGACACCTTTCTGTCGCAATCAAGATTCTCAATACCTTGGCTCGACAGGTCGAACGACATCGTACAGTTCAATCTCACCGTAGCGCTCTTCTTTATGATCCCCAAAACCTTTGCTCTCCCGTGAATCCTAGTAGTCATACCGACGGGCAGTTCGCCGGCGATCAAATCACTGGTCAGCCGCGGCACGCCTATTAAATTCTGGACCATAACGATGACCGTCGAGTTTATCTTTAACGTCCGCCTTGCCCGGGCGTTCCCCGGCGGAACCTGGGCTTCACCCACCACTCTCCCGTCGTACAACAAGCTCATCGTGGCCTCGTCGAACCTGAACGACGCGGCGTTCGGGTTTTTCACCGACACGCCGGCGAACAGGGTCAGGTTAACGTTGGGGTTGAGGTTTCTTGTCGTGAGAGAGCTTAGACCCTCGATCTGGATCGAGTCCATCCTCACCGTAGGATCCTTTACGCGGAAAACCGTGAAAGCTAATATCAGAATCACCAGAATTATGATCAAAGTCACCACGCTGCAACACCCGCAACACTTGATGCACTTGCGTCTCCGTCCAGCCTTGCTGTCCACCGGCCGGCCGCCGCTCTCGACGTCGTCCGCACGGTGGCTGTGCCCGGAAACGGCCGGTGCCAGTGGCTGGACTTGCTCGTGAGCCGGCGATTGTGGAGTGGTTGTGGCCATCATCAACTAATAACGCAACTTTAATTCGGTGATAATAATGTAATAGGAGCTAGATAGTATAGGTACGATGTGCAGACATGAATGTTTGGGCTTATATATATATGTTTTAAGGATTATTAAAGATTATTATTGAAGTAGTAATTAAATGTTTGATTATTATGCATGTGAAGAAGATGGACTCTCATTAACCGCGTGCCACGGCTTTGGCGTTGAATGTTTGACATGTGACGAGACTTTGTTTACTTGTACTAGAAGCAGAAACAATAAGTATACAGCCTTAATTGGAAATTGGAAGCTTCTTCTATATATCTATCGTCAATTCTCATCGTCATGAGGTAAATAAATAGCTTTAAATAACAGGAAAACACAAAGTGATGTTAGGTGCAATCATTATATCGTGCCCTGTCTAAAATAACCTCGTTTTTTATGTTAAGATTTTATGTGTATTCTGTTAAGAGTTTATATTAGATTATGTGTATTATGTTATGAGTTTATGTGTATTCTACTATACAATTATGTATATTCGAAACAGGAGATTATTTTTAGAAGTTAACGATAAAAACGATAAACGGAATTTCTATAAAAAAAACATATACAAAACTACGTTGTTTTGATTAGGGAGTACAATGCATTATACACTTTGGTGCACGATATAATTTGCCTGTTAGGTGCTTGTTAAGAAAACATATGCGTTTATAAAATTAATATTAATTAATCGGTTTGATTCAATATGGTTTAATTCTTTGCATTATGATCTAAGACATGTATTCATATAAATAAAAGATATATATTTCATTGGTAAAAAAATATTATAAATTGTATTATACAAATTTAATTTTTAAAATTTATATTATAATTGAATTAAAGAGTTAATTCGATGAATGATGCATTGACTATTATTGACACTTACCAATTTTTATTATCGAATTTTAATTAGATCATAAATGAGTTAATACCCAAAATCGTCCTCGACTATAGTGGTTTTTCTCAATTTCGTCCTAAACGACTTTGGTGACCTAATATCGTCCCAGACTTTTGTGTTTCGCCCAATTTAGTCCTCCATTTGTTATTCCGTCAAATTGGTGTTAAATTAAGGGACAATTCAGTAATGTCAATATTGATCTCTCTTTACTTTCAACTTGTGAAGTGCGAAATTCCTCTTTCTTGTACAAATTACACCCAGAATTACTCCCGGACTTGCAAATCAAATTTTATATTCGCAGTTTTAGGAGTAATTCTGGGAGTAATTCGTAAAAAAAAAAAAAGGGATTTCGCAGTTCACATGCCTATGAGTAAAGAGATGCTAATATTAAAATTACTGAATTGTCTATTTATTTAACACCAAATAGACAGAATAACAAATGAGGGACTAAATTGAGCAAAATCACAAAAGTCTAGGACTAAATTGAGCGAAACACAAAAGTCTAGGACGATATTAGGTCACCAAAGTCGTTTAGGACGAAATTGAGAAAAATCACTATAGTCGAGGACGATTTTGGGTATTAACTCAATCATAAATGGTTCATTAACTATTGACATTTACCAATTTGCATTATCAATTTTCAAGTTGACCATAAATAGTCACTTGACTGTTGATTTCATACCAAATTTGGTCATTCAATTAAATATCCATTTAGTAAACGAGTTAATTCCAACAATGGTCCTCCGACTATATTGATTTTCCAAAATTAGTCCTTGACTTTTAATTTGGACACTTTAGGTCCCTTGACTTTCAATTTCTTTCCAATTGAGGTCCTTTCGTCAGAATACGGTTAATTGAATTTTAAATGAAGGGGTAAACTCATCATTTCACCTGCCTATGTATTATTCTTAGTATTTCTCCATTGTATACGCAATATCTATGAAGATAATCTTAGTCGAAACCCTAAAATGTTCATCGTCGTTCCCCATTTGCTGACTACTCGTGTGTGCGTTCCTCTATTATTGAGATGTTTACAAGGTATAACAGCGAACTACGAAGGGAGAAATACGAAGAATAATACATAGGCATGTGAAAGGACGAGTTTACCCCTTCATTTAAAGTCTAATGAACCGTATTCTAACGAAAGGACCTCAATTGGAAATAAATTGAAAGTCAAGGGACCTAAAGTGTCCAAATTAAAAGTCGGGGACTAATTTTGGAAAATCACTATAGTCAGAGGACTATTGCTGGAATTAAGTTAAGGGTAATAATGTAAAAATTGACTTGTTCTTGAGATATGCAAATTGAGTTCATAAATTTAATACTTTGGGATCATAATTAGTGGAAATGTGAAGAACTAAAATTTTACATTATTATCTTTAAATTTAATTTTTACTAAATTGATATTTAATTAAAGAACCAATTTTTTTCTCACAAAAAAAAAGTAGAGAACCAAATTTAGAAAATATATATATAAAAATCAATAGTCAATATACCATTTATGGTGAAATTGAAATTCGATGATAACAATTGATAAATGTCAATAGTAAAAAATTATTTATATAGTGCAATTAAAAGTAGAAAATAAATGTCAACAGTCAATATGTCATTCCTTGAATTAACTCTTGAATTGTATTATATGTTCATCGTTTCAGGGGGGAAAAAAAAGTTCAGATGGCATATGATTTTGATCATACTATTATGAGATTCTATGTAAGTTATGTCAAAGAATATACTAAGTCAAATTCGTCATATTGACACAGACAATGATTTCAATAATATTTGTATCTTAGTTCAAATTCCACATGTTTTGCCTTACAATTTCGTTATTTCAGTAACAAATTTTATATTAAGAAAATGTCCAACTTGCTAATTCTAGAACAAACATACAAAATTACAAAACTGAGTTTAGTATTGATAAGATGATGAATGTAGAACGGCAGAAGTAAAATTTGTATTTAATATATATATATATATATATATATATATATATATATATATATATATTTGTCTCCCTAAATTTACCCATAATATTTACTTATTCATATTATAATGAAACTCTTTATATTCATTGGTTATTTTTAATTTTTTTTTTTGAATATTATTGACTTTATTACAAGATAGTATATGTTCTACATTTTCACTACAACTTTAAAAAAATCAACTCAGTAATTATTAAAAACAAAAAAAAAAACAAAAATTAATCTAACCATATACTAATTAATCTCCAGCCATAACTTCCGTTTGATGAAGATTGGATAGTCTCTTTGTCTTAGGAGTGAGTCACAAAAAGCTCTGTGTTGTTACTACGAATCAACGTGAGAAATAGAGTATATTTCTTTGAGTTGCGTGAATATCTTTAATTACCTATTGTTATCATATTTAATGCATAGTTAAATAATGCACCAATAAAAAATTAATAATTATAATGAGGGAAAAGCGCTACATAAACAACTTCTTAGGTAATAAAGATTTGGGTGAACTCTTATTTGAAAACCAGAAAAATGACTTCTGAAAAATATTTTTTGAAAAATTAGTCATTTTCTAGAAAATCTTTTCATTTCTCGTGTTTGGTTGCATTCCAAAAATATGTATTGATGTGTTTGGTTCATTTTCTTGAAAATGGGTAGAATTATATAATTAAATATTTTAATTGTTTTGTTTAGAATATAATAATAATAATAATAATAATAATAATAATAATAATAAGTGGTGGTAGAGGTGGCTACGATGGTGGTGGTATGATGGTGGTCGTGTGGTGGTGGTGGTTGTAGTGGTGGTGATGCCAGGGGTGATGATGGTGGCGGTGGTGGTGGTGGTGGTGATGGTGGTAGTGAGATGGTGATGGTATGGTGGTGATAGTGATGGTGTGAAAATTGTAAAATGACTTCTCAACAAATATGGGAAGTCATTTTCTAAAAAAAATGAATTATTTTCTTTTGACTTATATTTTTTAAAAAATGATTTACAGAAATCATTTTTCTATTTTCAAACATTACCCTAAGGAATAAACAATACGTTTGGAAGATATCAATATTCACTTGTGATTTTCGTCCCACCAAAATGGACATTTGGTGGGTTTCCCATAATAATTTATTTATTTATGCAACAATGAAATGTCATCTCACATTTCTTAGCAGCCAGCCAGGAGGCGTTAGTTAGTCAAAATAAAGCAGCGACGTTCTATGATGGTTAGACTACGTAAGAAGGGCCATGATACACACGGTAAGATTTACCACAAGTTTATTTTATTGAAATTCATTTTTAATATTGATTTTTTTTTTTGAGATTTTTTTAATATACTGAATGATCATTTTTAGCTATACTACTTAAAAATGAGTATTTAATACACTAAAAATGAATACTCAATATACTAAAACCGAACATTATCATTAGTTCACCTTGCATATAAATCTGTTGGGTTGGGCTTCCCTCCTATGTGAAAAATAGCTCATGTTTGGACCAAGCCTTTTTGTATCCACTAAATATTTTGTCAATCGTTATGCTATGGACCCGTGTCCAGCATGCATGCTGGACACGGGTAACAGTGCCGTTAGGCACTGTTATCTCCTCTTTTAAAAAAAAAAAAAAAAATCAGACCGCTTCGTTATAGGAGTATATGTTCATAATTTTATTACTATATGTTAATAACTGTAACATTCATAACTCCATAATTGTACGTTCATAACTCTATAATTGTACATTCATAACTCTATAATTGTACATTCATAATTTTCGAAGCTCTATGTTCACAATTTTATAGCTCTATGTTCATAATTTTATCACTATATGTTCATAATTGTAAGTTCATAATGTCAGAGCTCTTTGTTCATAATTCAATCAATAACTGTACATTCATAATTCCATAACTGTAGATTCATAATCTCATAACTATAGATTCATAACTCCATAACTCCATAACTGTACATTCATAATCTTCGAAGCTCTATATTCACAATTTTAAAGCTCCATGGTCATAATTTTATCACTATATGTTCATAATTGTAAGTTCATAATGTTAGAGCTATGTGTTCATAATTTCATAATTGCATAACTGTACATTCATAACGGCATAACTGTACATTCATAATCAAAAAAAAAAAAAAAAAAAAAAAAAACGCCGTTAACGGCAAAACACGCGCGATTTTTTTTTTTTTAACTAAATGACGCGTTTTTTTTTTTTTTTTTAAAAACGACGTCATTTTTGGGCCTGTGTCCACAATTCATTGTGGACACGGGTCCAGGGTATAATTTGCCATATTTTGTTTGGACCTCCACTCATCTTGAGCCCTAATTATTATTATTATTATTATTATTATTATTATTAGGGGTTATGAAGAGTTGAAAACTAGGAGTCCTTTGACATCTTGTGACCTTTCATGTTCTTCATTCCCTACAAATATGCTTAGGGATTTTGCATGCAAGATGACCACTAGACACACACACATATGTTGATTCGGCAAAGACGAAAGGTAGACGTGAGGCCAGACAGTGAAATAAAACAAAGATTTCTTTTACTTGTCTCTTTGTCTCCTTTGGTAGTTCGGCAACAGCGTGTTCGGCGGGTTTAATACTTTGTCGCATGCTTGTTGGTTTTGCCGTGAAGTTTGCCGAAGATCTTTGGAGTACTTTCTTCATCAAATATTTGTAGAGGTCGGTTGCTTGTTCCAGACATCGTTTTGGGTAATCTCGTACTACTTATATTCATTTTAACCCTATTTGGTAAAAAATTGGCTTATAGGCCAATTTTGGCTTATTTGACCACTATTAATTGTTTGATTTAGTTAAAATATCAATAGAAATGGTTGATTAATTAGCTTTTTGCAACTTCAAAAGGTTAAAATTCAAAAAGCTATTCCAAACAACTTTTTCAATTAGCTTTTTGAGAAAAGAAATATATCAAACAGCTATCAGCTAACAGCTAATTTACCAAACACTTTTCCACAATCATCTAATGTTATCAACTATTTATACCTTTTAATTAACACAATCAGCTAACAACAAATAACTATCAGCTAACAGCCATTTTACCAAACAAGGCCTTAATCTTGTACGTGATAGTTGAATATTTTGAGTACGTACGAGATATTATTCCTTTTTAGGTCTGGGAACGTGATAGAATGTATTTGGTTTGGAGTTGTTGTATTTGATGATTTGTAGGGTGTTTGGCTCGGGTGGTAGCCAGCAACTTTGTACCCAATATTTGTGATAGTGGAAACTTTGGTTGTGGTGGTCCCGTGGTTTTTCCCCGTGGTTTTGGCAATCGTTATGCTGTGCATCCGTATGCACCATGCATGGTGCATACGGATGCCAAAACGACGTCGTTTTATTAAAAAACGCGCGTCTTCCCTTTAAAAAAAAATTCAGGTTCGATTCCCAGCAACAACATTATATTGTTCATTCATCATGGAATTTTAGTTCATAGATTATGGAATTATAGTTCATTGATTATGGAATTATAGTTCATCGATTATGGAATTGTAGTTCATCGATTCTGAAATTTTAGTTTATAGATTATGGAATTTTAGTTCATTCATTCTGGAATTTTTAGTTCATAGATTAGATTATGGAATTATAGTTCATCGATTATGGAATTATAGTTCATCGATTACGGAATTTTAGTTCATATGTTGTTGCTGGGAATCGAACCTGATTTTTTTTTAAGGGAGACGCGCGTTTTATTAAAACGACGTCGTTTTTGCATCCGTATGCACCATGCATGGTGCATACAGATGCACAGCATAATTTGCCTGGTTTTGGGGTTTTCCACGTAAATCTTGTGTCCATTCCGTTGTTATTTATTTTGGGCTATTGTGTTATCTCGTATTTGTAGACCGTGTCGGGTCTGTGATTTTCATTGTCACAGGAAATCATGGTCCACAGTATAATTTGTCATAATTTATACAATAGAACAGTGTCTACCTTGCATTTTAGACCTTATTACAGATACATAATTTATTAACTGAAAACACATAATATTAAGGGTGTCAATGCGGACTGACACACCTTATTACGCGCGCCTCACCGTGGGTTGTAATTTTTGCGGAATAAAATTCTTCAACCCTAGCCCACTTTATGCAGGGTCGCAGGCACCCATGCATGAGGCAACTTCAATTTCTTTTTTAAAAAATATTATTATTGTATTATTATTATTATTATTATTATTATTATTATTATTATTATTAAAGTCAGAATTTATTCAATTTTTACTTTTTCTTTTTTCATCAACATTTTTTTTTCTTTCCTAATCACACTTTAAAAACCTTTCAAAAACTGCAACCGGGATAAAGAAATAAGGATGCTCTTATTGCCCAATGACACAAGCTCTCAACGCTAAACGTCAAACTCGTTTTGAACACGGCAAATGGTCTTACACCTCTCCACTTGAACACGGCAGGAAGCATTGAGATTGAAGTAAGGTTTGAATTTGGATTAATTACCAAAATGATCTCTTGAGTATAGTGAAATTATTAATTTTGTTCTTGACTGTTTATTTTTTTTTCTAATTAAAGCTCTCACCTTTATAAATTTTAACAAATTGGACCATATGTTTGTTAGCCGTTAAATTTCCGTTTACTTAGGATCAAATAGGTAATTTTATTATAGTCATTTTGGTAGTTAACTCTTCGATTTAATAAGAAAAGAAATAGTGCATGTGATGATCAAAATGATTCGTTGACTATAACAAAATTACTAATTTGGTCCCGAGTAAACGGATGCCTGACGAGATGACCAAATTTGTTAAGATTTTTAAAGTTGAGGGACTTAATTAGGCAAAAATAAAAATAAAAAATCAAGAACCAAATTGATAATTTTTCTATAGTCAAGAGACTATTTCGATAATTAACTCTTTGAATTTTATCAAAGATTGTATTTGTGCATGTAATATTTTCTTTTATATGGTTAAATTTTGTATTTGTGCATGTAATATTTTCTAAATTTGGTATGTGAATGTAAATTTCAATATTCTCATATATACGGATATTGGACAATTTATAATTGGAATAACGGTCAAATTAGCCATCGAACTACACACAAAAATGCAATCGGACCACTCAACTCAAAAAACATGCAATTAGGTTCCTGAACAACGCAAAATGAAACAATTGAACCCAAAAGTGACCTGCTTACCTGGAGTGGAGGTTATTTTATTAAAATAATAATTTTTTATTTTATTAAAATAATAATTTTTTATTTTATTAAATAATTGTAAATAACAAAATTAAAAAAAAAAAAAAAAAAAAAAAAAAAAAACGCCTCGTCTCCAGGCCGCCAGAGACGAAGCGTCTCCGGCAGCCTGGAGACGAAGGGAGCCCTTCGTCTCCGGTGACCTGGAGATGATGATTTTTTTTTTTTTTTAATTTAAATTTTGTTATTTACAATTATTTAATAAAATAAAAAAAATATTATTTTAATAAAATAACCCCCACTCCAGGTAAGTAAGTTACTTTTGGGTTCAATTGCATCATTTTGCACTATTCAAGGACCCAATTGCATGTTTTTTTAGTTCAGTGGCCTAATTGCATTTTCGTGTGTAGTTCGATGGCCTATTTGACCCTTATTCCTTTATAATTTTATATCATGGACCAGGATCCACAGTGCACTGTGGACCTTGATCCAGTACTCATAATTTGACTTCATAATGTACAAAATTTATGAACATAAATTATGTTTATGTGTATTATGAACATGAATTTTACACATTATGAAGTCAAATTATGTGTATTGAACCATAGTCCACAGTACTATGGACCCTGGTCCACGATATAAAGATTGCAGATATTGAATGTTGGTCACATGGGACATTTTAGGACTTGAAAATATCAACTTGTTGGCTTGTGGGTTGGACTAACTTGTGTTGACACCCTTAGGATGAAGTTATTATTTAAAAATTCATTAAAAAAAACAGTAATTATATTATGAATCACTAACATAATGTTCATTTTTAGTATATCAAAAATTCATTTTTAAATATACTACTTAAAAATGAATATTTATCAATGATTTAAATTGAGATATGGACCATGATCCATAGTATAATTTGTCGAAAATGAGGTACACCCAATCACAAGGGAAAATAAAAAAAATCAATCTAGTGTCACTTCCCAACTCCATCTATCCCTTTTCTTAATCTCCCTCACCGTTACCTTTAATTTTAGCTCCCGCATTCACTCCATTTTTTTTTTTTTTTTTTTTATGAAGCTCACCAAAAGTGGTTAGTTGTGGAGATTGCTAAGGAAATCAACTAGCTAGAATTGAGATTAAACAATTAAAGCTCCTCGAAAACACCTATTGTTTGTGTTTTGTGTTATACTCTTCAAATTCGATCATATTATCTAAATCTGGTATGCGTATGCATATTTTTTAAAAAAGTTATTTGTACTAATTTCTATATTCATATGTTAATTGGACTCAAATAATGAAATGAAAACTTAGATAATATAATGTTGATTGTGTTGGAAAAAAAATAGCTAAAAATGACATTAAAGCGGTCATTTTGAGGTAATATTTTGAGTGTATTTATTTTTAATTTGAGTTGAGTCAAGGTGAATTTGAATTCTTCTAATTGAGATCGAGAATTAATATGATATATTATATATTGGTGTGTAACTTCTTCGGATCTCGTCTCTTTGCCTGATAGAGAACTCTATTTTTAGAGCATCTATGTTGATTGGCGATGTCTATTGAATTTAATTGGAAAAATTAAAACTCTATCAGTTTCAAGAGTTACATAATTTAACTCTAATTTAATTGAGATTTAATTTTGTAACTACAAATTTAGTTATGTAACCGCCGGTATTAATTTCACCTAAATGTGAAGGTTATAAAATTAAGTGCTATGAATGCTATTAATTTCACATATCCTATGTATACATAGAGGTGTTGAGTATTAAGTTTTTTTTTTTTTTTTTTTTTTTTTTTTTTTTTTTTTTTTTTTAAGAGTTAGTGTCATATGGGTCCTCCAAGTATAATGGTTTTGCCACGTTTAGTCCTAAACTTTCAAATTGATCACTCTTAGTTTTTCGACTTTCAAATTTTTACCATTCGCGGTCCAAGTTAACCACTCATGGTCCTTCAATTATCAAATTTTAACCAGCCATGGTCAATTTAGGAGGATCTTGGCTTGTTAAATTTCGAAAGTTGAAAGACCATGGGTGGTAAACTTAGACCACAAATGGTAACAATTTGAAAATTGAAGGACCACAAATAGTCAATTTGAAAGTTTAAGATTAAATGTGGCAAAATTATTACACTCAAAAGATTGCATATGTTATTAATTCTTTTTTTTTTTTAATGATATACCTTAAAAATTCTCTTTCTCTCTCTCTATTTGAGGAGTTCTTCCTTTCAAAAGTTTAAAAAAAAAAAAAAAAAAAAATTAACAAGTCAGCCTACAAGACTTGTCAACCTACATGTAGTTGCTTAGGGCTTGAAGATACCAACTTGTGAGCTTTGTGGGTTAGTCCAGCCAGCTTGAATGGACAGTCCTAGTTAGATTAATTATTCAAAAACCCGCTAATCACCTTGTAATCAAGTGACATGGAATGACTCTTTCAAATGAGAGATCATGAGTTCAAGTCTCAGTAGGAGCGGTATTGACTCTTTAGGCTTCAATAAGTTGAGAAAGTATATACGAACAAATACTATATTCTACCAGAGTTAGTAGCTAGTATTCCAAAAAATAAAATATTCAAAAACCCTAAAGATAGAATCACATGGAAAACAAAATTAAATAAATAAATCTAGCATTGCTCCTTAACTCCCTTTCCTAATCTCTTCAACTTTATCATTTGGCTCTTGCATTCGCTCCATTAGATCAAGCTCCTCATAAGTAGTTAGTTGTGTAAATTGCTATGGAGATCAATTAGCATAATCGATCTAAACTTAATTAAGTTGTTAAAATTTCTCGTATTCACTTTTTGTTTCTGATGTGTTAAGCTTTTCGAATTTATATTATCCAGATCTCGCAAGCACATTCATTTTTTAAAAAGTTATTTGTACTTTTTATTTATACTATGAAAAGTGAGTAATGGTTCAGAAAGAGAAACAAATAATGGACTTGCTCCAAACCTAGTATTCACATGTAATAATTTGGAAATGAAAACTAATAGTGGGCTATCATATTTATTTTATATGTTTGAATCTTGTATTTGTACCTGTAATATCTTCTAGAACTGGTATATTTATATAATTTTGCTTATTTTTTAAGTTTAAAATAACTTATAAGGTTGATGAAAATTAAATTCGTGGTTAGTATGGTCCATTGCCATCGTGTGTGTTTTTCAGGGTGGGGGTTGCCAATTTGACAAAGAGAAAGATAGGACTCATTTTATTAAACACATACATAAGAAAATGGGAAGAGATGAGGGGTAACAACATTACCTTAAAAATGAGGCATAGACGAATATAGATTCACAAGGAAATTTGCATTTTTACTACGGAGAATATTTAGTATTGAAATTTTTTTTGTTAATTTTTTTTTTTATGAACGTATTTAATAGATCAACTCATCATATCCTTTACTTTGTCAAATTGATAATGACAATTGTCTGATAACTAAATGCATTTTGATTTATTATTTTGTAACTGAAACGATGTGTCATGTATGATTTCATTATGAAGGGATGATGTGAATGATTTTGTAACACACGTTGTCTTCTTTTATTTAGGAGAGTGGGGGTTGGGGGTTGGGGGTTGGGTGGGGGGGGGGTGGTGGTTAATGGTTATGTCCTTATCTTTGAACTTTTTATTTGTGTATTATGAATAAAATTATTTGATCTAGTGGAAGTGTTATATCTCCTTTTTTTTTTTTTTTTGTTTTTTTTTTTGTTTTTTTGTTACACTATTTTACTAAACAGGTCGTGTACTCTGCAAGCAATAGTGTTTTAAATAGGTTTGGAACAAATATGGGTAAAGTTTCACTTTTGTCTCACAATTATTAGTTCATTTGATATTTGTATTTCAAAATTTGTTTGGAAGAAATTACTTTTTCTCGATTAAAAAGAATTGAAATATGTCACAATAATATTCTAGATCATTAATTAAAAATGGAACGAGAATTATGTAAATTGGAAAATAAAATGTTAATAATTGACTGGAAATTAAAAATGAAAAAATGAATGGAAATTAGGTTAATTGGAAAAGTAAATGAATATTAATAATTGCTTGAAAATTAAAAAAAAAAAATTATAATTGACTAAAATGGAAAAGGAAATGGTCAAATTATTATATTTTAAATTTTCACAATAATATTACACAGTAGACTAAATCAAATCACAATTATATCATAAATCATTCACAATTTCAGACAATGGAACGAAAATATTTCAATAATAATACTCTACATCATCAAGTAATGAAAAATTAAAAATGAAAATGAACTATTTCAATAATAATATTCTACATTATCAATAGTAAATGTATATTTTAAAAAATAGTAAAGGTAAATTAAAAATGGAACGAAAATTAAAAATAAAACGGAAATATTTCAATAATAATATTTTATATCATCAAATAAAAATGGAACGGAAATTAGGTAAAAATATCACTGCATCTATATTCTAATTGACTAATTGTCTGAAAATAAAAAAATAATAATTGATTGAAAGTGAATCTAATATTACTAATTGACTAAAAATATAAAAGAAAACGAATATTAATAATTGACTGCAAATAAAGAATGATCCATAATTGATTAAAATAAACAAAGAAATGATCAGATCATTGCATTTTAATTATAAATGGAACGAAAATTAAAAATTTGTCAAAATATTTCAATAATAATATTCTACATCATCAATAGTAAATGCATATTTTAAACAATAGTAAAGATAAATTAAAAAATAGAACGGAAATATTTCAATAATAATATCTACATCATCAATTAAAAATGGAATGAAAATTAGGCAAAAATATTACTGCATATGATATTCTAATTGACTGAAAAAAAAAAGAATAATTGGCTGAAAATGAATATGATATTACTAATTGACTGAAAATATAAAAGGATCATTAATTGAATGATATTCTACCGTTATATATTTTCACCCGAGTAACTTGTCTTGATGAACTGAAGGTGTTAGCTCTAGACGATGATAGACAAGATTGTGTTGCCACTACCAATGTGGTCCACAAAGAGATTTCAGTAATGTGTAAATATAATCGGTGATATTATGTTTTTTTAGAAAAAGGAAAAATTGATATATATATATATATATATATATATATATATATATATATATATATATATATATATATATATATATATATAGACAAAAAATATATGTTCCCTACAAATGAATTAGGATAGCAATTCATTCATAGTTGTTAGAGAACGAGCACATTTGTCTAATTTATGAAAATACTAAACAATGATAAATAAAATCTTCAAAATATAGCATTGTATGCGTACATCTAGACATTAGCTATTAATTTGAGCAATTATTTACATAAATTTAAGCAATGATAACATCAAAATATATAAACGATCCAAACCATATCTTTAATTACACTATATAATATTTGATGTTCTAATTTAAATAATTACAACAAATTTATTCCGTACATCGCACGGGTAAAAATACTTGCTAGTTCTTGTAATGCATGAATTAATTATGAAATATATATTAAATTAATTCATTAATTTTGTAATTAGAAACATAGAAACATTCTATACAATTATATATATTTACCATAACAATTACATACATAACAACATATCATATCATATATACGGGTGCATAATAATGAAAGGGTATACTAATATATATGAATTTAATTCTTTAATTCGTAATTAGAAACATAGAAACATAATATGCAATTATGTTTAGCTTAATAATTACATGCATACATCATATCATATATACGGGTTGGACTTTCAAAAGGAAATTTGAAATGAGTTTCTAAAGTATACGGGTTGTGCATTGATCATTACATACATACATAGAAACATAGATAATTGAAAAACGTCAATATGCAATTTGTTTCTTGCCTATTACGGTGTACGTAGTCTTTGTTTTTTATGCTTTGGGATTTTGAAAGTTTGTCGTTGGGCTTTCACGTAATGTTTTACTGAATTACACGAGTATCCGTAGGTGTGGAAGATCAAGATTGTAGACTCTGCAATCTGTAGATGGAGAAGATCAAGATTGCAATATACAATTTGTTTCCATTGTATTTATAAGTGTAAAATGTGATAAACATAATTCGGAAGATTTTTCAAAAAGAAAGTGTAATTAATTATTTAAAGTTTTTAAATACTAATTCTAAATAACATTTTTGTCCAAATGTTTAATATTACTAAAATAATCTTAAGTTTTGGTGGAAAAATTTGTCCAGACACTTCTGTTATTATATAGATAGATAGATAGATATAGATTCATAAGAATATGGGAAGAGATTTTTGGTGTAACCCAAGGTTAAATAAGATGCGAAGAGATGAGGAGGTTTTAACATGACCAAATGTGAAGATAGCAGAATAGTCATAGAATCAAAATGAAAATAATTTAATAAAATTTATGTGACGTTTGATTGGAGACATTTATACCTATTATCAGATTTGATATTCATTATCATATCTATTTGTTGAGTATATTGTAGTATAGGACTGAAGAATTAAACATCTAGCAATCAAAACCAAACTGATCGAAACTCGAATTGTCCACCTCTTCTACCTAAAACATATTACCCATTTCATTCCATTCCTTATATAAAAGGAGATTCAAGATTTTTGGGCGGGTACCCGGGCAATTACTCCCCTCCCGGGTTATTGTACCAAAAAGAGGTGTCTAACTGGCTAATGGCTATGCAATGGGAAATGGGAATGGCGTAGACTGGCTGGCTCCGGGTAAACCGATCTCACCGCGATTCTACAGTTCATTCAAAAAGGGAAAAAGCTTCAAATGTTCTTAAACCTTTGCTTTTCCAGCGGACTTCTCCTACATTTTACTGCGAAGAAGAAACAAAAACCTCTGGTGCGTGCTAACAAGGGCTAGAAAAAGGGGCAAGTGAATGGCGGGAAAGCCGGCTGTCTTGGCCGGTTACGGCGGCGGGAGCCGACGCCAAGACGGTGCCGCGGACTGCTCCCGCATCGTCACTGTCGCTCATCGATTAGCTACCTATGTGTGCGCTCAGCCCAGAATCAACGCCCAAGAGTTCTGCCAGTTATCCTTCCTCCTTGCCAGGTACTTTTGTGTTTTTTCTCGCATCTTATTTTCGCCAAACGCATTTGCATGTACTCGTTTTTTATTATTTATATTGTTTTTGTTAAAGAAATCGGCATTTCTGTTTGTGAATTATTTATATTGTTGAACGTGTGCTTATTTTGGTACCCACTTTTGTGATTTTAACTCCGTAGTTTTCAGCTCCTCAGTAATACACTGTTCAAACGTTTGCTTCTTCTTTCTTATTTTGTTTGTTTGTTCATTTATTGTATGCAAAGGATTATTAGTGGTGATTGGTGAAGTGAAAGATTCTCCTCTATTTTTTTAATCCCACTTTTCACTTAATAAAATATAAATTCGGACTTGTAGTTCAGAGGCCACCTTGTTGCCTTTGTCATCATCCTTGTAAATCATACAAGGAGTATGTGTTTTATTCCCTGATGGTTTCTTTGGCACACTTGTAGAGTAACAAGAGCAGACCAGTTTTAAGTTGTCCGTGCTGTTTGGTGAGACATGAACTGATAAGTGTGGATTTTATCTACTTTTTGTTCTTGAATATCTGTTCAAACTGAGCTTACCACAGCATCATGATTTTTTAAAAAGAATTGGTGCAATTTCATCTTCTATTTGATTGTCGAAGTAACAAAGTCAAGGGCTAAGTTTGGAGTTGTTCGATTTTATGTTTTTTTTTTTTTTTTTTTTACTATGGTTCATAGAGTCTGATCTCAGGTAGTCACACTCTCCATCTTATCTTGTCACACCCCTTAGTAGTTAGTAGACACCCTGGCAGTTCATTTTATTCTTATCCTCCCTCAGACATGCATAAAAAACTTGCTAAAATTATATGCATCCATTTGAAATGCAGTCTATCTATGACCTAGACTGGGTAGTGAATGCTTTGATGAAATAATGCTTACATGGATATGTACATAGCCAGAGTCCAGAGACTTTAATTTGATTAGGGTACTCTTTAACTTACAGTATAAGGCTCAATTCTTAAGTTGACAGATTGAACATGTTTTTATTTATTTATTTATTTATTTTTATTTATTTTTTTTATAAATTTACTTCCTCTATCCCATTTAATTTGTCCAATACTCCAATTTACTATTCATTGGCCAATTCATTTTTTTTTTCTTTAACAAGTTCTTATAATTTTCAAATTTGACCTTTTGTGTTCAATAGAACTATAAATGTAGTTTTTAAACATACATACATACATATACAAGGATGGAAGGAGTATTACTGTATTAAAAAGTAAAAACAAAGGAATGGATTTTTGCGTTTAATTCCCTGAAACAAGATTATTCCATTTCAAAGCCACTATATCTTTAAAATTCCAATCCACTTTGCATCTCTTTTGGAGTTTTAGTTTGTCTCTGTGCGAAATCTGTTGTTACATAGGTTCTTCTGTTAAGATACGTCTTTGAACCAGCATGCATACCAGAAATATAACTGCATGTGTTCAAACTAACACTATGTTTGATCTGCATAAAACTCCCGAAAACAAGTCATATGGCCTCCAAATCTTCCAATACATTTTCGTTTAGCTTTGTTAATATTTTATATTTAAAGTGATTATGTTTAGGATAATGTGTTTAGACTTTATTACTCTCTTATCTAGTAAGACTATCATTGGAGTGAGTTTAAGGCTATGATTATGCACAAGGTTGTCCAATGTTCCAAGTATGTTCTTGTCTGCATGGGCTCTTCTAATTGCTACTTATTGGCTATTCATTCACAATTTAGTTTATTTGCCTTCTTGGGCATGCTAGAGTAGTTTCTTCATTTGTCTCCATCATCATATTAAATATTACTGACTAAATCGGATGGTCTGCTAATTGCAGTGACATTGATTTTGCCATTGCTAATCGGGATGTACCAACTAAAGCTTCAGAGTTGCCTTCACTTGTCAAACAGGTGCATTTGTAACACGCAATGAAAATCAAAGTTGTCTTTGTTTTACATTTCTGCATACTTGCATCATACTGCGAAAAAGAAGAAGATCTAACCTAGTGAGCAGTGGTCCTGCATCATCCACTGTTAGAGGAAGGAAAATCTACAGAATGTTACATCTGTTTTTATATAGATTTTTTCAAGGGCTTGAACCCAGGATGACCTAATGGTCAACAGGGAGCTATTGGCTTGGCCACTGTCATGCCTTGCCTACTTTTATCATCTTGCAATAACTTTTATTCTTGTCTGGAATTTGCCATTTTAAGTTATCAAGGTGAAAAAGGAGAGAGAGGAAAGAATCTTAGAATCTTCTCTCTCTCTCTCTCTCTCTCTCTCTCTCTATATATATATATATATATATATATATATATATATATATATATATATATATATATATATATATATATATATATATATTTGTGAAATCTCTTTCCATTTGGAAGATTTTCCACATTTAATTTAATTAGTTTAGTTAGGTTCAATGAAAATACATTTGATTTAGCTAATTAGCTTAAGTTCAAAACATCAAAGTATAATAAAATGTTTTTATTACAATAAGACAACTTCTTTGTTAATACAAGAAAATATAATAATATAATAATATAATTAAAACCAAAGTTTCATTGTTAAATGCCTTGTTATACATAAGGGCAAATTAGGAAATTAATGGAGTGATAGATTCTCAAGAAAGTAACATGTATACCAAATACATCAAAGTTACTTTCTCTGGATTTTAATTAGCATTTTCTAGCACACACAAACACGCCAAAATGACTTCCTCTGGATTCAAATTCCCTGGAATGTGTATTGCCTTGCTATACTACCTTCATTGTGCATCTGGAACATTACTGTAACTGTCTAACTGATTTGCTTTTCACTGAACAAATATATTATTATAGGTGTGCCGACATAACTATGAACCTTCTCTGCAAGCTGCTAATATGGTTCTAATGATTTCTGTAAAGGTAATTCTAAATGCCAGTCAATTTGTCTGAACAGATTCAATAACTGATGCTCCATATTTTATCTGTCATAACCAAAGTGCAAGTGTTTTCCCTCGATACTTCATTGGATCAACTTTATGGTCAACAACTTTCGTCTGAACAGGTTCAATAACTGATGCTCCATATTTTATCTGTCATAACCAAAGTGCAAGTGTTTTCCCTTGATACTTCATTGGATCAACTTTATGGTCAACAACTTTTGTTTAGAAATTATGCTTTGCATACACTTTAGACTCTTTTCACTTTAATATAATAGACAAATGTTAGCCCGCTATGTTGATGGAAAGCTATGAACAAGTTGTGGCAGTCTAGGTATTTAGTAAACTAGATAGTAATCTTGAAGATGTTATCTTTAAAGTTAAATGTGTGCAGAGCATGAGTTTAGTGGGCAGTATCATATTCACAAACCAAACTGTGAGTTTGCCAAGTATTGCCTTGTATTGTTTGCTTAAAGATGGAGATAGAAGCCTGGTGTCCTGCATGTTGTTTGGTCCTTTGCTGTAATGCTAATTCAACAGTAATTAAGTCTTTTTACCATTTTACTTGCTAAAATGAGGTAACTAGAAACAATGGACCTTTTATGTAAGAATGCATGGCTTAAATCCTACTTGGAGCAAATGATATTGCTACTCATGCTTAGCAGCTCCTTTGTTTCACCCAAACAAACTACTTGATACTTGATTAGTGATGTTGATATTTCACATAAGTTACACCAAAGCCATCCTCGTTTCACCCAAACAAACTACTTGATACTTTATACCATATATTGTTGAATCATTGACTTAAGTTGGTTGGACTTGGTGCACTAGTTTCCCACTTCATATGCAGGTTTAGGGAAGCAAGATGTACGCAACCTTTTTTTTTTTTTTTTTTTTTTTTTTTTTTTGCTTTCAAGGTTGTTTCTAGGAGTAAGACCATAACCTAACAATCAATAGGCTAATTGACTACATTTAGTTGGTGTACAAAGGATAGCTTAAACACATACATAGAAATGCATTGGACATAGGCCCGCTTCAGGAAGAACTTGGATTCTCCTTGCATGAACTAACAGTTCACTCCAGGCATCGAATAGAAGTTTCCTCCAGGATGACAAACCAAGCGAAATAACAGCCTGATTTTATGGCTAAACAGTACAGGTTGTTCGTCTAATTTGTGATAATACTCTGTATCATACTTGCGCAAGCTAGATATGGGATTATTTTCTATGTGAACTTGTAAATGAAGTAGGAAATTGAAACTCTAAACCTGTCATTTAGGCATTCTTTGTTTGCTATTTCTCAGTGACACAGAAGATATAAGTGTATTGATTATGTCTTGCCAGCATTACTTGCCCTAGGTCCTAACTCTTATTCTAGAATTTATACATGTGATTGAGGCTCTTTTACAACTTTGACTTGGTTACAATTTGTAGAGTGCTTGTCAGAGTGGGTGGTTTTCTGAAAAAGATTCTGAAGATCTTCACTATCTTGCAAATGAGGTTAGTAACTATTCTTTGATTTATATTGTACTGGTTCTTACTTCACTCTTTTATTTTTTAATATATATTTAATATTTAATTATTATTTCCATATTCAGATCTCTCGTTACTTCTGCACTGGAACAGATTTTTCAAGTGAACCTAGTGGTTCTCAATCCATTATCCAAACAATTATGACGAGGTAGGAATGTTTACACATATTTTCTTGCCTTGTAGGCTGAATATATAATTCTATGTCTAAGCACATCAATACAAATAATTCCAATAATTTTGTTGAATTTTATCAATATGTATCAGTTACTGCTCATCCCAAAGTTGTAGACCATACTATAATATTTGGATGACCACACTTTGCTTTGGCAACGTTAATGTATTTCCTTTTCTTTAAATATTACTTATTAGAATGGTCTATTTGGTAAATATTCTTCTATGGTATTCTGAAAACTTATGGTGTGGAAATGATTTTGGAAAGAATTATTAAATTTCTGTTGCTTGAGATTAAAATTAGACCCAACTGAACTGAAATACAATAGTTTAGTTTCCTTCAGATGTAGTGATTGAGGGATATGCCTTTTGCATAATATTTGTCTTCTAACTATGATGAATGCCTAGCACCACTGGCTCTTACTGAAGAAACTCTGTATTGGCAGATTTTTTCCCACATTGAAAATGGGCCAGATATTTGTCTTTCTGGAAGTCAAGGTACTCATATATCCCAATCACCTAGTTGTGCGCATGTTTAGGGTTTAATTTGAGTCAGTTTTGTTCTAATGCAATTCTACTTTTCTGATAGCCTGGATATGGTGTTTTTGTGAACGACTTCTGCATACCAAAGAATGTTCAATTTTCTCCGGGAGAGAATATAGTAAGCACCTCCTACTTTGATTGAGGTTCATGCTTATATTTTTAATATTCTCAAGTGAGTTTGCAAAAGTAGTTCTTGCTTTGGGCAAATAACTTTTCATTCATTCTATGGTCAGATACAAACTTATTTTTAGCTGATATGCTTCAGTGTCTGGACTTTTTCCCTTTTAGTGCTGTTTGCATATTTGTTTTTTATTCATATTGTATCTTAAGATCACACACTGTATTATGTTATCTGAGTACTTATTGACATTCTGAGATCTCATCTTTCTTTTTGTGACTGTACTGACATTCTAATCAATCTTTAATCATGAACTCCTTTTTTTTTGGAGTACTATTGACCCTGTTACGTGTAGTATCTGTTCAAATATACTTTCTCAACCTACTGTTATCATGAACTCCTTAATCTTAGTGTAATCATGAATTTAAGTGATCTGAAAATGACTGACAGACTAGTGTCCTACACAGGCAAGTAACAAGTGGTTTTCATTATTCATCATTCTTGTATGCAATCTTTTAAGGGTGCATTTTGGAAAGCAGTTGGAGCAGTCCATTTCTCCAATTACTCTCTGGAAGACCGTTTGGATAGATCGCTGTTAGACTGATTGGAGTGGTGATTTGGATGAATTGCAGTTAGTGGTGGAGTGATTCGCCACTCCAATCACAGAAATTTAAACTGGGGTGGGGGTGTTGTAAGGGCCGGTGGGAGTCGTGTGACTGAAGTGGTCCAACCACTCCAATCTCACCCCAATTGCTCTAACTAGTCTAATCTCATTGCTGGGCTAGAGTGCCTATGTCTACAGTTGAGGGGTTGGGAAGGACTCACAATAGTTGTATTGTTTTATATGCTGATTTCCTTCATAAAGTACATTATAGCTGCCAATGGTGGAACATGCACAGTTGCACACTGAGGTTTGAATATAAGTATATAACTCCCACCTTTATTTTCTTTTTGCCTGCAGAGATTATTTGTTGCCCAAGTAGATAATATGGAGACATCATCATGTCTCATAAGCCCCCCTGAAGTGAAGTATGGAATTCATTTCCATATCCTTTTTATTTAACTATCTGTCAAAGTTATTTGACTGCTCTAATGTATATTTGTTTTGTTTTTGAAGCTTTCTCCACAATGGGAATGTACTGCCAAAGCGAACAAATATGTTTATGGTCTGTTGCAGTAGTACTTTTGAGAAGTATTATTGGAAAATCTAATATCCAAAAATTACCTAATGCCATTAATGCTAAATGATATTTAATTTTTGTATTTTGCTAGGATTCTGGACCTCAGGTTCCAACAGTTCTATCATTAAAGTATGGAACAAATCTTCTTCAAGCTGTGGGCCAGTTTAATGGTATGATTGGAGAATTGTCCTATCCTGCTTTTGTTATTGTAATTGGTATAAAACTTACTGTATTGTTCATCATTGTGAAGGAAATTACATTATTCTTGTTGCCCGTATGAGCACGATCTCAATCCCTGATCCTGCCACCCAGCCCACCCTTCTAAATTTTCTGCAACCAGCTCCTGCTTTGGAAGATCCAGGTATGCAGCGGGTAGTACTTTAAGTTGCACAACCTTGATTATCCATGATAGATACTGGCATGTTGTCTTGGGTACACCGTACACCCAATATTTATTAAGTTGTAGGTGTATTTTGGAGGATCCTTGTGAAGTAGGTGTATTTGGAAGGATCCTTGTGAAGTACCCATTTCTTAGGGATATGTGTTCTGCATGGTTTTGGTGCAAATGAGAAGCCCTGATAACATTTCAGTATCTGTTTTGGTCCTTTTGGAAGCATAGAAATTATACCTGAGATTGTCTACTCAATTATGTGCTCTACCTAAACCGATATTGTAGCTGAGATCCTTTCGGAGCAATTATGTTTGCCCCTCTAATAGCTCAAGCTTTTAGTTTAGGTGGAGAACATAATTGAACAGTTAAGTACTTGCTTTATGAACTTGTCAGGCAACTTCATAGCTGCCTAGCTTACTTCTCTTATGAAACTGTAAGACTAGTACTGATGACTGCTGTCATTTTCTACTATAGAATCGGATGTAATTGAGGGACCATCAAGAATATCCCTGAACTGTCCCATAAGGTATGATGTTTTCTCTGCTGCTTCTTTGAATTTTGACGTGGAGGTATAGACAAAACAGCTTTTGGCTTCTACTTATTCCATAAGCTTTTGACGTGCTGGATCTGTTGAGTATGTAGATTTATTATTTGTTGCCTAATGGAAAGAATTAGATTTCAGTTGGGTGTTGTATAGACATTAAAAAGAATTAAATAATTTACTTCATCAGTTTTTATTTTTGAACAATCCCTTTTCTCCCGCCCAATTGAATGTGATTCCTCTTTCCAGATGCCAGCTGCGACATCTAAATATTTTTCTGATAACTTCTTACTTTACAGTTTCAAGCATATTAAAACTCCTGTTAAAGGCCACTCATGCAAACATCTTCAGGTGAGAGCCCATAGCTGTGAATTGTTTAAATTAATCATGTCCAACATACTAAAAGGCCATATGCTACCTGCTAAAAGTTCATCATTTTCATTTCTATGATTGGATCTAATTGAACATGTTTCTGCCGTAGTGTTTTGATTATGAGAACTATGTTGACATAAATTCAAGAAGACCATCCTGGCGTTGTCCTTATTGCAATCAGCCAGTTTGCTTCACTGACATCCGTATTGATCAAGATATTGTCAAGGCAAGGATTTTTATTTATTTATGGGATGTGTGTTGCTTGAAATTATCTTGTTTTGGAGTAACCTAAATTTTATCTTAAAGGTTTTGAAAGACGTCGGAGAAAATACTACTCATGTGATCATCTCTTCAGACAGTTCATGGAAGGCAATAATGGACAGTGATGATCATAATGATGAAAAGACACCAGATAAAAGCCTTAAATCTGCGGAGGGTGAAGCAGTGCTGCCATGTTCTAGTGGTATCTCAAATGCACCTGTAGATATTTTGGATCTTACTACATTAGATGATGAAATGGATGAAGTGGGTAGGGGAGACAGTGTAGACCAAAAGGCAATCCAGAGCAACTACCAAGGTCAACCTTGCACAAAAAATCCGAGCAATTCTAATCACACTTCTCATGAAGTGGATGATTTCTGGAGAGGAATTTATCTCTCCACATATGTATTGGGCACTTCTAGTTCTACATCAAATCTGCAGACCGTTGGTGTTTCCAATCACACTCCGATTTCCATGCCATCACCTGTTCTAACAGATGCTGTTATTCCTGCCTCTGTGATGCAGGGTGGAGTTTCTTCTCCCAGTACCTTACAGCATTACCAATTTGGGAATTCAGATTTCCCATCAATAGTTAGTCATACAAGTGGAACGCCGGTTGCAGTTCAAGCTGCTCCAGCTCTTGCATCTCAACATAGACCAAGAAATGGGATGAACTTCACGATCTGCAATGGCCCTTCAGCAACTTCTCAGGATTCTCCTGCCCAGTCACTGATTAACAGGAATGCAGTCCCTTTTAGCCTTGGAATGCAGGAGCAATTCTCCATGTCTAACCCAAATATGCTCCAGGTGTCACAGTTACCCCCATCAACACTATCCAGTACAGGGGTAAATAGCTTAACTGCCTGCTTCTCTTCTGGTTCTTTCTTCAAATGAGAACTATTTAACATTCTATTGTTTTTTACTTGCTTCAATAATCAATAATCATAATGATTCAATGTGTTTAAGATTCTTCATTTCTCTGTCGGTGGTTGGTTGCTCTTCTTGCTCATTCATTTTCTTGTGGCATGGATAGCAGCTGGAGCATCCTTTCATTTCTGCTCACCCAGCTCAACAGTTCACTGGCTTTCAAGGTCGAGGTCAAATGCCCGGTCCTTACAGAGGTTCACCAGTTTTCTCAAGTCAGCAGCAGGGAATGCTGAACCAGAGGGCACCCTATGTGACAAGTAATTCTCAAGGTCTCACTCGACCATCTGCTTCAAGTTTCTTGCAAACTCCTCGTGTTCAAGGCAGTTCACGGAGTGGTGTTGGTCAGGCAAGAGGCGGTGTTAGCTGTCAACATGCTCAGTCAATGGTTGGAGTCCAGCCAAGTTCCCAAACTGCCAGACCTGTTCAAATACCTCAAAATGCTGCTCATCTTCTAGTGAACCCAAATTCATTCAGAGTACCACCAGGGGCAGGGGGTTATCAACATGGAAACATGTCAGGCACAGTAGCAGTGAATTTACCTTCATATCAAGACGGGCGCCCCATGGTCCGTATGCGTGGTGGCCTATCAGGACAAGCTTATAATGATGCTCTGAGGCACTACAATATTCATCCAACCCAACAAGCACAGGCACAAGCTCAAGCCATCCCGCCTAATTTCTCGCCCCAGTTACAAGTACTCATTGCTAACAGAGTTGCTGTTGGATCGGCACCGGTGAATAACTCCTCATCAACAGGGTAAGCTCAAGCCATTAGCCATCCCATCCTGCCTAATGTCTCACCCCAGTAGGTGAAAGCCGTGAAGCTGTCTGTATATAATATGGCCATTTTAACAATTTTCTTCAGTGATATAGCTTTTGTATGTATGCATTGACATCTGAACTATATAATACTCCGCAGAAATGACAGACAGTACATATATAGCTTTTGTATGTATGCAAGTGTTATGCTTCAGATTCGTCTCTGTGGTGTTACGTTTTCATGGTTTGTTTACCTTCTTTAGAGGTCAGCCGAAGAATTTGCTTAGGAATATCACTGTTAACAGGTTTATATAATTTAGGTTGGAGACATGTTTTAGGTTAGCCTATAAAATTTAGCTTTTTAGCATTGTCTTTTGATAGGTTTGTTTGTCGAGGGATCAAATGCATCACTTTGGTGTCAATAACAGAAACATTAATAACAACAAATTGAGTCAACTACACCTCTATAGCTTAAGAATATTTGAATTCTTATAAGACAATTACTAATTTGTTCCAAGTATAGAATTCATACTTACAGAATTTCATAACGCAAGACGCAAAAAGTCAAACACAAATTTCATAACGCAAGACACAAAAAGTCAAACACAAACACATGGACCAGGATCCATAGTGCAGTGTAAACTCAGACCATGGTATAACAATTGACATCCAACATGTAAGAACTCAAACTTGTTGGGATGTCTATATATTACTCCGTAGTTTCTATTCATATCAGCATACATTCAGTATACATACCAAAAGGATAAATTGTTTACAGATGTACAAAACATAACTAGTTTTTTGGAATACAAAACATAACTAGTTGGTTTCTACACAACTGATTGTTTCATTGATATACCCTCTTCATCACCATCAAAAGACATATTTTGTTAATGCAAAGTGTAGCAAATGAAAGTGATCAACAATCCCAAATAAATTCAAGTGATAGGGAATCTGGTTCATTGATGCTCTCAACAAGATTGTAATGTCAATTATAACCGTTGAACTTGTGGGACAAGATTGATGATTGATGATTTTCAACAAGAATGTAGTGCTAGCACCAGTTGCTTCAACCTTCAACGCATAAGAGTGCATTAACTTCAAATCAGGTTCTAGGCTTCTTTTGTGAGTTAGAGTCACCTGGCTCATATTTCCTTTTTATGCCCAAGAAGTGTTCAACCTGAGATATTAAATAACACTGTAACTCAGAGATAACACTAGTAGTAAATCCAGACTGAATAACAAACTAGAAAAGATTATTATATGAAACTGCAAAGGACATTAGACAACAGAAACATAAGTTGAAAATACAATGACCTTTTTATCACCGAGCATAGGTGTTAAACCACCAGGAAGGTCCTTCTCAACAGTAGCAAAACCACTTCTGGGATCACTAGTTTGCCTGGCAACAGTAAAAATGCAAAATTGATTTTTTTTTAAAGGAAAGTAAGATACATCTTTAAAGAATTATGAGCATGCTGATAAATTTACTAGATGCTGTTAGTGATATCAAGGAGACAGAATAAATCAGTTAAGGAGAGACGTACCCTGGTTTAACATGTCCACTAAGAATAAGATAAGGAGTCTTCAGTTTTTCTTGAGCTTCCCTCATTCTCTCCACAGACTGTGATGGTGTGTCTGAATTTTTCATTTGTTTCACCTTTAGCTCTTCTTGGTATTGCCGCATGCGTTTCTCTTGTTTCATTTTGCCAGGGCCCTTTCCATGAAATTTATGGGAAAGCAACCGAAAGGCCTCTTTTGGAGTCAACTAGTAAAGCCAAAAAATAGAGTATGGTGAATAGGAGGTATTACAAAATACTGATGCAGAAATATGAAAAGAAGGATTTGTCAAGCAACAGTACTTACAATTCGGCCATACTCATCAGTCCTCTCTATGTGTATTTCCTTGGGTCCTTCCTGGTCAGTAATGCCAACAAGCTTGCTTTTCTTCTTGTCCATGTTTCGACCACCCCATTCAATTGTTTCCTTGAGTGTTCCTCGTTCTTTCAGAAGCCTGAGAGCTCCAGATAACCCCTTTCCAACAGAAGCTTCATGTATTGCGCCATCTGGAGCCGCCTCTTCATCCTCCTCTATGGCTGGTTCATTATTCTCAGTTTCTTTCACCTCTGTCCAGCCACCATCCTCAGTTATTGCTGCTGCTTCAGGAGAAACCGGTGTCACATCTTCCATGAAAACATCTTCAGCATCTGGTTTTTTCGAATCTAAAACAGTAAAGTAAAATTAGATAACAGTAAAAATACATCTACAAAAACTACAACACTTTATAAGAAGAAAACTACATAAATATATAGATCCAACATACTAAAAAGGACCAAAAACACACAAAAGATTTCCATGGAGAGAATGGAAAGCTGCACCTAAAAGTAAGAAAAAGTTATTGATGCAAAATTCTCTCATCCTGAATGGTGTCTGAAAAAAAAAAAAGAAAAAAAAAAAAAAAAGAACAGGGGATGGGGATATAAGCAGGAAGCATCAGGGAACGTAAGCATTCCATATCTTCCTAAACCTCATAATCTGGTTGTACACAAGTTATGCAAGAGAGATGAGATCACCCAGTCATGTATTGGATAAAACTAATGAGTAAAACACTGTGCCATGTCAAATATTTAAAGCTATTGAGCATTACTATATTGATGTCACCTACCTTCATCAAGCTGAAGACCCCAGACAAACTCTTCCATTTCTGTGAAGACAACCTTATTTTCTTGCGAGTCTCCAATTGCAGGGTTGGAGTTATTATCTACAGTTGAATTGTTTGCATTTGAAGTGGCAAGCAATGCAATGGCCTCTGGTACAGATTTACCAGCCTCTTGTTTTTTCAGAGCTAATTTTCTTGCCCTTTCCAATGATTTTCGAAGCTCCTCATCATCATCATCAAATACAGCATCATCTTCCTCTGCCTTGGTGGTAATAGCTTGCTCAGGTCGAAGTGCTTTAGATGCTTCCTGAGCCTTTGTATATGCAGTCTGGTATGCCTTACTTCGCATCTCAGCCTCAGCTCTCTCCTTTTCCTCCTTTAGGGCTTGCCTTGTCTTATCATTCCGAGGACCAAGATCCCCAGCACCCAGTCCAGTAGAAATAGCCTCTGCTTCAAGGGCATCTATGTCCAGCTTCTCTTTCTTTCTTAGAGATTTTTTTTTCTTGGGCTTCTTAAATTGAAGCATTTCTTCTTGAGTATAATAGTCTGTCAAAATTCTACTAGAGGAATTGAGATCTTCAGTGTGGTTTTTTGTGGCAACCCCCTGAATTCTTCTCCGGAGCTGGCAATTCAAAAATAGAGCTTGGATTAACAGACAAATTCCTTGAAACAATCCTTAGGGCCATTCACAATATAAATGAACAAATTAATTACCTCTTCCAGTTTCTTCTCTGCACCACCACTAAAACGTCCAGTTCCATCAAGGGTCACACCCTGAAGTTAAGAATAAGCCAAGTAAAAAAGACAGTACTAATAAATATTGCAAATCAGTAGCAGTAACTAGAAAAAAAATTAAAAAAATAAAGAAAAAAATAAATTAACCTCCTCTTCCATCGGGTCATCATATTGTGGAAGCATTTTCTTTTCAGAATCAAGCTCATCACTGCACAAATTAGAAAATAGAGAGATAAATCATTAACATAATAAACACCTTGGTCTATCACTAATTACGTTATTAATGATTACATTAAATCCTACCTCTGATCATAAATCCCTTTTTTCTTCTTTGCAGCCTTGTATGCATCGTCCCTCCGCTTCTGCTCTCCAATTTCAATATTTTCAAGCACATCAACCTCTGAGATATACAATATACCTCACCTTAGAATCTGAGTCCACAAATCCCAAAAAGATGAAGACTCGACAGAATATGCAAGAAAATGGGGGAAATATAAAATAAGACTTGAATGTGTACCTTGATTTACATCATCACCAGAAAGTATGCTCTGATCCTTGAGAGTTAAGACAACTGAACCTCCTTCAAGTACTTTGTCAAGCCCATGAAGAATTTTTGCCCCACTCAGCTCTTCTATTGAAAGATGTATAATAAAAATTAGACTGATCCAATCAAATAAAGTTCATTCACATTTCTCATTGACCCATACATTTGAATCTGAAAATTGCAAGAATACTGCCAATATTAAATCATTTAATAAACTATATATTGAGTTATGTTCTCTTTTGAGAACCCAACCACCAAATTTACCAAGACATAAAAAGGAGTGACTGCATTTCAGCTCAGACCAACCAACCCAAAGAAAAAGATTAACTTTTTATGTAGATTCAAAATACAGCCTTCATTGAAAGTCAAGAACTTCAGTTCATTACTCACATCTGAGACAAAATGGCCCCTTTTTCAAACAAATGCTTGCAACAGGTAATAATCTTATTCTATTGAGAGTCCAAGACAGAAGTACCACATCAAACTAATTTCCTTCCCATCCCCCTATTTAAACGTAACATATAATAAATTATGGATTTGCTAAAAATGAGAAAAATATTTCAATGAAGAAAGATAGAGTGAGAGAGAGCAATACCAGTAGTGCGTCGCGTTGCTTCCTCATCATCACTTTCTTCTTGATCAATTCTATCCTGAAAAATTGATCATGCAAAGATTAATTCTTGTGCTGTTAACAAGAATCTGTTTTGGTTTTTTTTGGATGTGGTGTCTGAGGGGTGGGGTTAATTTATATTTGATAACTGATAAGCAACAGATAAAGAATATCTGAAAACATAAACAATCTACCTGCTCTTCAAAAATCTTTGAGAGCTGCAAGGCTTTCTCCTTTTCAGCCTTCCTTTTTTCCTCAATCTGGCGGCTCTTGTTAACCCATGTTAAAACTTCAGAGGCACCTTCTGATTTTTTCTTCAACCTTTCTTCCTTCATCCTGGAGGTCACAAGGCATTATGTGAGAATTAAAGCTAAATACCCGCCAATATTTTCAAAATGTAGTTTTTCACATCCAATAAGAAATTGAAAGTTCATCCCACTTAACAAAAAAGTTCTTTTGTTTTTTCAGTCAATATCAGACAACACATTCCATTAAACAAGATAGAGATCAAACATCATGAAGCTACAATCTTGAAAAATCACAGCCAAGCCAAAAAACCAATTACAATTTGGCAAATGGATTTTAACCATAAGTTCAGAGTTGGGAATAGAGCAAAGACCAATTTATGTATCCATAAAGTATATGGAATTACTAGGATCCAAAGCAGCATTTTCCCTATATAAAGATGCTTTCATAAATCAGATGCATCAGAATGACAGTATATAATATCCAGTAAAATATGTTTTTATAAAGTTTTGTTTCAGAGACAGGCATTAAAATACTGATAGATGCATAATCAATTCAGAAACTAAAATAATAATTAAGTACTTACTTCAAAATACGTTCCTCCAGCTCTGGAACAGCAGGCTGTGATCCAATAGATTCACCCTTCACAAGAGAAATCCTGGTATCCTCGGCATCAGCTAGACCCATTTCCTGTTCAGATAAGTCCCCATCAATACCATCTTCTTCATTGAATCTTGACACGTCATCATTTCCCACATCCATGCTCCTATTCCGATAGCTTCCATCTGTGTCTCTTGACTTCTCCTTACCACGAACCACATCCCACTCCTCTCTAGTTCTCTGTTTCACCTTTTCTTTATCACTTGCATCTTTACTTCTCACCCTATCATATTCCCTTTCCCTTTCTCTCTGTTTCTCTCTATCCTTCTCCTTTTCTCTTTCTCTATCTTTTGTCCTCTCCTTGTCCTTGTCTTTATCCCTGTTTTTGTCTTTTGCTCTCTCCTTATCTCGACCCCGTCCACCATCCCTCTCCAAGTCGTCCTTATCTCGCTCTTTTTCCTTTTCATGATATCTACGATCTTTCTCTCTTCCTCTATCTCTCTCTTTGTCTCTGTACTTGTCCCTGTCAGTATCTTTCTCTCGAACCCTGTCTCTGGTCTTGTCCTTTTCTGTATCATCTCTATCCTCCTTCCTTCTATCTCTACTGGACACCCGGTCCTTCTGTAAACCTTTATCCTCTTTCTCTCCCTCTCTTAACCGTTCTCGATTTTTACTTCTATGTTCTTTTTCTTCTTTTCGGCCAGAACTCCCAGAAGTCTTGCTCTGATGCTTGCTTGAATCCCTAGATTTCTCAAGATCATTTTCTTCCAAAGCATCAAGTCCATCCTCACCCCACCTCTCCCTACCAGGCGAATCATCTCGTTCTCTCATTTCACCACTTCTTTCAGGCCTCAAGTCAGTCGAGTCAACATCCATCATAACCATTGGAAATAGTAATAGGCTAGCAAGCACAGCTACAATTTATTTGTACCCTCTATAATAGCTAATCTGTAAAAGAGAAAGACATTATCCATTAAGTTCATCAAAAAATCAAAGAACAGGCATGTAAGGAAAATGGGAAAGCCTTGAGATAAATCAAAGAAATTATGGCAACATGAAAGACTCAAAGACTAATTAATTTAAATATTCTATGAAGGAGTAATGAAAAGTCATGAAAGAATGAAATTACACATAGAAGACTAGTTTCATTGCTCATTTATTACATACATACATATACATAATAACAAGTTGAACTGCTCAGATTTTCAAGCACTGAAACAGTTGCATCCGTCTTCCTTCCCCAAATATGGAGTCCATGTGTATACACAGAATTACACATGTGTGCACACACACAAATAAACAGTTAGCTCTCTAATCTAATTTATAGTGAAGTACTAAAATAACAGAATTGATATAGTATGCAGTCATTTTAAAATTATTGACTACTAACTATATATCCGTGTTACTTTTATATCTAGACCTGTCACATAATCAATATAAACGTTTTTTTCTGTTCATCCTTCAATTTATCCCATAAATAACCTAAACAATTATCTCAGCTATTCCTAACCAATGGCCAACCAGAGCTTGATTTAAATCAGTTTTCTACCTATGCTGAAAGTATCATGGCAAATTGAAAAACCACATGCCCAATTCCATTGAAAATCAATAACATTAACTAGAGAAGAAGATTTTAGAATACAAGCCTCTAATTTAAAATCTCCCTAAGCAATTTCAACAAACACTAGTTAAAGACTTGAACTTTTGAACATCAGAAGATGAAATCAATTCTTGAGGGGGGAAAAGTATATTATAATTATTCATTTCAACCCTTAAATTTAGTGCAATGAAGTCCAAATCTTGACGGGATGACAAAGTGGCTACATACGGTGTTAAAATTGGGAATGACATGACATCACAGTGGAACAAATTTCTCTCTGGAAAATTCAAAGCTCCCAATTCCCAAATAGAAAATACAGACATGACCTAGGGCTAAAAAGGCGTACGAGATGACAATATATGCATAGTTGCACTTGTATGAATTTTAGAATTGTAGTATTGAAGTAAGCATCCGTGCATAGGGGTGAGCATCGGTCGGTTACGGTTAATAACCGACCGATAACCGAATAACCAATGGTGTTTTTTTTAACCTACGTAACCGACTGAAACCGACCGAACATACACATATTTCGGTTTTGGTTGGTTATTTCGGTAACCGAAAAACCGAGAGTGAACTTCATATTTTTATAGTCCATAGTCTTCACAATAAATGGTTTAAACTAATAAATGGTTATCTAACTTATTAGAGTGAACTTCATAGTCTTCAAAATTCACAAGTCATAGCCATACTCAGTAGGCCCATACAACCATACTGCTTACTGCTAATCTGCTTATCTGCCATAGTTCATTAGGAAAAGAAATAACCATGCTTCCACATACTGCCAATCTATAATTAAAAAAATAATTTAATACTAAAATTAAAAGGCCAAATAATGAAACAGTGAATAAACTAACATTGTGAATTAGTGTGTACTTAATTCAATAAACTAAATTACTTAAACATATTCTACAATAAACTAACATATTTATATGAATTAACCAGAGTTAATAACACAGAGTTATGACTAACATATTCGTATGAAGTTATGAATTAACACAGTAAGTCAGTAACACTAACACAGAATCACAATACAACACAATAAACTAACACACTTAAAAGCAGTAATTCATATCATTTCTTTAATATAAAATTTAAAGTGAACAAATAGAATTATAAAAATTAGAAATTACCTTTAACATTTGATTATTGAAATTTTGGAGCCTGGAGACCTGAATTATGGACTCTGGAGTTTGGAGAAAGACCGAGCAAGTCTGCAAATTTTTAAAAATAAAATTCTGTGTGATTTTTTTTTTTTTATATATAAATCATACTATCAAAGTGAACAAATACTCAAATAGAAATTATAAAATTAGTATGCAAGTTAGTGACCTACCCTTGAGAGTTGGAACTTGGAAGAAGTGAAGAACTGAGAATCGGAAAGAGTCTGAGATGGGTGAGGCGGTGAGTGGCGAATGGTGACTCCGGCGAGGCTGTGAGGCGGTGAGCGGCGACCTGCGATTTAGTGTTTGCGATTAAGGACGAGCCATCGGTTCGAGTCTTCGAGAGAGGGCAGCAAGCACGTGATTTGCGAGAGATTGAGAGACAGGGAGGGCTGTGGTTGCGCTGCGATTTAGGGTTCGCGACTCTTTGAGCGATTGAGAGACAGAGGGTTTACTGGTTTGGTAACTTTGGTTTATGCGATTACTAGTTTAGGCCTTTTGTATCTACAATCTACCTCTACCATTTACAATCTACATCTACATCTATGTACAATTTTAATAAGAACCAATAATATTAATGATTCGTATTATTTTGATTTTATTATTTTTTAATGATTTTCTTTATTTACCCTCAATTATATTATTTATTTCCCTTAAATAACCTAAATTCCGTTAGTATAAACTTTATTAACGAAATATTCCTTTAACTATTAATTATTCTTAACTTACTTATTAATTTTTATAAGAAATGTCTTAAGTTCAAACCTCATCCTAATTAGATTTGGCATAATTGTTAAACATATACTACGAATATGTTAAAATATATTAAAAATATATAATATAAAATTTAATATAAATTTGGTCAAATAATTAGTCTGACTAAATACATAACATTTGATGAATATAATGTTATCTCGTTTCTCTTTTGCTATGATAATTGATGGTTGTTTCTTGCTCATCGATCTCATTTTTACGGTACTTGATCTGTAGATTAAATCCATAAAATATCAAATGCAGTGAAATTATAATCTTATTTTGAGATTCTATTAGAACCTCAGTTTGAGGTTCCAATTGCAGAACCTCCTTTTGAGGTTCTACAATGATTTGCATGCTTGATTTTTGTGAATATTAATTGAAAAATTAATGAAAATTGTAGATGAGTAACTTACGGAATACGCATAACGAAGATTCAAAGTGGTTGGACAGTACCCTGGCCGATTTTCTTCATATTTTTATGATAAGATCAAACGACACCCTACTGGACAACCTGTTTTTAAATACTCTATCTGGAATGAAATGAATCAAGAACTTAAAGAGAAAACAAGATGTGTTTATACTGTTGGTCAATTGTGTGGAAACTATAAAGCATAACAGATGCAAGGATTTATATAAGCGCTTATTAGAGGTGTTAAACCACACTGTGGTAACATTCAATGATGAAACAAATAAGGCTATGGTAGATGATGAAGTTTGAGAAAATTTTCTTCAAGGTATGAATTTTAGTTTTATATAATATTATATACTACACTAATATAATAAAGATGACACTAATGAACGTTTATTTTATTCCGTAGAAACACAAGATCTACAGAACTCTATACAACCAAGGTTGCAAACATTATGAGATGCATTATCTTATTTTTTTGCAACAACTATGCTACTGGAGGCATTGTGAACCCTTCAACGCAACAACCAGTGAACTCCAATGAGGAAAGGCAAAATGAAGATAACTTTATGACCATTGCTACGAACAACCTACTAGAAGTTGTGGGAATAGTTCTAAGGGCAAACGGAGTGCATATGAGATTACAGGTAGTGGTAAAATGAGTGTTAACAAGAATTGGAGAGATCAAATTGCTGGTGCGTTTGGTAGTCATACAACAATATATATAATGTCTGAAGATTTGCATGACATGAGAGATGAGCGAAATGAAAAGAAACTTAGGTAGCAACGAGAAGAATCTGCAAGTGAAATGAGTACGGGAATGACCCATGTTGATAATATGACGAGAAGTGTGCAAATTCTAAATACATTCTCAACTCTTAGTCCGGAAGCTTATAATCATGCTTTTGAAAAACTTGCCATGTCTGAAGCTCACCGAAATGGTTTTATTGCAATGCCCGAAGAGAGGCGATTGGCTTGGTTGATTTCCCTCTAATGAGTATTGTATTAATTGTTACTTGTATGATGAACATGTTCTTTAGATTATGACTACTTGTGTGATCAACTCCTAGTAGTAGTTACAAGGTGTTGTAGTAATTGTACTTTAGTATGTTGACATATTGTATTATGACTACTTTAATTGTGTTTTAAATCGTAATATGTTAAGCATGTGTTTATATTAATACGTGTTTGAACTTTTTACAATGTGTTGGGCATGTAATGTCAAACAACAATTATGATATTTCTTATAGCTCAACTACTCATGACAATGTCTATTATAGCTCAACTACTTATGAGAATGACTCAAGTAGTTCATATGACTCAATGAGGAGATGAGGAAAAAATTTGGGCACGTATTTGTCCTCACTACTGCATGTTTATTAATGGAAAATGTAGACATGATGCCATATAGAAACTCTGCACTCACAGGCAACCAATACATGGTAGAATTATTAGTTGGACACCCTACAAGATGATATGAACAATTAAGGGTGAAGCCACATGTATTCTTTCTTCTTTGTAAGAGGTTGAAGCACATGAAAGTGTTACATGATACAAGAAATGTTAGTACAGGAGAACAATTGGCTATGTGTCTTAATGTTTAGTGCCAAGCATGCACACAGTGTATAGTAGCTGAAAGGTTTCAACATTCAACTGCAACTGTTCATAAATGTGTGAAGAGAACGGTATGAACGCTTGTACACTTAGGGAATGATATCATTAGACCACAAAATAGAGGACATGTTCCACTACCATCACACTTATTTGCATCATTACCAACCCCTCTTTTTACAATCCAATTTTTTTATTACCTTAGGACTACAAGATTGGTTAACTAGGTTCCAAACATCAAAGTCTCTCACCAATTCTTGCAACCTTACTTCAATCACTATGAAGTACCTCAAACTGTCATCCATGGTATACCCAATTTTCCCTACGCTCTCCTTTAAACAAATCATTCTCCACTCATCTTCTACCATATCATTAAATGAACTAACAGTGCTACCAATATATTTAGCATGTAAAGTTTGACTTATCCTTCCTCCATGTCTTAAATTAAGAGTAAAAATTCTACAAATCAATGATTGAGAATTTGTAGTACACTTTAGACTACTTTATACTACAAAGAACTACTTTATAGTATAGACAACAACAATACATATGCATACCAATGTCACTTTAGACTACTTTACACTAAATGCATTAAAAAACAAACAATAATGGTCCCTAGCATATGCATAACCAGACAAACAATGGTCCACACACCATTTTCAAATAGAAAATGGTCCCCACATGTATGTATACGAAACACAATATACAACGCACACATCATATACTAAAGAACACAACACAAAGTCTAAATTTGGCCCCCACTTCTAGCATTTCATTCTCCTACGGCTTGAAAACAACGCACACTACATATATTACACAATACATAAGCAACACATTGGCGTTACCTGGTGAACCAGTATTGCGACCAATGTTAGCTTGCTTTCCTCTCAAATCCATCAACGCGCTTCGTTCTTGGATCAGAATCTAAGTTCGTTTAATTCAAAGATTGTGGTTTTAGGTTTAAGGATGAGATTTGAGGATTTTGATACATATCGCGTATAGAGAGAGGATTTGGGGATTTTGATACATGTAACATATACAGAGGGGAATGACGATGAAGTATACACTCAGCAAGTGAAAGGACAGTTTTACCCCTTCATTTGACGTCCACTTAACGAGCTTGTGACGGAAGGACCAACATTGGAAAGATTTTGATAGTCAAGTGTCAAAATTGTCCAAATTAAAAGACGATGACCAATTGTGAAAAATCACTCTACTCGGAAGACCTTTGTTAAATTAACTCTAAAATTGGCACTTATGGCAACACACCATCCGAAAACTAACAACTCAATGAATTATCGGGAGGCATGATCCAATTGCATAATTTTAGTTTTCTTTATGGGTCAGTTACTCTTTTTTTTTTTTAGGGTCCAATTACATTTTTCAATATAATGTAGCTCAATGACTTATTTAATTATTTTTTCTTTTATTTATAATGATGAAAGTTTATAGATAATTAAAAATAATAATTCAAACATACATTGTCTACCTTATACTTACTATTTGGTTTTAGATTTAGGGAGGCTAAGATTAAACTCCTGAGATACTAAGCGCATAGTGTAAATAAAGTGATAAGAATGCAAGATTTGCAAGTGAAGACCATAAAAGAAAAAATCTTGATTTTTTCACTATTATAAAAAAAAAACTAAGTCAACCCAAGGGTTTTGAGACTATATAGTTGTTGTTGTTGTTTTGTTTTGTTTTTTTTTTTGTTTTGTTATGTTTTTTAAATAAAATTAATCTCTTATATGTATAATAAATAAATAAAAAGAAAAAACCTTAATAAAATGCATGCTAATAACTTATAATTTTCTTTTTGGAATAAGGGTCAAAATAACTATTGAATTACATACGAAAATGCAATTGAACCAATTAACTAAAAAAAATGCAATTGACTCTCTAAACAAGTCAAATTCTTGCAACTAAATCAAAAGTGACATATAGTTTCGTGCGGGGTGGTTAACTTTTAAAAATTATTTTTACAATTTATTTTAATAATTTTAAATAAAATAAAATTAAAGGAAAAAAAAACCTCATTCGTCTTTGGACGGGAGACAAAGCAATGAAGGGTAGACCAAGAAGCGACAAAGAGGTTTCTTCATCTTTAGGCGCAGGAGACCGGGGGTTTATTTTTAAATTTTTAATTTTTTTTATCTTATTTAAAATTATTAAAATAAATTTAAAAAGTTAACTGCCACATCAATCAAGAAATGGGAGTATATATCATTTTTTTTAATATTACTCATTGCATTTTTATGAGTAGTTTAATGGTTATTTTGATATTTATTATTTTCTCCTTTAAAAAAAAAAATCAAAATATTTGGAAAGTATAATATATCTAACATGTCATTTGTATTTCTTTCATAATATACATACAACTGATACAATTAAGGAAATATTTTAAAAGTCATATATATATATATATATATATATATATATATATAGCATGTGTATATATTAGCAGAGATCAATCACTTCAATTCTCCCCTTGAGGAATTGATTGATTAATAATATAATGTATAATTAAAGTAGACCGAATTAGCAGTAGGCAATATAATTGAGGAGGTGTGTATGTAGTATAGTACTTTGTATTAGAAATTAGAATCTGGGAAGGAAGTGAAGTTGTTTGAGAAGTGGACTTAAAGTCTCCATAAGTTTCTCGCAAGGATGATTGTGAATGCCTTCATAAGTTGTCACCACAATGCTTCTATCCTTTGACAGTCTCTGAATTTGTTTCTTCACATTGCATGTGTGGTGTGTGCACCGATAATAACTCCTGAACAAATAATAATAACAATATAAAATTTTGTTTATAATCTCATACAATATTATATTATTGCATTACAAAATGCGAAACTCTATATTTAAATTGTTGTTATATATCTCGGCTCCTTCTCTAGGGGTGTGCGTTTACATGGTTTGGTTAAAAATTTATGATAATCGATTTTATTTTAAATGTATCGATATAAAGGACCATGCTAGAGATTTATACAATTGCCATTTTTTGATGTGTTATTTCCTTATTAACTTTTTTTTTGAAAGTTACTGGCTCTATTACATTGTAGTATCTGTTCGTATACTTTCTCAACCTACTGAAACACAAAGAACCAATAGCGCCTCCACTGAGACTCGAACTTATATAATCTTCCAAATGGAAGTCCAACCCGGATACCATTAGACCACATAGTCCTGGTATTTCCTTATTAACTTACTTGTGCATTATCGAATAAACATCCATATTATATAATAGCTTGCAAATTACACAAGAGAAATAAACTGCACAATGAAGACTTCATGTGATGGGTTGTCAACCAAGTAGATGCTGACAAAAATTAAAATCGTGACCTTTAGATATGATTATACTTCACTCACTTGGTCATCCCATTAGGAGCATTTAATTCACTTTCGATGTATACACAATATGGTTTACATACAAGTTGAACTCAAATTAATTAAAGTACAACTTTATTTGACAATGTAAACTCTATATAAATTTTATATTTTCAATGCATAATATTTAGGCCAACAAGATTGCTATTTTTTTCTTGAAACACTCACGATTCCCTACAATGCAGTATATGTTCTAAACTTTCTCAATTATTTTTAGCACAAAGAATCAATACTCCACTATTTGAGGTTCGATCATGTAACCACTCATGATTATTGTTGTTGTTGTTGTTGTTGTTGTTGTTGTTGTTGTTGTTGTTGTTGTTGTTGTTGTTGTTGTTGTTGTTGTTGTTGTTGTTGTTGTTGTTGTTGTTGTTGTTGTTGTTGTTGTTGTTGTTGTTGTTGTTGTTGTTGTTATTATTATTATTATTATTATTATTATTATTATTATTATTATTATTATTATTATTATTATTATGAAGTGTTTTCCAATTTTATTACTTATGGGTACCTTTTGTTATTATTTTTTTCCTTCATAAGAACAACTTAAACACATTGACAAAGAGTAATGAATTGGATCGAAACATAAGAAAAATTAAGGAAATATATGCAAAACTAGCATGAAAGCACCAGTATATAGTAGTTTAAAATATTACATTGATTAAATTAGTATTAACAGCTAAAAATTATATATTTGAAAATCATAAACAAAGTCAATTATTTAAAAAATTACTTTGTATAAGAAAATGTTTAAAAAAAAAAGTTTAAGAAGGCAAAAAATAAAAATAAAAATACCTTGGATGGGCGCTATTTTTGACAGATTTTTGGCCATATTTTCTCCATTTAAATCCATCGTCAAGAATATCCTCACTGCTCCTCGTATGAAACTCAATTCTGGGCGGAAAGTTTTTCTTCTTACCATTCTGAACTAACTTCCCTTTACTCTTATTCCCATTTTCACTCAATACCACCTGCGCCTGCGTAGTTTGATCCATACAGCCCGAAAGAAGCCCGACCCAATCGATTTCCGGGCCGAGCTGAGCCGAGCTTTGCATCGTCGGCGGCAGTAAAGGGCTCAACAACGAATAAGGCGGCGGAGCTTGCAAGGAAGAAGTGGACGGAAAGGAGAAGAGTTGCGGCGGCAGGTCGTTGGCGTTGGATATCAACTGCGGCGGCGGCGGCGGCGGCTCGTCTCCTTCCATGAATTAATAAATGACGTATGGATCGGAAGCAACAACGTAGGATAGATAGATGAGATGATGTTGTACTGTTCGGCGAAAATGTTGGATTGCGAATTGGTGTTTGGGTACTTAAAAGGAGAAACTCGACGTTGGTAGGTGAGGGGCGTTGGACGGTTTTTGCATGCTCATGACGAGAAAGAAATGTATTATTAAATTATTATATGCTTTAATTTGTTGTTTCGAAGTAGTAATTTTATTCCGATGACCCACAACCTATAAGTGTTGAAAGTTTTTTGTAAAAAACAAGACTCCTTAAGACCTTAACTATTCTTGATTATTAGTTGGTTTTATTTTTACATCTACAAACTTAATAAGAACCAATAAAATTAAGCCTCTAAGGTGAACTAAAAAATGTTGGTGTAATTATTAGTTGAAATGAATATTTTATATTATTTTGATTTTAGTATTTTTATTATTTTTTCTATTTTATCTTTTATTATATCATTTACTTTTTCTAAATACTCATGTATTTCATCCGTGTAAATTTTAGTAATGGAATATTCCGTTAACTATATTATTATTCTTAACTTATTCATCGATTTTCATAAGAAATATCTTAGGTTAGAACCACATCCCAATCATAATTGTTGAACTTATACTATGAATAGGTTATAGTGTATTAAAAAATACAATATAAAATTTAACATGAACTTTGGTCAAATAATCAAGAATTCATTTAATTTCTAGTTGAAGTGGTAGCAAGAGGAAGCATGGATCACGCTAAACTGGTAAAATTAATAAGGTTTTGTGTTGCAAAAATTATGCTTGGGTACTATCCAGTGAGGGTGCTTCATATTTTTGCCGCATGTCATATTTATGGATATCAGTTTTTGATACTATCCTCTAAACTGTTATTGCACCATTTAATCCAACATTTCTGCCAGTTAATCCAACATTTCTGCCACATGTCATATTTATGGATTCTTGAAATATTTATTTTTATGAAAAATTGATAATCTTGCATGGATATACGCCTAGATACTGGATGATGTTTTGATAAATTCTAAAACAGTAATTTAAAAATACACATTTGGCATTAGACTATTTGCGCAAGCGCGTGTGGTAACTAGTCATTACCGATAAAATTAAAATTAAATTATTAAATATGGGAGAAGAAAATTATTAAATATACTACCAATTTTACATGATGGGTGGTTTTGAATCTCCTATGAAAAGTAATATAAGATGGCATTAAAACTTACATATTTTTGTGTAGACATTTTAATACTTTGTTGTTTGATCTTGGGTTAAATGATTAATCGTAATCTTTATGAATAATGCTATCCACCCCTCTAAAATTTTCCATCCAATCTTCCCCTCCTTAATTAGATAACATTTTTTAATTGGACAATTAACTTTATTTTTAATTAATGATGTGGTCACTCAAGTCATGAGCATCAATGAACTTAAGCCACACCATCGGGATAAATATTAGAAAAAAATATCATTTTCCTATTTTTATTATCTAGAAGACTAAAACTATCACAATCCTACAAAGTTAAAGGTATTCGTTGCAATTTTTGGCAATGTGGAACAAAAATAACCAATCACGAATATAATATTTGAGAGACTTAAAATGTTTTTATTTTCCATATTAAAAATATGATACTTTTTTCTTTCAATGTGAGGTATTTAAATATTTTAGTCTATATAATAGATAGAATCATGTTTGTATTTACTTTGAAGAGATAATAATTATTATTAGTATTATATATATTTATCAATTGATTGATATCATAATTAAAATTTATTGTGTATGTATTAATAATTATTTTGAGGAAAAAAAAATTAAATGTATATGTAATATGTGTGTAGAGAAGGAGAAAGAAGAGGGCAGAGGGTAGCTAGGTTATAACTTATAAGCCATGATAAAGGTCAACTACATTTTACCTAATAAAATCTGTTCAACTGCCTTATTTGAAATGGCCAAACGTGCTCATTCATATTACTTTTACAATCAAATTACACAATTTACATCTTCTTCAATTCCCTTCTTACATTATTTTTATCCAAACACTTAAATTTATATTATAATTCAAAAATTAGGGAGTATGTATTGGTGGAGGGGGTTGAGAGGGTAGCCGGTCCATATTTTTCATGCAAGATTATGAATTTCTTGTGTAATAATATAAAAGGAATATAGGGGATATATGTTGTTAAACAATAATAATAAGTATATATGTAATAATAACTACTCCAGTTTCTGAATTCTTCCGCAGTCAAGTCTTAGCTTGTTTTCGGATCGAATATATGTTTTAGAAATCTAATTACAACTTACAATTAAAGAAAAAAATATTTTAGAGTGACAAGAACAACTAGCTTGCACTCACTCCCTGATAATGTATACTGAGTAAATTTTATTTATAGGGTAATTTTTATTTTTTATTTTTTATTTTTTATTGCATGCAACAAACCAAAATATGCAACAGCACCAACAAGAAGTATATGAATTAATTGTTTGGTGAGTATGAATATATGACATATTCATTTTGAATTTTGTACTGTTGTGACTACGAATTTGAGTATTATCAGTTATTGCATGTTGTTGAACTGTCCACCTCGGCTTTGAACTTGCATGGAATAGCTTCTAGAAATTTGTGATCCTTACTTGAGTATGATAATACCTCATTATAGACAATCAAATCAAGGAAAAATTATGATATGTTTATCTTATGTATTATTTTGATGGTCGAGACTCGAGAGAATTTGATACGCTTATGATAATACCTCATTATAGACAATCAAATAAAGGTGAAGTTATGATATGTTAAGCTTATAGTATTATTTTGATGGTCGAGAGAATTTGATACACTTATGATAGACGATACCTTAGTTGCATTAGTATTTTTTTCAAGGTATGTAGTATTTGTTCTATACTTTTTCAATAAATGCCTCCATCACTGAAATTCAACCTTGTGACTACCTATTTAGATTAGTAACATATCAAAAGTGTCATTATAGTACATAGTAGCTAGCTGGCAGTACTTTAGTGTATATAATCTTTTACCTTCTATTGGATATCAAAACTATAATAAAATTATTTTTCTCTTCAGTATTTTCTTTGTCTCCTTAATTTTTCTACTATCTCTCATGTTTTAAGGTAAACCATATCATATTATTAAATAAGGGATCACACTTGTGTGAGACTGTCTCACATATCCTTATCCGTGAGACATGTCGGGTCAATATACAAATGTAATACTTATACTAGCAAACACTACAAGAAAAATTTCGAATCGCGACGGAACGTAATCCGTTATCAATTCGCTATGGCTTTTGCAATGGAACATGCTCTGTTGCGATTTTGTGACGGAAATGGTGACAGGATTTAATTGCGTAGAGAATTTTGGCGTAAAATGACGAAATAATATAATATAAAATTTATTGGGAAAATGCCCAAGGCGCAATCTTTTGTAGAATTTGTTGTGTCCATTACATTCTCACCTCTAAATACACTCATTAATTAAACTAGTACGTAGGGTAACATACAAGTTTGTTGTTAGTGTAATATATAAATTCATTTTCAATATATTAATTAAAATATAAATTTTTGATACGTTAAAAAAAATAAATACAGATTATTTACTAGTGATTCATATTACAATATAAATTATGGCCCACAATATAAATCGCCATCTAAATATCTGTAGTTCTGTACACATATTGGCCTATTACAATCTCCTTTCTATGTTGGCAAATTATGCTGGGAAATCGTGCACCATGCATGGTGCACATAGAATTGGATTCATAATTTCTATACTATAAATTCATAATATTTATACTATAGATTCATAATTATTGAGCTCTATATTCACAATTACAAAACTCTATGTTCATAATTTTCAATTCTCAATTGTTGAACTATGTATTCAATAATCATTGAATTAAATGTTCATAATTAAAAGAACGTAATGAACATATAGTATATAACATCTCTACATTTTTTTCTCTCTCTAGCTTCCTTGGCTAGTCTTTCTCTCTTGTTTCCGTGACAAGCGTCTTTTTCTCTGAGTTTGTGTTTGTTCTTGCTTTCGTGCCTCTTTCTTGAGTCTCGTTTCTCTGCTTGTCTTTTCGCTATGGATCAGCATCAAGGGGAATCTTCTGGGGTCAAGATGTCTGATGCAGGGCCCCCTATGGCTCATACTACTGAGTTGCCTGTGGATCCTACTGTGGATCCCACTGAAGAGATTCTAGATGCTTATGCGGCGCTCGAAATTGCAGATGAGGAATCTGATGAAGCGGATCTTCGTCGGAATGTGGATATTTCTCTGATGGTTGTGGGAAAGCTAATCACTGATAAGCTGGCTAAATTCAACTTCTTTCGAGATACTATGGCGGCGGTGTGGCGCCCGGTTAAAGGTATGGCGATGGAGGATCTGGGTAATAACATGTTCTTGTTTCAGTTTTATCATGTGTTGGATATGCAGAGGATCCTTGAGGATGGCCCATGGGCGTATGACCAGAGTCTTCTGGTGCTACAGAAAATGCAACCCAATGTCTCTCCAATGGCGATGGTGTTCGATAGAGCTGAGTTTTGGGTTCAACTACATGACCTCCCTTATGGTTTTTATTCTGAGAAATCGGCAAAAGTTATTGGAAATCATATTGGTATTTTTGTTCGTCTGGATGAAGAGAATACTGAAGGATGGTGGAGAACTTTCATCCGGGTTCGTGTTTCTATTGACATAACAAAGCCTCTGCCGTGTAAGATGAGGATTCGTAGGCCTGGGGGTGAGTGGCATTGGATTTCTTTCCGGTATGAAAGGCTTCCGAATTTCTGCTTCATCTGTGGAATTCTAGGTCACACAGAGAAATTCTGTCCCAAGCTGTTCGAGGGTGTTTGCATCTCAGGCGATAAGCCTTTTGGTGCCTGGTTGAGGGCAACTGGTCGGAGATCTTCTCCGGTGGCCGGTCGACGTTGGCTGGTTCTGGAGCATGGTCAGAGTACGGGCGCATCGCTGGGGCGGAGTGGAGAGGTGTGTACGGGGCCTGGGGCGTCTGTCGTTGTACCTGCTGTAGCACACTATCGGACAAATTCTCAGAGTACGGAGAGGGGCAGAGAGGAACACGTGTTGTATGAGAGGCGGCCTGTGGGGGAGAGGAGTGGAGTCGTGGCTGAGGTGGAAAATTCTCTGGCAGGTGGGGAGAGCGATAGTGAGGGTCTAACTATTTTGGATCAGAAAAGGAGAAGGATTGAGGAGGAAGGCCCATTTGAGCAGCCCAGTCCAATGGAGTTTGATTTAAATGTTGCTGGATCCGGTTCAAAAAATGTGCTAGGGGCGGGACCTGTGGATCAGGCCCGCCCACAACAATGAGTTGTTTATCTTGGAACTGTCGTGGGCTTGGGAACCCAGAGAGAGTTCAGGTGCTTGTGGACCTAGTCCATGTTAAGAAACCCAGTGTTGTTATTTTAATTGAAACGTTCATTGGGCTTACAAAACTTCAGCCCATTAAGAGAAGACTTGGTTATTGGGGCCTTTTCTCTGTAGATAACGATGGTCATAGTGGAGGCCTTGCTATCTTATGGAAAGAAGGGATGGAGGTGGATATAAAGTCTTATTCTATTAATCATATTGATGCGGAGATTAGTCTGAGTTCCGGAGAAGCAAAGTGGAGACTAACTGGTTTTTATGGTAATTCAGATAGAAGTAGAAGGCCGGAGAACTGGAGACTTTTGCGACACTTAGCTACACGGAATTCGTTGCCATGGGTGGTGTTAGGTGATTTCAATGATATCCTGCATGCTGATGAGAAGAGGGGGGGTAATCCCCAGCCTAGAAGACTAATCGAGGGCTTTCGGGAGGCGGTGGAATTAAGCGGATTGAAAGATTTTGTTTTTGAAGGGTACCAATTCACCTGGGAACGTGGAAAGGGTACCCCGAATTGGGTGGAGGCCAAGCTTGATAGAATTCTGGTGTCTGATTCTTGGAGTGACCTTTTCTCCTCGGCTAGAGCGGAGTCTGTGATTGCATCGAAAAGCGACCATATGCCACTGTTTCTGGATATTCATCCGAGCACAACTCACTATTATTCTAGACGTTTCCGGTTCGAAAATCTTTGGTTGAGAGACTCCGCGAGCAGAGAAATCATGATTGAGAGTTGGTCCCGTTCCTCTGGTTCTCACTTAATTGATAGAATGGAGAGGTGTAGTAAGGCTATTTGGAATTGGGGGAAATCTTTTGCAAAAGATTTTGATAAGAGATTAGCTTACTGGAGGTCTCGAATGGAGAATACTAAAGCCAGACGGGATGCACTTGGTATCACTCTTTTTAGGGAAGCCCAGGTGCAATATCTTCGGGCTTTGCAGCATCAGAATGCCTACTGGAGGCAAAGGGCGAAGCAGTTCTGGTTACGCGAAGGGGATATGAACTCAGCATACTTTCATAACTATGTTCGAAGGAGGAGGCAGAATAATCGAATCTCGAGGTTAAGGGATGCAGGAGGAAACTGGATCGAGAGAGGTACTAATCTTGACTCTCTGATTGTTAATCATTTTAATTCTTTGTTAAGTCCTGTGGGGGGTGAGATGGATCAGGTCTTGGAAGGGATAGAGCCAGTGATAACTGATGTCCAGAATGTTTCCTTGGGTAAACGGGTTGAGCTTTTAGAAGTTAAGGAGGCCCTTTTTGATATGAAACCGGATAAGTCTCCGGGTCCGGATGGGTTAAGTCCGGGATTCTTTCAAAGTTTTTGGGATATTATTTGTACTGATCTGTTGCGCTTTTGCAATGATTGTTTCACTTCTGGGAAACTGCCTCGCTTTCTGAACACCACTCATATGGTCCTTATTCCTAAAAAATCCAATCCTGAGTCTGTTGGGGACCTGTGTCCGATAGCGTTGTGTAACATTCTCTACAAAATTGTGTCGAAAATTCTTGCTAATCGTCTTAAACCTTTGCTCGGTTCTCTTATCTCTGAGTCTCAAACCGCTTTTGTGCCGGGAAGATTGATTACGGATAATATAATGGTTGCTTACGAATTAAATCATTTCTTAAAAAGGAAGAGGCAGGGGAACATAGGTTTTGCTGGAATTAAATTGGACATGAGTAAAGCTTACGATAAGGTGAGGTGGGAGTTCTTAAGGGCTATTCTTCTTCAGTTAGGGTTCTCGGGGAAGGTGGTGCAGATCATTTGGGAATTTATTTCTTCTGTTCAGTATTGTATTCTTGTTGAAGGGAAAGAAATTGGGGCTGTCATCCCGGGGAGAGGGCTTCGTCAAGGGGACCCAATTTCTCCTTATTTATTCATTTTGGTCCTGGAGGTGTTTCATAAAGCTATTCAAAATCGAGTGAGGGTTGGTCAGTTACATGGGGTTTCTGTGGCTAGGGGAGCTCCTGTCATTTCTAATCTCTTTTTTGCGGATGATTGTTATATCTTCTGTAGAGCCTCTCAAGCGGAAAGTGTTGTCCTTAAAGATATCATTGAGTCTTTTTCTGTAGCCTCGGGTCAGTCTGTTAATCTGGCTAAATCCACCATCTCGTTTAGCAGAAATGTTCCGGAAAATGTCAGGGATGTGGTTTGTGGTGTTTTGGGAATGCGGGAGGGTAATCTGAATGGTAATTATTTGGGTCTCCCATCTCTCATTGGCCGTAATAAGAAGGAGATTCTGGGTTTTATAAAAACGAAAGTTGTGGGCAGGATCAAAAGTTGGACTTCTAAATTTCTCTCTAGAGCCGGTCAGGAGGTTTTGTTAAAAAATGTGATTCAAGCCATCCCCTCGTATGCAATGAGTGTGTTCCTTTTGCCGGTTGATCTGGGTAGAGAGATAGAGAGAATTATGAATGCTTATTGGTGGGGTTGTGAGGGAGAAAGGAGTGGGGGTATAAGGTGGAAACGGTGGGAGTCTTTATGTCTTCCTAAGCAGTGGGGGGGGGGGGGGGGGGGGGGGGGGGGGGGGGCATGGGGTTCCGAAAGATTCGTGATTTTAATATTGCTCTCTTGGGTAAACAAGCCTGGAGACTTCTCCAATATCCCGAGTCCTTGTTTGCTAAAGTTTATAAAGCCCGTTATTACCCTTCAAACTCGTTTTTTGAGGCTAGAATTGGGTGTAATCCTTCCTTTATATGGCGAAGTATTCTTGAGGCCCAGAATGTGTTACGAGATGGAGTGAGATGGAGAGTGGGGGATGGTGCTTCTATTAGAGTTTGGGGTGATCCTTGGTTGCCTAATAATAATCATCCTTATATTCAAACTCCTTTGCCAGATTATCTTAGAGATGCTAAGGTGGAGAATTTGCTCAATATGGATAAAACTGACTGGGATGTAGAAGTGCTGGAGGATTTGTTTATACAGGAGGATGTGGACCTAATTCGAAGCATCCCTATATCTGCAGTTTATCATAAAGATAGATTGATCTGGATGGAGGATGATAGGGGGGATTACTCTGTTAAAAGTTGTTACAGGAAGTTGCAGATTTCCCTCATGAATCAACAGATCCCCTTCTGGACTGGTGTTTGGAAAATGAAGCTGCCTCCAAAAATCAAATCCTTTCTCTGGCAATGTTGTTCGAACTCCCTTCCTACTACTGATTTGTTGAGATCTAGGCATGTTAATGTCTCTAGTTTATGCCAATTGTGTGCTGCTGCGGATGAATCTGCGTTTCATTTATTTGTCTCATGTCCTATGGCTAGACAGTGCTGGGATATTGTTGGTGGAATTAACTACTGGGGCTTCCAAGGCTTTCTTGAATGGTTGGAGGTACAATTTAACACATTGCCTAAGGAGCAGCTATGCCTTCTTATCTCTGTCTGCTGGAAATTGTGGGAGGCTAGAAATGATAAAGTTTGGAATCAAGTGGTTATCTCTGCATATGTTATTGTTAGGGATGCTCAGATCTTTCTTTATGAATGGCAGGAAGCGAATCATGCTTTATCTTCACATCTTTCGTCTCCTGCCCAGACTGTCCAGTGGAAGAAGCCTCCATTGGGATGGAAGAAGTTAAATGTGGATGCGGCTCTGGATTCCACTCAAAGAAAAATGGGTTTCGGTCTAGTGTTACGTGATGCAGAAAGATCTTTTATTGCTGCTAGACAAATTCCTTGGCCTGGTCTTTTCAGATCTGATGAGGCAGAAGCAATGGGGGTAAAGGAGGCATTGAAGTGGTTGAAGGAGCTCAATGAAGATTGTGTCGTTGTGGAGACTGATGCTTTAAAGGTGGTCTCGGGGCTACATAATTGCAGTTTGTTTACTTCTTTTGATGTTATTGTTGATGATGTTAGGAAAATAGCTAAGGACTTTACTAATCTTAGCTTTGCTTTTGTTAAACGATCTGCGAATAAGGTCGCCCACTTCCTTGCTAGGGAGGCCTTGTTCAAGTCTGATCGTGTGGATTGCATGTCGATCCCTTTTCCTTCGCTTGTTCTCGCTTTGGAGTTTGACTCTATTTAAGTAATATATTCGTCTTTAGTTTCAAAAAAATATGTTCATAATTTGATAACTATACAGTTTAGAAATTATGAATATATAGTATAGAAATTATGAATCTATAGTATAGACATTATAATGAATCTATAATATAGAAATTATGAATCCAATTCCTGCAAGGTGCACACGGTTGCACGCTCCTTCTGTGCTTGCTTCGTCTAATTTTCTTGTTTAGCCCATTAAAACCATTTGGTTCGGTTAGGTACTAAAATAAAAACACCAACTAATCAAAAATGTAATATAAGCTAAATTGTACGGAATAATATAGTCATGTTCTTCAAAGGATGAAAAACGCAACTTTTTTTTTCTTTTTGGTAAAATTAGAGGTGTATTTTATACGCATTCAAAAAAAAAAAAAAAAAAGAGGTGTATTTTATACGAGTAATAATAAAAAGACAATAACTAAAACAACTAAAATTACATATATAATTAAGCGACTAAAAAAAAAACATTTTTCCACCCAAACAAAATTGAAATAAAATATGACATTATTCACCCTACTACATGAATAAGATTAAAGGCTTTTGGATCCGGGCAACTCCTAACTAAATTGGTCAAACAATTGGCGTAATATGTTAGACTAAAGTATCACATGCATCATATAATATGTGATAATAGGATCGACTAACCTCCAGCCATAGTTCTTGATACGGATGAGCGATCCAGACTGCTGCAGAGATAACGAGTATTTTGTCTCTCACTTTACTCAGCTCTCTCTAGATGGTGTATGAGGTATGTATTGTGAGCAGTGAGAGGACTAGTGACCTTATATAACCACTGGCCATCATTGTGGTTGATTGTCTTTAGGTCTCCTAAACCCTAACCAGACTCCTAATCATAATGGTAGTCTAGCTATTAGGTTATTAGTGTTGCACCACATATCAAATACTGAATATTATCATAACTTATCCTAATGTTATAATAATAGTAACAGATAAACGTTACATTCTCCCACTTGGTGCAAGCACTACCACTCAATAACAGAAAAACACCAACCATAATGATATGTTCTCATTAGCACGAGTAGTATCCATTATGATCAAATGCAAACTGCCATTGAGCACTTAATTAGGAAACAAAACCCAACGAAATAAACCTTATGTTTATTCCAAGTCCCTGAAGTACATTTTCTCATCAATATGAAGCAAATGAAGGTGTACACACTTAATTGAGAAAATGTCTGAATGTCAAAGAATTTTAAACTGAATGTATATACAAATTCCATAGTGGGAAAAAGTCCCATTTTCTGAACCAGATCCTTGAATTTAACTGAAGGCATGCATTTAGTCAAGGGATCTGCTGACACCAACTCAGTATGAATGTGTTCAAAGAATACAACTTTATTTTTGACACGATTCCTAATTGCTAAGAACTTGATGTCGATGTACTTAATTCGACTCCCACTTTTGTGGTCTTAGCTAGGAAGACTGCAGCTGAGTTGTCACAGTAAACTTTCAATGGCTTAGATATAGAATCCATAATTCTAAGCCCAGAGATAAAATTCTTTAGCCAAACACCCTATGAAGTTGCCTCGAAACTGGAAACGAACTCGGCTTCCATGGTAGAAGTAGCTATTAAGGACTGTTTAACACTTCTCCATGAGATAGCCCCACTGGCCATAATAAAGACGCACCCTGATGTTGATTTCCGAGAATCAACACAGCCAGCAAAGTCCGCGTCTGAATGACCGACAACATCTAAATTGTCCGTCTGCCTAAACCCAAGCTTGTAACCTTTGGTTCATCTTAGATACCTTAGAACCCTCTTTACAGCTCTCCAAAAGTCTAACCCTTAGCTATGGGAGCAACATTAGATGAACAATTTTGCACATGAAATCTCTCTAAAACTTTGTTCATATAGGTTTCTTGAGATAAGCTCAGTATACCCCGGGACCTATCTCTCTGAATTTTAATGCCAATAACATAAGAGGCATCACCCATATCCTTCATATCAAAGTTCTTAGAAAGAAATTGTTTCACATCACGAAGCATCCCCTTATCATTGGTGGCAAGTAAGATGTCATCCACATATAAAACAAGGAAGCAAATTTCACTCCTACTCACCTTCTGGTATATACAGTTATCTGAGGGATTTTCAACAAAACCAAATGAAGAAATTACCCCATCGAACTTGATGTACCATTGACGGGAGGCTTGTTTTAAACCGCATATGGATTTCTTAAGCTTACATACTAAATGCTCACCACCCCTAGAAGAGAAACCTTCAGGTTGTTTCATAAAAACCTCCTCTTCTAGATCACCATTTAGGAAAGCGGTTTTCACATCCATTTGTTGCAACTCAAGATTAAAATGTGCAACTAATGCCAGAATGATCCGAAGTGAATCTTTCTTTGATACAGGAGAAAAGGTCTCCTTGTAATCGATTCCTTCTTTTTGAGTAAATCCCTTGGCAACAAGCCGGGCCTTGTATCTCTCAATGTTGCCTAATGAGTTTCTTTAGTCTTAAAAACCCACTTACAGCCAACGGCCTTGGCCCCATTAGGCAACTCAACAAGATCCCAAACTCCATTGTCCTTCATGGAATTTATTTCATCCTTCATGGCTTCTAACCATAAGTCAGACTGTACACAATTTGTGGCTCGAGAGAATGTTTCAGGATCATTTTCGGCCCCTATGTCAGATTCTTGTAGATACGAAACATAATAACTAGGAACTGCTGATCGCCTTATCCGAGTAGACCGTCTTAAAGTTGACCCTCATCACCTTGTATAGGCTGCGGGGCAACTACCTCTTCAGGAACTGGTGGCAGTTCTTGAATCGGTTCAGTCTGCATCGGCTCAGAATCTTGCTGTATATCCTGAGTTGGTTCAACCATTGGTTCGAAATCTAGTTCAGACGGTTGCTGTAAGTCCTGAACTGGTTCTTCCAAAGGTTGATCCTCAACAGTTTGTGGAACCTCAACGGTAGGCGCTATATCTACAGGCAGAACTAAAGGAGCACTGCGGATAAGTACCACCAGATGACGTAGAAGGGTGAGAGTCAATATGATCAAAAGAAGGAACTAAGTCCTTAAACCGATCACTCCCACTAATCAAGTCACCTTCAAGAAATTCAGCATTCCTTGATTCCACTATCCTAGTAGTATGAGATGGACAATAGAACCTATAACCCTTAGAAGATTGTGCATATCCAATAAAGAAAGCACAAATCGTCCTTGGGTCAAGTTTCTTCTCGTGTGGGTTATATATCCTCACCTCAGACGGACATCCCTAAACACGCATATGTTGCAAACTCGGTTTCCAACCTTTGAATAACTCAAACGGTGTCTTAGGGACAACCTTGGTTAGAACACGGTTTAATATATACGTTGCCGTCTTAAGCGCTTCATCCCACAACGACTTAGGAAGCTTAGAGTTGCTAAGCATACTCCGCACCATATCCAGAAGGGTCCGATTTCTTCTTTTAGCTACACCATTTTGGTCCGGAGAACCAGACATGGTGTATTGGGCAACAATCCCATGCTCTTGAAGAAACTTAGCAAATAGACCCGATGCTTGCCCATTCTCATTGTATCTACCATAGTATTCACCACCCCTATCAGACCTAACTATGTGTATTTTCATGTTACATTGGTTTTCAACTTCAGCTTTAAATGATTTAAAGGCATCCAATGCTTCGTGTTTATGATGAAGTAAATACACATAGGAAAATCTTGAGAAGTCATCAATAAAGGTGATGAAATATTTCTGACCAGGTATTGTCATATCAGGACAACATATGTCAGTATGAATAATTTCCAACAACGTTGTACTTCTATTGGCACCTTTCTTTGACTTGTTTGTCTGCTTACCCTTAATGCAGTCAACGCAAGTCTCAAAGTCAGTATAGTCTAGAGTAGAAAGTACTCCATCCTTTACCAACCTTTTAATACGCTCAAGGGAGATATGACCTAATCTCCGATGCCACAACATTGAGGAATTGTCGTTAATACTGCACCGTTTGGTGCCGTTTTGAACATGTAAAGAATTGTAAACTGAATCAGTCTTTAATTTAAGACGGAAAAGACCATTAGACAATGTACCAGTACCAACACAAGTATAATAATGAAATAACTTGATATTATTGGTATTAAATTCAAAAGAATATCCGAAGGGTACAAGTCTAGATACTGAAACTAAGTTCCTAGAAAAACTAGGAACATAAAATGTCTTTTCTAACGTCATTACAAAACCATTGTCCAAAACTAAATTGCAAACTTCGACAGCTTCGACTGGTGACGCAATCTTGTTTCCAGAGAAGATGCTACACTCAGTTCCCGTTGGCTGTCTCAATTTTGTCAAATCCTGCAAAGAGTTTGCAATTTGGATTGTTGAACCAGAGTCAACCCACCAAGAATTAGTATTAACTTCTGACATATTAAATTCGAAACAAACAAAAGAAGATGGAACATACCCAAGCTTAGCCACAAGCCTTTGTTCCTCCATTGCACACATGGTTATCAACTCATTGATAGACCAGTCCACTTTATGTGTGATGTAGGAAATCTTAAAAGGATTGTACTCTTGAGGAAGGGTATCAAGTGCAAAAAACACCAAATAATCATCTGGTAGAATGATTTCCAACTCCTTTAATTGAGCCGCAATATCCCTGAGTTGCATAATGTGTTCACGCGTTCCCTTGACAGTGGAAAGACGCAAATTTCTCAACTTCATGATTAGAGTCATTGCCAAAACTTTCTTTGATTCAATGAAGTTATCATCGATAACTTTGAGCAAGGGTTTCGCTTTCTTAATGTCCTCAAAGCAAAAACGAATTTTTCTAGAAATTCTTGACTTAATGAAGAGCACACATAATCCATTGGATTTCTCCCATTGTGCGCGAAGCTGCTTGGCTTCGCCAGTGCTTTCTTCAGTAACCTCAGGGGGTTCCTCATTGAGAACAGCATAATCCAACTCTAATAATCTTAATTGCAAGAGAATAGCATCTTTCCACTCTTTGTGGTTATCTTCATTAAGGATTGGAACATTAATTTGTGTTTGGTTGCCAGGATGAGTTGCTGTAAAGAATAATAATTAATGCTTGGTTAGAATTTTCGAGGCACAAAAAATTAGAGAGAGATACTGAAGTACATAATATTACCAATGTAAAATTATGCAAAAGATAAATTCGGATGCCATAAAAATTGCCTGTGGGCTAAATTTTTACGCATAATGAATTTACCAAAACTGAATGGTGGAAACGGAATGGGTGCGATTTTAATTTTTCCACCCTTAATGACAAAACTACCAAAACTATATGCCGATACATAATCCCTGTGGGCAAATTATGATCATAGCATGGTATTTCATCCTAATTAACCCTACAAATATAACAAAATTGCCTGTGGGCTAAATTTTGCCATATCACGCAGAGTGAATTACAATATTCTTGCATTAACTTTATGTGAGTAAAACTTAATATGTAATTTTGGAAAAATTAAAGATGCTGTGGCTACTCTTTAATTAACCAAAGAACATAATCACATTAGCAAGAAAACCTAATAAACAAACAGATTAAACCAAAATATGATAGACAATTCTTAGGTATACTCCCAGGAAAGTTGGTCGAGACGAAGCTCGGTTAAAAACCAACTCCTTAGACAGAGTAGCGTCGCAAGGGGACTAGTAGCAACAAGGCTTTTAAGCCAGGGCCATAGAACTAGTATTCCTCCCCAAGAAACTTCCCTAATTCATGTGTTCTCATTTTTGAAGTAAAATCATTTGAGAGATCTAAAGAGTGTAGTTTCACCTATGGATAAGGCTTTAAATAGGGTAAACTACAAATTGTTTATGTACTTTATGTGCTTTAGGAACTTTATAAAACACGAGTGGAGTAATGACTGAAGATTGAGTAATAATATGCATAATCTAACCTGAAAGTCACTAATTCACCTAAAGGCACTAAATCATGCATAATCAGCATATAATTCAGACCTAAAAGGCTCTAAATTTTTCTTAATGAACATGCTTTTCTACAGGCATAATTATAACAGTCAAATAATTATTGCAATAAAGAGATAAATAGCATGCTCAGATTATGCATATTACTCACAAATACTCCACAATTAAATTGCAACACTTAATACAATTTAAACTGAAAAACATTATTAAATTAAAATTCAACTGAAAAATTTAAAACTGAATAATTATTCAAAGTTGAATAATAATTTAATAATGGACTTAATAAAAAAAATTTTCAATTGGATAATTTAATTAGAAAAAGTCCAAATATGATGAAGATGTTAATCTGAATGAATTGATGTAGTCCAAATATCAATTCAGGTTTGATCCAAAACCATAACAGGCCCAGATTAAAAAAAAAAATTATAATTTTCTTTTTTTTCTTAATGAGCCCAGGTCTAGCCCAAATTGGGCCAGACCTGGCCCATTAACATAACATCATCATCTTCTTCATCTGAATAATCGCAAGCCAGCACCGGAATTCGAAAAACAAGAAGCAATTTCCGGCGAAGCAGCGAAAAGGCCAAAAATAAAAAATAATTATCCAATTTAATTAATTTTTTTTGTTTCTTAATGCGGAATAAACTAAAATTTCCAGCAGTCCAGACAATTTAATTGCGAACCAAAGAATATTCACCATATGTAATTGAATTATACAAATATGTATACAACATATGCAAATATTATATGCAATTAAACGAACTAGGCAGAGATTATTTATGGCGACTGATACCAACTGTTAGACTAAAGTATCACATGCATCATATAATATGTGATAATAGGATCGACTAACCTCCAGCCATAGTTCTTGATACGGATGAGCGATCCAGACTGCTGCAGAGATAACGAGTATTTTGTCTCTCACTTTACTCAGCTCTCTCTAGATGGTGTATGAGGTATGTATTGTGAGCAGTGAGAGGACTAGTGACCTTATATAACCACTGGCCATCATTGTGGTTGATTGTCTTTAGGTCTCCTAAACCCTAACCAGACTCCTAATCATAATGGTAGTCTAGCTATTAGGTTATTAGTGTTGCACCACATATCAAATACTGAATATTATCATAACTTATCCTAATGTTATAATAATAGTAACAGATAAACGTTACATTATAATCACAAGCTTCTAAAATTAACTTTATCGATTGATCTTCTTAATTTGACTCTATTGCTTGTGAACAATTTAGACTAGTTTACATCATCATGATTCGCCAACTAGGATCATAAGATGTGTTTCATCGAGTATACACATTTGAATAATGAGGGCAGAGCTTTCTTGTAAATCAAAGATTAAGCAGAGATGATATGATTTGAGCAAAAGATTAAGGGGAGATGATTACTGATTAGACTTTTTAAGGCTTCACCCATGGCTTAGGAGATGATGCAAATTATTGTTAATTATCTCACCATTAATTACATTAATTTGAATCCAGAATATCATTCTTTCAATAAAAATAAATAAATAAATAACATAAATACAATTACTAAATGATCTCTTCATGCATGAAATGGGATAATATAATGTACAAAGCTGACGAGTGATGACTAGCTAGCTACAAACTACAAAGTAAAGTATCAAAAACTTAGAAATTTTGTTTTAAATTTTTAATAACACTTTATAATTGTTTTTTGCTCTTTAAAAATTTAAAAAAAAAAAAAAAAAATCTATAATCGGGCCGGGCCGGGCCGGGCTAGCTATAGAGAAAAGATTGATCACAGGGAGAAGAAAAGTGAGAAATAAGTCCATCAAGATCGTCTAGCCCAGCAAAGAAATCATCCTCCACGTCGTATTTGACATTAATATTATTATTGTACTCGTTTTCATCGACCATTTTCTCCTCCTCTTTTACCATCGCCGGAGAAACAACCGCCGGAGACATGAATGATGCCGGAGGGTGATCCTGCAGGCCGTCTTCACTGTAATAATAATCTTGGGGTTTTTTTGATGAGGCCGCCGCCGTAGGAAACTTGTTCCTGATGGTCCCGGCTAGGGAATTCCGGCGGGTCGGCTGGCTGTGGCAGTGCTCCGCCGTGTAGGTTACGATGAACATCCCAGCTTCGCTACAGCTTCTCTCCACTTGTTTCCTCGCCAGACAACCTTTTAAGCTGCTACACCGGTAATAGCTCCTGCATGCATATTTTATTTAATTTTATCCATTTAATTAACCTTAATTAATCAAATTACTTCCCAAAATCTAGTCAAATATACCACAGATTGGAATATCGGATCGAGTAACAACTAAAATATAGAGCTCGAACTCAAATTTACAATTTTTGTTGTGATTAGGGAAACTCGTATGTAACTATTATCCGAGAGTAAATTCAGCTGCCATATAACCCTAGCCGGCAACCAATATAAATTACATAGCTGATTGGCTCAAACTAAAATGGTGTAATCTTATAGTTATCAATTCAATTGACTGATTAATTTGTCTGGTCACCCAGATTTACAATTTTTAAATCAACTGATTAAAGTTGTAATTAGTTAAAATTATTTTTCTTCTTTCCAACTTTCACCTCTATGACCACTTGAGCTGCCGAGTTAAGACTATTCTTAATTACATCAAAGGAATCATTACCTTGGATATGGTGAACCTTTGATAGGTTTTTGGCCATACTTTCGCCAAGCCCACTTATCATCAGAAAGCTCTTCAAGTGGTACCTGAAGCACCACTCTTTTATGCTCACTTTTCCTGTCAAAAAGTTACAGACACACAACAACTTAGCTTAAACCAAAAGGTAACTACCCAGATCAGAAAAACTTTCTTATTTCTTATCATCCACTAACCTTCTTTTATATTTAGGCACATAAACCGCCGCCGCCGCCGCCGGAGGAGCATCCGGCGGCGGCTTCTGATAATCATCTTGTAGTTCGACAGCCGGTTGTTGGTTGACTTCTTTAGGGAAACAAACGGGCGAAGAAGCACAGAATGGGTGGTAGAATGGCTTGTAAAGCTCTTCCAGTTCATCACCGTTCCAAATCCTAGTCATCTCCGTCCCGAAAACATCCTCAAACAGCCCGAAATCCTCGTCCGGCGACACCCGACCGTCAAACGCTCCGAAACTAGCGCCGCCGGAGGCGGCGGAATCACGGTTGGAGGATCCATGAACGACGGCTTGTAAGGCCCCGTCTCCTCCAGCGCACTGAGCCATCATCATCGAATCCAAGCGATTAGCAGAAGATGATATGAAGAAGGTGAAAAGGTAGAGAGATGAATGGCGCTGACTTTGTGATGCTTTATCGATGGATATTTAAAGACAGATTTTTTTTTTTTAAAAAAAAAAAAATTAATGATTTTATTTTTTTGTGAAATTTCAGTGAACGCATGGGACAAAAAGGGAGCTGGTTTTGGGGTTTTGGCCTTTTGGCTTTTGCCCATTCCTTGGATTGGTTTGACTTTGTAAAAATGTCAGAGGGGCGAAACCAAGCTGGAATATAATTACACGCTTTCTTATATTCTATGTTCTCATTTGTTGACGTCTTGACCAGGGTTTTATTAACTTGTAATAATAATAATAACAATAATAATAATAATAATAATAATAATAATAATAATAATAATAATAATAAGGCATTAGCGGTGTAATGTGGAAGAAATCCATATAAAAAATATTATTTTCTCTGATTAAAGTCATTAGGTAATATTATGATATATAGGGTGTTTGGTAAATAACAAAGGCACAAAGCAATCAATTTTTAGCAAATTTAATTTGTTTGACTTTAGTGGCTTGACTTATCGAATCACGAGTATTATTTATAAATTTTAAAAAATTAAAGGTAACATTTTATTTTCATTTACTATTTAATTATTTATCAACCTAAGTCTAAGTAATAAAAAATGCATTGGTGTAGATGCTCTTATATAGTGTCGTATGTGTATATATATGCAGTGTATAGAAAGTTTAAATCTTTTCTTTTTATATGCAGGTTCACAAAGATGCTACTGGACTAAGAAACAAATATTTCCCTTTGTATGATGAATTAGTATAGGAATAAGGGTCAAATAGGCTATCGAACTACACACCAAAATATAATTAGGTCACTAAACTCAAAAATCATGTAATTGGGTACTTGAACAGATCCTTGAACAACACAAAATGATGCAATTGAATCAAACGTGACCTGTTTACCTGTTAGTTTGCTTACGTGTAGGTTATCTATTAAAATAATATTTTATTTTATTTTAATAATTTTAAATAAAATGAATAAGGTTCAAATTGGCCACTGAACGTAACCTGAAAATGCAATTAGGCCACTGAACGAAAAAAAAGTGCAATTAGGTCATTGAACACTCAAAAAATGTGCAATTAGGACACTGAACTCTCCAAACGTATGCAATTTTACCGGATAGCAGGTTACCATCAATTTTAGCAGGTTACCTGCTTACGTGGCAGCTTAGTTGGCATTTTTAACAATTTTTAAATAATTTTTAATAATTAATTTTAATAATAAATTTTATAAAAAATTGGAAAAAATTAAATAAAAAATAAAATAAAGTCGTTTTTATTTTTTTTTAAAAAAAATTTAATAAAAAGTTATTATTAAACTTTATTAAAAATTAATTAAAATTTATTAAAAATGCCAACTCCGCTGCCACGTAAGCAGATAACCTGCTAAAATTGAGGGTAACCTGCTATCAGGTGAAATTGCACATTTTTTGAGTGTTCAGTGGTCTAATTGCACTTTTTTTTCGTTCAGTGGCCTAATTGCATTTTCAGGTTACGTTCAGTGGCCAATTTGAACCTTATTCCTAAATAAAATAAAAAATTTTTAAAAAAAGGGTGAGGGGCTTCGTCTCCAGGCTGCCGGAGACGGGGTCTTCGTCTCCAGCAGCCTAGAGACGAAGGGTACTTCGTCTCCATGCTGGAGGAGACGAAGAAACCAGGCTGCTGGTGACGAAGACCCCCTGTTTTTTTTTTTTTTTTTTTTTTAATTTTATTATTTAAAATTATTAAAATAAAAAATATACATTATTTTAATAGGATAACCTACACATCATCAAACTAACAGGTAAACAGGTCACTTTTGGTTCAATTGCATCATTTTGTGTTGTTCAAAGATCTAAATGCATGTTTTTTGAGTATAGTGACCTAATTGCATTTTGATGTGTAATTCGATGACCTATTTGACCTTGATTCCATTAGTATGTAACAATAATATATTAGACATTTTAAAAAGTTTTATGGAGAAGTTTAAATGAACCAAACATGTTAATTAAATTCGCAGGTAACTTAATTGTTATGTTTTCAAATATGTTAAATAATTTTTCCTGAAAAATTATTCCCATCAAATATATTTTCGAGAATTCCCATCAAATATATTTTCGAGAAATATTTTTACAAGAATTTAATTGATAGAAAAAGTATCAAAAGGCCTCCAAGTGTAAAATAGATTGTTAAAGGACTCTTTTTTATACGCATTTGATATAATTGATGACGTATCAAATATTTTTCAAAGAACACATTATATTGAGCGTTAAGCACATAATTCGTTCCACATTAATTAATTATAAAATGATAAATTGGAGCCCTAGCCCCTTTATATAAGATGGGACTTAGATAGAGTCATATTTAACTTGTATGATTGTGTTTTATCACTAGCTTGATTATATTTTGATTAGTTTACATGTACAATTTTAAACGATCAATATTTATAGAAATTGAAAATATGTTGGTATTTATTAGTTACAATTATAAGTTACACAATATACATTTATACTTACATTTTTTTGTGTACTTTTTTTTTTCTGAGAAGATGTACTTTTATTTTTTAAATTTCACCATTTTTTCCATATATAATTCCTAATGTACTGGTTATTTATATTGTCCTTAACATTATTGGATAAATAATTATTTACTTTTAAATGATACTAATTACTTATTTATTCTCCTTTTATTATAATTAGGTGCTTAGATTTTCAAAGTTAAAATATTAAATTAATATTTCATATATTCTTTAACGTCACGCAATAAGTAATTAACTATTCCATTATTGAACATCTGCTCTAATGTCAATTAACCACAACTAGCTAGACTCAAATCCTGATACCAATAGGAATATACTTTGCTAAATATACTGGTAAATTAAAAAAATATATATAATCAATAATATTTAATCTATTATTAATAGATAATAATTAATCAATATGAACAATCGTAAGTAATTTGCAAAATAGTAATAATTTTAGAATGTTAATCTCTTCTACACTTATATATATATATATATATATATATATATATATATATATATATATATATATATATATATATATATATATATATATATATATATATATATATATATATATATATTCAAACCATTTATCTAGTAGATTTAACGAAAATAAATAAAACTTTGCAATATTTATAAAATTGATCCCACTCATTTTAAAATTTGTAATATTTATAAAAATGACCCTTCTCATTTTTAACTTGATTTCCCATCCATCAAATCTTGTAGATCAATGGTTTCGATTTGTCCACAAGTTCTCACCGGGAGAGTGGTTCTCATATGATTAGGATTATATATATATATATATATATATATATATATATATATATATATATATATATATATATATATATATATATATATATATATATATATATATATATATATATATAATACAGATCAAATGCGAATGGTGTGTTTAGGTGCGAACGTGGGGTGAAATGAGAGTCATTGATCTTGCCAAGATCAACGTCCAAGATTAACAAGGATTAAAAAAAATGTGGTGGCAATTTGGTTTTTTTTTGCGTTTAGGTCAAACTTAAGGTGCATGGTTTTCCTTCTTAAGGTGCGTGATTTTTGTGCTTAAGGTGCATGGTTTTTGTGGTGTGTGCTTAATGTGCGTCAGTTGTTGAAACTTAAGGTGCGTCGGTCTAAAGCTATAGGTGCGTGGTTTTTCCTTCTTAAGGTGCGTGGTCTATGTGCTTAAGGTGTGTCAGTTGTTGAAACTTAAGGTACGTTGGCGTAAAGCTCAAGGTGCATTGCTTTTCTTCTTAAGGTGCGTTGTTTTCCTTCTTAAGGTGCGTCGGTCTAAAACTTTAGGTGCATGATTTTCTTTCTTAAGGTGCGTTGTTTTCCTTCTTAAGGTGCGCCATTTTTTTTTTTTGCAGTTCCAAAACACAACCACTATCCATTTGCAATCATGTTTCAACAATCAGTTAATGGAAGTAGAAATGTAAGTTTTATTGCTTATGAGTGGCTAGGCTCTGGTGGTGTTGTCTTCTTAAAATCGATTTTGTCAACCTTTACTTCACCATCAATCAGTTCGTAAACATACACCGCAACTCGTAGGCCTTCAATGTTCATGAGGATAAAACTTAGGGTTAACATCATAGGTATCACTGCTGTGAACACCCGATCTTGGATTTATAACAATGCCTTTTTTTAAAATTTTTTTTATTAATTTGAATCGTTGATTTATATTTGATCAACGGCTCAGATTTAACGACTGAGATCTAACTACTTCACTATTTAGTTCAGTTGCGGAAACGTGTTTCCATTATCCATAACAAACTAAAAGAAAATTAAAAAATAATAATAACAAAGAGAGAGAGAGAGAGAGAGCGCATTAATAATGCCATGAAAGTCGTACAAATTGTCAAAGGACAGACAAATAATGGTTTGGCAAGATTTAGAAGATTGGTTGAAGGAGTCTTGGGATCTTATCCAGCCAATATGCATGTGAATTGATGGCCATTTTGCACGCTCGCAACTGGCACCACTTGTACCTACCTATAGGCTATACCCCCTACATTTTGCCTATGTATAATGGCACCACAGTGGTCGTATTGCAACAAGTTCGCCGTAAACTACCGGCTATACATAAAACTGTAGAACTGATTAAACTATAACGATAGTCGTTTTTTACTTAAAGAAATGGTGTCTTTTTAGATTATGGTCGATATAATTGGTGGGTATAGTATTAGGGAGCTGACCAAGCCCCTTATTTTTCTACATTTCTCACCGATCCTATATTGGTGGGAAATATAGATATATAGGTGCCTCGAGGTTTCCTATTTAGGCTCTGTTTAACGGAGCTTATTTTGAGGATTATAATTTATTTTAAGTTACTAATAAGCTATAAGTTCTGTTTGGTAAGGTTTCCAAAATAAGCTAGTAGTTTAAAATAAGAATTTATTTTGAAATGGTAGCATTTCAAAAATAAGCTAGTAGCTTTCTAACCTTTTTTTTAATCTTTATTATTTAAAAGAATTAATTTCACTTTTGGTCCCACGACTTTTGATGTTCTATCACTTTTGGTGCACAACTTTAAAATTTTTTAATTTTGGTGCCTAACTTTGTTATTTTTATCAATTTTGGTCCTTTCGGCCAAATTGACTGTGAAATGTTGTTGGATTTTATATTGTTAGGGGTAAAATCTTCATCCCAAGGAAACATCTTCAATATCTAAACAAGATCACCGTAAAATCATATCTATAGGTGTTTGATGATGAGAATAATGGGGAAGATGGGCAGAAACCAGACAGATCTATGGGATTTATAGTTTCGACCATTGGCAAACTCTTCTTTTCCTCTTAATATGATTTTTCTTTTGTTTAAATATTGAAGATCTTTCCATGGGATGACGATTTTGCCCCTAAAATATAAAATCTGGAAATATTTTACCGTCAATTTGGCTAGAAGGACCTAAACTGATAAAAATAACAAAGTTAGGCACCAAAATTGAAAAAATTCAAAGTTGTGCACCAAAAGTGATAAGAACTCAAAAGTCGTGGGACCAAAAGTGAAATTAATTCTTATTTAAAATAAATGACATTCTTTTTCCCTCCAATTAAACTCTTTTGGCTTTCTCTCTTCTCCTATATTTTTATTCAAGTAGTAATATCTCCATCAACGAAAATTTAGGTGAGATCTCTATTGAGATGAAGGAGATTCGCAACAATATTGCTACTTCATTATGGGATGCTAGATCATGATTATGCTAATAGTTTCATTTCAAAATGTTAAATTTTAATATGTAAACAAACCTATTTAAATTTAAAACTATTTAAATTTCATGAAAATGTCCTTTTTAGTTTTATTTATTTTGTTTATTTATTATTATTATTTTTTACATTTATCAGTTTATCAAAAAACTAATTTTATTAAACACTTTTAACATAATCAGCTAGCTTTACAGATTTTCAGTTTTCAACTTCTAGCTTATAACTTTTCAGCTTTCAGCTACTTTTCAACTAGGTTTGCCAAATATAGCCTTAAGCAGTCTCAATACTCATGGACCGAAAGCTCCTTTATATTTAGGACCCTCACACCACTGAAAATTAGTTTTTTTTTTTTTTTTTTTTTGAGTAAATACTCAAAATGGTCCCTCGACTATAGCTAAATTCACAAATTGGTCCTCAACTTTCAATTTCAACCAATTAAGTCCTTAACTTTGAAATTTTAACACAATTTGGTCCTCTGTCTATTTGACCGTTTGTTGACTGTGATTTTTGAGGATATATATGTAATTTTATGGTCCATCGTCGGGTTTTTAAGGTTCCAGTTGCATTTCCCGACCGCACTGTTACATTTGAATCCACTGTCGAAAGCAATCTACCAAATTCGGTCGCCTTTCTTCATCCTCCCTTTGGATTCAATGTAGTTGAGTTCGTACCAGAGCGAAGAAGACGACGTGTTTCTGAACTGGTGCAACGTCATCCTGGAAGCCTCCACGTGCTTCGACGAGAGCTGAAGGTTCTTCTGGAGATCGTCGATCACGGTCAACAAATGGTCAAATAGATGGAGGATCAAATCGTGTCAAAATTGTAAAGTTAAGGACTTAATTGGTTGAAATTGAAAGTCGAGGATCAATTTGTGAATTTAGCTATAGTCGAGGGACCATTTTAGGTATTTACTCTTTTTTTTTTTTTAATTTATAATTAATATTATAATTGGGGGCGTTAACGCTACTTGATAACGCTGTTGAAAGCAGCTTTTTAAAAGTTGGCGTTTTGGGATGATCAATTTGTAACAAAACACTTATTTTGGGTGATTGAATTGGTTAATTAGCTAAAATTGATCAAACTAGTTGAAAATAGGTTGATCAATCATTTATCAAACACCACCATTATCATATTTATTACTTGTCTATTTTTGCTACCTTATTATTGGATATATTCAAACCTTTCAGTAATGATAAAAGTCATTACTATTATATTTCCATTTGGTACTTTTGTATATTGGAATAAAAAAAAAGATAACAAAAATGATTTAAAATTTTGTATTTATTTCTTTATTTTTGTTACAATTCTTATTCACTACATACCCATCTACCATATAAAGAGACTAAATTTATTAAAATACATTATAATTATTACTAAATATTTAGTTTTAATTATGATTAATATTTCAATATTTGAGCCAAATACTGAAATACCTCCTTATATTATTTGATATATCAGCGTAACAAAACACTTATTTGATATTTCATCCAACCACTTGATCGCAATTGCAATTTGCAATTGGCACATAAAAGACATTTTTGTCTTTTAAACATATATTCAATTTCTATTCCTTTAACTAACCAAACGTTGTAATACAATTCTAAAATCTATTCTTTCAGCGAACTAAACAAAATAATACAATTCATATTCTATATATTCCTTACCGATTTCATTCCCTATGGAATATCATTTCGATCCATTCCTTCCAAATTCATTCCTTGAACCAAACGTGTCCATAATTGTAGCTAGCTAGTCGATACTGAGATGTCCATAACTAGCAAATACGACGCCAATTAGTAATGCTAAATTTTCTTTATTATTGAAGGATAAAAGTTCATATATACGAGTTAAGTCTTAATTACTTTTGAAGAGAGCATCATATTAATGCAGAGAGCATCATATTAATGCAGCAATTATATCGTGGACTATAGTCTAAAAACGCTGTCGTTTTTTTAAGTAAAGAAACGACAATCGTTACAGTTTAACGGAGAACGTATTTTTGATGTGTTAATTACAAAATGAAACTACAGTGTATCTAAACTGAAATCGCTTCACATATTGTTTTTATATTATCAAATGAAACTGAAATTGAATTGATATGAAACTGTAGTTGTGTTGAAATGAAACTGCAGTATATACAAAATGAAACTGAATAACAATTTCACATATTTGAGTGTATATTGTCCAGTGAAACTGTAGTTATACCAAAATGATACTGTAGTTGTGTTGTAATGAAACTATAGTGTATATAAAATGAAACTGAATAACAGTATTGTCCAGTGAAACTGTAGTTATACCAAAATGATACTGTAGTTGTGTTGTAATGAAACTATATATAGTGTATATAAAATGAAACTAAATAACAGTTTCACATATTTGTGTGTATAATGTCGAATGAAACTGCAGTTATATCGAAATGAAACTGTAGTTGTATTGAAATAAAACTGCAGTGTATATAAAATGAAACTAAATAACAGTTTCACATATTTGAGTGTATATTGTCCAATGAAACTATAGTTATATCGAAATGATAATTTAGTTGTGATATAATGAAATATAGTGTATATAAAATGAAACTGAATAACAGTTTCACATATTTGAGTGTATAATGTCGAATGAAACTGTAGTTATATCAAAATAAAACTGTAGTTGTGTTGAAATGAAACTACAATGTATATAAAATGAAACTGAATATTTTATACAAACAGAGTTACTTTTTACGAAACGGTACGAAACAACTGTCGTTTCATTTCATTAAAAGAAACGACACCGTTTTAATGTCTGTACTACAATGCATTGTTAACCGCAGTTCGCAGTATAATTTGCCATATTAATGATGGGCGGGGTTTTCTGCTTTAGTAGATGTACGATTAGACGTCATTAGGGGCAAATTCTACCGTGGATCATGGTCCTTATTGTAGCATTAAAGACTATTAAGTAAAACGTCCTTATTTGATTTAATTTTATATATAAAAAAATATGTTACTGCTTTCCTAATTCACTATTGTTGTATGAGATTTACTTTTTAGTTTCACTTCAATGCATACTATTTTTATTATAATAACGTTGAGTATCATTTTAATTATACTTCATGTTTTGCTATCCAGTTTGATAAGTTTGATTCAATACATACAATAAATTCATTATAGTAATATCAAAGTATCATTTTAATTTCGCTAGAGGTTTATTTGACAATATGCATTTATGTATGGGCTCGGTTATTCAATTTTATTTTATATATATGCAATAAATTTATTATAGTAACACTAAAATATTATTTTAATTCTATTACTGGTTCAGTTGACAAAATACATATGATATCTATATGAGCTCTGCTATTCAATTTCATTTTATACACGCAATATGTTCAGTAACCCTAAAGTATCATTTTAATTATAATATACATATATATATATATATATATATATATATATATATATATATATATATATATATACATACACACACACACACACACACACACACACACACGTTCATTTAACAATATACATATATGTAATATGATACGCTATTGATTCACAATAACAACAATTGTTTATTTTAATTAAAAGAAAAGACGTCATATTAAATTATAGTCTAGACAACTATGTAAACCATTATCTACTATATAACGATTGCATAGTTGGGTTGAATCCCTCCATCTCATAAAAAAAAGAAGCATCATATTAATGTAGTGCTTTTTTAGGGTTGATTTTTTTAAAAGAATGACTTTTTTTTTTTTTTTTTTTGGTGTTATTTAAAGAATGACTTTAATTATATATAATGGTTAACCAATATCATAATTAGTCATGCATTATTTAAGGGTCGGTTTGAGAACTTTATATCAAGTCAGCACTTTTTCATTTTGTCAACCCAAATTTAAGAGTATCTTACAACTCATGTTTTAGAAATTAGTGGAGATAAATCGTGAAATGCTCAACTGATTTACATGTCTCTAAATACTTATACATTAGTGTCCAGAATAAAGCCAAATCCAAGCGAATTTGACATCTTCTAGGTTTCCATGTCATTCTGATTTCGTTGTTTACATACGTTGGTGATTCATTGAACACTAGCTCGGGAAATTATATTGTGCACTCAAGATCCACATTGTAAGGTGGAGTGGACTTTAACATATAGACATATAGTTCAATTTTAATAAGTTTATTATATTTTGATATATGTTTAGTTTTAGTGTATTGCAAGTCAAAATAAACATACACTAATACACTAAAAATGAACATGCACTTTATTAAAAATAAAAATGTTCTAGAGGTCCATCTTGCTATGTGAACTTTGGTCCACGGTATAAGCATTGCATTGGCTCACCAATATAATTGAAGAATTTAATTGCCGATTTGAATTTAATTATTTTAGTGACAAAAATGGCAATTAATCCTTTTATATAAAAATAATTAAAGTCAATAATAAATAAATATAGTACATAAGTTATGTTTTTTTTTTGAATATTAGTACATAAGTTATGTAGTTAATAAATTATTCACATCAAATAATTTAAAAATAGTAAGTATCATGTTACTCATAAACTAAGTAATGTGATTGCGTGAACCAAAGGCAACTTAGACTAAATTAAAGCATGGCCAAGTTGCTAGCTAGAGTTTAAGATTCTGTTTTAATTTCTTTAATTATTTCCTGAATGGGACCATTTTTGTAGTTTAAAACCATACCTAATCATGTAAATTGTAATTAACATGTTACAATTTCTAATAATATGTCTTTTGTATGTCATATGAGTGCATATATAGGGTGCCAAACTTAATTCATACAAACAAATTGAAACAGTTTAATTTACGCTCAAAAGAGGTGCTCAAATAGGTGAAACATAATTCTTGTACTAAGAATGCTCTTATGAACATACAGTACATAGAATGCAGTACGCATCAATCATCATTTCATTCCTTCGCAACACAATCAACTTAGTAGCTCCTCATTGGTCAGACGCTAGTCTTCATTTTGTGTACAAAGAAATCCACACCTTCCATAACTTCTTTTTTGTTTGTATTAATTAATAATTAGCAATCATACTATTTTTGTTGTTGTTGTTGTTGTTGTTATTACGTGACAAGAGAAACTCGCATTCATTACCCATGAGTGTGTATCGAGTAAACTCTACTATTGGGAGAGTTAAACCACATCAATAAGATCTTATGATACATGCTCGACAAAGAGAATGTTGATAAGAATCAAACTTGTTATCATTTGATACAAGAATTATGTTCTACTTTCATCCATATATTCACCATCCCATTCGGGACAGTATTATAATTGTTTTTGTCTGCACAGGCTTACCTTAATGGTTCAGTTGACAATATTTAGGAGAAGGAAGAAGCATTATAATTGTTTTGAAGCTTATATATTGTTTGAAATAATTTCACCTAATTAATTTGTAATAAAATTGCATAGTTAAAAAATTAATATAATAAAATTATAGCAACTGTTAATTTATCGTGAGTTTATCATATGAATCTATTAATAAGTACATAATTCTTCCAAAAGGTTGAACCAATCTTAAGGGCCCCACACCATGACCCGACAAAGTATTTGAGGATGTAAATCATGGTAACTCAATTGAATATGAATAATAGAGGCTAGACATTTGCTTACTGTGCACAAAGACATAATTAAATTTTCGTATCGTGCGCTTCCATTAAGAATTCGTTAACACTAAAATTTGATTTTTTTACTCATAAATGATATTATTTAATAGAAAAAATTAATACAATTAAATATATACAATTTTCAAAAAAAAAAAAATATATACAATTTTCTTGCAGAAATCCCAGTTGAAACCGTGTTTCTCACGCGCGCCTGCAAAACCTTCAACATCAGTCGGTGATTCCCATTCAATAATTAACGCTGCAAGTAGGGGTTTTAATTTGTTTTGTTGAATATGGACTACGTTATACGTAGCAAGTGGGAAGCTTTGAATTTTGCAGACGCTTTTCTTTCAAAAATTATACTAATTAACTCTATTTTGTATTTGCTATTCGAAAGTGTATATAACAGGTTGGACCAAAAAAATATTGATAAGAATCGAATTAGCGACTTTCAAGTACGAGAATTATGCTTCATCAGTTGATCACTTTTTTTCGTTGTAATTTTTTTATTAATTTATTGATTTTGTGTAATTGTGTCATTTAACTTAAAAAGTGCAATCGAACCATCAAGCAAGGAAAATATGTGCAATTAGAATACTTTTTTTTTAATTTTTCAGTGGAATCCGATCATATCTCACATAGTCACATTGTATGTATTAAGAATTGTCATTATTTCCTTTGTCATACTAGTTAGAAGGAAATATTGAAATGTTTTTAACTCAAATTGCATCAAAAGAATTTTTTTAAAAAATGTGTCAATTCCAAATATTTTGTTTGTTTCATGATTCGATTACACATTTTAAAGTTAAATGTGATTACAATTATTTTCCATTATTTTTTTTTATTTTCAATTAATTTAAAAAATAGGTTACCCACAATTTCCCTCCAGGTTAGGCAATGTCAGGTCACAAGTATGTGAAAAATATGATGGAAAATTGTTCGACTTAGAGGAATTCTTCCCCTTATTTTGAAATAAAGCGTCTTGAACAAAATGTACTCGATTGAAAAAATATTACTCCGTATTTTGTATCTTTTTAATTGAATGATGAATTTCCATTTTAGTCATAACAGAATTTTAAAAAGAGGAACTAAATGTGAGGATGATAGTGAAGGTGAGGTTGGTGATGGTGGAGATGGAGGAGGTTGGAATTGGATAGGTAGTAGTGTTAGCTAGTCATGGAAGGAGTGGACTTTGGGTGATAACTAGACACACCAATTTGATGCCAAACATCCTCCTCAAGACTTAGGCCTATTTGGTAAATGACTGTTAGATGTTAGTTGATTGGATTAATTAGGGGTATAACTAGTTAATAACATTAGCTGATTGTAAAAAGGTGGTTAGTAAATTAGCTGTTAGCTGATAGCTGTTTGGTATAATTTTTTTTTTCTCAAAAAGTTAATTAAAGAAAGTTGTTTTGAACAACTTTTTAAATTTTAACATTTTGAAGTTACAAAAAATTAATTAACCAAACACTTATATTATTTTTTAACCCAGTCAAACTATTAACAGTGGTCAAATAAGCCAAAATTGACTGATAAGCTAACTATTTTACCAAACAGGGCCTTAGGAATTTATGTGATTCCTTATAGGTAGCCATCATCAGCTTTGGACCAGGAAACTTTATGTCCAGTGCATGCAACACATAATGTTTCAGTTGTGAAGCGCTTGTTTATCCGCAATAGAATTGAACCACACCAAGGTTGAAATAATGCTTGCCCATCATTATATTCTTCAATATTTGAATTTGTTGAACATGTCCCTGTAATATAATGGCCTGTATAGAGAATTATTATACATCATATAAGACCAATTCATCTATGAGATACATATCATACATGGTGTAGAGAGATTAAGCACTAGGAAGAATTTAGCTAGTACTTACTCCAATGTAGAATTTAGGATGAAAGATTGGAGAAGGATATAGGAGAGAAAGAGTAGTAGGAGAAGAAGACAGGAAGAAAACATAGGCTAAATCCACTAAGAATATATTATTTTCATCTGATTTGCTTTGTACATGCAGTGTCCTTAATTATATACATGTTAAAAAAATCATTAGGCACTCTTCGGGCGCCAATATCGCTTCCATTGAGGTGAGCAACTTGGTGCCACTAGACCACAAGGTTATTAACAATAGTACTCTTCCTTAATTATAGTCAATAATACTGTTTGTTATGCATAAATCTCTCTTATTGAACCTGGAATCTGGTTTTATTAAGGGCACCTCAAGGCAAAATTCATACTTCCATTTTTCTTCTTTGTCTTGGTAGAATAAAAGCACATGCAACTCAACTAAAAGTTTAAGATGATAGCTGGATTGCATATTATATATATACACATTATGCTCAACATGCCCTTTATATGTGTGTACCAATTACTTTTTGACTACTCGTGTGATGGGACTTACAATGTATCCTTACACACCTGAGAAATATACATTTTGTGACTATTTTTGCTACAGAGAGAGCTGCTTTAAACCATGATGTGTAACAAATAGATTATGTGAGTGTTTGGTAAATAGCTATTAACTGATTATATACAAAATGACTTTCTCAAAAAGCTGATAAAAAACACTACTTTGATCAGCTTTTTAAATTTTAACATTTTAGAGCAATAAATTATTACAAAAAACTAATTAATCAAACACTCATATTAATTATTTAACCAAATCAAAAAATTAATAGTGATTAAATAAATTAAAATTGACTGATTGACTAACTATTTTACCAAACAGGGCCTATGTCTTTACTACATTTCTGTGGCTATTTTTGAATATACTGATTGTTCATGATGATCCATTTTCCTAGCTCTATTGGATGGTTCCATTCTATTGGCCTGTTTAGGCCACAGTCTTTAGATTAGTTTGGCCCATATTAGCTTCAAAAAGTAAATGTTGGGCCTAAACACTGAAGGGTAGATAATAGGAAGTAGCTAGCTTCATTTTAAAGAAGCCTATTTTGCAAGAAGCCTTTAGCTGGGCCAAACAAACATCATTAATTTTTTGGTTTCTGATTCTCAGATTCTTGAAACCATCATTATCATAAGTGTCTTGAATATTAGATATGTTGTGTGGTATTTAGTCATGTTCAGAGAGTTCACTGGGATTCTTCCAGTTATTTGGTTTAATCTCATGAATATGGAGAGGTCAATATCAGAGCCGGTTTCCTTGCTAGTTCATATGGATTCTAGAGATGTCAAGAATTGCTCTTTCCTTGCTATCTGCCCGGCAGCCGATGAAACAACAACTTTGGTCATGTTTTTAATTGTTAGTTTTTTGCGAATTTTCCACTCCTTTTTAGCACGTTGCTATTATTCATTTTTGTACTGGTCAGAAACTATACTCTACGTATTTTCTTCGTCTTTGACTCTTTTAAGGTTGCTCACCATTTATTTTCCGAGTTTTACTACATGTAGTCCCAAATTCTACTCCTTCACTTTTATTCGACAATATTTCATCAGATGGGTCCCAAAAAAAGTGTCTACATTAAGAAATTTGAATTCAAAGAGTAGTATTTTTCTTATTTTTTAGTCAGAGAAATAGTGTAATAAATACGTGGCAGGTTTGGAATTCACATTTTCACATAATAATCACATTCACGTACTTAACCCCAACCCCAACCACCCATAAGCCGATTCTCTCACTCCTCAATTCTCACCATTCAGACTCCATCGTAAAAATACACACAAAAAGCAAGCAGATATTGTTTTCAAAACTTAAATAATGTTTTAATGTATTGTTTTTTCAACGTTTAACTCTGATTCTTTATTTAGTTTTATTTTATTATTAGATACTATAATTACAGTGTATACTTTTCTTTTTGGGGAAATTACATTACATTGTATACTTAAATAGTTAAATTGGTCATTTTTACAAATTGAAAGTTTTGAATATATACCTAGAAGAGTTAATTATCGAATTGATCCTTTGACTACAATGAAATTATCGATTTGATCATTGAATATTTTTTTGACCAATTAAGTTCCTTAACTTTAAAAATCTTAACCAATTTAGTTTCCGTTTGTTTTGCCGTTAGTCATCTGTTAACTTGGGACTAAATTGATAATTTTGTATAGTTAAGGAATCATTTCGGTCATCACATTCACATGCACCATTTTCTCCAAAAAGTTAATTACTAAAATGATCCATTGACTATAACAAAATTACCAATTTGGTCCCGAGTTGATGGATGTCTAACGGAAAAACAAACAGAAGATTAAATTGGTAATTTCACTATAGTCTAGAGACCATTTCGATAATTAATCTACCTAAAATTTAGAAATGGTACTATAATACATAAATCAAAAGTAATGTGTTTGGTTGACAGGTTTAACTTTAAGGAATGAGTATCAAAGTGATTGGTATTGTTTGGTTGATAGGTTTTTAGAATACTATTATGGGTTTTACCCCCTTAATTAAAAAACTCATACGGTCATACCCAAATATATATATATATATATATATATATATATATATATATATATATATATATGATCAAATTAGAACAATCCATTTAGGTGAAAATTGTTCTCACTTTTTTTTTTTTTTTTTGGTAATGTTTGGTTAAATATTACTTTTTAAACAATTAAATATATAATATTAAAATATTATGCCATGCCGAAATTCATCTCATATGTCATTATCATGCAACACGTAGCTTGTCGTGAAAACCATGAAATTACACTAGTAGAAACATAATGTTGTGAATCATTCCCATTCCCATATAATAGGAAGAGGAATAGGAAGCTAATTCAAGATGGAATGAGAGGTCAATTGCGCTTTGTGATGTTTAAGCGTCAGACGCGTGATTCGTATGGCTATGCAAAGTCAACTCTGCCCTTTACTTTAGTCTTTACATTCCCACCCCAGTCATCGCTAGTCCCTCAAGAATCATATGTTTGATACAGTAGTTACACCTACTACATTTCTTTTACAACACGTTTGGTTCACGAAATAAATTTTGAGATAATAAGAATGTTATTCCATAAGAAATACAATAGACAAGTAATAGAATATGAATTGTATTCTATTGTTTGGTTCGCGGTAGGAATAGACTTTAGGAATTATATTACAGTGTTTGGTTGGTTTAAGGAATAGAAATGATATATGTTTTAAAAGACATATATTCCCTTATAAAAATATGTGGTAGTGGTGGTGACGGCAGCGACAGCGGTGCTAGTGGTGGTGATAGCGGTGGCGGCGATGGAGGTGACAGTGGTGGCGACGGTGGTGTTGGTGGTGCTAGTGGCGGTGGCAGTGGTGATATATATATATATATATATATATATATATATATATATATATATATATATATATATATATATATATATATATATATATATATATACAGACACACAAAAATGGTATTTTCAATATTAGAGTACATAAGCTATTCCCAAATACTTGGGAATAGCTAATACCAGGGGGTCCCCTAGGAATGACTATTCACCCTGCAAAGGGAATAGCTCATTCCCGGAATGCTATTCCCAGCCATGAAAAGATAAACCAAACAATGGAATAGGTTTATTCCCGGGAATGATATTCCATTCCCGACCTATTCCATTAACCAAACACGCTATTAAGGTCACACTTGCATAATACCGTCTCACTTATCTTTATCTGTGAGTCGAATTGGGTCAATATGCAAATGTAATACTTATACTAGCAAATGTAATACTAAATCATGAATAAAATGTTTGTTACTTATAAAAAAAAATGCATAATACTTTTTCATCAAAAGTATTATATTTTTCTTTATAAATAGTGTTGCATTTATAAAGTCAAATGTAATATTTTTGATGAAAATGTAATACTTTTACATTTTGATGTAAAAGTATTACATTTGTTCATATAAGTAATAAATATTTAATATTACATTTCATCTTGATCCGATCTGTCTCACGGACAAAGATATCGACTCGTCTCATCTTTTGTTTTTTTTGAATGCTACTGGCTCTATTACATTGTAGTATCTGTTCTTTCTCAACCTACTGAAACACAAAGAACCAATGACGCCTCCACTGAGGCTTGAACTCATAATCTTCCAAATGGAAGTCCAACCCGGGTACCATTAGACCACATAGTCCTGGTGTTTTTTTTTTTTTTTTTTTTTTTTGTTTGTTTGTTTGTTTGTTTGTTTTTTTGGGGTGGGGGGGGGGGAAGGGGATCTTAAAGCGTGGTGCCAATTCCACATTAAAGGCGGACTTTGATCATTGTGTAACTGCACAATATTGAATATAAGGAAAATATTACACGAGGTAAAGTGCCCTTGACATGTTCACATTTTATTGTATGGAAAAAAAGCAAGGAAAAACAATTGTGGACCATTTTTGTTTCATCAATTAAAGCGCATGTTAATTAATATATATAATTTGGCATAGGCGGCTAAGTTGGTCAAACTATTAACTTAATAACTATAACATTACAAGTTTAACTCAAAGAGAGTGGTCTATTGGCCTTCTTATTTTTACAGAATTGTTATTACTACTATAATTATATACACATTGTTATAATAACATTGTTATTACTACATTAAACAAACTCAAAATGTTGTTATTTCGGCGAGATCAATTGGCATTAGGACAGATTGATTCACCAAGGTGTTGATTACTCCATTTTTGGGCAGTTAGCTGGTTCAGAAACAACAAAGAAAACTTGAGACATCTTCAAGGTCTCACACAAAAGAGTCAATCGGACATAGAAGTCTAAGTTGCAGTCGTTGAGACGGTTGTATGATCGATGTGAGATGACCTCTACAGAAAGGTAGATATAGTGAATTAGATGAGGTTATATGGAAACACTATTGAAGATGGTGTAGTGATTGAAAAAGTTGTTCGAACTATGCCGATGAAGTATGACCATGTGATGGCTTCAATAATAGCGTCACACGATACCAAGCTCTTATCAATTGCAGAGCTAAAAGGTATGATAGAAAGTCATATTGACAGGATTACGTCGAAATTGAAACCACTAGCGGAGGTCACTTTGAAAAGCCAAGTCACTTTTAATATGACTGGCTCTAATTAAAGAGGTGGAGAATCTGGCAGAGGTCGTGGAAGAGAAAGAGGAAGACCTAGAGGAAGAAGGAGTGGTAGCTCTAATCAAGGAAGATGACATGGTAACTCCAACCAAGGAAGATGTGGAGGTAATACCAAGCAAGGTAAATTTTCATTTCATTGTTACAATTGTGGAAAGTATGGGCACAAGATTGTAGATTGCTGGTATAATGAGAATAATCGTGAAAATCAAGCAACCATTGCTGAAAAGTCTGGTGAAAGTTCTACTGACCCTAAAACCTCATTTTTGGCCAGTAACAGTTTGTCTACAGATGAAAACATATGTCTCTTGGATACTGGGTGCAGTAACCATATGTGTGGGAAGAAAGAATTGTTTTCCAAACTAAATGAATCAGTCCGATCTAAAGTGAAATTTGACAATAAGTTAAAAGTGCCAATTTTTAAAAAATGTAAAATCTTTATTGGACTGGGTGGCTTTGGCGGACCAACCGGATAGCTCCCAATTGTAGCATATAGCCATGGTACATATTTACCCATCAGATTGCTATAATTGTTAGTGGTTAAGAATTTTTTTAAATTTTTTTTCCTAAACCTATATTCTTAATTAGAAAATTCATACACATTTAAAAATTTGCCTCAATATGCACATATAGTTAGGGACAATATTAACTCATACAAAATTTAAAAATTAAATCCTTTTGGGGTCCGTTTGGAAACTTGAAAAATAACTTCCGAAAGTCATTTTTCGGATTTTCTCGTGTTTGGTTATTCAAGGAGAATAACGTCAAAGAAAAATATTCATTATGGTTAACGGAAAAAATGCTCAATTTGGTGAAAATTGTCTTCCTAAAATAAACTCGAAAAAATATTATTTTACTTGCATCGAGGGTATGGCCACCTCAGTTGGTTCTCGTTCTTCGAACCCATATGATAGTGAGAATGGGATTTTACTAGCAACCCTCCTCGTCACAATGTGATATGCATGTAAAGTGACATTTAACTCTTAAAAGAAAGCATGAGCTTTTCCACCCAGTGCTAGAAGATAATTCCATTGAACTTGGCAAATCATGGGAGACTGGGAGTTGCACAACTATATAATCACGTTAGGGTTGGCTGACCTCGAACTAATTAACCTCAAAGTTGACCCGACTATTCGACTGGAGCTCGGGCCTGATGGTATGAGCATGAAAACTCATGGCTTCGGCTTCTTAGAGCGAGACAAGCCATTTGGCATGCATGAGGTTGAAAAATTATGTCCTCAACATTATTGCAAGTAAGTCGAGCTCGACCACAAGTTAAAGCAATGCGAGCTCCTCGTCATGAGGTCAGATAATCATAACCTTGGCTTTGTGGAGAGAGGATAGTCTTTAGGTGTGACCTCGACAATCATGAGTTAAACACAAACAAGTTGAGCTCGGACGTAAGCCAAGTAAAGTTGAGCTCGTCACCATAGGAACACGAGCTTGGCAGGGTGAGCTAGGACCTCTCGCCCCTCTTAGGGGATTGAGGTTGGCATATCGGATCGCACTAGGCGAATTGACCTCCAAATCATTCTTGATTAACCTTTGAGGTCGCCATATGGGATCTGGCCCCCTTTGAGCTAGATTGTGCTCCCATTGGAGATGACAAATCATGATCTTGACCACTTGGGGCAAGCCAACCTTTCCAATGTGATGTCACGAGGTTGGCCATCTGAAATGGGTCGAGTCCTTAGGCGTGAACTTGGCCACTCGGTAGAATGCGAGTCCATCGATGAGTTAAGCAAGCTATGATCTTGGATTTTCGGAGCAAAATAAATCCCTCACCATGAGCTCAGTAAGTCAAGAGCGTGTCTCCTCGAAATGATCAAATGAGGCGTGGCATTTGGCATGGGCTCAACAAATTATGGCCTCAATTTTGCCGGGCAAGGAGGGTTCTTCAATGCATGCTCGACTTCTCGGAGTATGGGAGAAGGATGAGTCCTTCGGTGTGAGCAGAGAAAATCATGAGCATGTTCGCCCGGGACAAGACGAGTCCCTCAATGTGTGCTCGGTAAAAAGCGGGGTTCGATCAAATTGAGGTCGGCTATGAGCCAAAGTAAGGCGAGCTCGGACCCGTCCCGCCTCTCATGGAATTGAGGTCGACACTTGGGGTCGCACTAGGAGAATTGACATCTACATCGGCTTGGGCTTGGGTCCGTGCTCCCTACATTATACTCGGCCCCGGGGAGAATGAGCTCGGGGTCGGTTGCCCATGCATAGCCTCACATGGCACCTCGGTGGCGGGGTCGGTTTGATGGGATTGCACCACACCTTTGATTCTCTTCGATGAATTGGGTTAACATGGTTGCGGGTTGTTGAATCATGACCACTATGTCTTGGAGGCCTGCATTCAGTGGTAGCGCGATTGGGGTCTCCCCCATTGCGATTGTTGTTCAATAGATCTTGTAGGTCCCTCCCCGACCCCAAGGGAAGAGTTTATCAGTTCGCGTCATCGTTGAGGTTGTTTTCGCCTAGGGTAATGTTGGTGTCACAAGAATTGCTAGAGTTGCGAGAATTAGACCTTAGCATTGCTATTGAATGTTTTAAAAATAAGGAGCACATTCGAGCTTGTATGTCGAGCTCTCAATGAAAGCACTAGTGATGGAATTAATTAACCCGGGTGACCCAAATTAACTAATTCTAATTAATTTTGGGAATATAATATAAAGACAAGTATGGAACTTGAAGGAGATAAATGTCCTTGTATTAAGAGCTTGTGTAATGAGTTTACAAGATAAGACGAGTTCTATAGGCTAAATGAGGACAAAGAATGCTTATTTAAAGTAGTAAACCTAACAATCTCCCCGCAAATAGTGTGACCCACAAGAATATGCCTTCGTCCAACCACGCTCGGGGGCCGACTCCCGAGGCCAACCTCGCCGGTTAAGCGTCTTTGTGGGCTCCGTTTCCAATGTTGTAGGCGACCACAGTGGCTGAGCCGGAGTTATGGCCAACCTCGTGGTCGGCCTTGTCCAACTTGGGCTGACCTTGTCCAAGTCCGCTCTCTATTCTGGACCCATTCTTAATATATCCATCAAGTTACATAATTTTAATTGATTTATATAATTTCCTTTTAACGTCCATCCAAACATGATTTTCTAGATTTCATGTTGGTTAGCTTAAAAAAACCAAAATATTTGATTAAGATGATAAAACCATTTATTTCAATTTTAATGCCAATATGAAATATTTAATTTGATTTTCAAATTAAACTACACGTTTAATGCCCAACTTACTAAAAAGTAATGATATTATATCATAAAACTTTTCAAAATTATGAGTTAGAAGCCAGTATAATCTGACAAAGTGACATACAACTCATGTAGCGAAAGTACAAGGACTATGCCAAAACAATTTATTAATATGTGCATGCGTGACAGGCCAGGAGGTCGAGTGCTTGTATGGGGATCTAAATTCCAAACTCAATTAAAAATATATATTTTTTAAAACCCCATGACATGTACTAAGTAACAACCTCAAAACAATATACAATTTTAGGAAAAATCGGATCCTTTGGAGTTTGATATGAAGTGGTCAACGTTAGGATCACACGTACGTGTGTTAATAATTGAGGAAGAATGGGATAGGGTGAAGTTTCCTGAGATTCTGCCAGCACATTATAGGCGGTGTGCAACAAATGTAATGTCGGTTGTTTAGTTACGTCAACAGTAGTTATCAGCTCCATTAATAATGCATATATATTTTCAAATATATTTTTGATAATTAAATTGAGTTGTCGTAATTTAAGTTACGGAATGCAAGATTTAGTTCGATTCAGAATAACCCTACCAGTGTTGTTCAATCACTAGCAATATAATGCTGTTCAAATTCAATTTCCATTCAGATCAGATTTCCACACCAGGCCAACTTGTTCAATTTAATTTTTTTTTTTTTAGTTATATGGAAAAGTTCGTAACTTATCCGAATATGCATTTTAGATGAAGGATGTATGTGACTCTAACCGAACCCAATAAACAGTTTTCATGAAAAGTCGACCTCAAAACATTGTCACAATATAATCTATTTATTCTTTCCAAAAGGTTGAACCCCAATCTCCCGGTCAGACAGAGCATCTGAGAGGATGTAAATCATGGTAACTCAACTGAACATGAACCACAGAGACTAGACATTTGCTTACTGCACACAAGGAGGCCCCCTCACATGGTAACTCAACTGTACATGAACCACAGATGCTAGTGCTTACTGCGCACAAGGAGCTCCCCTCACTTTGAGAGGTTGCTCTCACACTTCCGCTGATGAGACGCGATCCCTGATCATTCTTTCCAGCTTTCACCTCTATGATCAGTTAAGCTGTCCATGCGAACCAATATAATCTATTTATTATTACGATTGTCTAATGCTAAAGAGTATTACACTCTTGATAAATAAATAAAAAAGTACGGAGTATTTTATATTAAGTACCGAATGTCAGAAAATCTCATACAAATTTTTGTATTTCTATTTAAAAAAATGACATCTGATTGGCTATTCATTTGCAACAGAATAATCATTTTCAAAGTGTTTGATATTAGTTATTTTTAAATTATAAAAATAGTTATTTTTGTATAATATTAATAATGGCACTGCACGCGTGCATGCACAGACACCTATGTATGTATTTGAATTATGTATTATTTTTAATTGTTTATTCCATTTTAATTCTTTCTTTAAACCAACCGAATGCTTAAATAGAACTCTTTCTATAATCATATTTATACTCTTTAAAAATCAAATAATGTAATGGAATTTCTATTGTATTTATTCTCTATTTCATACGTATATTCATTATTATGGATCAATATAAGCGGATAAATAATTTTAATTTTCTAATTTTTATTGAACAAACCAAACATGTTGTAAAATATAATGTAGAGTTAATTTCATTTTTGGTTCTAGATTTATAGGTAACAATCTACTTTAAGTCTTGTTTTAAAACATCATCATTTGGTCTTAGTGTTATTGTAACATGACTATTTTTGGTCCTTCATTAACAAAACTGTTTAAATTTCGTAAAATTCAAAGGCGTTTAGATCTACAAATCTACAATTATGATTTTTTTTTAAAATAAAATAGAGTGGGACAATCTCTTCTGTATAAAAAAGATTGAAATGTCCATGTATTTAACGACATTTCAATGATTTTGTTAACAAAGGACCAACTAACAATAGTTATACCACAATAATATTAGGACCAAAAGTGACTAAAAGTAAACTGTCATTTATAAATCTCGAACCAAAAATAAAATTAACTCTAATTTTTTTTCTTCAATAAATTGAAAAATTACAATAAGTGAAATCAATGAATTATATCAACAACAGGTAAACAAACTTAATAGTGTAAACTAACAAAATAAATTATTATCATTGGTTGCCACATTGTTTAATTTATAGTAAAAAGAAAATTGACCAATTTAATAATACAAGAATAAAAGTACTTTCAATAATGGAAGAATGAATTATGTATTTGGGGTAAGAATTAATTATGTATTTAAATTTCGCTTTTACCTTTTCCCCATTTTTTCATTCCTAAGTAGGAAAGTGGAAACCTGAAGGGTTTGGTGGATTATGGGAATATCTAATTCTTTTTTTTTTTTTAATCTTTTCTGATTTTTCATTCATGACAATTAACTTGTTTAAAATATAGAAATCGTCATAAATAAGGATGACCAAGTAGATAAAATATGATCCTTGTACCAAACTATTAAATAAGAATGATGTTTACTTAATACACATTTTTTAGTAGTTATTTACTCAATTAAATGCATGTTTAACATTACCAAAAAAAAAAAAAAATGCATGTTTAACATCAAAGAATATATTGAATTAAATGTAACAAGCAAATTAAAAAGCTATATATATTAACTTCTAAACAGTAAAGCTTAAATTATCTACAAATAATGAAATTAATGTATTTCATATGAAATTATCATATAAGTGAGTTGGCATTTAAAAAATGGTAATAAAATGATTTAATTTGTGGACTTTACCGTGACCATTATTATTAATAATGATAATATAACCTCGAAAAGAATGAAGCATGACTTTTGTATTATCACAAGTTTTTTTTTTTCAGCACCATTTCCGTCCTATGTGATGATGATAATATTATTTACTCGACACGTAGGTTCTGTTTGGCAGAGCTTATATAGGAGCTTATAGCTTATTTTAAGTTATTAATAAGTTATAAGTTCTGTTTGGTAATGTTCCCAAAATAAGCTCCTAGCTTAAAATAAGAGCTTATTTTGAAAGTTCAAAATAAACTCATAGCTTCCTAACTTTTTTTTTCATCTTTATCCTTATTATTTTAAAGAAATGACATAATTTACCCTTCACAATTAGAACTATTTTATCTTCTCCTTTATCCGCAACTTTCACCGCAAATATTATTATTATTATTATTATTATTATTATTATTATTGTTGTTGTTGTTGTTGTTGTTGTTGTTGTGAGATTTGCAACAATATTGCTACTTCATTATGAGATGCTAGATCATGATTATGCTAATAGTTTTATTTCAATATGTTAATTTGTTTTAAAGATAAAATATTAAATTTTAATATGTAAACAAACTAATTTAAATTTTATGAAGATGTCCTTTTTAGTCTTTTTACACTTATTAGCTTATCAAAAAGTTAATTTTACCAAATACTTTCAATCATAACAGCTAGCTTAATAGCTCTTCAGTTTTCAGCTCCGAACTTATAGCTTTTCAGCTTTCAGCTCCTTTTCAACTTTCAGCTCCTAGCTTATAGCTTTTCAGCTAGGTTTGCCAAACAGAGCCGTAGATGGTGAAGTATTAGTTAGTCAAGTCGAAGAATTAGTGAAGAAATTAAGAGGACGTTTGGTTCACAAAATGTTAAATCGATTACCTTAGGGAATGTTAAATTATTGTAAAGATTAAATTTATGTGTTTGGTTAAAACCGAGGTATGTAATATAAACATATTTTATGATTATTTTTATGTTATAATATTTTTTTTTTTACTTTAAAACCTTTAACATATTCTCATGTATTTTAATAAATTTCAAACTTAAAAGAAATAAATAAGACAATGGTAATATATATAAGTATATGATCTAAAAATAATTAACTTAGAGCTTGAACTTGAGAAACAAAATGACTTTATAAGCTAACATGACGTAATAAGAAATAAAATAAAAATATAATTACAGAAATAATTAAATATGATATGTATAATATATAAACTAACATAAAATACATACTATATTTCATAATAATTATAATTAAATTGATAAAAAATAGTAAATATGCATGATAATGTTAGAATACCTAAGACTTATGATGGAATTGCATTCCCTAACTTTATAATCTTACCCCCCACACTCCGACGCGGCAGAGCAATCACAGTGACTCAATGAGTTAGTAGACATGGCCTGGACATAATTCCCACATTGCCGCCGCTGAAGTTCAAACCTTGGTCTCTTACCCTAAATACTGCCTACTAAACCATTGAGCTAAACCCGTGCGGATCCTAACTTTATAATCTTATTTGGAGGATATGTTGCTGATTTTGAAGAAAGTTACATTTACTTATGAAAGTAAGATAATATGAATCAAGTATGAAAATGTTACTTTTCAAAATTTACATTCCTTTAATTATATAATAATTATATAATTTCAACTGGATTACACATTAAGGAGGCGTTTGGTTGGATGGAAATCAAATTTCATGGAAAAGATTTTTCATAAAATGTAAGAAAATGTTTGAATGTGAAATCTTTTCCATAGAAATTTGACTTCCTAAAGGTGAAGGAAAAGAAAATCTGGCCTAAACATTGGTATTTCGTTTTCCAACTGAATTGGAAAGAAAATATAATAATATTAGATTATTTTACCCTCATCAAAATTTATTAATTACATATATCTATATATAGCCAAACCCTACTATTCATTTTGGATTCTTCCCTCTTTTTCCCCTCCAGCCACATTTCACCCGTTTCTTCTTCAATCTTCATCTTCTTACCATTTTCTTTCTTCTTATTTTTTGTCGCCACTTTTCTTTCTTCTTTCTTTCTTACCTCTGCGCGTCAGTCTCCTCTATCAATATTATATAATGTTTTATAAGTTTTAAAATCATATACAAAAACCAAATATTTATAATAATATTTATTACATTATTATAATAAAATACGTAATTATATATAATATAATTTATTATCACTATTTGAGTTAAGGGCATATTGATTTTTATATTCATAATTCATTATCTTTTCAAGTCCAACCAAACAATAGAATTCATATTTTCAATAATTTCTTTTTCACCAATCAAACAATAAAATCTATTTTTCCGATAATTTGTTTTCCATAAAATTTAAATGCTATTTTTATTCAAATATTTTCTAGCGAACCAAACAGGCTGTAATAATTATATGCTCAACAATTTCAACCAAACGGTCTCCTAAATGCGAATTAAGGAGGTGCGAAACATATGTTTCATGTACTTCTTTACCCAAAAAAAGAGAAAGAAATGTTTCTTGTACTTCTGACTTGCGTCCTGGCTGACTTTGTACTGTTGTCCTGACTTCCCATGTGCTACTTACATCTCTGCCTCTTCACATGCATTTTTATTGAGTACTGCGGAGTATTTTTTTTTTTTTAATTTTAAAATATAGGCATTAGATAAATTTTGTTCTGTATAATAACTCATAAATTATTTACAAAAAAATGTCTCATTAAGAATATCTTATGTAACAGGCTTAATTGTTTAAGGGGCATAAGATTTTCACTAATGTAATATGATATACATGAGGTAAAATTTCTTTTTGAACATTTCACATTATCTAAGTTTCATATTATCAAACAATAACAATGACTTTGATTCCCCTAATAACAATAACATCCCTAATTGTATTTTTTTTTAACTGACAATTGAAATTCATCCTTACTTATCACAAGATCAATTATTTTCATATGGTCTCCATGTATTCATTGTGGCTGCAAAATTAGTTTCTCCGACCAAATTAGCGGATACGATAATGTTGTATGTGAATCATGATCATGCCCTAAAAGTATATATGGCTTGCAATTTAATATACTCCTGATTCTATACAAGATAGTACTCCGTAATATCTGTTTGTAAATTTTCTTAAATATTTTTAGTCTAAAGAATCTAAGTCCCCAATACCGAGGTTCGAATCCAATTGGAATGATAATCAGGATACTATCACATTACAAGGTAGTTGGCAAATAATAACAATTTTATTATTATTATTATTATTATTATTATTATTATTATTATGATGATGATAAAATTCAACAAAAACATACATACCAAGTGTCCAAATTCAACCAAGTGTACCCATGAGAATCACAACAGTCTGTCCATTTTTGGTTCTTTTGGGGGAAAATCCTTACGAAAATATTTTCCTTTTATCGTGCTGCCGTGCTTTCCCATTATCTTTTTTTGTCGGTATGACTTTTTATCATTCTAAATAAACAAAGAAAATAGAAATTGAGTATGAGTACTAAAAGTTAAGGACTTTGTGGCCTAGTGGCACTAAGTTGCTATCTTATATAAGAGGTTGTGGATTCGATCCTCAGTAAATGTGATGTTTGGTTTGATCTTTATGATAATGAAATAGAATTCTGCAAAATAAGTTATTCTCTTGCAATAAGAATAGTCATTTTCAAGATCACCCTTGGTATTAGATATTCCTAGCCATTTGGAATCATTATTTTTTATTATTCCAAAATACACTTATAAATCCTTCATATAAATACACATATTTCCAAACATCCTTCAAGCTAGTTCATATGAATAATTTCTCATCATTACTAAAGTACAATAATATGTTTCTATGTTTGTTGGTTTGTTTGTTCGTGTTTTTTTTTTTTTTTTTTTTTTTTTTTTTTTTTATAGTTTTGTATGTATGTGTGTGTGTGTGTGTATATATATATATATATATATATATATATATATATATATATATATATATAATTTCTGGGTTTTTTTCTTCCCTCCTTTCTTTTTTCCAGTTCCATATGTTTATATAATTTCTTTTATTGTCTTTATTATCTCCTCATAAATGCACTATTTTTTCATTACATATTTATTTAACCACTTAATATACAATAATTTTTTTGATGATGAAGAAAATCTAAAATCACTACCTTAAGGAATTAAGGATGTGCATTAAATAAATCTTGCATAATATACAATATTTGACTAGTAGAACAATAGAACATATTCTTTGTATATTATTTTCACATGTACATACTCTAAATTATTGATTCACAAGCATGCCACGAGTGACTTTTGTAGTTTTAATTTGTGCAACAACAGATGAAGATCATGAGTCTACTTTGTTGCATCCTACATTCATAATGAAATGGGAAAAAACCAAATGAGGGATGGCTTAAGCTCAATGTGGACTAGGAGGGTGCGTGGCAGTATGGGATTTGGTTGGGTTTTTCGGAAAGATCAAGGTGCTTTCTCATGTCTATGTCTCTTTTGTTAAACTATTTGCAAACTAAAAAATTCTGTTCTTTGTCAGATTGCATAGAGTGGACTTTGTATTATGATATATGTTAGATTGTTAGTAGAGTTATGAATGGGTTTTTTTTTTTTTTTTTCACCCAAAGGGTCAATACCCCACCACTAGGGTTCGATCGTGAGACCTTTCTTCAAGGGGAGCCACAAATGTGCCATCTGCGCACAAGATGCTTGGCCACAAATTTCTTATATAATTTTGGTGTAAAAAAAAAATTAATTCAAAGATTGTATTGACTCACATGTTTAAAATGTCATTATTTTTGTATTGAAATTAGTTGATTTGAAAAAAATTAAAAGTGATAAAAATGATTATATAGATAATTATGAGCCACAAAATAAAAATAAAAATATAATTATATTATAATTGGATAGTTAATCATATCGAATACATTGTAAATGTTGTAAGAAAGATAAATGTATAGATTAAGAAACTAGTTGGGCACTTCACTCGTTTGATCACGTTCATATAGTGTTCTTTTGCAATTTAACTTTTTAATAGAATTATTCCCAAAAAAAAAAAAAAAAAAAAAAAACTTTTTAATAGAAAAAATTGCTATTTAAAGCATCCCTATCTATCTAAAGCATGTCATGTCAGCATGTAATAAAAAATAAAATAAAATACATATAATTATGGGTATTGATTAAGATTATAACTTGATCTCTAGATTAATGATGATACTTTTAATTTGGCATGGCATTGTCCAATCATTATACTGTGGAACCTAGTCTACGTATACAAATTTATTTTTAGTATATTGAATGTTCATTTTTAATAGACTACATATTCATTTTAATGTACAATAGTTTATTTTAATATACTATTTAAAGAATAACCTTTAATACATTAAAAAATAAATTTTCAATATATTAAAACTGTGAGCATATAGCCATTAACGTGTAATCCAACTATTATCTTAAACTTTTAGTTGAGATGGAGTACATGCTTCAATTTGGTATCAGAACTAGACCAAAGGTCATGGGTTCGAGTTCGAATCACCATTGGAACTCACTATCAGCTTAAGCTTTTAGTTGATATGGAAAGGTCATGGGTTCGAGTTCGAATCACCATTGGAACTCACTATCAGCTTAAGCTTTTAGTTGATATAGAGCACGCTTCAATTAAAACAAACATTTATTAGTGGTTCACTTTGTAATAATGTAGACCATGGTAGTATAATTATCGGCATTCTCACACCAATTTTTTTCTCTACTATGTATTACAAGTCCAATCGTTATATCATAGCTAGATTCAGATCCATCTTGCAAGATGGTCATTGTGATTCATGATATCATTTATCTTCCACGCCTGTGTGAGATCGTCTCACGAACTTTTATCCGTGAGACGAGATAGGTCTATATTCAAATGTAATACTTATACTAGCAAATATAATAGTAATTAGGAATAAAGTGTTTGTTACTCATAAAAGAAAACGTAATAGTTTTAAGGACAAATAAGATGTAAAAGTATTACCTTTTTCATCAAAAGTATTATATTTTCTATTATAAGTAATGAATTAGAGTTAATTTCATTTTTACTCCTAGATTTATAGGTGACAATCCACTTTAAGTCCTTTTTTATTAGAACATTCACTTTTGGTCCTAGTATTATTGTGGTATGACCATTTTTAGTCCTTTATCAACAAAACAGTTTAAATATCGTGAAATACAAGGACATTTCGGTCTTCAATTATGAATTTTTTTTAAAAAAATAAACATAAAAAATATAGCGGTTCAACCTACTTTGTATTTTTTTTTTTTTAAAAAGAGAGATTAAAATAGCTTTGTATTTAACAACATTTAAACGATTTTGTTAAAGGATGACTAAATGAGGATGTTCTAAAAAAAAATGACTAAAAGTGGATCGTCACTTATAGAGTTATAGATCTGGGACAAAAAATGAAATTAACTCTAATGAAATACTTATAAGAAAAAATATAAAATATTTGATAAAAAAAAATAATAATTTTACATCAAAATGTAAAAATATTATATTCATTCATAATTTAGCATTAAATTTACTAATATAAGTATGGCATTTTATTTTGAAGTGATTAGTTTCACACAAATTTTTGCCCATAAAATAGAGGATGGGACGAAAGGAATAGTAAAATTTACATTTAAAAAAGAGAAAATATTGGGCAAGCTAAGAAAGCCGAGTTTGCACCGCCACTGTCCGTATAGATAGCAAATGGAAACCAAACGAGAAATGTCAAATCAATTGAGAGCTGTGGCCTGTGGGACTACTAAAATAGTAAAATTGGAAGGATCAATAGGGAGGGGAGATGTATTACAGGGGACCATGTCTCTGTGTGTATATACATACTATATACTATATATATCACCCCCTCTCTCTCCCCACATATATATATATTAAATACATACTATGGTATACAGGTCATTAAGAAATACGTAACCAGCCGCCTAACAGAGTAACAGCAACAGGTACCTATCCACCCATCACATTTTCTTGCACTCTTTCAACAATTTCAGCGAAGCTTCACCCTACACTATCATCATCGTCATCTTTCTTCTCATCTATTGCTATATAAACCCCATCACTCCGACCACACAACTACTAAGAAAAAAAAGGAAGAACATTCTAACCTGAAACATTAAAAAAAAAAAAACAAAAAAAAAAAGGCTCGTTCGATCGTCTGAGCATTTAAGTTTGTATTTCTGAAATGGAGTTCATCACCTCAAGGCAGCTGAAGAATGAGATGATGCTTTCCAAGATCGCCATCAGCGATGGACATGCGGAGAACTCCGCCTACTTTGATGGGTGGAAGGCTTTCGAGAATGACCCTTTTCACCTAACACAAAACCCCCAGGGTGTCATTCAAATGGGTTTAGCAGAAAACCAGGTTTAATTTTAACCAAAACCCATTATATTATTCATGCATGCATGCATGTTAATTACTCGATCACTTTCTCTTTTAGCCTCTTAATTAGCTTGCTCATTTTCTTGTTTTTACAGCTTTGTTTTGATTTGATCCAAGATTGGATAGTGAACAACCCAAAAGCCTCCATTTGTACACCTGAAGGGTCTGAGGATTTTAAAGACATTGCTATCTTTCAAGACTATCATGGCCTCCCAGAATTCAGAAAAGTATGTATATATATATGAATTGAAACACGCACACTACTCAAAGTTATGAGCATTTGAACTTATGAAAACATGATTTTTTTTTTTTGGAAACAACTAACAGGCAGTGGCAAGATTCATGGAGAAAGTGAGGGGAGACAGAGTGTCATTCAATCCAGACCGGATAGTTATGAGTGGGGGAGCAACTGGAGCTCATGAAACGCTGGCGTTTTGTTTGGCTGATCGTGGGGATGCATTTCTGGTCCCAACCCCATATTATCCTGGGTATGTATGTTTTTTTCTTAATCATTTTTTAACTGTCTTGTCCTGTCGGCTAAAAGTTGGGATTTTTTTTTTTTTTTTTTTTGAAATGCAGATTTGACAGAGATTTGAAGTGGAGAACAGGGGCGCAGTTTTTCCCTGTTATCTGCGAGAGTTCAAATGATTTCAAGGTGACGAGAGAGGCTCTGGAAATAGCATATAAAAAAGCTCAAGAACAGAACATCAGAGTCAGAGGATTGCTGATTAATAATCCATCGAATCCGCTAGGCACGGTGTTGGACCGGGAAACCTTAAGAGATGTGGTGTGTTTCATCGCCGACAAGAACATCCACCTAATCTGCGACGAAATCTACGCCGCCACGGTCTTCAACCGCCCAGAATTCATCAGCATTGCCGAGATTATCCAGGAATTCCCAGTCAATCTCGATCTGATTCATATTGTTTATAGCCTCTCAAAGGATCTTGGGTTCCCGGGGTTCAGAGTCGGAATCCTCTACTCCTACAACGACAAAGTGGTAACCTGCGCCCGGAAGATGTCGAGCTTCGGCCTCGTCTCCACCCAGACACAGCACCTGGTCGCGTCCATGCTGTCGGACGAGGTTTTCGTGGAGAAATTCGTGCGGGAGAGCTCGGAGCGGCTCCGCACCCGACACGCCGCGTTTACGCGGGGACTCGCGCAGGTCGGCATAACCACGCTAACCAGCAACGCGGGGCTGTTCGTGTGGATGGATTTGCGGCGGCTTCTCAAGGACCCCAGCTTCGAGGCCGAGCTGGAGCTATGGCGGATCATAATCAATGAAGTCAAGCTCAACGTCTCCAATGGCGACTCGTTCCATTGCTCCGAGCCCGGGTGGTTCCGCGTCTGCTTCGCCAACATGGACGACGCCACCATGCGGGTGGCGCTGCGGAGGATCAGAGCGTTCGTGCTTAAGAAAAAGGGCGTCGAGGCGGCGGCGGCGGCGGCGGTGGCGTCATCGGCGGCGAAGAAGCTTTGCAGGGGGAGATCGCTACAGATCAGTTTATCGTTCAAGAAATTGGACGATTTCATCTCGTCTCCTCACTCCCCTGTTTCTTCGCCAATGTTTCAAGCCGCAAATTAGATCGTTCAACATGCATTAGTACGTACAACGTTGTTTAATAAAAGATCGAGGATTTTAAGGTAAAAAAAAAAAAAAAAAATAAATCCTA